>NC_064630.1:78421472-79074394 GCF_023864275.1 Schistocerca cancellata | reverse complement strand
CAGGCACATAGACACAGGCAACAGAGCATGCACAATGTCGGCACTAGTACAGTGTATATCCACCTTTCGCAGCAATGCAGGCTGCTATTCTCCCATGGAGACGATCGTAGAGATGCTGGATGTAGTCCTGTGGAACGGCTTGCCATGCCATTTCCACCTGGCGCCTCAGTTGGACCAGCGTTCGTGCTGGACGTGCAGACCGCGTGAGACGACGCTTCATCCAGTCCCAAACATGCTCAATGGGGGACAGATCCGGAGATCTTGCTGGCCAGGGTAGTTGACTTGCACCTTCTAGAGCACGTTGGGTGGCACGGGATACATGCGGACGTGCATTGTCCTGTTGGAACAGCAAGTTCCCTTGCCGGTCTAGCAATGGTAGAACGATGGGTTCGATGACGGTTTGGATGTACCGTGCACTATTCAGTGTCCCCTCGACGATCACCAGTAATGTACGGCCAGTGTAGGAGATCGCTCCCCACACCATGATGCCGGGTGTTGGCCCTGTGTGCCTCGGTCGTATGCAGTCCTGATTGTGGCGCTCACCTGCACGGCGCCAAACACGCATATGACCATCATTGGCACCAAGGCAGAAGCGACTCTCATCGCTGAAGACGACACGTCTCCATTCGTCCCTCCATTCACGCCTGTCGCGACACCACTGGAGGCGGGCTGCACGATGTTGGGGCGTGAGCGGAAGACGGCCTAACGGTGTGCGGGACCGTAGCCCAGCTTCATGGAGACGGTTGCGAATGGTCCTCGCCGATATCCCAGGAGCAACAGTGTCCCTAATTTGCTGGGAAGTGGCGGTGCGGTCCCCTACGGCACTGCGTAGGATCCTACGGTCTTGGCGTGCATCCGTGCGTCGCTGCGGTCCGGTCCCAGGTCGACGGGCACGTGCACCTTCCGCCGACCACTGGCGACAACATCGATGTACTGTGGAGACCTCACGCCCCACGTGTTGAGCAATTCGGCGGTACGTCCACTCGGCCTCCCGCATGCCCACTATACGCCCTCGCTCAAAGTCCGTCAACTGCACATACGGTTCACGTCCACGCTGTCGCGGCATGCTACCAGTGTTAAAGACTGCGATGGAGCTCCGTATGCCACGGCAAACTGGCTGACACTGACGGCGGGGCGGCGGTGCACAAATGCTGCGCAGCTAGCGCCATTCGACGGCCAACACTGCGGTTCCTGGTGTGTCCGCTGTGCCGTGCGTGTGATTATTGCTTGTACAGCCCTCTCGCAGTGTCCGGAGCAAGTATGGTGGGTCTGACACACCGGTGTCAATGTGTTCTTTTTTCCATTACCGGGAGTGTAGTTACGAAAAAGGCCCTTTTTAGGGCCTACGCAATTTGAAAAAGATTTTCTGCACGCGAACTAACAGCTGTTGGTGGATTTGTTCCCGTTATGTCTTATCATAAAACTACAGTGGATGTGTCGTGGGCCGGCCGCGGTGGTCTAGCGGTTCTGGCGCTGCAGTCCGGAACCGCGGGACTGCTACGGTCGCAGGTTCGAATCCTGCCTCGGGCATGGGTGTGTGTGATGTCCTTAGGTTAGTTAGGTTTAAGTAGTTCTAAGTTCTGGGAGACTTATGACCTAAGATGTTGGGTCCCAGTGCTCAGAGCCATTTGAACCATTTGATGTGTCGGGACCCCGGCGGATTCGACCCCAGGCTCCCAGAGTGGAAGGCTGGCGCGCTACCACAGAGCGTGGATGCATCACGATCTCCGGCAGGCAAAACATTGGCGGTCATGCGTTGTTAAGAGCATCCGGCAGCAGGGCAGTCCCGCGGCCAATCGGATCGCGTGGCGCCAAGCTTGCGTAGTTTAAAAATCGTGCGTTGTCGACCTACACAACATTAGTAATTTTGGTTCCTACTGGCATCAGCTATCCAAGGTTAGAATTTCGTGACACAGTTTTTCTCCATCCAGTATAACAAGTCAATACAGGATGCCTGCCTGCCCCTGTGGCCGAGCGGCTCTAGACGCTTCAGTCTGGAACCGCGCGACCGCTACGGTCGCAGGTTCGAATCCTGCCTCAGGTATCGATGTGTGTGATGTCCTTAGGTTACTTAGGTTTAAGTATTTCTAAGTTCTAGGGGACTGATGACCTCAGATGTTAAGTCCCATAGTGCTCAGAGCCATTTGAACAAGATGCCTAGCTACGGTTAGAATTTTTAGACCTGCCGTGTTGCAGCCAGTTGTGTGATCAGTTTCATAATAAATGAAGTCTCGCAGACTCGTATAAAAATCTTTTTCTCGTAAATTTCCACGACTTCACAAGTTTGCACCTGCGATAATGTCGAGTTTTGGACCTACATTTTTGTGCAACCAACTTTTTTCGGCAGTGAAGAGAAACACATCTCCTCACAAAAACTCACAGAGACTTGAACTTAAAAGCTTACCTTCGAAAGTAGTGCTCAGAAAGTGGTGCCTTAAATTGATGCATTAATCAAAAGCAAAATGAGTAGTATTCT
Organism: Schistocerca cancellata; assembly: GCF_023864275.1. Lineage (NCBI taxonomy): Eukaryota > Metazoa > Arthropoda > Insecta > Orthoptera > Acrididae > Schistocerca > Schistocerca cancellata. Next base: position 79,071,918 of record NC_064630.1, on the reverse strand, counting down.
CTGACACTGAGTGTCTATTTTTAGCTTGCGAATAAAGTACCCATGAAATTCAAGTTGGTGGCAACTTCATTCAAACACGACCCTCAGAAAGCTGGATCAGTCGTAAAAAGTATCAATTTTCCTACTTAGCTGTCCCATATTCTTCGCCTCATCAACTGAAAGAAATATAAGTTTCTGTTCATTGAAACTTCCTGGCAGATTAAAACTGGGTGCCGGGCCGAGACTCGAACTCTGGACCTTTGCCTTTCGCGGGCAAGTGCTCTACAAACTGAGCTACCCAAGCACGACTCACTCCCCGTCCTCATAGCTTTACTTCTGCCAGTACCTCGTCTCCTACCTTCCAAACTTTACAGAAGCTCTCCTGCGAGTTCGAGTCTCGGTCCGGCACACAGTTTTAATCTACCAGGAAGATTCATACAGCGCACACTCCGCTGTAGAGTGAAAATTTCTTTCTGTTCATTGTCATTCCTCATCACTCAGCAGTTGTAGGAAATAAATTTGCCACGAAAGGACTTAAGTAGTCACCGTGTGGAGATACTTCTCCTTAGGACTAACAATAACGGTCGCAGAATAAACTCATGGCAACAGTTTCTCGAGCCGAGCTGCTCTGTTCCGATTCCTCTTCCCCTCCCCTCCTCTATCATCCCTATCCCTGCTCTCCCCTTCCCCCTCTTTCCCTGCCATTAGGGCGGGTGCTCACTGCTGAGGTGAGTGCGCGAGCAGGACACAACGGATATATGAAAACTGTGAAATTCATGCCGATGCAAAGATCTGTGAAATTTTCTCCCAGTATTCGCAGTGCTGACTGAAGTCACGGCCCACCTGCAAAGCGCTGCGCCGCTGTACCCCAGCCGCGCCGACACCGGAATGCTAACGACTTGCAACGTAAACATCCTGCTGCTGAAAGGGGAGCGCCGACAGCTGTCTACTGTAGCCCTCTTAAACACACGTGTTGCACTTGTTCTAGTTCTTTTAACGTTTAAGTCCTGTTTTTTTTTCTTTTACGATGCATACTCTGTCCCACTACGAAAAATCGTTATGCATTTTCACCTTAACTTTTCCTATTACGAAAGTTGTTTAAGACGCATACTCTGTCGTTTTAAAGTACACTTCATTTGTACGCCTGGTCTTTTAGATAGTATGACAATGCATGTCTTACGTTCATTAGCCGTACCGTGTGCTTATCAACGACTGTGCACTACATTTTATTTTATATTTGCTTTAAAGTATACTTTACGAGCCAGACGGAGTGGCCAAGCGGTTCTAGGCGCTTCAGTCCGAAACCGCGCTGCTGCTACGGTCGCAGGTTCGAATCCTGCCTCAAGCATGGATGTGTGTGTTGTCCTTAGGTTAGTTAGGTTTAAGTAGTTCTAAGTTCTAGGGGACTAATGACCTCAGATGTTAAGTCCCATAGTGCTCAGATCCATTTGAACCATTGTTTTATACTTTACGAAGTAGAAGACATACAATTTTTCAATTTCAGGTTAGTAATTTGGTTTTTATGTTTTCGATTCTAGTTTATGGAGATTCAGTTGTTAGGAAAAACTTTGTGATTACCTCCGACAGGAAATACGAGTAAAATAAATTATGATCACTTACGATTGTAAAAGTTTTTACGTCACATTTCTGGTTCGAGGCAGTCCTCTTCATCAGCACGGCACATGGAAGCCGTCGGGTCGTCTACCTGCCGGGCAAGTTGCGTGAGTTTGACAGGGGGTTAGTGGACCTTCCTTCGACTTTTTCTGGACACAAATTTCACCGGGGGCGGTTTATAGGACACCGACACAACAGAGACGTTCTAATGTACCTTCGTCTTACATGAAGAATTTATTTATTTATTTTTAATGGCTAGTCCGTACGCCCGAATTTGATGAACCACAAATGCACAAGGTGAACTCAAAATTGACGCATAAAATTTCAGAGGCTGTTCGGGAACCGAGTATTTCCGAATGAGCGACCCTGCGGATTGACAGTAATTGCATTTCGTTTTATTTCTGACCTCTGTCGTTTGTATCTTTATTGCATTGAAAGAATCTGTACTACAGCAAAAGAGGTGACGGTACGTACAGCCTGCCTTGTCTGCAAACAGAATTGTTCTATTCTCTTGTGATCGTTCTTGTTGACAGCAGTAATGTCCTCTTTATTCTCCACCCTCAAGCTTGCACTGAGCAGTGCTTGGTTCCGTCTCGGTTTGCGCCCCACTTCAATACGACGCAGTTAACTCACACAGAAGGTGAATATCGGCCGCTTTTCATCAGTAAACATACCCTTACTGCTGTGTATCATAGTTAACGAACAAGTAACATAGCTGGAAAAAAACGAACGTAAAACACAAACGAGCTGTACTGACTGCAACTTTCAGGGGGAAGACTAAAAACAGCGTCACTGCGTCAACACCAAGTACCATGAGTGAATGGAATAACACGACACACGAGCATATCGTCGAATGTTTCAATGCTGTGTAGATATTTTCTGTACAACAAAGATGCAGAGGTAAATGGGTGTAAGAAATTAAACGAAATGCAATTACTATCTAACGAGCGACATTTAACCAAGGGCATCTCTTGCTAAAGTACTCAGAGAATATCCCCAGCGCATCCTCCGAGATTAGTTGCTGCGATTGTGAGCCACCTAACGTTTTCGCCTCAGACGAGTGTTGACCCTTTAAAGATACCTGCAACCTCTTCTCCCCTAGACAAATAGCGGCCAGGGTCTCGTGAAACGAAGCACAGTGCTTTTTCGCAGTTTCGTTAATCAACGAGATAAGGACATTAATTTTATATTAGGGAACTTTCTTTTCACCAGCATAGTAAACTGACGGGATTTCTTTTTTATGACTGACAAGAAATTTCACAGTAAAAATTCGTTGAATATAGGGATTTTTTTGCTTTGTTTGGATGAGTCACGTATAAATCACGTATCAAGCATCACTCGAAGATGCTAGTAAACGCTGGGACAGATTTAAACGCAGTAAGGCATCTAGACAGCTGCACAACAGCACAAAAATCCGCACAGCAAATATATATTTCTCTGTAATATCTTGTCAGATCTACAAAAGAGTTAGCAGTGTACCGAATTTCTCTCGTACAGATCTGCTTTTAAGGCGCAATAAAACATAATTTCCTATCTAAAAAAGTCAATGTTTGCATCCAGGTGATTCTTGAAGTACCGAAAAGGAATAGATATTTGTGTCTTTAGGCTCCTGTCGTTTTTCGTCTAGGTGAAAAAAGATTACAGGTATCTGTATATCGACATATGGAAACAACTGGGTGACGCCCAGTACCTGAGCAGGATTGGCTGGGAGACAAATGCAAATCTACAGAAGCGTGTTTAACTAGGGGAAGATGGATATCGCCAATAGAAAAATTAAAGAAGCATGCAGAGGAAAGAGAAACAGCTGTAAGAATAGCAAGATGCCATACGGAAAATACAGTAATAAGCAAGAAGAGAAAGCCGAAAGATGTAAAGAATGTATAGAGGAGCTATACAAGAGAAATGGAAGGGAAACAGGGAGTAGATGAACGTAAGAATGGAGATACGATACTGCGAGAAGAATCTGAGACAACACTGAAAGACCTAAGTCGAAAAAGGTCCCTGGCGTAGACGACGTTCTCTCAGAACTACTGATAATCTTGGAAGTGCCTGCCACGAGAAAACTATTCCACCTGCTGTGAAAGATGTACGTGACAGGGTAAATATACTTAATTTCAAAAAGAATGTAAGAACTCCAATTGCAAAGAAAGCAAGTGTTAACAGATGTGAATGTAATCAAATATCGGTTTAATAAGTGTGGTTGGAAGACACACGAATTATTTACAGAAGCATGAAAAAACCGGTAGAAGCCGGTCTCGAGTAATATCGGTTGTGGTTCCGGAGGAATGTAGGAACATATGAGGCGATAAGGACTCTACGACTTATCTTTGAAGACACTCCCCGTTGTTATATCTGACTGAGTGCTCGGTAGTCTTTATTTCGCGACAGCCTTACCGTGACGTGTGACTGCAAATGTCTTGGTTACGCGGGTTGCCCGCGTACCAGGGGATAGCTGGGCTTTCGAGCGCTCCCAGCGCGTACGTCTCGGTGAAGCTATGTAGTTACTGTACTATCTGCCACAAGAAAGTCTTCTACATCAGTCACCAACACCATCTCCTTACGGATGTTACGTGACTTGAAGCGACAGCAGCTATTTTTAGGTAGGCCAACGAAAGAACGAGGTTAGAAATACTCGTAAGGTAGTAAGAGTGAAACAGAAAACAGACGTTCGGTGCTCTTTAAGACAAGATTATTTGTTTTGTCTTTACCAAATTTTATAATTTTGATGTTGTTGTTGCTGTGGTCTTCAGTACTGAGACTGGTTTGATGCAGCTCTACATGCTACCCTATCCTGTGCAAGCTTCTTCATCTCCCAGTACCTACTGCAACCTACATCCTTCTGAATCTGCTTAGTGTATTCATCTCTTGGTCTCCCCCTATGATTTTTACCCTCCACGCTGCCCTCCAATACTAAATTGGTGATCCCTTGAGGCCTCAGAACATTTCCTACCAACCGATCCCTTCTTCTAGTAAAGTTGTGCCACAAACTCCTCTTCTCCCCAATTCTATTCAATACCTCCTCATTAGTTATGTGATCTACCCACCTAATCTTCAGCATTCTTCCGTAGCACCACATTTCGAAAGCTTCTATTCTCTTCTTGTCCAAAGTATTTGTCGTCCATGTTTCACTTCCATACATGGCTACACTCCATACAAATACTTTCAGAAACGACTTCCTGACACTTAAATCAATACTCGATGTTAACAAATTTCTCTTCTTCAGAAACGCTTTCCTTGCCATTGCCAGTCTACATTTTATATCCTCTCTACTTCGACCATCAGTTATTTTGCTCCCCAAATAGCAAAACTCCTTTACTACTTTAAGTTCTCATTTCCTAATCTAATTCCCTCAGAATCACCCGACTTAATTCGACTACATTCCATTATCCTCGTTTTGTTTTTATTGATGTTCATCTTATATCCTCCTTTCAAGACAATGTCCATTCCGTTCAGCTGCTCTTCCAGGTCCTTTGCTGTCTCTGGCAGAATTACAATGTCATCAGCGAACCTCAAAGTTTTTATTTCTTCTCCATGGATTTTAATTCCTACTCCGAATTTTTCTTTTGTTTCTTTTACTGCTTGCTCAATATACAGATTGAATAACATCGGGGATAGGCTACAACCCTGTCTCACTCCCTTCCCAACCACTACTTCCCTTTCGTGTCCCTCGACTCTTATAACTGCCATCTGGTTTCTGTACAAATTGTAAATAGCCTTTCGCTCCCTGTATTTTACCCCTACCAACTTCAGAATTTGAAAGAGTGTATTCCAGTCAACATTGTCAAAAGCATTCTCTAAGTCTACAAATGCTAGAAATGTAGATTTGCCTTTTCTTAATATAGCTTCTAAGATAAGTCGTAGGGTCAGTATTGCCTCACTTGTAACTAGGCTTAATAAAAATTTTATTGGAAAACTTTACTTAAATGAACTCTGCGAGGTCCCGGGGCTAGCAGTGTATTTAACACTAAATTCTTCTCGAATCTTCATATGGAAATGATGCTCTAAGCCCCCCCCCCCTCCTTTTCTAACTCCTACTTTTGCTGTTGCACATGGATTAAGAAGACACGCGAACTGACTGTAAGCGACCCTGCAAATGGAGTAGAAAAGAGTTTGGCACCTGCAATAATTTAATTTGATAGACATTAATTAAATAAAGGAAAGTTTCAGTAACGTAGTGAGAAATGAAAGGGTTGCGCTACCGATTAACAGAATGAAAGTTCTGTCCAAAATAACAATTTGATTTATTATGACTAAACTCAAAATCATAAACAAAACACATGAAACATTTACAATACATCAAATTGGATACTCAAATAAATGCTGTGAAGGTGAAGTTCTCCATAAACTAGATTGTGACATTTATTACGAAGTGGTATGTGGAGCCAATTCCTTGCAACTCAAATCTTAAGAGAAACACCCAGCCAACTCAACATTAATTGCTGCTACGGTAGTGATAACTCAGACATTGAACACCCAAGACAGAACAAAGTTAGAAAAGACGAACAGGCGCGCTCTGCTGAGCTCTGATTATTACAGTGCAGGACATTGGTCCTTATGGGCACGACAGCCAGTCACAGTGAAATCTATTGTCCAGTTAGATCTGATAGAAGAACAACAAGAGGCAAACTTCTGGCGCAGTGATTAGCAAAGCGACTGCAAGCTTTCGACACTTACGTGAGTGTCAGAGTTTCATTAGCGTTAGAATAACAACAAAGGACCAGATTCGTATGTAAAGCCTACTTCCAGTTGTTTTACGATACCAGGTCCTTGAGCAATGCAGCGATGACTAATGGCAGACCATACGTTTACTTACACGAGATTTCAGCTTATATGGACAGAGTACAGCTGTCTGTTAGCACAACGATTAACAACTCCCTTAATGTTGTTAATCAACCACACAAGGCGCCTTCTTGAATTCTTTCTTATTTACACAACATATCGTAGCAACTGAAAATTGCCGGCCGTTGTGGCCGTGCGGTTCTAGGCGCTTCAGTCCGGAACCGTGTGTCTGCTACGGTCGCCGGTTCGAATCCTGCCTCGGGCATGGATGTGAGTGTTGTCCTTAGGTTACTTAGGTTTAAGTAGTTCTATGTCTAGGGGAGTGATGACCTCAGATGTTAAATCCCACAGTGCTCAGAGACATTTCAACCATTTTTTGAACCGAAAATTGGGAGCACCAGAAGTACTGATTGGAGACGCAAGTAAATGACATACCTCTTCCACATGTTCTGGTTGCTTCCTCCACTGTCCCGTCGGGCTTAACGTAGAAGTCGGTAAAAATCTAAAGCGTCGGTCAAACAGCGCATTTGCTTCACACCCGCTCGCCGATAGTTTGAGGTTCTACAACACCGAAACGAAGAAGTAGCAAGAAATTCATCGTGCAACACGAGCGAGCGGTTTAGGCGGCACCTTTGTGAACCGAACGCACTGCTGCGACGCAGATAACGTAAGAGATAGGTGACGGTTCGGTAGCAGCACTAACTTCAATATCATGCGTTTACAGTCGCGGGCCGAGGGGGAAGGTTCAAATGGTCCAAATGGCTCTGAGCACTATGGGACTTAACATCTGAGGTCATCAGTCCCCTAGACTTAGAACTACTTAAACCTAACTAACCTAAGGACATCACACACATGCATGCCCGAGGCAGGATTCGAACTTGCGACTGTAGCAGCAGCGCGGTTCCGGACTGAAGCGCCTAGAACCGCTCGGCCACAGAGGCCGGCGAGGTGGAAGGTTTCTTCCCTCAGATAGAAGATAGGAGGACGATGGGTGGGAGATTAATTCTTAATCCGGATTTCTGTCTTGTTTCGTTTATCGATGAGTTTTTGCTCCCCCTCTGCTCCTACGTCTTTGCCGGGACCAGTCTCGCCTTGTCTATACGTTTTCAGAAATTTCTGTGCAAACTAGAATGTGTATCTGTTTATTGCTTACTTTCTTAAAAACAAGAAATCATTTTCGTTTCTCCCACGCAAATGGCAAAATGGCTTCGTTTAGAGTGATTACGGTTCCCGGCCGCTTTGGCATATCGTGCAAACCACGGGGAAAGAAACACGTGACTTGCAGCAAGAGGTTGTTTACTTCAAAAATACGTTCTGGTTCGTCTCTTTTCACTATTCTTGTTAAAATAAGAATTAGGGCTTGTTAATGTATGTTATGGGTCAGTTGCCGTGCCGTGGTGGATACACCGGCACGCGTCAAATCACCGAAGTTAAGCACGGTCGGGCGTGGCTGGCAAATTGATGGGAGACAATCAGGCTCGCTATGCGCTGTTGACCTACCGGGGCGCTATGAGCCTCGTGAGGCCGACTGAGGAGCTACTTAGCAGAGTAGTAGCAATCTACATCTAATACATCTATATCCATACTCTGCAAACCACCTGACGGTGTGTGGCGGAGGGTACCCTGAGTACCTCTATCGATTCTTCCTTCTATTCCAGTCTCGTATTGTTCGTGGAAAGAAGGATTGTCGATATGCTTCTGTGTGGGCTCTAATCTCTCTGATTTTATCCTCATGGTCTCTTCGGGAGATATACGTAGGAGGGAGCAATATACTGCTTGAATCTTCGGTGAAGGTATGTTCTCGAAACTTCAACAAAAGCCCATACCGAGCTACTGAGTGTCTCTCCTGCAGAGTCTTCCACTGGAGTTTATCATCTCCGTAGCGCTTTCGCGATTACTAAATGATCTTGTAACGAAGCGCGCTGCTCTCCGTTGGATCTTCTCTATATCTTCTATCAACCCTATCTGGTACGGATCCCACACTGTTGAGCAGTATTCAAGCAGTGGGCGAACAAGCGTACTGTAACCTACTTCCTTTGTTTTCGGATTGCATTTCCTTAGGATTCTTCCAATGAATCTCAGTCTGGCATCTGCTTTACCGACGATCGACTTTATATGATCATTCCATTTTAAATCACTCCTAATGCGTACGCCCAGATAATTTATGGAATTAACTGCTTCCAGTTGCTGACCTGCTATTTTGTAGCTAAATGATAAGGGGACTATCTTTCTATGTATTCGCAGCACATTACACTTGTCTACATTGAGATTCAATTGCCATTCCCTGCACCATGCGTCAATTCGTTGCAGATCCACCTGCATTTCGGTACAATTTTCCATTGTTACAACCTCTCGATACATATCAGCATCATCTGTAAAAAGCCTCAGTGAACTTCTGATGTCATCCACAAGGTCATTTATGTATATTGTGAATAGCAACGGTCCTATGACACTCCCCTGCGGCACACCTGAAATCACTCTTACTTCGGAAGACTTCTCGCCATTGAGAATGACATGCTGCGTTCTGTTATCTAGGAACTCTACAATCCAAAAACACAAAATTCGTCTGATAGTCCATGTGCTCTTACTTTGTTCATAATCCAAGTCACGAAAACTGACAAGGCCTTCCAAATCCGCAACCGATGCTGCCACAGGCAGAGGATGACACGGCCGCCGGTTGGTACCTTTGGGCCCTGCGAGGCGTGTTCGGACCGAGTTAATGCACGTTACAATTAATTTTAACATTACAAAGAGTACTAAATAAAACCTACTTTGAGATTTATGCTATATAGGTACTCCAACGTTTTGTCGTTTGAGAAAATATTCTTCATACTATCTTCTGTTGCCACTGACAGTCCTTTAATGCTCAGCTTACGCAACATAAAACTAAGATTAAAACACTATACGTCCAGCCTTAACTGATCAGTTGTGAAAATATATAATTCTTCCACAAGTCAAGACATTTCGTTGGCTTGTGCGACCCTTCCCCAGTCACCCATGTATCTGCTGTCTCATTATTGTATGAGCCCTTCAAATTAGGATTCATAACACAGTAAAATACAGTCATGTACTCGTATTTCGCACGAAATATACACTGCTGGCCACCGTAAATGCAACACCCTGAAGGAAGCATCCGAATCAAGTGAAATTTACACCATGAGTTTGCAGCGATGAGATATGCAACTGATTAGAATTTCAGCGCAGACGCACATCACGCGCGCCTGTGGCGCCATCTCATAGCGCCATTTAAGGCTTGTCGATTTCGACGAGTGTACGTTCGGCACGTGTGTTTACCTTCACAAGACGATCAGTTATGCCTCGTAGAATACAGCGAACATCTTTTGATCAAGTATCCGAGTTCACCAGAGGAAGGATAGTGGCTTACCGAGATTGTGGATTATCATACAGAGAAATCGCTAGTCGTGTTGGACGAAACCAAACAACTGTAATGCGGATATGTGGCCGTTGGATGCAGGAGGGTACGACGGACCGACGTGGTCGATCGCATTCACCTCGGTGCACCACTGCACGTGCTGATAGGCAAATTGTGCTCATGGCAGTGACGGATCGCTCAGCGACATCCCGAACCATAGCACAGCACATTGCGTCTGTAACGCATTATCCAGTGTCTGCGCGTACCATTCGACGCCGTTTACAGCAGAGTGGTCTGTCCGCAAGACGTCCATTGCTTCGTCTACCATTGACGCAGAACCACAGACGTCTCCGTCGCCAATGGTGTGATGACAGACGGATGTGGACGGCAGAATGGAATGACGTTGTCTTTACTGACGAGGCACGCTTCTGTCTGCAGCACCACGATGGTCGGATTCGAGTGTGGAGACACCGTGGAGAGAGGATGCTGGACAGCTGCATTATGCACCGCCACACTGGTCTTGCACCGGGTATTATGGTATGGGGCGGTATTGGATATTACTCTCGCACGCCTCTAGTACGCATTGCCGGTACTTTAAATAGCCGGCGCTACATATCCGAGGTGCTGGAGCCAGTTGTCCTTCCTTACCTTCAGGGCTCGGCCACAGCCATATTTCAACAGGATAATGCGCGACCACACGTGGCACGCATTGTCCAACGGTTGTTCGTCAATAACCAGATTAAATTGCTTCCCTGGCCGGCTCGCTCTCCGGATCTTTCGCCGATAGAAAACATGTGGTCCATGGTTGCTCAACGAGTGACCCAGATTACATCCCCAGCTGCCACACCAGATGATCTTTGGCAACGTGTGGAAGCTGCTTGGGCTGCTGTACCCCAGGAACACATCCAACGTCTCTTTGACTCAATGCCGAGACGTGTGGCAGCGGTGATCTCCAACAATGGCGGCTACTCTGGCTACTGATTCTGGCAGGAACCACATGTCACAGACGTCTGTAAACGTAATTATTTGATACTTGGTCAACATGTTATCTACAAAATAAATTTTGTTGTGCTACCTCTTGTCTTTCTTGGTGTTGCATTTACGGTGGTCAGCAGTGTAGATCAGGAGCATACTACGCTACAAGACATGTGTTGCTTCATCTGTATTGGAATATTAATCTGCTGTCATAGACTAACCACTTTGATCTGATTTCAGTACATTTAAATCATTTAAACTGGGTAGAGATCATATCATAGCGTTAATTCGTGAACCACAGTTCCACTAGATGCGCTTTTGTGAAGCGGCGAAGCTGAAATGAAAATAATGTGAATCTGGGTAACCGAAAAAAATTTTCATAATCGAGATTTTACACTCTTCACCATCAACACTACGCCCTACACGCACGCGTTGCAGTTATCTGCATTAAGCTGCTAAATTTAAAACACTACTATTACACTAACAAGGAAGGTGTCTTTCATTTGGTCTCCCAGACATAAATACACTACGTTTCTTCCAAGTTACTAGATTTTTAGTCGAACTAATATATTATTTATTGGTGGCAGAAGCATTATGAGAGGTAAACAGAAATCTTCTCGCTACCATGACGCTGGATTATGGGAACTGTAGCTGCTAATGGTTTGTTTTAGAGCACATAGAATATTTTCATACTAATTTTCAACTCAGCTGTGTTTGTTATTTTACTTATTTGCAACCGATTTCAAAGCCTGTTGCCGGCCGGTGTGGCCGTGCGGTTAAAGCCGCTTCAGTCTGGAACCGCGTGACCGCTACGGTCGCAGGTTCGAATCCTGCCTCGGGCATGGATGTGTGTGATGTCCTTGGGTTAGTTAGGTTTAATTACTTCTAAGTTCTAGGCGACTGATGACCTCAGAAGTTAAGTCGCATAGTGCTCAGAGCCATTTGAACCATTCAAAGCCTGTTATGGCTTAATCCTCAGGCACCTGCATATTACAAGAAATTACGATGCAGTCATCAACATAGCCAATAACATGACAAGTACAGAGAAACATTGCATAATTACAACTGATGAGCCAAAGCACAATGATTACTTCCCACCACGAAACTGAGTACACGCACGTGACGCGATAAGGAAACTATACAAGCGGAGCAGATGTGGGGTGGCGGCTCATAATCAAATGGTCGATACTTCGTTATTAAAAGACACTTAGACTGTCTATGGGTGCTTTAAAGTTACCTTCGCCATTTACAAGAGCCTGAAAAGTACTTTTGCGGTCATCCAGGAAGCGATGAAGAACATACTGACTGTAATTTCCAGTCTGTAAGTTCATATTACTCTTTGTGCTCAGTGAAAGAAAATGTTCCTACTTGATATTTACTCAGCAGGATCTGAAACTGTTGTGGACTGGCAAGACAGCCAATCCACAGTGACGGGTAGCCGAAAGGCACGCGTTAAACTCACGCAGGCTGGCGTGAGGTCTGGAACAGTTATGTTTTGTATAGTAGCAAATAAAGTACGTAGTTGATGTAATACTTAACTTTAATCCATAATTGGTGTACATCGCTCTTGACTGTACAGGTTTTAATATCTCAATATAAACTGGTAATGGCGCCTTGCTAGGTCGTAGCAAATGACGTAGCTGAAGGCTATGCTAACTATCGTCTCGGCAAATGAGAGCGTATTTGTCAGTGTAGCATCGCTAGCAAAGTCGGCTGTACAACTGGGGCGAGTGCTAGGACGTGTCTCTAGACCTGCCGTGTGGCGGCGCTCGGTCTGCAATCACTGACAGTGGCGACACGCGGGTCCGTCGTATACTAGCGGACCGCGGCCGATTTAAAAGCTACCACCTAGCAAGTGTGGTGTCTGGCGGTGACACCACAGAAACAATGGCTGTAAATAAAAGTTTGAGTTTTAACTGTTTAATATATTCTGTAAAAGTTCACACACACAAAATGTAATAATCTCCCTAATAATAATAATAATATTCCCATCGGAAAGAACACTATTAACAGTGTAGAGACAACCTCTACGGGATGTTCCTAGTAAAATGGTCTATCGCTCTGACTTCTAATGACCAAAAGTTAATTTCTCGCCTTAAAAATGGAAAATGCTCTTGCTACTTGCCACGCGGTTTAGTGAACATTATGGGCGGGACCCAAACAGTTGTTTTTGTGAAATCTAAGCAATCCAGGATGGTATACAGTCTTTGCGAGGTCACTTCCTACATCTACCGAAACCGCATTCAAGTTTGCGCAGCTCTGACGTCGTCTGAGGCACGACGGACACAGGCATTTGACTGATGCGGCACAAGATACACATGTGAAATGTCAGGTCAGAGAATTAAGTCCCTTGAGACAAATTGAACTGAAGATAGAAAGAGACTCTGTGGTGAAAAAGTGAGAGTGTCGTGGAAGATCAAAAAGAGTGCTCAAATGAGACAGAATGCGTAGGATTACAGACTCTTTGCGTACGTCTGGTTAATGGCTTATCTCGTGCTTACATTAAACTGTGATTTTGCAGTGTTAATAACTGAAATATGTGACCTGGAAGAACGTACACCCGATATTTTATTACTTAACATCAATTATTTTTTGGTGTTGCGATTTTTTTCCGTCAGTGTATGTAAAGGTCGTAATTCATGTCCCACTAGAGCAAAGCGCATAAAGTACTCTTCTACAACAACCGAGCAATACACAGCTGTGAGCATGTTAGAGTTAGTCGTATTTCGCAGCGTGCATCTCGCTGTGCAATCGTGTACAATGAGATGGAAGACAGGTACCGCTTTGTTCGCCGCCAGACGCTCAGCCGCGTTTAATTAAGCATTCAGCCGCTGTCGCACGCGATGGGAAGTGAATAGCTTTCATTCGTGGGCAAGTTGACAGCTGATCACTCTGCTTCAAAGGGTGTGACGAAACTGAAGTTCTGTTATTTGCATTTGATCGATTTTTCGTTGTCTTGGCAATAAAGCGTAGATTAATACAAGTGGAGTGTATGCCAACTTTAATCGAGGGAATGTCTTGTACAGCACCATATTTCGCTCTAAATGGAAGGTTATTTGTAATGTATACTCTTTCATATTTCTCGTGTAAGCTATTGCTATATCTATCTCTTTGGTTTGGGCACAGCAGGAAAATTTTTCTGGGTTAAAAGTTAATCAGAAATGCTGTTCTTTCTTGCATGAATATCGGCGTGCAGAAACTTAATATACGCGGAACAGAAAAATGTAGTAATCGACTAACTCGAATAAAATGACCTCTTGCATGCTAAATTCTGAGACGGAGAAGTTGCTTCCTGAATCCTGAGTAAATTCTTGGTTAGAGATCGAAGTTTCCGTGACTCACTTCACACAGTTGTAAAAGAAATAATTCGTTCTCAGTGATGCTGTAATGGAACACAGCTGGTTCTCCGAACGGCCTACTCCACCGTAAGGTCAGCCACTGTCGGTGAAATCGTATTGTTATGCCTGAAGCCAGCAACACCCAAGCGAATGAACGACCAATCAGGGCTCGTTACAGCGCACTGTAGTTGACCTCCCATTATCTTGGAAGTTGCGATTAAATTTTGAGGTGAGCTGTTGCAGGAATTGTTTTATAATACAATTTCTTAAAAGTAACAGCTGACTTTTGCAACGTTAAAAAGCATGAGGCAAACATAAGCCATCGTTCTCGTTAACATAGCTAAATCACAAAGAACAAACATTGCATGAATCGTATAGTGTATTTTATTGCTATTTCTTCTGTTTAATCTGCACAGTGCATTGTCAATCGCCGTAGCTTCCCTGCCGCGCTCAACATCACTGATCTGTAGAGTGTGTGAAGTGTTACGTAAGGTTTGGAAAAGGTGCCCGTCTGATGACCAGATGGAGTACGGGAAGCTATGACACCCAAAGCTGCGACCAATTGCTGCAAACGATATGTTGTGTCTAATAATACAGTGTCGTGTCTATCCGAGATCTTAATCAAATCGGTGGAGAATATGTTTTCTATGTCTTTCAATTATTAAATTGTTTAAAGCAAACTTGATTTAGAATTTGAGAGAATTTACTGTACGTGGCGATTACCGTACATAAGTTAAATACGTCGCGGTCGCAAAAAATGACCCAAATTATTTATAGAGCAGGAGAGAAACTGATTGAAGTCGGCCTCGGGGAAGATCAGTGTGGGTTGTGGAGAAATGTAGGAACACGCGAAGAGGTACTGACCCTACGAATGGTTCAAATGGCTCTGAGCACTATGCGACTTAACTTCTGGGGTCATCAGTCGCCTAGAACTTAGAACTAATTAAACCTCACTAACCTAAGGACATCACACACATCCATGCCCGAGGCAGGATTCGAACCTGCGACCGTAGCGGTCACGCGCTTCCAGACTGAAGCGCCTAGAACCGCACGGCCACATCTGCCGGCTGACCCTACGAGTTACCGTAGAATAGATTAACGAAAGGCAAACCTACGTTTATAGCATTTGTGGATTTAGATAAAGCTTTTGACAATGTTACCTGGTACACATTGTTTGGAATTCTGAAGGTATCGGGGATAAAATGAAGGAAGTGAGAGGTTATTTGTAACATTCACAGTTCCAAGAGTCAAAGGGCATGAAAGGGAAGCACTGGTTGAGAAGAGAGTGAGGGAGGACTAAAGCTTCCCCCGGTGATATTCAATCAGCACACCAAGTAGTAAAGGAAACCATAGAAAGAAAAATAAAGTTAAAGGACAAGAAATAATGACTTTGACGTTAGCCGACGACAATATAATTCTGTCAGAGACAACAAAAGACTTGGACAAGGAGTTGAACAAAATGGACACTGTCTTGAAAGGAGGATATAAGATGGACAACAGAAAAAGAAAAAGGAAAGTAAGGATAATGGAATGCAGCTGAACTGAAACTGCTGAGGAAGCTATATTTGCAAATGAGGCACGTAAGGTAGTAGATGAGTTTTGTTGTACTGTCAGCAAATGACGATGACCAAAGTAAGAGGATAAAAAATGTAAATGCTGTGTGGATAGGGCCTCCCGTGGGTAGACCGTTCGCTTGGTGCAGGCCTTTCGAGTTGACGCCACTGCGGCGACTTGCGTGTCGATAGGGATGAAATGATGATGATAAAGACAACACAACACCCAGTCCCTGAGCGGAGAAAATCTCCGACCCAGCCGGGAATCGAACCGGACCGGCAGACATGACATTCTGTCGCACTGACCACACAGCTACCAGGGGCGGATAGTAAGAGGATACAAAGTGCAAACATTGTAAATCAAGAACAGCATTTCCGAAGAAGAGGAATTTGTTAATATCGAATACATATTTAAATGCTGCAAAGTCTTTGCTGAAGGTATTTGTAGTGTATACTAGTACGAAGCTAAAGCGTGGACAATACGTGGTGCAGAGAAGAAGGGAATAGAAGTTTCTGAAAAGTTGTGCTACAGCATGATGGGTGGATCGATTAACTAATGAGGAGGTAACTGAAAAATAATGTATCGCACAACTTGACTAATAGAAGAATTCGGTTGATAGGTCACAACCTGAACCCGAACCATCAAGGATTCGTCAGTTCGGTAATGGAAGAACGTATGGGAGCAAAAAATTGTACAGGTAGATCAAGGCACGAATATAGCAAGCAGGTTCAAATGGAGATAGGATGCAGTAGCTACACTGCCTGATGTAATTGCGGCGACAACAAAATAGAGTCAAATTTACAACCAACTTGGCAATATTAGTCCAATTATCAATATGATGTATCCTTAACGGCCTGGATGCATGTGTTGTTTCCGTTCGGTGTCATAAAGCCGATGTGTCCTGTCTTGAGGCAAGTTGTCCCACAATTGTTGAAATTGGTCCTTAACATCCTGGACCAGAAGCTGCTCCTAAAGGTGTTCTATAGGAGACAGATCTGGTGCTCTTGCTGGCCCTCAGCATCAGACAGCCCATAGAGACATGTGTCATGTGTATGCATTGTCCGTTTGAAAAATTGAAGTAGGATAGTGCCGCATGAGGGGTAACACATGAGGACGCGAGGTATCCGTCACATTCTTCGTGCCGTCCGAGTTCCCTCCGTCACCACCGGCCGTGACCCCAAGTCATCCCTGATGGCTTCCCACACCATGACGGCAAGAGTAACACCGCTGTGTCTCTCAAAACATTAGTAGAATGGAATCCTCCTCCAGATCTCCAGCATATTCACCGACGATGGCCATTCGGGCTAGTGCAGAACCGCTGCTCATCGCTGAATGCAGTGTGATGCCTTTCATCAGCAGTCCATGATCTGGTGATGGCAACAGTCCGTGGTGCTAACGGCGGCTAACGCATGGGACGGTAATTCCTTGCTTCGGCTGTTGCTAGTCTCTGACCAATAGTACAGGATGAACAAAATGTCCTAGCGAGTCTCGAATGCCAGGGGGCAGATATGAAGGGGTGACGATGTGCTTGGTGCACAATATGGTGTAAAGTATGTATGTATAACTGGAAACGGATCCTAGCCAAGGATCGACATACGTTACGTACCAAGAATAATGGAGATGTAACCCTTATGCGCAATTTCTGGTTAAGCCACCTCACAATGCCAATTATAAATTAAAAAACTACAGGGTCGCCACCAGCCCAAGCCCTTCCTAATAATTGAGAAAAGACCGAACTGGAAATCATCATTTTAATTAAATTAAGAATTTAATTATAATAATGCATTTTTAAAAGAAACTAACAAGACGAACAGCATTGTATGTCGTATATCAATGAACTTGTTTAATTAAATGTGATAATTTCTTAATTTTGAGACAGTACACCGTTTACTTTGATTTTTTTCCCCATTTATGTTCATCACAAGCAAGCAGATTAACCTAAAAAAATCAGGGAATAGAAAATTAATTTGAAAACCGTCATCAATGAGAAAGATAAAGGACGCAGAGTTCATCTTTTACGTAGCACATTTATTTCATTACTGAATTTGACGCACATCCTATGAAGACACATGACTGGTGCCTGAATAAAAAATTGTAACTAATTAATTCGCAAAAAATTGTAGAATCGAGCAATTAAAAAGGAAAAACGCACAAAAGGGAAGTGGAACACAATAATTCAATCATTCCATCTACATAGGCGTACCCACGACTGTCCGAAAGGAACAAAGCAACTTCTACACTTTTAATTTCAACCACCATTATCACCGATTTTCAACAAAATAATTATGCCACATTCTGAAAATACATAATTCACACGCTTCAGTTAAGCTGAAGTACTTAAATATGCCATGACTTTAACATAGGGAGGTTCTAATTCGACCTACTTCCTATCAGCAGAAACCCTCTCTAGGAGCTACGAACTGTACTCACCAACCGCTAGCTGCAGAGTGTCCTTTCTCCACCGAGCTTCGCCTAACTACCGGTGCAACGGAAGCTACCAGAGGGGTAGCGTTCCGCCACCAACCAGACAGTGAAACTAACCTCAGACTAAAAGGGGTAAACCTCTCTGTCCAGGTACTGGGATCCAAATTTCGTCCGTGATGACTGGGTGTTGTGTGATGTCCTTAGGTTAGTTAGGTTTAAGTAGTTCTAAAAGTTCTAGGGGACTGGTGACCATAGATTTTAAGTCCCATAGTGCTCAGAGCCATTTGAACCAAGCCTAATTTCGTCCTCCTGTGCTACCCTGCAAACGAGAAGCAAACATCACCTGCTCCTAGCAGACGACAACCAACTCAGCGTTCCCCTGAAAAGAAACTCGAAACCACTCGTAAAAACACTCATTCAGTCACATTCACGCACACATAGGGTAAGGTGAAGGGAAAAACGTAATAAATACAGGTCATGATTTCCTATGCAACACAAAACAATCAAACATAATATCATTTAATAAGCCTTAGTTTGATTGCTCAGTCTTTCTGGGAGAGTCAATAAATTAAACCGCAATCAGGCGGTGGACAGATTAGGATGCACAGAATCAAGTGAGACAAGCGTCTTGTGAAACGACTCCACTGAGACGTTTCAATGGATGTGAGACGTGGTCCATCGGAAGACTGACACCGAATATGCTTCGCCTCACGTTCTCATGCACTCCAAGGAAGAGACGTTGTCACATCCCAATGCCCAGCAGATCTTGATACTGTAGGATCCGGCCAGCCGGCTAAGCGTAGAGCTACAATCAGACTGCTTGGTTTCAAACTCCACACAGTGATCACAAACAAAGCCAGTGCAGTCTGCCGGCCATTCTCCTTGCCACGCAGAATTGCATCTCTTAACCATTTACATACCCGCCGATGATATTTACGTTTACGAAGTTACATTGACATCCGATCATGTCTTACGTTTACTACACTCCTGGAAATTGAAATAAGAACACCGTGAATTCATTGTCCCAGGAAGGGGAAACTTTATTGACACATTCCTGGGGTCAGATACATCACATGATCACACTGACAGAACCACAGGCACATAGACACAGGCAACAGAGCATGCACAATGTCGGCACTAGTACAGTGTATATCCACCTTTCGCAGCAATGCAGGCTGCTATTCTCCCATGGAGACGATCATAGAGATGCTGGATGTAGTCCTGTGGAACGGCTTGCCATGCCATTTCCACCTGGCGCCTCAGTTGGACCAGCGTTCGTGCTGGACGTGCAGACCGCATGAGACGACGCTTCATCCAGTCCCAAACATGCTCAATGGGGGACAGATCCGGAGATCTTGCTGGCCAGGGTAGTTGACTTACACCTTCTAGAGCACGTTGGGTGGCACGGGATACATGCGGACGTGCATTGTCCTGTTGGAACAGCAAGTTCCCTTGCCGGTCTAGGAATGGTACAACGATGGGTTCGATGACGGTTTGGATGTACCGTGCACTGTTCAGTGTCCCCTCGACGGCCAGTGTAGGAGATCGCTCCCCACACCATGATGCCGGGTGTAGGCCCTGTGTGCCTCGGTCGTATGCAGTCCTGATTGTGGCGCTCACCTGCACGGCGCCAAACACGCATACGACCATCATTGGCACCAAGGCAGAAGCGACTCTCATCGCTGAAGACGACACGTCTCCATTCGTCCCTCCATTCACGCCTGTCGCGATACCACTGGAGGCGGGCTGCACGATGTTGGGGCGTGAGCGAAAGACGGCCTAACGGTGTGCGGGACCGTAGCCCAGCTTCATGGAGACGGTTGCGAATGGTCCTCGCCGATACCCCAGGAGCAACAGTGTCCCTAATTTGCTGGGAAGTGGCGGTGCGGTCCCCTACGGCACTGCGTAGGATCCTACGGTCTTGGCGTGCATCCGTGCATCGCTGCGGTCCGGTCCCAGGTCGACGGGCACGTGCACCTTCCGCCGACCACTGGCGACATCATCGATGTACTGTGGAGACCTCACGCCCCACGTGTTGAGCAATTCGGCGGTACGTCCACCCGGCCTCCCGCATGCCCACTATACGCCCTCGCTCAAAGTCCGTCAGCTGCACATACGGTTCACGTCCACGCTGTCGCGGCATGCTACCAGTGTTAAAGACTGCGATGGAGCTCCGTATGCCACGGCAAACTGGCTGACACTGACGGCGGCGGTGCACAAATGCTGCGCAGCTAGCGCCATTCGACGGCCAACACCGCGGTTCCTGGTGTGTCCGCTGTGCCGTGCGTGTGATCATTGCTTGTACAGCCCTCTCGCAGTGTCCGGAGCAAGTATGGTGGGTCTGACACACCGGTGTCAATGTGTTCTTTTTTCCATTTGCAGGAGTGTATTTTAAGATGAAAAAATCTGCACAGGGTAGACTAGCGTGGAGATCTGCATCAAACCCGTCCTCGAACTGAAGAGTGCAACAAAAACAGCATAAAGTTAAATGGTTGCTTTGTGTTATTACTGTGACATTACGCGCTCGTTGCCTACTTTTTTGCCAAGTTCTGCATCTTTCACCGTTGCATATTTACATTTTCTTGTTCTCTTGACATAGGCGCAGCGCGTCGATTTTTTATGATCGAGTGCGGTGGTGCTGCGTGCGCGTCTCAGTGTGGTATTTTAATTCGATGAGTCTGCTAGCCTACCGACTCCAAGGTCAGATAAGGAGCCAGTTCGGACCATTGCACCGTAGGCGCACTAATCGGCCAACGGTCGGCTCATCTCCTGTCAAATGAGCGCTTCCTCCGTTTGCTCCGGCTGTCTCGCCGTCGTCTCTTGCGGCAGTACCAGGGATAACAAGAGGGCGTTCAAACACTGGAAGTCATACGGGAATATTCACAAAATAAAAGAGGAGGTATGAAAATCTGCAGCTCATGTAAAGAAGGTAGAAATGCTACGCATCTACGGAGAATGAAAGCTAGCAGAACAGTAACTGCACTAATCTTTTCTTATTTGCAACACACGAACATGTAGTACAGTTCCGTAGCGCCTTTAAACGACATTGTGTGTGTGTGTGTGTGTGTGTGTGTGTGTGTGTGTGTGTGAGTGTATGTATGTGTGTGTGTGTGTGTGTGTGTGTGTGTGTGTGTGCATAGTAAAGACAATCCTTGATTAAAAACTGCATCATAATTATTGTCCTTCAATTGTGATTGAAGGTGGGTGTGATGATACTCAAGCAGAGGAAGTCTACAGTGAGTGATACCCTGATAAGACCCCACCTTCCCGACGGTGTTATCTTGTCTTCTCTAACGCATCAGGCAACGGGATGTTTCATCCCAAACTTACGTCCTCCACAGATGAATTGCATTTCTACCGTCTCTTCATTAGTATACTTTGCACAAACACGTATCTTCGAAGACGGTTGGCTGACCGAATGACCAGAATGCACTTTCTTTGTTTTCATTTGTTTACTGTCAGTTCTAGCAAGTGGAAAAGCTTACTGTGAGGTGCAGAAGAGTCAAAGTTAGACGTGTATTACGGTTTTAATAATCTCATGTTTACATGAATGTGACACTATGACGAGTTTTTGAAGTGCGTCTTGAAGAGAGCAAGTCGATTACCGTATGAAAAATACGGAAAAGATATTTAAAAAAGATGTATTTCATTTCATATCTTCGTAACGAACTAAGTTACAAGAAAGGCAGTCATGTCGGTTAATTACTCCCTGGTTGTTGTTGTTCTGGTCTTCAGTCCTGAGACTGGTTTGATGCAGCTCTCCATGCTAATCTATCCTGTGCAAGCTCCTTCATCTCCCAGTACCTACTGCAACCTACATCCTTCTGAATCTGCTTAGTGTATTCATCTCTTGGTCTCCCTCTACGATTTTTACCCTCCACGCTGCCCTCCGATGCTAAATTTGTGATCCCTTGATGCCTCAGAACATGTCCTACCACCCGATCCCTTCTTCTAGTCAAGTTGGGCCACAAACTTCTCTTCTCCCCAATCCTATTCAATACCTCCTCATTAGTTATGTGATCTACCCATCTAATCTTCAGCATTCTTCTGTTGCACCACATTTCGAAAGTTTCTATTCTCTTCTTGTCTAAACTATTTATCGTCCACGTTTCACTTCTATACTTGGCTACACTCCATACAAATACTTTCAGAAACGACTTCCTGACACTTAAATCTATACTCGATGTTAACAAATTTCTCTTCTTCAGAAACACTTTCCTTTCCATTGCCAGTCTTCATTTTATATACTCACTACTTCGACCATCATCAGTTATTTTGCTTCCCAAATAGCAAAACTCCTTTACTACTTTAAGTGTCTCATTTCCTAATCTAATTCCCTCAGCATCACCCGACTTAATTCGACTACATTCCATTATCCTCGTTTTGCTTTTGTTGATGTTCATCTTATATCCTCCTTTCAAGACACTGTCCATTCCGTTCAACTGCTCTTCCAAGTCCTTTGCCGTCTCTGACAGAATTACAATGTCATCGGCGAACCTCAACGTTTTTATTTCTTCTCCCTGGTTTTTAATACCTACGCCAAATTTTTCTTTTGTTTCCTTTACTGCTTGCTCAATATACAGATTGAATAACATCGGGGAGAGGCTACAACCCTGTCTCACTCCGTTCCCAACCACTGCTTCCCTTTCATGTTCCTCGACTCTTATAACTGCCATCTGGTTTCTGTACAAATTGTAAATAGCCTTTCGCTCCCTGTATTTTACCCCTGGAACCTTTAGATTTTCAAAGAGACTATTCCAGTCAACATTGTCAAAAGCTTTCTCTAAGTCTACAAATGCTAGAAACGTAGGTTTGCCTTTCCTTAATCTTTCTTCTAAGATAAGTCGTAAGGTCAGTATTGCCTCATGTGTTCCAACATTTCTACGGAATCCAAACTGATCGTCCCCGAGGTCGGCTTATACCAGTTTTTCCATTCGTCTGTAAGTAATTCGCGTTAGTATTTTGCAGCTGTGGCTCATTAAACTGATAGTTCGGTAATTTTCACATCTGTCAACACCTGCTTTCTTTGGGATTGGAATTATTATATTCTTCTTGAAGTCTGAGGGTATTTCTCCTGTCTCGTACATCTTGGTCACCAGATGGTACAGTATTGTCAGGACTGGCTCTCCAAAGTCCGTCAGTAGTTCTAATGGAATGTTGTCTACTCCCGGGGCCTTGTTTTGACTCAGGTCTTTCAGTGCTCTGTCAAACTCTTCACACAGTGTCGTATCTCCCATTTCATCTTCATCTACATCCTCTTCCATTTCCATAATATTGTCCTCAAGAACGTCGCCCTTGTATGGACCCTCTATATACTCCTTCCACCTTTCTGCTTTCCCCTCTTTGCTTAGAACTGGGTTTCCATCTGAGCTCTTGACAATCATACAATGGCTCTGTTTTCTCCAAAGGTCTCTTTAATTTTCCTGTAGGCTGTATCTATCTTACCCCTACTGAGATAAGCCTCTACTTCCTTACATTTGTCCTCTAGCAATGCCTGCTTAGCCGTTTTGCACTTCCTGTCGATCTCATTTTTGAGACATTTGTATTTCTTTTTGCCTGCTTCATTTACTGCATTTTTATATTTCCCCTTTCATCAATTAAATTCAATATTTCTTCTGTTACCCAAGGATTTGTACTAGCCCTCGTCTTTTTACCTACTTGATCCTCTGATGCCTTCACTACTTCATCCCTCAGAGCTACCCATTCTTCTTCTACTGTATTTCTTTCCCCCATTCCCCTCAATTGTTCCCTTATGCTGTCCCTGAAACTCTGTACAACCTCTGGTTTAGTCAGTTTATCCAGGTCCCATCTCCTTAAATTCCCACCTTTTTGCAATTTCTTCAATTTCAATCTACAGTTCATAACCAATAGATTGTGGTCAGAGTCCACATCTGCCCCTGGAAATGTCCTACAATTTAAAACCTGGTTCCTGAATCTCTGTCTTACCATTATATAATCTATCTGATACCTTTTAGTATCTCCAAGATTCTTCCATGTATACAACCTTCTTTTACGATTCTTGAACCAAGTGTTAGCTATGATTAAGTTATGCTCTGTGCAAAATTCTACCAGACGGCTTCCTCTTTCATTTCTTAGCCCCAATCCATATTCACCTACTATGTTTCCTTCTCTCCCTTTTCTTACTGTCGAATTCCAGTCACCCATGACTCTTAAATTTTCGTCTCCCTTCTCTACCTGAATAATTTCTTTTATCTCATGATACATTAGACATTAATGTTCATTCCCTCCCTGGTATCTAAATAGTATTTCCTTCACACATTTTTTATTTTCCTTCTGGATAAAAAGCTGTTTGTGGTGTCAATATACCTGTACATGCGACATTATAGATACTAATAGAACAGCAGGGTTAAAACGCATCTGCCGACAACGTGTAATCGAGCGAGACGGCGTAGTGGTTAACACACTGCACGCACATTCGGCAGAACGACCATCCAGATTTAGGTTTCGCGTGATTTTCCTAAATCGCTTAAGACATATGCCGGGATGGTTCCTCTGACAATGGCGGCCGAATTCCTTCCCCACGCTTCCCTAATCATAGCTAGTGTGCAGGGACGTTAGACATTAATGTTCATTCCCTCTTTTTCTCTAGAGAACGTGTGTTCGCTCGTTGGTCGAAGTTTCTTATATGACAGAAGACTGTCAGATTTCAGTTGCTAATAATGCATAAACAAGGTTCAGCCCACAACTGTACATGTTTGTCGCGCAGTAGTCCTATTTGTTTCACCTGTGACGTCATCGTATCAGTGCAAGCGTATATGCATGACTGATACGAATTACCGTTGTGTAAAGCTATAAATTTATTGGTGTAGCGTGGAAACGCGTTTAGTTAGAACGTTTATTCGTGTGTCATTTAGAAGATCTCTCGGAGCACTACTAGAAAAAAAGGTGAGTTAGTAAACATATTTGATGGGTAGAATCGAAAGTCGGTATTAAATTGAAAATTACAAAATAATGAAAGATACCTTCTCATATGACTCGCAAATGTACTCGGAATCATACATAACGCTGGTCAGAGGAAAACTCGCGTCGAAAGGATTCCAAAAACCGTGGAAAGTCCAGTGCCGAGCGAATGCGTGAGCTACGGCAGCACTGGAAAGGAAATGAGAAAACGGCGCAAAGCGATTACGTATCTGGCCCATCGGCCATCGACAGTCAAACTTCGACGGATCGTGGGCAGCCGTCGGAAGGCAATACAGAAACAAAAAAATGGTCAAATGGCTCTGAGCACTATGGGACTTAACAACGGAGGTCATGAGTCCCCTAGAACTTAGAACTACTTAAACCTAACTAAACTACGGACATCACACACATCCATGCCCGAGGCAGGATTCGAATCTGCGACCGTAGCGGTTACGCGGTTCCAGACTGAAGCGCCTAGAACCGCTCGGCCACTTCGTCCGGCCAATACAGAAACAATTGTACTACTGCAGTCATTAAGTGTTGAGACTCACGCCTGAAGGGTAGGCACCACAAGAACCTGAATGTCTCACAAGATGCTGAGTAGCACGGCAATCACTTTCTTTTTTATCAGCTTTTGTTCTCAAAGCCATACGGCCACACCACGGCTTATAGATCCACATACTTCCTCAAAATAGTCGCCATTGCCTGCTGTGCACGTTTGCCGTGTGTGGCAAAACAGTTACTCGTTGCCTTGCGGGACCGTCTTGGACGAGGACGGAGAGATGTCTAAGGGCGTTGTCGTATAGCAATAGCCAAAGATCAGGACACTTTCGTATAGACGGCCAAGGTCTCCTTGTAGCGTGCGTCTTATGGGATGAATTTCGTGTGAACGATTCCAGCTGAATCGAAAAACAGTTCAAGCTCCAAGTTGCCTTTTGACCTGTCTTGCCTTGGTTTTGTCTGTCGTGGCGATACTTGTGTTTTCCAGTAGGTCGAATGTCGCTTCAGTTGCGGGTTGTGCAGAAAGCACCATGTTTCGTTTCCATTTATGATCCGGTTGCGGAGCTTCGGATATTGTCAGCACTACTGATCAAGTCCCCATAAATCGTCATGCGATCGTCACCTTGACCTTGCGTCAATGTCTGTAACACACCGTGCTGCGTAACGCGCGACTTGAAATCAGGTTATTAACCAGGATTTTGTAGTACTCAAGCCGGCCGGTGTGGCAGTGCGGTTCTAGGCGCTTCAGTCTGGAACCGCGTGACCGCTACGGTCGCAGGTTCGAATCCTGCCTCGGGCATGGATGTGTGTGATGTCCTTAGGTTAGTTAGGTTTAAGTAGTTCTAAGTTCTAGGAGACTAATGACCTCAGATGTTAAGTCCCATAGTGCTCAGAGCCATTTGAACCATTTTGTAGTTCTCATCATCTTTGACCCCTACTGGTGTGAGATGTTGTCTACCGTCTTGGGGCGGCTGTCACGCACTTGCGTACAGCTGTAACGGTTTGTGGCCGACCAGTAGGCTCATCACCCCATACAATGATTCTCCCTTACGAAAAACGTCGGTGACGCCTACCACACAACACTGCGAGTCAGTGCGTCACCACCGTAAAGCTGCTGCATCATTTGAAACGTTCGTATACCTCCGGTATACGACCAGTCTCAGAACCTTAATGACAGTACTACGTATTAAAGAGGTTGCTAATGAAATTACATACTTCTAAAGGGTGCGGCAAAACATCCACCTTGATTCAAATGGCTCAAGTGGCTCTGAGCACTATGGGACTTAACATCTGAGGTCATCAGTCCCCTAGAACTTAGAACTACTTGAACGTAACTAACCTAAGGACATCACACACATCCATGCCCGAGGTAGGATTCGAACCTGCGGCCGTAGCAGTCGCGCGGTTCCGGACTGAAGCGCCTAGAACCGCTCGGCCACCGCAGCCGGCTCCTCCTTGATCCACAGTTCAGACAGAAAACAGATGGATCAAAATGAAGAAACTGTATTAACGTGAACGGCAGCTATGGAGTAGGAAGTTGTGTTTACAAGTGGCGACGCGTTCAATTTTGCAACAGTACTTACAGTTTCATTCGTATAAGACAGTCGTTGTTCAACAATTATTTGATCGCTATTGTGACAGTTGTGTTAGGTTATGTGCAAACATCGTTGAAAGAGTGGCTGAAGATGCTGTGGTACTCCACAATGACGGAGCACATTTTCACGGATCAGGACGTGTTGATCGTCAAATTTTCCGATATTTAAGTGGACAGAACATTTGTGAACTTCATAAAAACTCACTATGCAGGGCTATTACAAATGATTGAAGCGATTTCATAAATTCACTGTAGCTCCATTCATTGACATATGGTCACGACACACTACAGATACGTAGAAAAACTCATAAAGTTTTGTTCGGCTGAAGCCGCACTTCAGGTTTCTACCGCCAGAGCGCTCGAGAGCGCAGTGAGACAAAATGGCGACAGGAGCCGAGAAAGCGTATGTCGTGCTTGAAATGCACTCACATCAGTCAGTCATAACAGTGCAACGACACTTCAGGACGAAGTTCAACAAAGATCCACCAACTGCTAACTCCATTCGGCGATGGTAAGCGCAGTTTAAAGCTTCTGGATGCCTCTGTAAGGGGAAATCAACGGGTCGGCCTGCAGTGAGCGAAGAAACGGTTGAACGCGTGCGGGCAAGTTTCACGCGTAGCCCGCGGAAAATTGGCTCATGCCACAACTGGAGACCGACAGCGCCGACTTCATCTTTCAACAGGATGGTGCTCCACCGCACTTCCATCATGATGTTCGGCATTTCTTAAACAGGAGATTGGAAAACCGATGGATCGGTCGTGGTGGAGATCATGATCAGCAATTCATATCATGGCCTCCGCGCTCTCCCGACTTAACCCCATGCGATTTCTTTCTGTGGGGTTATGTGAAAGATTCAGTGTTTAAACCTCCTCTACCAAGAAACGTGCCAGAACTGCGAGCTCGCATCAACGATGCTTTCAAACTCATTGATGGGGACATGCTGCGCCGAGTGTGGGAGGAACTTGATTATCGGCTTGATGTCTGCCGAATCACTAAGGGGGCACATATCGAACATTTGTGAATGCCTAAAAAAACTTTTTGAGTTTTTGTACGTGTGTGCAAAGCATTTTGAAAATATCTCAATTAATAAAGTTATTGTAGAGCTGTGAAATCGCTTCAGTCATTTGTAATAACCCTGTGTAATGACTATTAACGATCTTATATGGTTGGAAGAGTTGGGATAATTGGTCCTTAATTTTGTGGAAGGTATGGTGCCACCGTGACAGTAAACTCTCATCGATACACTCACGTGATCTACACTTTTTGTTCACCAATACTCAATGCGCTGCAGTTTTGGCAGATATCAGGACCGAACCACAGCTCACACATCTCAGATTTCTCTCGATGTACCGAGACAGATGCTTTCCGGGTGCTTAATTTCTTACGTGCCGACGTCGCCTGGGCAGAACGATTATCGGGCCTTATACCCTGAGATTTTTTTTTTTTTGGTGTATCTTAAGGTTGAGATGCTCGAATATCGGCCGAGGACTTTGCCTGCCGTAAGAAATGCAATTATAGGAATAACTTCTGTGCTGGTCCCACAGCATGCATACATCTACATCTACATCTATACTCCGCGAGCCACCTTACGGTGTGTGGCGGAGGGTACTTATTGTACCACTATCTGATCCCCCCTTCCCTGTTCCATTCACGAATTGTGCGTGGGAAGAACGACTGCTTGTAAGTCTCCGTATTTGCTCTAATTTCTCGGATCTTTTCGTTGTGATCATTACGCGAGATATATGTGGGCGGTAGTAATATGTTGCCCATCTCTTCCCGGAATGTGCTCTCTCGTAATTTCGATAATAAACCTCTCCGTATTGCGTAACGCCTTTCTTGAAGTGTCCGCCACTGGAGCTTGTTCAGCATCTCCGTAACGCTCTCGCGCTGACTAAATGTCCCCATGACGAATCGCGCTGCTTTTCGCTGGATCATGTCTATCTCTTCTATTAATCCAACCTGGTAAGGGTCCCATACTGATGAGCAATACTCAAGAATCGGACGAACAAGCGTTTTGTAAGCTACTTCTTTCGTCGATGAGTCACATTTTCTTAGAATTCTTCCTATGAATCTCAACCTGGCGCCTGCTTTTCCCACTATTTGTTTTATGTGATCATTCCACTTCAGATCGCTCCGGATAGTAACTCCTAAGTATTTTACGGTCGTTACCGCTTCCAATGATTTACCACCTATGGCATAATCGTACTGGAATGGATTTCTGCCCCTATGTATGCGCATTATATTACATTTATCTACGTTTAGGGAAAGCTGCCAGCTGTCGCACCATGCATTAATCCTCTGCAGGTCTTCCTGGAGTACGTACGAGTCTTCTGATGTTGCTACTTTCTTGTAGACAACCGTGTCATCTGCAAATAGCCTCACGGAGCTACCGATGTTGTCAACTAAGTCATTTATGTATATTGTAAACAATAAAGGTCCTATCACGCTTCCTTGCGGTACTCCCGAAATTACCTCTACATCTGCAGATTTTGAACCGTTAAGAATGACATGTTGTGTTCTTTCTTCTAGGAAATCCTGAATCCAATCACAAACCTGGTCCGATATTCCGTAAGCTCGTATTTTTTTCATTAAACGTAAGTGCGGAACCGTATCAAATGCCTTCCTGAAGTCCAGGAATACGGCATCAATCTGCTCGCCAGTGTCTACGGCACTGTGAATTTCTTGGGCAAATAGGGCGAGCTGAGTTTCACATGATCTCTGTTTGCGGAATCCATGTTGGTTATGATGAAGGAGATTTGTATTATCTAAGAACGTCATAATACGAGAACACAAAACATGTTCCATTATTCTACAACAGATTGACGTAAGCGAAATAGGCCTATAATTATTCGCATCTGATTTATGACCCTTCTTGAAAATGGGAACGACCTGCGCTTTCTTCCAGTCGCTAGGTACTTTACGTTCTTCCAGCGATCTACGATAAATTGCTGATAGAAAGGGGGCAAGTTCTTTAGCATAATCACTGTAGAATCTTAAGGGTATCTCGTCTGGTCCGGATGCTTTTCCGCTACTAAGTGATAGCAGTTGTTTTTCAATTCCGATATCGTTTATTTCAATATTTTCCATTTTGGCGTCCGTGCGACGGCTGAAGTCAGGGACCGTGTTACGATTTTCCGCAGTGAAACAGTTTCGGAACACTGAATTCAGTATTTCTGCCTTTCTTCGGTCGTCCTCTGTTTCGGTGCCATCGTGGTCAACGAGTGACTGAATAGGGGATTTAGATCCGCTTACCGATTTTACATATGACCAAAACTTTTTAGGGTTCTTGTTTAGATTGTTTGCCAAGGTTTTATGTTCGAATTCGTTGAATGCTTCTCTCATTGCTCTCTTTACGCTCTTTTTCGCTTCGTTCAGCTTTTCCTTATCAGCTATGATTCGACTACTCTTAAACCTATGATGAAGCTTTCTTTGTTTCCGTAGTACCTTTCGTACATGATTGTTATACCACGGTGGATCTTTCCCCTCGCTTTGGACCTTAGTCGGTACGAACTTATCTAAGGCGTACTGGACGATGTTTCTGAATTTTTTCCATTTTTGTTCCACATCCTCTTCCTCAGAAATGAACGTTTGATGGTGGTCACTCAGATATTCTGCGATTTGTGCCCTATCACTCTTGTTAAGCAAATATATTTTCCTTCCTTTCTTGGCATTTCTTATTACACTTGTAGTCATTGATGCAACCACTGACTTATGATCACTGATACCCTCTTCTACATTCACGGAGTCGAAAAGTTCCGGTCTATTTGTTGCTATGAGGTCTAAAACGTTAGCTTCACGAGTTGGTTCTCTAACTATCTGCTCGAAGTAATTCTCGGACAAGGCAGTCAGGATAATGTCACAAGAGTCTCTGTCCCTGGCTCCAGTTCTGATTGTGTGACTATCCCATTCTATACCTGGTAGATTGAAGTCTCCCCCTATTACAATAGTATGATCACGAAACTTCTTCACGACGTTCTGCAGGTTCTCTCTGAGGTGCTCAACTACTACGGTTGCTGATGCAGGTGGTCTATAGAAGCATCCGACTATCATATCTGACCCACCTTTGATACTTAGCTTAACCCAGATTATTTCACATTCGCATTCGCTAATAACTTCTCTGGATATTATTGAATTCTTTACTGCTATAAATACTCCTCCACCATTGGCGTTTATCCTATCCTTGCGGTATATATTCCATTCTGTGTCTAGGATTTCGTTACTGTTCACTTCCGGTTTTAACCAACTTTCCGTTCCTAATACTATATGCGCACTATTTCCTTCAATAAGAGATACTAATTCAGGAACCTTGCCCTGGATACTCCTGCAGTTTACCAATATTACGTTAACTTTTCCTGTTTTTGGTCTCTGAGGACGGACGTTCTTTATCAACGATGATAATGTCCTCTCTGGTAAGCCGTCAGGTATTTTATCGTTTCGCCCAAGGGGGGGTCCCTCTAACCTAAAAAACCCCCGTGTGCACGCCACACGTACTCTGCTACCCTAGTAGCTGCTTCCGGTGTGTAGTGCACGCCTGACCTGTCTAGGGGGGCCCTACAGTTCTCCACCCAATAACGGAGGTCGATGAATTTGCAACCATTATAGTCGCAGAGTCGTCTGAGCCTCTGGTTTAGACCCTCCACACGGCTCCAAACCAGAGGACCGCGATCGACTCTGGGCACTATGCTGCAGATATTAAGCTCAGCTTGCACTCCGCGTGCGATGCTGGTTGTCTTCACCAAATCAGCCAGCCGCCGGAAGGAACCAAGGATGGCCTCAGAACCCAAGCGGCAGGCGTCATTCGTTCCGACATGTGCTACTATCTGCAGCCGGTCACACCCAGTGCGTTCAATAGCTGCCGGAAGGGCCTCCTCCACATTACGGACGAGACCCCCCGGCAAGCACACCGAGTGCACACTGGCATTCTTCCCCGACCTACCCGCTATTTTCCTGAGGGGCTCCATAACCCGCCTAACGTTGGAGCTCCCTATAACTAATAGGCCCGCCCTCTGTGACTGTCGGGACCTTGCCGGAGAATCGGCCACTGGCCCAACAGGCGAGGCATCCTGTGGTGGCTCGGAAACGATGTCATCACCACTAGGAAGCACCCCGTACCTGTTGGAAAGGGGTAAGGCAGCTGCCACGCGGCCAGATCCCACCTTCGCCTTTCGGCCAGGCACGCGCGAGCCCACCACTGTCCGCCATTCACCCTGGAGTGATGGCTGACCGGTAAGATGCTCACTGCCGGAAGACGCAGCGACATCAGGGGTTCCATGTGATTCCAAGGCCACCGAAGTAGGCATAGGTCTCACCACAGTTGCCCCAACGCCACTACGAGCCGACGCCTGCGCCTCGAGCTCGATGAGCCTAACAGACAAAGCCTCCACCTGCCCCCGAAGAGTGGCCAATTCTCCTTGCGTCCGCTCACAACAACCACAGTCCCTACACATGACTATGTTTACCCTACCCTATACGGTGACAAATTCCCAAGATAATCTTCTGATGAGCTACTCTGATAATCAAGAAACACTCACTGAAATACGAGACGCGAAAACTACGCTAGGTTTTCCCAGAAAAACTATTTAAAAGCTAAGCGCAGCAAATAAGTACAAAAACGCTTTATACAAACAGTACTCGCTGCTGCTGGTGCTCTCGCTCTGGCTGTCACAAGACAACTGCTGATTCAAGTGACTAGTGGCTAACGGCCGCGAAACAAACAAAGACGGTTTTAGGGCGCTTTCTGTTCTAAACGATCAAGAAAACACTAAGAAATCTAACACGAAAACTACGTAAAGTTTTATCAAGAACTGTTAGTTACTATGCAGAGCAGATAAACACAA
This sequence comes from Schistocerca cancellata, assembly GCF_023864275.1. Lineage (NCBI taxonomy): Eukaryota > Metazoa > Arthropoda > Insecta > Orthoptera > Acrididae > Schistocerca > Schistocerca cancellata. Next base: position 79,039,029 of record NC_064630.1, on the reverse strand, counting down.
ATAGAATCCCTTCCTTAGTGGAAGGTCGTAAACAAAATGCAAAATAAACGCTTTATACAAACAGTACTGTGCTGCTGCTGGTGCTCTCGCTCTCGCTGTCACAAGACAACTGCTGATTCAAGTGACTAGTGGCTAACGGCCGCGAAACAAACAAATGACGGTTTTAGGGCGCTTTCTGTTCTAAACGATCAAGAAAACACTAAGAAATCTAACACGGAAACTACGTAAAGTTTTATCAAGAACTGTTAGTTACTATGCAGAGCAGATAAACACAAATAGAATCCCTTCCTTAGTGGAAGGTCGTAAACAAAATGCAAAATAAACGCTTTATACAAACAGTACTGTGCTGCTGCTGGTGCTCTCGCTCTCGCTGTCACATGACACCTTCTTTATACTTTTGACAAAGTTAGCAGCGAACTGTTTATTTCTTATCTGGCCATGCTTCGGCATATGTGCTATTATCAAATGTTCCTGTTGATAGTCCAATTATATATCATTTTACTCCATTATACTAATACGTCTATGTAATGTTACTGTGAGATTTGTATTTACGTGTAGATGGAGTGACGTCCATAAATGACCCGCCAGCTAAGCCGAGCGCGCTAACGAGCTGCTTCCTGGACTCGGGTAGGCGCGCTGGTCCCGGATCGAATCAGCCCGCGCGGATTAACGACGAGGGCCGGTGTGTCCGCCAGCCTGGATGTGGTTTTTAGGCGGATTTCCACATCCCCCTAAGTGAATACCAGGCTGGTCCTCACGTCCAACCTTAGTTACACGGCTCGCAGACATCTGACTACTTTCGCACTATTCCATGGATTACCACTAGTCGCAGACAGTTGGGGTACGGGAAGGGCATCTGGCCACCCCTTCAACTAACACTGCCACATTAACCATGCCGGCCTTGCGTATAAGTGGGAAAACCGGCACAAGAAAAAGAAAGAAAAGAAAGGAGTGACGTCCATAAATAATCCTAGGATATAATTTCTTTTATGGACTTCGTTCTTACCATAGGTCACGTATTCACTTTCTATAGAATAATGGGAATGATTTTTTTTACAGTTGTAAAATGACAGATCGCTCCAATGAAGTTTTATGTTTACAAGAAAAGTGTATATTAGGTATGAAACTTCCTGGCAGATTAAAGCTGTGTGCCGGACCGAGACTCGAACTCGGGACCTTTGCCTTTCGCGGGCAAGTGCTCTACCAACTGAGCTACCCAAGCACGACTCACGCTCCGTCCTCACAGCTTTACTTCTGCCAGTACCTAGTCTGGCTCTCCTGCGAACCTTGCAGAACTAGCACTCCTGAAAGAAAGGATACTGCGGAGACATGGCTTAGCCACAGCCTGGAGGATGTTTCCAGAAGGAGATATTCACTCTGCAGCGGAGTGTGCGCTGATATGAAACTTCCTGGCAGATTAAAGCTGTGTGCCGGACCGAGACTCGAACTCGAGACCTTTGCGTTTCACGGGAAAGTGCTCTACCGTTCTGTATATTAGGTAGTTAGACGCTTTTTTGTCAGAGATACTGTACATTATATATCTGATAAGAAACGCCTCTGACTACCTAAGATATAATTTACTTCCAAACATAACCCACCATTGGAACGATCTGTCATTATACAACTGTCACCTTTCGTCCATTGAAAGTAAATATGTGACCTACGTTAACAACATATCATGCAAAACAAGCTACATTCCCAGATGATTTATGGACGTCATTCCACCTAGATGAAAGTATAATATAAGATAAAATTTCATAATACTATCACATAGACGCAGAATAAAATGATATATAAATATAATGCCAACAGGAACTTTTGATAATGGCACATGCGTCAAAACAAGGTTGTCACGAACTTATGTAATCAAGAAGAAATAAATAGTTTGTATGTGATTTTGTCAGAATAATAAAGCAGATACTGTAGAGGAAGAAACTGTTCTTATTCCTCAAGAAATGCCCATTACGCTGATGCAGATTTGCGAAGTCGCTATCAACAATACAATGGAATGGAGGCGGCTACTTGAGTACACATTGTTTAAAAAATGAAAAATTCTGAACCTATATGCATCATTTTCCTTAATACAGTTTCTTTATTTTGATCCATCTGTTTCTTATTTGAATTTCAGTTTAGTGGGGGATGTTAGGTGAAAGCTGTGCTAAACGTTATGATTTTATGGCTCTGAGCGCTATAGGACTTAACTTCTGAGGTCATGAGACCCCTAAGATCGTAGAACTACTTAAACCTAACTAACCTAAGGACATCACACACATCCAGGCCGGAGGCAGGATTCGAACCTGCGACCGTAGCGGTCGCGCGGTTCCAGACTGTAGCGCCTAGAACCGCTCGGCCACCCCTATGATTTTATGCCGAAGTATCACGAAAAATCTATGGCGCTGACCCGAAATGTACGTACAAATTTTTTTGGTTCATCTGTAAGTGAGAGTTTTCGTCGGTTAGGTACGTGACACAGTTCAATAGCCGGTACTTTATTGTCGTTGTAACAAAGGGATTATGTCAGCTTTCTTCCATTGAAAGTAAATATGTGACCTACGTTAACAACATAGCTTGTGAAACAAGTTACATTCCCAGATGATTTATGGATATCATTCCACCTAGACGTAAGTATAATATAAGGTAAAATTTCATAATACTATCACATAGACGCAGAATAAAATGATATATAAATATAATGCCAACAGGAACTTTTGATAATGGCACATATGTCGAAACAAGGTTGTCACGAACTTACGTAATCAAGAAGAAATAAATAGTTTGCACGTGGTTTTGTCAAAATAATGAAGAAGATACTGTAGAGGAAGAAACTGTTCTTATTGCTCGAGAAATGCCCGTTAGGGTGATGCAGATTTGCGAAGTCGCTTTCAACAATGCATTGTGATAGAGGCGGCTTCTTGAGTGACACATTGTTTAAGAAATTAAAAATTCGCACCATATACGTATCATTTTTCTTAATACAGTGTCTTTATTTTGATCCATCTGTTTCTTATTTGAACTTCAGTTTAGTGGGGGATGAAACTTCCTGGCAGATTAAAACTGTGTGCCCGACCGAGACTCGAACTCGGGACCTTTGCCTTTCGCGGGCAAGTGCTCTACCAACTGAGCTACCGAAGCACGACTCACGCCCGGTACTCACAGCTTTACTTCTGCCAGTACCTTGTCTCCTACCTTCCAAACTTTACAGAAGCTCTCCTGCGAAACTTGCAGAACTAGCACTCCTGAAGGAAAGGATATTGCGGAGACATGGCTTAGCCACAGCCTGGGGGATGTTTCCAGAATGAGATTTTCACTCTGCAGCGGAGTGTGCGCTGATATGAAACTTCCTGGCAGATTAAAACTGTGTGCCCGACCGAGACTCGAACTCGGGACCTTTGCCTTTCGCGGGCAAGTGCTCTACCAACTGAGCTACCGAAGCACGACTCACGCCCGGTACTCACAGCTTTACTTCTGCCAGTACCTTGTCTCCTACCTTCCAAACTTTACAGAAGCTCTCCTGCGAAACTTGCAGAACTAGCACTCCTGAAAGAAAGGATATTGCGGAGACATGGCTTAGCCACAGCCTGGGGGATGTTTCCAGAATGAGATTTTCACTCTGCAGCGGAGTGTGCGCTGATATGAAACTTCCTGGCAGATTAAAACTGTGTGCCCGACCGAGACTCGAACTCGGGACCTTTGCCTTTCGCGGGCAAGTGCTCTACCAACTGAGCTACCGAAGCACGACTCACGCCCGGTACTCACAGCTTTACTTCTGCCAGTACCTTGTCTCCTACCTTCCAAACTTTACAGAAGCTCTCCTGCGAAACTTGCAGAACTAGCACTCCTGAAAGAAAGGATATTGCGGAGACATGGCTTAGCCACAGCCTGGGGGATGTTTCCAGAATGAGATTTTCACTCTGCAGCGGAGTGTGCGCTGATATGAAACTTCCTGGCAGATTAAAACTGTGTGCCCGACCGAGACTCGAACTCGGGACCTTTGCCTTTCGCGGGCAAGTGCTCTACCAACTGAGCTACCGAAGCACGACTCACGCCCGGTACTCACAGCTTTACTTCTGCCAGTACCTTGTCTCCTACCTTCCAAACTTTACAGAAGCTCTCCTGCGAAACTTGCAGAACTAGCACTCCTGAAAGAAAGGATATTGCGGAGACATGGCTTAGCCACAGCCTGGGGGATGTTTCCAGAATGAGATTTTCACTCTGCAGCGGAGTGTGCGCTGATATGAAACTTCCTGGCAGATTAAAACTGTGTGCCCGACCGAGACTCGAACTCGGGACCTTTGCCTTTCGCGGGCAAGTGCTCTACCTACTGAGCTACCGAAGCACGACTCACGCCCGGTACTCACAGCTTTACTTCTGCCAGTACCTTGTCTCCTACCTTCCAAACTTTACAGAAGCTCTCCTGCGAAACTTGCAGAACTAGCACTCCTGAAGGAAAGGATATTGCGGAGACATGGCTTAGCCACAGCCTGGGGGATGTTTCCAGAATGAGATTTTCACTCTGCAGCGGAGTGTGCGCTGATATGAAACTTCCTGGCAGATTAAAACTGTGTGCCCGACCGAGACTCGAACTCGGGACCTTTGCCTTTCGCGGGCAAGTGCTCTACCAACTGAGCTACCGAAGCACGACTCACGCCCGGTACTCACAGCTTTACTTCTGCCAGTACCTTGTCTCCTACCTTCCAAACTTTACAGAAGCTCTCCTGCGAAACTTGCAGAACTAGCACTCCTGAAAGAAAGGATATTGCGGAGACATGGCTTAGCCACAGCCTGGGGGATGTTTCCAGAATGAGATTTTCACTCTGCAGCGGAGTGTGCGCTGATATGAAACTTCCTGGCAGATTAAAACTGTGTGCCCGACCGAGACTCGAACTCGGGACCTTTGCCTTTCGCGGGCAAGTGCTCTACCAACTGAGCTACCGAAGCACGACTCACGCCCGGTACTCACAGCTTTACTTCTGCCAGTACCTTGTCTCCTACCTTCCAAACTTTACAGAAGCTCTCCTGCGAAACTTGCAGAACTAGCACTCCTGAAAGAAAGGATATTGCGGAGACATGGCTTAGCCACAGCCTGGGGGATGTTTCCAGAATGAGATTTTCACTCTGCAGCGGAGTGTGCGCTGATATGAAACTTCCTGGCAGATTAAAACTGTGTGCCCGACCGAGACTCGAACTCGGGACCTTTGCCTTTCGCGGGCAAGTGCTCTACCAACTGAGCTACCGAAGCACGACTCACGCCCGGTACTCACAGCTTTACTTCTGCCAGTACCTTGTCTCCTACCTTCCAAACTTTACAGAAGCTCTCCTGCGAAACTTGCAGAACTAGCACTCCTGAAAGAAAGGATATTGCGGAGACATGGCTTAGCCACAGCCTGGGGGATGTTTCCAGAATGAGATTTTCACTCTGCAGCGGAGTGTGCGCTGATATGAAACTTCCTGGCAGATTAAAACTGTGTGCCCGACCGAGACTCGAACTCGGGACCTTTGCCTTTCGCGGGCAAGTGCTCTACCTACTGAGCTACCGAAGCACGACTCACGCCCGGTACCAGGAAGTTTCATATCAGCGCACACTCCGCTGCAGAGTGAAAATCTCATTCTGGAAACATCCCCCAGGCTGTGGCTAAGCCATGTCTCCGCAATATCCTTTCTTTCAGGAGTGCTAGTTCTGCAAGTTTCGCAGGAGAGCTTCTGTAAAGTTTGGAAGGTAGGAGACAAGGTACTGGCAGAAGTAAAGCTGTGAGTACCGGGCGTGAGTCGTGCTTCGGTAGCTCAGTTGGTAGAGCACTTGCCCGCGAAAGGCAAAGGTCCCGAGTTCGAGTCTCGGTCGGGCACACAGTTTTAATCTGCCAGGAAGTTTCATATCAGCGCACACTCCGCTGCAGAGTGAAAATCTCATTCTGGAAACATCCCCCAGGCTGTGGCTAAGCCATGTCTCCGCAATATCCTTTCTTTCAGGAGTGCTAGTTCTGCAAGTTTCGCAGGAGAGCTTCTGTAAAGTTTGGAAGGTAGGAGACAAGGTACTGGCAGAAGTAAAGCTGTGAGTACCGGGCGTGAGTCGTGCTTCGGTAGCTCAGTTGGTAGAGCACTTGCCCGCGAAAGGCAAAGGTCCCGAGTTCGAGTCTCGGTCGGGCACACAGTTTTAATCTGCCAGGAAGTTTCATATCAGCGCACACTCCGCTGCAGAGTGAAAATCTCATTCTGGAAACATCCCCCAGGCTGTGGCTAAGCCATGTCTCCGCAATATCCTTTCTTTCAGGAGTGCTAGTTCTGCAAGTTTCGCAGGAGAGCTTCTGTAAAGTTTGGAAGGTAGGAGACAAGGTACTGGCAGAAGTAAAGCTGTGAGTACCGGGCGTGAGTCGTGCTTCGGTAGCTCAGTTGGTAGAGCACTTGCCCGCGAAAGGCAAAGGTCCCGAGTTCGAGTCTCGGTCGGGCACACAGTTTTAATCTGCCAGGAAGTTTCATATCAGCGCACACTCCGCTGCAGAGTGAAAATCTCATTCTTAGTGGGGGATGTTTGGTGAAAGCTGTGCTAAACACTTGTTATGATTTTATGCCGAAGGGTCACGAAAAATCTATGGTGCGGACCCGAAATGTACATACAGATTTTTTTGGTTCATCTGTAAGTGAGAGTTTTCGTCGGTGAGGTACGTGACACAGTTCCAGAGCCGGGACCTTGTTGTGATTGTAACAAAGGGGTTATGTCAGCTTTCGTCCTACGTTAACAACATAGCTAGCAAAACAAGTTACTTTCCCAGATGATTTATGGACGTCATTCCACCTAGATGTAAGTATAATATAAGATAAAATTTGATAATGCTATTACATAGACGCAGAATAAAATGCCAAAAGGAACTTTTGATAATGGCACATATGTCGAAACAAGGTTGTCACGAACTTAGGTAATCAACAATAGATAAATAGTTTGCATGTGATTTTGTCAAAACAATGAAAAGATATCGTAGAGGAAGAAACTGTCCTTATTCCTCAAAAAAATGCCCGTTAGGGTGATGAAGATTTGCGAAGTTGCTTTCAACAATGCATTGCAATAGACTCGGCTTATTGAGTGACACATTGTTCAAAAACTGAAAATTCGAATCATATCCGTATCATTTTTCTTAATACACTTTCTTTATTTCGAGCCATCTGTTTCTTATTTGAACTTCACTTTAGGGGAGGGGGGAATGTTTGGTGAAAGCTGTACTAAACATTTGTTACGATTTTATGCCGAAGCATCACGAAACATCCTCGTGGTCTTGCGGTAGCGTTCTCGCTTCCTGCGCACGGAGTCCCGGGTTCGATTCTCGGCGAGGCTGGGGACTTTCTGTGCCTCGTGATGACTGGGTGTTGTGTGTCCCTCTTCAGTATTTCATCATCATCGTTGACTCGCAAGTCGCCTAAGTGGTGTCAACTAAAAAGAACTTGCGATACGGCGGCCGATCTTCCCCGCATGGGACCTCCCGGCCAACAATGCCATACGATTATTATCATCATCACGAAACATCTATGGTGCGGAACCGACATGTATATCCGTAAGTGAGAGTTTTCGTCGGTGAGCTAGGTGACACAGTTCCAGAGCCGGGACTTTGTTGTCGTAACAAAGGGATTAGGGGGCGGCGGAGGCGGCGGCGGCGGCGGCGGGCGGGCCGTGATCGACCGGGCGGCGTGCGCTGGCGCTCGCGTGTCGCGTGCCGCGGCCACGGCGCATGCGCCCCCGGCGCGCGTGCCGGCGTGCCGGGGCGTGAGGCGTGCGCCGGCCGAGAGCGCGCATGGCCATCATCGTGGTTACCTCGCGCTCCGCCAACTCGCTGCTCAGCGCCGCGCCGGCCGCCGCCACCCGGCCGCACAGCTCCGGCGCCGCCGCCGCCGCCGCCGCCGCTGCCGCCAGCGCGCGCTCTCCTGTGGTAAGTCGGCCTTCTTACAGGCTCACCCCTCGCTCTCCAGCGCGGTCGTGGAGCGCTGACGTAAGTGAAGTGGCGCCAGTCGGTCAGTGCAGGAAGGCAGGTCGACGTGGACGCAACGGCAGAACGCTGTCGTATTTGGACTTGTCAGTTACAACTCCGTGATGACGTTGCTCAATTTGTTGTGTATCACTACGGACTGTCCAAGGTGCCTACAAGGAGTGGTGCACCACTCAAAAGGGAACCTCCCCATCGCAACCCCCTCAGATTTAATTATAAGTTGGCACAGTGCATAGGCCTTGAAAAACTGAATACAGATCAATCGAGAAAACAGGAAGAAGTTGTGTGGAACTATGAAAAAAATAAGCAAAATATACAAACTGAGTAGTCCATGCGCAAGATAGGCAACATCAAGGAGAGTCTGAGCTCAGGAGCGCCGTGGTCCCGTGGTTATCGTGAGCAACTGCGGAACGGGAGGACCTTGGTTCAAATCTTCCCTCGAGCGAAAAGTTTACTTTCTTTATTTTCGTAAAGTTATCATCTGTTCGTTCATGCCGGCCGTGGTGGCCAAGCGGTTAAAGGCGCTACAGTTTGGAACCGCGTGACCACTACGGTCGCAGGTTCGAATCCTGCCTTGGGCATGGATGTGTGTGATGTCCTTAGGTTAGTTAGGTTTAAGTAGTTCTAAGTTCTAGGGGACTTATGACCACTGCAGTTGAGTCCCATAGTGCTCAGAGCCATGTGTTCGTTCATTGACGTCTCTGTTCACTGTAATAAGTTTAGTGTCTGTGTTTTGCGACCGCACCGCAAAACCGTGCGATTAGTAGACGAAAGGACGTGCCTCTCCAATGGGAACCGAAAACATTTGATGGCAAGGTCATAGGTCAACCGATTCCTCCATAGGAAAATACGTCTGATATATTCTATACGACACTGGTGACGACATGTGCGTCACATGACAGGAATATGTTGTCGACCGACCCAACTTGTACACTTGGCGAATGGGTAAAAAGATACTTCTACCTTGCCTGATTTAGGTTCTCTTGTGCATCTGACAATCACTCCGAAAAAAGTGATGAAAACATAAGAGTTTGTCACATAAACTGCAACAAATGAATGCAACAGTTTCACAGTCGCACAGTTTTCCCTGTGCTCTGTCAAAACATATGTTTTTAACGTTTTCATACGACGTCCCCATACTACGGCGCAGTTACCTCGCATCGGAAGGACGGACGGACAGATAATAATTGTCTGAAAATAAAAAATTAAACTTTTCACTCGAGGCGTGAATTGAACCAAGGACCTCTCGCTCCGCATCTGTTCACGCTAACCACGGGGCCACGGAGCTCCTGAGCGCAGATTCTCCTTGATGTTGCCTATCTTGGGCATGGAGTACACAGTTTGTATATTTTGCTTATTTTTTTCGTAGTTCCACACAACTTCTTCCTGTTTTCTCGATTGATCTGTGTTCAGTTTTTCAAGGCCTATGCAGTGTGACAACTTATAACTAAATGTGAGGGGGGTGCGATGGGGAGGTTCCCTTGTCAGGGCTATTTACACGGCGGAAGGACAGTGGTCGTAGAAACGGTCTATAGGGGACCACATTCGAGTTTAACACCTCGTCAGTGACAGTCGGTTTCAGACCCCACGGAAATTTGCAACTGTCGGTGAATGCAGATCCATCTCAACCAGTTTCCGAGCCAACACTGCAAACAGAATTACATTCCGTGGTCATTTCAGGTTGGGCAACAGGCCATTGCTCACCCTGTCACATAAAGCTGCACGTCTTCGACGCTCCATACTACACAGAAACCGCACAGTTGCTGTCTAGAATTGTGTAGTGTGGTACGAAGAGTTCCGATTTTGCCTCTTTTCGAGTGTTGCTACGTATCGAATGCATCATTGGCCGAATGAGGCACTTAACCGACAGTGTGTGGTGGGTGAAGTTTAGGCCGGAAGCCTGTTACGTTTCGGGGACATTATTCGTACTTGGTTCAAATGGTTCTGACCACTATGGGACTTAACATCTGAGGTCATCAGTACCCTAGAACTTAGAACTACTTAAACCTAACTAAGGACATCACACACATCCATGCCCGAGGGAGGTTCAAAAAATGGTTCAAATGGCTCTGAGCACTATGGGACTTAACATCTATGGTCATCAGTCCCCTAGAACTTAGAACTACTTAAACCTAACTAACCTAAGGACAGCACACAACACCCAGCCATCACGAGGCAGAGAAAATCCCTGACCCCGCCGGGAATCGAACTCGGGAACCCGGGCGTGGGAAGCGAGAACGCTACCGCCCAAGGGAGGATTCAAACCTGCGACCGTAGCGGTCACGCGGTTCCAGACTGAAGCGCCTAGAACCGCTCGGCCACACTGGCCGGCTATTCATACTTAGGCAGAATCATTGAGGTTACCGTGAACATGAACAAGGATGTTTGATTTTAGACTTGCCCGGTGTGTGATTTTTTAAATGTTCTCATTTATTCAGCCCCACTTGGTATTCTCTAGATAGCGATATATTTTGGTAAGCTGACTTACTGCCACCTTCTGGGGATACCGATGATTGATTAGGTTTTGCCGGCCGGTGTGCCCGAGCGGTTCTAGGCGCTTCAGTCTGGAACCGCGCGACCGCTGCGGTCGCAGGTTCGAATCCTACCTCGGGCATGGATGTATGTGATGTCCTTAGGTTAGTTAGGTTTAAGTAGTTCTAAGTTCTAGGGGAATGATGACCTCAGATGTTAAGTCCCATAGCGCTCAGAGCCATTTGAACCATTTTTGATTAGGTTCTGTTCGGCGTCCAGCCTGAATAAGGCGACAAGTCAGTCTGTCGAAACATCGTTCCATTTGGACAAAGCCACCCTGCAGAATACCCGAGAACATTTCAGGAAAACGGATGAGTATGTTTATTTCAACAGTCTCAATCTCCAAGTCCTACCCTTTCTTCTGCACCTTATTTTGCTGTGGAGAGCTTTGCCTTCCATGATGACAACAGCCATTCTTACAAGCTGGCACCCTTGCGTTCCTGATTTGGGGAGGTCATACGGCGAGTGTCACCATGAATGGTCCGCTAAATCCCGTGATCGTAACTCCACAAAAATGTCTTCAGTGCAGACTGTAAGTCATTTTTGAGATAGCGTGTCAAACCTCCCTGCAGCTCCGTTCCTCTACTAGATCTAATCATGACCGAGTGGCTTCAGCCGATATAGCATACTTCACAAAACTTGGACCTCTCTTTAATCCTATTCCTAGACCTTAATATTTCTTGTATTTCTGTCATTGCTTCCTACTTTTTATGACACTCGATTTTTGAGGCGCGTCTCGTACCTCATGAGACTAAACTGTCTTGGAATCGATCTCTCATGAACTGAACATAAAAAAATTCATACAGCTGCATTGTCATACGGTCACACTGGAAGAAATGAGGGATAGTTTTCAGGGACAATGAGAAAGTAACCGCTGAACAGCCATCAAATAAAAAAGCTTACGCCAGGATACAAGCCCTACGGCTTTTATTTCACCGAGAAATTCCTTTTCCGTAGGGTCAACTACTGCTGTTTCTGTTGACATGCAATTTGTTTTCCTTGCGTAACTACCAACTACTTTCTGTTCGTGATAGACTACTACATAGCGGCAGTTACTGAATTATTTCATGGCCAGTCTGCTCAAATGTGAATTTTTTTTGGTAGCCTGTTCTACATCTACGTCTACATCTACATCTACATACATACCCCACTAGCCATCGTACAGTGCGTGATGGAGGGTACGTTCTAGGGCTACTAGTTATTTCCCTCCCTGTTCCACTCGCAAATAGAGCGAGGGAAAAACGACTATCTATAAGCATCCGTACGAGACCTAATTTCTCTTACCTCATGTTAGTAGTCCACACGCGAAACGTGCGTTGGCGGCAGTAGGATTGTTCTACAGTCAGCTTCGAACGCTGTTCCTCTAAAATTTTTCAGGAGGGTTCGTTGCCTTGTCTCCACGGATTCCCATTTGAGTTCCCGAAAGATCTACGTAATACATGAGCGCTGAACTTATCGGTAACAAATCTAGCAGCCCGTCTCTGAATTGCTTCGATTGGACCTGGTGCGGATCCCAAGTACTCGAGCAGTACTCAAGAAAGGGTCCCACTAGTTTTCTGTATGCGGTCTCCTTTACGGATTAAACACACTCTAAAAAACTCTTCCGCTAAACCAAAATCGACCATTCGCCTTCCTCACTACAATCCTTACACGCTCGTTCCATTTCAGATCAGTTTGCAACCTTACGCCTAGATATTTAATCAGTCTGGCTTTGTAAAGTAGCACACTAGTGCTGTATTTCAATAATACAAAATCGTTTTTCCTACTCATCTTCATTAACTTACATTTTTATACATTTAGATCTAGCTGCCATTCATCAGACAAATTAGATTTTTTTTCTAAGACATCTTTTATCATCCTGTAGTACCTTAACGATGACAAGTTCCAAGTTCTCGTACAGCACAGTATCATCAGCAAATAGCCGCAGATTTCCGCTCACGCTTTCCTTCAGATCATTCATGTATATAGAGAATAGCAGCAGTCCTCTCACACTCCCATGGGGCGCTCGTCGATGCACTTGTCTCTGATGAACACTCGCCGTTGAGGATAACATACTGGTTGTATTACTCAAGACGTCTTCGAGTCAGTCACATATATGGGAACCTATTCAGTATGCTCGTACCTTCGATAACAGACTGGAATGGGGCACCGTGTCCGATACTTCCGGAAATCTAGGAATGTGGAGACTGCTTGTTACCCTTCAGCCGGCCGCTGTGGCCGAGAGGTTCTAGGCGCTTCAGTCCGGAACCGCGCTGCTGCTACAGTCGCAGGTTCGAATCCAGCCTCGGGCGTGGATGTGTGTGATGTCCTTAGGTTAGTCAGGTTTAAGTAGTTCTAAGTCTAGTGGGCTGATGACCTCAGATGTTAAGTCCCATAAAGCTTAGAGCCATTTGAACCATTTGTTACCCTTCAGCCATAGTTCGCAGGATGTCATATAAAAGGGGCAAGCTGAGTTTCGAAAGAGCGATGCTTTCTAAAACCGTGCTGATTTACGGACAGGACTTTTCCTGTCTCAACGTAATCTGTTATATTCGATCTGAGAATATGTTCAAGAATTCCGCAGCAGACCGTCATTAAGAATATTGGTCTCTAATTTTGCGAGTCAGTTCTTTTACACTTTTTATGTGAAGAACCATCTGCGCCGTTTTCCGGACCCTTGGGAGAGAGATTCGCGATAAACGCAAGCTAAGTAAGGGGCCAAACACCGCACAATACTCTTCATAAAACTGAACTGGAATTCCATCCGGACCTGGCGACCTCTTTGTTTTCATCTCATTCAAGACATCCAACGAGCTGGTGCAGTAGCTAAGACACTGGGTTGGTCTTGAAAGGAATGGAGGTTCAGTTACATGTTCGGCCAGCAAAATTTAGTTTCTTCGAGTAAGCCACGACCGTTTTCCTTATGCTCCTTAACCATCCGAGGCACTGCTTCGCCTCTAATGGCTTTGTTACAGAAGAAAAGATAGTCTAAGTTTCCTTCGTTCCCAGTTCCACGGTGCGATCTTCAGGTGCGACGACGACGGACTTTATCCTTTGTGGTCATTTACGGAAGGGACTGCGGCACAAACGAAGCGAGACTGATGTTGCAAGTTTGTGTATTCATCAAACAAGTACCCGCTTTCAAAGCAGGACCGCTTTAGACCAAATTTCCTTCCATTCGTTCCATCCACTGATCGAAGCATTTCTACAATTTCAGCGAACCCACGTATCGGCTTCAGGGTGATCAGCGACCGTTAGAAACTAAAACTGTAGAACAGCTACAAGTAGCTTTCCTTTATCCGCATGCTTCACTCGATCGACGCGAGCATCCTCCCAAATTAACTATCCAAGGGCCACATGTTAAATATATAAAGCTGTGTGTAGCACCACCGTCAGACATGAAATTATGACTGCACTTTCTACAGTGCAAGGAGCGTTTCTACAGTGCAAGACGTGTACCGATCTCACATTGCACCATTGATCTCTAAGATCGCTTGACTCAAAGTATATGATTTTTTTGGGTATTGGTTTCTGAAATATTCTGTTTATGCACCTCCCTTTCCAATGACGATGGGTGAACTGCGATGTCGCATAACAAAAGCAGTGAATATTGTAACTTCAGACAGATTTGCGAAAGTATGAAGTTTGACTATCATGTGGGTGTTTCCCGTACGTGCAGTGTAAGGTATATTAAACATTTATGAATCTTTCATGCTAAACGTGATTATAATAAGTACCTGAAGCATGTAATAGATATACCTTCGTAGACTCAATTGCTTCTTTCGAAAACAAAAATTTTTAGTCTCATATGTAAATTAATATATACCTCAAGTTTCCACCTTCAGTCATGTAGCAGATTTGTGAAATCGGGTGTATTTTTTTCAATCACTCTGTATATTTGTTGGTCTGATGCGATTGTTCCGTGTTTTATACGTGCCTGCCTTGTGAACCTTAGCTCGATACGGGAAAACCCTCCAGCATTCCACTACATACGAAAATTCCTTTCCGGTAGCTGTGTACTTTCAGAGCTTCTGAGCCCATTTGCATAGCTTGAGTCGTTACCATACATCTATCGGCTAATATAATAAATTAAATAATTATGGTGTACCTATTTTTTTTAAAAAAAGGAGAAGCGCTTTCTCTGATTTTTAAGGGAATGTCTAGATCAATATCTATATGAGTAATCTGCAATTCACACTTAAGGGTCTTGCAGAGGCTTCTTCGAACCACTTTCAGACTATTGCTCTGCCGTTCCAGTCTCTAACAATGCGTGGGAAAATTGATCACTTAAATCTTTCCGTGGTTTCTTCTTTCTTGCTATGATGAAACATTTCTACCCTTCGATCTTGGTGACAGTAAAATATTTTCACATTCAGAGGAGGAAGATGGTAATTGAAATTTCGTGAAAAGATCTCGCCGCAACAAAAACGGATTTGTTTTAATGATTGCCATTCCAACTCGCTTATCATATCCGTGACATTATCTTTCCTGTTCTGCGATAATTCTTTGAAACTTCTAGATGTCCTCCGTTAATCTTACCTCGTAAGGATCCCATACTGCACAGCAACAGTCCAGCAGAGGTCGCATAAGCGTAACGTGGGCAGTCTCTTTAATAGACCTGTCGCATCTTCTAAGTTTTCTGCCAATAAAACGTAGTCTTTGGTTTACCTGACTCAAAATATTATCTATGTGATCCTTACAATTTAAGTTACTCGTAATTCCTGGGAATTTAGTCGATTCGACAGCCTTTAATACGTATGTGATTTATCGTGTAACTTAAATTTAAAGGAGTTTTTTTTCGTACTCACGTGGATGATCTCACACTTCTTCTTATTCAGAGACAATTGCCATTTCTCGCACCATATAAATACCGTGCCTAAGTCTTGATGATTATGGTTTTGATCTTCTGATGACTTTGCTAGACGGAAAACGACAGCATCATCTGCAAACACTATAAGAGACCTGCCCAGATTTTCTCCTAAACTTTTCCTCGGAGAACGCTGGATATTACTTCTGTTTTATCGATTATTTTCCGTCGATTACTATGTACGATCACCTGTTAGACAGGAAATCTCGAATCCATCACACAACTGAAGCGATGCTCCATAGGCACGCAATTTGATTAGAAGTCTCTAGTGAGCAGCAGTGTCAAAAGCCTTCTGGAATTCTAGAAATATGGAATCAATTCGAGAGCCCCTGTCGACAGCACTCATTGCTTCTTGCGAATTAAAAGCTAGTTGTATTTCAAAAGAAGGATATTTCTGAATTCGTACTAACTGTGTGTCAACAGACCGTCATCTCATTACCTCATGGTCTAGGGGATTTTCTTTTTCTTTCGAAGATGGGTCTTTATGACAGTGCAATGGCGTCATATTTAGGTACCGACAGAACTTCCATATTAGAACATGGAACGTATTTAGGACATATATAACAAAATCCTCAACCACAAGTACGACAGGATCTGCGCTCGCACCAATTGTGACTAGGGTATGTGAATTCATGTCCGCCAATTCGACACATATGCGCCACCGTCAATCGGTACTTTTATTCGGTGATTAAAATACTATTAATTAATATTCATTGAAACGAAAATCTTATCTCAAAACATTCTATATCTATTTTGATTATTACCTTATCCACTAATGTGTTAAGTTCAACAGTACTTTCTTTACATTACTACATGGGTTGTCACAGATTGTCATCTGCAACGAAATGATGTTTTTGTGCGGTTGGCTAGCAGTTTAGCGAATCACTTCATCTTTAAACGTAATTTTGTTGCGAGAAAATATTTCGCAGTAAATTTGGTTTTCGGTTTGTGTACATGCTCACATGTTGCAGAAATAAACACAAAAAGAGTGAACGTAATGTTAACGAGCAACCTGCAACTTATATCGTCGAAAATTACAAAACACTATAAATGTGTTTCTGTTGTGCGTGCAATAGACTAAATGAAAGTACCAACTGATGACAGCACATAGTTATTAGCGTAGGTGATAGATCTAAATTTATTCTGAAAACAAAGCTGCTTTTAGAGATTTAAGACCAAACGATGACGATTCCTTATTAGAGTCGAGTTGGCTTAGTGAGCAAGGATAATGGGGCCGTTTTACCAGAAAAAACGTCAAATAGTGTGGAAGTTTTACTACGGGGCCTTTCCTACTGAACGCCGACTTATCTGGAAACTTTAAAAAAGTACGTGGGATTGGGTAACTGCTTTACGACATCCGTGTCAGTCTTGATCGTCAATTAAAAACTGAAAAAGATATAAAATATCAAAGAGAAATCTAATTTATTGTAACGCTATTATGACAACGCTGCTGTTTTCTTATGCAGAGGTACAAGTTAAGTGATTGGTAAAAAACAAGAGATTACTGTCCGAAAAGGACAAAGAAGCGAAGCGCATTTAGTCAATTGATCATGATGTCCTCTCAAATACCAGTACATCTCCTCAGTCAAACTTATTAAGCACCAGTGCCGATACGCAGTATCTCACCATGACTTTTGCTTTTCCTTAAATCTTCCTACGTATCTAAAAGTAACAATTCTTGCAACACTACCTAAAATATTGGGAAAGGAGGACAATGATTTCTACCCTCTATTTTGGGTGCACTTTGGATTTACACTGTAAATCACTACGAAAAAGTTTTTTGCTCTGTCCATTCCAAGAGTGTTCTAGAACCTGTTGTGCATACCTTACTTCACTTGCTGATACACCGCTGCCTTCATAAAAGTGCATGGAAATAGACCTACGTGTCTCCGTAATAACAGGTTTCTGTTCGAGCCATAATACTATAGTCGCCCCGTCCTCCCACGGGTTCCAGAATTGTTAGGCCACTTCGAACAAGTGGGTTGTTGCGAATACATCGAATACTGCTTACGACTAAAACACATATGATCTAATTCATTAAGAGACAGTCAGTTCGTCTGTAGTTTGCTGGCAGCAGTAACAAGCTACGTCGCAAGCCCTGTAAGCTCAAAACTGATTAAATTTTACAAAAGAACAGTCTGGGAGATTGTAAGAGAAGCAGAGTCTAATTATGTCTATGAATTCATCATGAAGCTCCGGAAATGTTTCGATTTACTAGAGATCAATTAGGCACTCGAAATCATCTGACCATGCTTCTTATGAGGAAAGATAAGATGAAGCATTTGCCGAATAGCGTAGGGACAGAAAATAAACTGCCTGTGGTGCTGTGAATGCAATCACTGTAGTATCCATCTGCAGAGAGGAAATTTCAAAACACGTAATTTAGGACGGATGTTCATGGACATGAAATGCGATCAGATCCAGCAACAGTCAAATATTACAGTACCTAAAATCTTCTCGCCACGATCTAAGGCACTGCAGTCATGGACTGTGCGGCTCGTCTCGGCGGAGGTTCGAGTCCCCCTTCAGGCATGGGTGTGTGTGTTTGTCCTTGGGATAATTTAGGTCAAGTAGTGTGTAAGCTTAGGGACTGATGACCTTAGCAGTTAAGTTCCATAAGTTTTCACACACATTTGAACATTTTTTTTCTTCTCGCCAGAAGGCAACTGAAATATGATATCCTCAAGCGAAAATTAAAATCACGAATACGTTTTTAGAAATTTTCGGATGTAGTACTCTCGCAATATAATGCACCCATATAGCAATCTCAGCGAGTTACAGAGGCGATGAAATTGGGATGGAGTTGCGGAGCTCGTAACAGAGATAATGACGTAATTTAGGATGGACGTTCATGGACTTGAAACGCGATCAGATCCAGCACCAGTCAAGTATTACGGTACCTAAAATCTTCTCCGCAGACGGCAACTGAAATATGGAATCTTTAAGAGAAAATTAAAATCACGAATATGTTATTAGAAATTTTCTGATACATTACGCTGCAATATACTGCATCCATATAGTAATCTCAGAGACTTACTGAGGCAATAAAACTGGGATAAGAATTGCGGAGCTCGTTACACAGATTCTCAGTCCAAAGGGCTGTGGTTTTAAAGGAGAAATATTAAATCAACCGACATCCTCTTCACACTACTGGAACAATTTCGTGACACAGTCACTCACTCAGTATTCGAATGAAGTGTGAAGTCTATCAAAGACTACTAACAGTGCAATAGAAGGAGACGGCAGAGCGGTTGAAACACTTGATTCGTTTACGGGAGCAGTGTTGTTCAAATCCCAATCTGAACACCGTCATTTTTTGTCACTTCACGTACAGAAGATTGTAGCCTGTTTCTTTGCACCTTCCTTGCACAATATGAACCTGCTCTGCTTCTCTCATTACCTCGAGGATAACAAAACATTGAACCTTTGCTAAAGCACGCCAAAGAATGCGACGGAATACCGCGAACGAGTATTTCAAATTTGTATTTATTCAGCACACGGATTTCAATAAAAAGACAAAAAATAGGATTGCTAGCTGATATTTGTTTTAGAATGATGAAATGATTTTTATGTCAGATTTATTGAGTCCACTAAGGTGCCTGTCGTCAGGCAAAGGGAACGCGATTCAGCGAAGTAATAAAACAAAGGGTTGTTCAACCAAACTCCTAAGGCGCAGGCGTGACGACGTATTGCTCCTTTATTTTTAGTAGTATGCTTTACTAATATCGAAGTTGAATAATAACTTTGGTTATCCAGTAGCTGAGGATTATGCCACTTGCCGTAACGAACTGAGTAGACATGCGAGACCGGCCGGTGTGGCCGAGCGGTTCTAGGCGCTATGAGTCTGGAACCGCGCGATCGCTACGGTCGCAGGTTCGAATCCTGCCTCGGGCATGGGTGTGTGTGATGTCCTTAGGTTAGTTTGGTTCAAGTAGTTCTAAGTTCTAGGGGACTGATGACCTTAGAAGTTAAGTCCCATAGTGAAAATAAAAAAAAATAAATAAATAAAAAAGATATGCGAGGAAGCTCTACAAATCAAAGAATAGTTCCATGTATTATATGTTGTAGCAGGCAAGTCGGTCAGATATCATAATAAGTAATAGTACCAATATACCGATAAAGTACGAAAGGCGCTTGCGCAGTATTAATTTCGATATTGTTAGGGAACCGTGTGATACATGGAACCGAAATTGACAAATAAATCCCATTCAAATATAGTCATTTATGTATAATTTTACTGCTGTAGCCAATATGATTATTGTTCGCAAAGTCTGTAACATTTCACCTGATTGTTATTAACAAGTATGAAGTTTAAGCCATTTTAACATTTCACCTGACTGTATGAAGTTTAAGCTGTTTTAACATGTCAAAATCGGATTTATATGCCACCTGAAGTATACACACATGTATTGGACACCTCAAAACAAACACCTCCAAATCCTTTAAATAATTATTCTGTAATAATGTTGTTACGATGTATATTCTTTGTACTTTGCGATTATGTCTTCTCTTCTGCTATACGAACCTTGCACCCAGCAGATGCCAGACGCCATATTTGTTTACAAATATGACAATATACATGTGATGTGTTACGACAGCGAAAGGAACCTGTGACCACTGGAGGTACTCTACTTTACTTATTTTATGTTTACCGTTAGATATCAGTTTAATTTTTTGTCAAAAGAGACCCAAAACAATTTTCTGAAATAGTGTCTTGTTTCTCCACTAGACAGTGCCACAAGTTCCTCAAAAAATCGTAACACAGCACACACAAATCTCATAATAACTAATGTAAATCCACCCGATGATGGAGGTTTAAACCTTTGAAACGCGTCGTGGAAATAAATAAAACGGTGACAACAGTAAACTTGTTGTTTCATTTAATGGAAAGTCAAAGATTCATCAAGTGTCAAGTTTCCACTTGTTAATCTGCTGTTGTTCAACTGAATTTTTCTGCGTTAAAGGAGGGTACATGTCGTATACTGTTGTCGTGACACTGTCATAAGTTCTCGAACTAGATAAATCTGCTACGGGAATTCTTTATGAGGTTGTTATGATATTCTCTCTGAAGAAGAATTGTATCACGGCAAGACAGAGTTCATGAATATTGAACGAATGACTCCTTAACTTTCTCAGGCTTTCCTGTGAATCCCTCACGCAATTTTTCTCCAAATGAGCACAAAATACATTGCCATTGTCGAAACAACACAAAATTAAGACTGTTTGTGGGGACAGAAAAAGAGTTATACGCATTAGAATAACTGAACCCATGTAAACACTGAAACAGAGGGCCTTTTGGCGAATAAACGTTCGTGGCGCGATAAAGAGAAACTCGGCAACATTAGTGATGACCAAAAGCCGTTTGAAAATTGCTATGTACCGAAGTAGCCCGAATAATCACAATTTGGTTTCAAACTTAATTGAAAATTTATCTTCAGATGTTTGAAATACGTACAGTAGTCAGTGGTATTATGCACAACAATAGAAAATGAAATGTAAAGTGGATTATCAAAACTGTCATTAAATGTACAAAAACTCTTTCGGGTTTTCTGTCGTTTGCTGAAGCAAAGTATTCTCGTGCATTCGCTTCGTGCTTGAAAACGAATACTATTTGTGCTCGGTTACAAATCAAAGCAGGTTTCATTTCATTTCGAAACTGCGGAACTTATCTTCAGAGATAGCAGAAATACTGACCTTGTATACGAGCAGGTACGAGACAAATCTAAATAATGAGACTCGATTGGATAGAAAATATGAGTCGCCGCAGCAAGCGACTTGCGCTAGTTGTAGAAATCCTCGGTTAGTAGTCGATTCCTGTTTGGGAGGCATGGAGTTAAAAGCGACTGCAGAAATAAACAGACCCTCCCTTCTCTCCCCACCCGGGTGTGAGCTGCGGTCAGTGATTCGATTTATCAGTGCGGTAGTACAGAGCGGTGTTGTCATTCATTGTGAGCTATTACCTGACCACGATATTACTGCCCTTGTCTTCCCGTGGCCTCGTGGTGAAGTTATGCTAAACAAACACATTGGCGGTTAAGGAGAACACACCGCATTGTGAATGATTTCAAGACAATTGTGCATATTCTATCAACTGGTTCAAAGTGTCCTCGTGAAATATCACGATAAAAAAATCACAATAAGCCTACCGAAGCGCCGTCACTCACAGGTGCAATGATATAGTGGACGACTAATATTTGAAATGTAGCAGTTTTCAAGACAATTGTGCATATTCTATCAACTGGTTCAAAGTGTCCTCGTGAAATATCACGATAAAAAAAAAATCACAATAAGCCTACCGAAGCGCCGTCACTCACAGGTGCAATGATATAGTGGACGACTAATATTTGAAATGTAGCAGCTTCCAGAGACCCATCCACCATGCGGATCCTCTACGACCTGATTCCTTTCCCCCATATGCTCCTATTCCTCGAACATATCTGCATACTCTACACCTACCGCCACCTTGATCCCCTCGTCCCATGATTGCTCCTCTCCTCTCCAACCCCCACCCTCTGCCGCGCCCTCACTGTTGTGTCCCCCCACCCTCCATCACTACACGCTTCATCTCCTTTCCCAAGGTGGCTTCCGTCAACTCCCTCTCCCAGATGCTGCCCTCCCTCCCTCCATTTATCCCACCTATCAACTCTGAACCTCACCTCCCCTCCCTTCATCTGTCCTTTTCCTGCCCGCATCTCGTGGTCGTGCGGTAGCGTTCTCGCTTCCCACGCCCGGGTTCCCCGGTTCGATTCCCGGCGGGGTCAGGGATTTTCTCTGCCTCGTGATGGCTGGGTGTTGTGTGCTGTCCTTAGGATAGTTAGGTTTAAGTAGTTCTAAGTTCTAGGGGACTTATGACCACAGCAGTTGAGTCCCATAGTGCTCAGAGCCATTTGAACCATTTGTCCTTTTCCCAGGCTCCCTCTCCCCACCCCCCTTCCATCCTGTTTTTCCCTGTCTACGCTCTCTCTGCCTCCCTTCTCTCCACCGAGTCCTTTTGCATTTCCATCCTCTGCCTTTGTCCATTCACTCTCGCGTCTGCCCTGCCCCTCCCCCCCCCTTCTGAGTCCACTCCCTCCTTCGGTTTCCCCCCCCCTCCTTTCGTTTTTCCTCTCCTCCCCCCTTTTTTCCTCTCATCTGTCCAGGTCCTCCCCCCCCCCCCAAACCCCATCTGCCCTTGGCTGTGGTGTGTCATATTCGTGCCGACTTTTTAGTGCAGTGTTTCCAGTGTTGTGCGTCTTTTCCGAAGTGTTGCGAACGGACATCATACTGTCGCTGGGTGAGATTTATATATCTCTTGCGAACAGAAACCAGACTGTCACCGTGCTTTTTAATTGTCTGTCTGCTATTTTATCTGTCTGTTTCCTGTGTATTTTACGAGGTGCATTCAAGTTCTAAGGCCTCCGATTTTTTTTCTAATTAACTACTCACCCAAAATCAATGAAACTAGCGTTACTTCTCGACGTAATCGCCCTGCAGACGTACACATTTTTCACAACGCTGACGCCATGATTCCATGGCAGCGGCGAAGGCTTCTTTAGGAGTCTGTTTTGACAACTGGAAAATCGCTGAGGCAATAGCTTCACGGCTGGTGAATGTGCGGCCACGGAGAGTGTCTTTCATTGTTGGAAAAAGCCAAAAAACACTAGGAGCCAGGTCAGGTGAGTAGGGAGCATGAGGAATCACTTCAAAGTTGTTATCACGAAGAAACTGTTGCGTAACGTTAGCTCATTGTGCGGGTGCGTTGTCTTGGTGAAACAGCACACGCGCAGCCCTTCCCGGACGTTTTTATTGCAGTGCAGGAAGGAATTTGTTCTTCAAAACATTTTCGTAGGATGCACCTGTTACCGTAGTGCCCTTTGAAACGCAATGGGTAAGGATTACGCCCTCGCTGTCCCAGAACATGGACACCATCATTTTTTCAGCACTGGCGGTTACCCGAATTTTTTTTTGGTGGCGGTGAATCTGTGTGCTTCCATTGAGCTGACTGGCGCTTTGTTTCTGGATTGAAAAATGGCATCCACGTCTCATCCATTGTCACAAACGACGAAAAGAAAGTCCCATTCATGCTGTCGTTATGCGTCAACATTGCTTGGCAACATACCTCACAGGCAGCCGTGTGGTCGTCCGTCAGCATTCGTGGCACCCACCTGGATGACACTTTTCGCATTTTCAGGTCGTCATGCAGGATTGTGTGCACAGAACCCACAGAAATGTCAACTCTGGAGGCGATCTGTGCAACAGTCATTCAGCGATCCCCCAAAACAATTCTCTCCACTTTCTCGATCATGTCGTCAGACCGGTTTGTGCGAGCCCGAGGTTGTTTCAGTTTGTTGTCACACAATGTTCTGCCTTCATTAAACTGTCACACCCACGAACGCACTTTCGACACATCCATAACTCCATCACCACATGTCTCCTTCAACTGTCGATGAATTTCGATTGGTTTCACACCACGCAAATTCAGAAAACGAATGATTGCACGCTGTTCAAGTAATGAAAACGTCACCATTTTAAGTATTTAAAACAGTTCTCATTCTCGCCGCTGGCGGTAAAATTCCATCTGCCGTACGGTGCTGCCATCTCTGGGACGTATTAACAATGAACGCAGCCTCATTTTAAAACAATGCGCATGTTTCTATCTCTTTCCAGTCCGGAGAAAAAAAAATCGGAGGCCTTAGAACTTGAATGCACCTCGTATTAGCATCGCCCCCCTATGTTTATGTTTTAACTTCCCACAATTTTCCGCCGTTTTACAATTAAGTCACCATTTTGTCGCCTGTTTTTATTGTTTCCTATCTTCTTATATTTTAAAAATTCTGTAGGCAGAAGAGCAGCGTACTAAGCTGCTGCCAGCCCGCCCCCCTTCGGGGGGAATCGAAATTGATTAAAGGAAAAAAAAAGCTTCCAGAAGTGAGTGAAGGACAAGCAGTGTAATTATGCTATACTTTTAAGAAGGCCGTGTAAATAAACATGAACGCGAGAGATGGAATGCCTAGGATTTAGGCACGTATTCTTGGGCGTGCAAGTGAAAAGTGCGGCAAAATCATCGAGTCACAATCAACCATTTTGTCGTAAAATTTCGTTCCGCATCGAGTGTGACATGATACTGGGTTTCAATCGAGAGACATTGTACGAAATTCCTTACTATCTAGCACTGTGCAACTGGTGATGGAAAACAAATTATGACCACCTGGTTAATAGTGTGTTGCTTCACCTCGGTTACTCGTCTCTGCGTTTCCGACGTATGAGGCTCAATATCTCCACACACAGGTCACGCAGTTCCCGGTACTACGGGCCGATGGTCTATAGATGCGGAGCTGGTGTCTAATACCGTTAGTGGTGTATTTCAAGGGGCTCAAACCAGGCTAATATGGATACCAAGACATCACTGTGAGTTCACCATCATTCTCGCATCACTGAAACACATTTCTGGCCTTGTGACACAGTGAGCCTGTTGGAAGGTGCCATCGCCATTGGGGAAGACATGATTCGTGAATGGATGGATGTGGTCCAAAGCAATGTTCACGTAGTCCACACACGTCTTTGTGTCCTTGATTACGGGTAGAGGTCCAGTGAATCCATAGGTGAACGTCTCCCATAACATAATACACTACTGACCATTAAAATTGCTACACCAAGAAGAAATGCAGATGATAAACGGGTATTCATTTGACAAATATATTAAACTAGAACTGACATGTGATTACATTTTCACTCAATTTGGGTGCATAGATCCTGAGAAATCAGTACCCAGAAGAACCACCTCTGGCCGTAATAACGGCCTTCATACGCCTGGGCATTGAGTCACACAGAGCTTGGATGGTGGGTACAGGTACAGCTGCCCATGCAGCTTCAACAAGATACAACAGTTCACCAGGAGTAGTCACTGGCGTATTATGACGAGCCAGTTGCTCGGCCACCATTGACCAGACGTTTTCAAATGGTGAGAGATCTGGAGAATGTGCCGGCCAGGGCAGCAGTCGAACATTTTCTGTATCCAGAAAGGCCCGTACAGGACCTGCAGCATGCGGTCGTGCATTATCCTGCTGAAATGTAGGGTTTCGCAGGGATCGAATAAAGGGTTGAGCCACGGGTCGTAACACATCTGAAATGTAACGTCCACTGTTCAAAGTGCCGTCAATACGAACAAGAGGTGACCGAGACGTGTAACCAGTGGCACCCCATACCATCACTTCGGGTGATACGCCAGTATGGCGATGACGAATACACGCTTCCAATGTGCGTTCACCGCGATGTCGCCAAATACGGATGCGACCAACATGATGCTGTAAACAGAACCTGGATTCATCCAAAAAATGACGTTTTGCCATTCGTGCACCCAGGTTCGTCGTTGAGTACACCATCGCAGGCGCTCCTGTCTGTGATGCAGCGTCAAGAATATCCGTAGCCATGGTCTCCGAGCTAATAGTCCCTGCTGCTGCAAACGTCGTCGAACTGTTCGTACACATGGTTGTTGTCTTGCAAACGTCCCCATCTGTTGACTCAGGGATCGAGACGTGGCTGCACGATCCGTTACAACCATAAGGATAAGATGCCTGTCATCTCGACTTCTAGTGATACGAGGCCGTTGGGATCCAGCACGGCGTTCCGTATGTCCCTCCTAAATCCAACGATTCCATTTTCTGCTAACAGTCATTGGATCTCGACCAACGCGAGCAGCAATGTCGCGATACGATAAACCTCAATCGCGATAGACTACAATCCGACCTTCATCAAAGTCGGACACGTGATGGTAGGCGTTTGTCCTCCTTACACGAGGCATCACAACAACGTTTCACCAGGCAACGCCGGTCAACTGCTGTTTGTGTATGAGAAATGGGTTGGAAACTTTCCTCATGTTAGCACGTTGTAGGTGCCGCCACCGGCGCCAACCTTGTGTGAATGCTCTGAAAAACTAATCGTTTGAATGTCACAGCACCTTCTTCCTGTCGGTTAAATTTCGTATCTGTAGCACGTCACCTTCGTGGGGTAGCAATTTTAATGGTGAGTAGTGTACTTTCCCCATTGTCTATCGTCATGGTTGAGTGTATGCTTCGAGCTGCTTTTCGGCGATATGACGGCGTACCCACACACAACCACTAACCTGGTGTATCAAGAAACGTGATTTATCGGATCAGGCTACACGTTTACCCTAATCCACAGTCCAGTCTCGATGATCAAGTGTCAGCTGCAGTCATATGTGACCACGTCGTTGGGTCAATGCATGGGAATACATGTGGGTCGTCAACTGCGTATCCCCACAGTCAACAATGCGCGGCCCCAAACATTTGTGTCTGGACCAGCATTGTGCTCTGTTGTCCGATCTGCCACAGATCACCATCTATGCTACTTTATAGATCATCCAGATCTTCCATTAACCACTCTCAATGGATGCTCACGATTGTCGCACGCCAACAGCCATCCCAAGCGCCAGGCACAATTATTTATCCTCTGTCAAAGCCGACTGTGTCTGTGGATTTTTTTGATTTGTGGCCTGTGTCGTCGCAAGAATGATTCCGCATTCGTCTCTGCTCCGCTTATATGGTCACCAGACGACATTCAACGTCGTGGATGACAATGATCATTACGTTTTCGCTTATCAACTACTCACAAAACACAATCTCCGCCAGTTGCGCATCCGTTTTTGTACCCTTGTCTTTATGTCTGGTAGTGAAACATAAGTTTATTAAGTTGGGATGCAGTCTTGCAAGCAGTCTAAACAGTGGCATCCTTTAAATTCTTGAAAATCAAGACAGTTCAAATAAGCGCAGTTGGCACGTACAAATATGGGACTGTTCTATGGTGACCTTCGTGAAACCAGGAACATCATTTATATATTAAGTACACCGTGAACCTTTTTCGGAATCATGACTTGCGTTTCAGAGTGGAGGACACGGAAAACTTTCAAACATTACATTCTCGTGATTCACGAGAAGTGTGTCGTCAGCCTCCCTCTTGCACTGCCGGTCGAAATGGGACTTTGGTTGCGATTTTTAGGAACACTTTCCTGTCCATTTCTTGACTATCACCCGTATTTACACCTCACCTCAGTGAGTAACTTCTTACATGTTTTTTGAAAAATGCAGTGTTGAAAACTGTCAGGTACCCTGCTCACAAACACAAACCTTAAAAAGACTTAATGCTATTTTGTCGAAAACGGACAAAGTGAATAAGGATACGAGTTAAGCCGGATAAAAAACAGCAAAAAGCCATTGCGAATAATACGAGAAGTGTCACCATTTTGAATCGATAGATATAATACACAATGGCTATCTGCGCAGTTACCATAAAACTTCATAAAATTTAACAATAATACCTGCAACAATACCTTTAAAACAATTAAAGCAACATCTTAAGTCGTGTGGCTTAAGAGAGATGTAAAAGTGTAGTTCAGAGAGGAAGACCTACTCAACAAGCAGCTGTACGTGGCGTGTACAGCATAAGCAAGTGTAAATGTGTACAGTTGTCTCACAATGAATCTGTCAGCTCGAAGCCGAGAATGGCGCTATTTGTTCATAATGAAGAGCATTATTAACTTTTCTTCGGGCGGGTACCACAGTCGCACGAAACTTACGAAATACTTTCAACAATAGCAACTGAGTGAGACGTAGTTGACTTTCGTCTCAGACTTTCCTGTTAGATGATTTGGGGGGCTCTGTTTTTACTGTTGATTCGCTCTGGGTAGTGCTATGCTTCCTGGTACTACTTTTTACGTTTCTGCGCAAGTTGTTCGCATGACTACTTGCCGTATGTTTGATGTTTGCCCGCTAAAGACTGGCGGTTGGGCAGCCAAGTAAAATCACGCAGCTGGCCAGTATTGGAAAATAAATAATAACTACAAATCGCAGGAGGAAAAGTTATCGTGCCAGAAATGTTATTAACGGTGGCTGGTTGCTGCTTTTCTTTTTGTAAGAAATAACAAAAATGGCTCTGATCACTATGGGACTTAACTTCTGAGGTCATCAGTCCCCTAGAACTTAGAACTACTTAAACCTAACTAACCTAAGGACATCACGCACATCCATGCCCGAGGCAGGATTCGAACCTGCGGCCGTAGCGGTCGCGGGGTTCCAGACTGAAGCGCCTAGAACCGTTCGGCCACCCAGGCCGGCTAAGAAATAACACCTTGTCCCACAGTACCGAAAGTGCTAGAAGAATACGTGCATGTGCACATTACAATAATTTTTTGCATCATTTATGCAATTTTATAGATTATTGGTCATACATTTCGAGATGCGTTGCGGATTTTCTCAACATATTTGCCTTATTTTTCGACTGTGTGGCGTTTCTCAGTAAGCGAAATACAGAGGGTGGACGAAAACACAAGACATTATATCTACATCTATGCTCTGCAAACCACCGAGAGATGCAGGGCAGAGGTACTTCCCATTGCACAAGTTATTAGGGTTTCTTCCTGTTCCCTTTACGTAT
This sequence comes from Schistocerca cancellata, assembly GCF_023864275.1. NCBI lineage: Eukaryota > Metazoa > Arthropoda > Insecta > Orthoptera > Acrididae > Schistocerca > Schistocerca cancellata. The sequence continues at coordinate 79,010,253 of NC_064630.1, read as the reverse complement.
GGAGCGCGGGAACAATTATTGTTTGAATGCGTCTGTGCGTGCAGTAATCAACCTTATCCTCACGATCCCTTTGTGAGCGATACATAGGCAGTTGTTGTATATTGCTAGAGTAATCTTTTAAAGCCAGTTCTTGTAACTTTTTAATAGACTCTCTCGGGATAGTTTACGTCTGTCTTCAAGAGACTTCCATTTCAATTCCTTCAGTATCTCTGTGACACTCTCCCAGTGATTAAACAAACCAGTGACCATTCGTGTTGCCCTTCTGTGTATACGGTCTATGTCCCCTGTTAGTCCTAACTGGTGCAGGTCCCACACACTTGAGCAATATTCTAGAACCGGTAGCACGAGTGATTTGCAAGCATTATCTTTTGTAGACTGATTGCGTTTCCCCAGTATTCTACCAATAAACCGAAGTCTACCACCTGCTTTACCCACGACTGAACCTACGTGATCATTTCATTTCATATCCCTACAAAGTGTTACACCCAGGTATTTGTATGAGTTGGCCGATTCCAACTGTGACTCATTGGTATAGTCATAGAATACTACTTCTTTCGTTTTGTGAAGTGCACAATTTTACATTTCTGAACATTTCGAGCAAGCTGCCAATCTGCACCACGTTGAAATCTTATCAAGATCTGACTGAATATTTGTGCAGCTTCTCTCTTTATAGATACCTGCATCATCTGCGAAAAGCCTGATTCTACTATTAATATAGTCTCCAAGGTCATTATTATGCAATACGAATAGGAAGGATCCAAACAGACTTCCCTGGGGCACAGCCGAAGTTACTTCTACATCTGACGTTTTTGACTCTCCATCCAAGATAACATGCCGTGTCCTCCCTATCAAAAAGTCATCAATCCGATCACAAATTTTACTTGATACTCCATATGATCATACTTTTGACAATATGCGTAGGTGCTGTACTAAGTCAAATACTTTTCGGAAATCAAGAAATATTGCGGTTACCTTGGTACAAAGCTTTCAGTATGCGATGTGATGTTTTCGAAATCCACGCTGGTTGGCATTGCCATGCCAAGTAAGATGTATGAAATGCACTGGCATTCAAAGCAGCTTATAGTCGTTTCATAATGGATAAACCTGTTACTGTACGGTCTTCAGGAGGACCTTATGCTATTCTCCCTGTAACATTGTGTCAAATTCAGGTAATGGTGATGGAGGTGGATGGCAATCGCGTACCTTTCTCTCCAAAGTACACCACAAAGGCTCAATGACATTGAGATCTGGCGCCTGTAGTGGCCAGGAGATATGCGACAAGTCATCTTCATGCTCTCAAAATCAGTCCTGGGGGATGCGAGCTGTGTGAACAGGGCCCTGACATCTCGGACAACATTATCACCATCAGGGAACAGACATTGTTCCACTGGATGGACCTGATCAGCGAAAACGGTCACATAATCCTGGTTTTAAAAAAAATGGTTCAAATGGCTCTGAGCACTATGGGACATAACATCCTCGGTCATCAGTCCCCTAGAACTTAGAACTACTCAAACCTAACTAACCTAAGGACATCACAGACATCCATGCCCAAGGCAGGATTCGAACCTGCAACCGTAGCAGTCACGCGGTTCCGGACTGAGGGCCTAGAACCGCGAGACCACCGCAGCCGGCCATAATCGTGGACAGTAATGTTGCCTTGCAGAGCAACCATGAGGCCCGTGGAATACCACAATATGGCTGCCAAAACAATCATACTTGGGACGTAAATTCGGCCATAAGTTGGAAATAGTGTGAAACAAGACTCATCCGACCAGATGACGTTCTTCCATTGCTGCACAGTCCAGATTTTACGACTTCAGCACTACTACACTACTAGACATTAACATTGCTACACCACGAAGATGACGTGCTACAGACACGAAATTTAACCGACAGGAAGAAGATGCTGTGATATGCAAATGATTAGCTTTACAGAGCATTCACACAAGGTTGGCGCCGGTGGCGACACCTACCAACGTGCTGACATGAGGGAAGTTTCCAATCGATTTCTCAAACACAAGCGGCAGCTGACCAGCGTTGCCTGGTGAAACGTTGTTGTGATGCCTCGTGTAAGGAGGACAAATGCGTACCATCACGTTTCCGACTTTGATAAAGATCGGATTGTAGCCTGTCGCGGTTGCGGCTTATCGCATCGCGACACTGCTGATCACGTTGGTCGAGATCCAATGACTGTTAGCAGAATATGGAATCGGTGGGTTCAGGAGGGTAATACGGAACGCCGTGCTGGATCCCAACGGCCTCGTATCACTAGAAGTCGAGATGACAGGCATCTTATCCGCACGGCTGTAACGGATCGTGCAGCCACCTCTGATTCCCTGAGTCAACAGATGGGGACGTTTGCAAGACAACAACCATCTGCACGAACAGTTCGACGACGTTTGCAGCAGCATGGACTATCAGCTCGGAGACCGTGGCTGCGGTTACCCTTGACGCTGCATCACAGACAGGAGCGCCTGCGATGGTGTACTCAACGACGAACCTGGGTGCACGAAAGGCCAAACGTCATTTTATCGGATGAAGCTAGGTTCTGGTTACAGCATCATCATGGTCACATCCGTGTTTGGCGACATCGTAGTGAACGCACATTGGAAGCGTGTATTCGTCATCGCCATACTGGCGTATCACCCGGCATGATGGTATTGGTTACACGTCTCGGTCACCTCTTGTTCGCATTGACGGCACTTTGAACAGTGGACCTTACATTTCAGATGTGTTACGACCCGTGGTTCAACCCTTCATTCGATCCATGCGGAACCCTACATTTCAGCAGGATAATGCACGACCTATGTTGCAGGTCCTGTACGGGCCTTTCTGGATACAGAAAATGTTCGACTGCTGCCCTGGCCTGCACAATCTCCAAATCTCTCGGCAATTGAAAACGTCTGGTCAATGGTGGCCGAGCAACTGGCGCGTCACTATACGCCAGTCACTACTCTTGATGAACTGTGGTATCGTGTTGAAGCTGCGTGGGAGCTGTACCTGTACACGCCATCCAAGCTCTGTTTGACGCAATGCCCAGGCGTATCAAGACCGTTATTACGGCCAGAGGTGGTTGTTCTGGGTACTGATTTCGCAGAATCTGTGCACCCAAATTGCGCGAAAATGTAATGACATGTCAGTTCTAGTATAATATATTTGTCCAATGAATACCCGTTTATCTTCTACATTTCTTCTTGGTGTAGCAATTTTAATGGCCAGTAGTGTACTTCCTGTTATTGGCATTTGAATCACTGAGGAGTGGTTTTGGAATTCCAGGTCGACCGACGATTTACTGCTTATGAAGCGAACCTCGTGTTTCCGTGCTGAAAGGATTCCCGAGTCCGACATTCAGTTCTGCAGTGACTTTTGCGGCTGTTTTCCACTTATTTTTCGTGACAATACTTTTCAGTGAACGTCTATCACGATCACTCGACACACACTTTTACCCGCTCTGTGACTTGGCAGATGATGTTTTTACGCATTCGCTGTATGCGATATCAATCTTCGATACGGCGTCTCTTGAAACACACTTCGGCTCTCTTGGTTGTAGAAACACCCACCATACGATTACCAACAATTTGCACATTGTCCAATTCAGTTGGCTCAGACCTAATGCACTCACGACTACACAGAGCACTGTTTCGACGCGCAAGTCGTCGAAGTGGCGTCAAATCGAAAGGCTTGCACCCGGCGAACGGTCTACCCGACGGGAGGCCCTATTTACACGACGTTTACATTATAGAGCACTGTTATGACCGCGCCTGACACTTGCAGCGTATTGAGGACTTCGCGCGGGTGCCACTTGCGGCCAAACACAAAAGCTCTACCTGCGTTTATGTTGAAGCACACATTTCTCGCAGTGTTTCCATATTTTTTCAAAATGGTTCAAATGGCTCTGAGCACTATGGGACTTAACATCGGATGTCATCAGTCCCCTAGAACTTAGAACTACTTAAACCTAACTAACCTAAGGACATCGCACACATTCATGCCCGAGGTAGGATTCGAACCTGCGACCGTAGAAAAAAAAAAGGTTCAAATGACTCTGAGCACTATGGGACTTAACATCTGAGATCATCAGTCCCCTAGAACTAAGAACAACTTAAACCTATCTAACCTATGGACATCATACACATCTATGCCCGAGGCAGGATTCGAACCTGCGACCGTAGTAGTCGCGCGGTTCCGGAATGTAGCGCCTAGAACCGCTCGGCCACAGCGGCCGGCTTTCCATATTTTTCTTCAATTCGTGTATTTCATAAGGGGCAAGTGTTTTCAACGGTAGAAGAGGGGAACGATGTTGCTCAAGAAAGACTGAGCTCTTGATGCTGTCGACGTGTTTGAAAACGGAGGATGTTTCTTCGTGCAGAGGTCAGAGCATTTATTCAGTAGTGCGCGAACAGAAGGATAAGCAGTGGATAAGGAGGGGGCGCGTGAGAGATGGCGAGTGCTTCAGACACAATGGCGAGCAGACAGCCCGGCTGAGAATAGACGCTGTGCACGCGATTTCTTTGAATTCATTTATATCTGGGATAAAGCACCGGCTGACAACCGGCAGATTACTTTTCGCAGGAGGCGGGCGGCGCGGGGGTGGCGACGGAAGAGGCTGAAGGCCCACTGCGGTTCTCAACACCTGCTGAAGCAGGGGGCCCGGCCTGCGACAGCACACCCTGTCTCTCTCTCTTCACAAATTCCTATTGTACGCTTAATCTGTTCGTTGACGCAGTCGCAGGAATTGTTCACGCTGTTAGTCACAATCGGCCACTATTGGCTGTCGTCAGAACTTGAAAAGAAAACGTCTCTTTTCTTTTGTCGATTCTAAGCATTTAAGACAACATAAAAAGTGTAAGGAGAATTCGATACGAAAAGTAATTTTCGTTTTGCTTTTTATGTTTTACTATATGCGTACATTTGACACAGCAGAACAAAAAAAATGGTTCAAATGGCTCTGAGCACTATGGGACTCAACATCTTAGGTCATAAGTCCCCTAGAACTTAGAACTACTTAAACCTAACTAACCTAAGGACATCACCTAAGGACACACACCCATGCCCGAGGCAGGATTCGAACCTGCGACCGTAGCAGTCCCGCGGTTCCGGACTGCAGCGCCAGAACCGCACGGCCACCGCGGCCGGCACAGCAGAACAGATATTCATTTCTGTTCACCTTTGATGGTAGCCTATACGAACTAACAGTATAAGACACTTCATGTCAAGGTAAATATTAACACGAAAATATTAATAGTATATTACAAAAGTCACTCACTCACTATCCCCCGACGAAATTAATTATTTCCTCTAACTTTTTCTTTTGGGTAGAACTTCACGTCCATATTTGGTTCATTAGAGGTGGCACGCAGATCAGGGCTGTGATAAAAGACTGTCGTCTCCGACAGTCCGGAACCGCGCGACCACTACGGTCGCAGGTTCGAATCCTGCCTCGGGCATGGATGTGTGTGATGTCCTTAGGTTGGTTAGGTTTAAGTAGATCTAAGTTCTAGGGGACTGATGACCTCAGAAGTTAAGTCTCATAGTGCTCAGAGCCATTTGATTTTTGATTTGTCGTCTCCGCACTGAACGAACGCTCAGGTGACGTAGGAAAATAACGAAGATTAGATTACTATTTGTTCCATAGATCCATAGAGAGGAGATCCTCAAGGATACAAAATACGTCAGAAAACGAGAATACACAAGAAATATTTGAGGAAAAGAAATATACTAATATTTATTCAACAGATCGTTAGTTAAACAGTCCTCATCTACACCGAATTGTATTGTATTGTATGTATTGTTTGTTAACCGGGGACCTAGAAACGACAGAGAGGCTCCGTCCCCGCCGCAGCCGCAGTGGTCCACAATCCCACGACGGCTACCGCAGTCAACTTCACCCCTCCGCCGCCCCACACCGAACCCAGGGTTATTCTGCGGTTCGGCCCCCGATGGAGCCTCCAGGGAACGTCTCACACCAGACGAGTGTATCCCCTACGTTTGCGTATAGAGTAATGTTGGTGTACGCGTACGTGGAGAACTTGTTTGCGCAGCAATCGCCGGCATAGTGGAACTGAGGCGGAATAAGGGGAACCAGCCCGCATTCGCCGAGGCACGTGGAAAACCACCTAAAAACCATCCATAGACTGGCCGGTTCACCGGACCTCGACACAAATCCGCCGGGCGGATTCGCGCCGGGGACCAGGCGCTCCTTCCCGCCCGGTACTATACCGAAATAGTAAAAGCACCTGAAACGTATTTTCATTTCAGAAGTAATAACAAACCTTTCAGGAAATGTTTAAATGTACGAGACGTACTTTTTAAGGAAATACCAGCTTTCGAATAGCATTCTCGTTGAAATCTGCCGCCTGAGCATAACTTTCGATAATTTACAAGTTCAGTAACAATTGCATAAAGCACACTTCTTGACACTTGAGGCAACATCACACAACGTCGAAATCGTAAAGCGTCTGGTCTCTCTCACTTTGTGATGAACTTTCTGCACCAAACTGCCTGAATGTCGCTCACATCGTTCCCCATCATATTGATTCGTACGGCCATCTTTAATAGCTGCACGATATTTACCTTATGTGACGAAATGAAATTTTTACTCTACAGCGGAGTGTGCGATAATATGAAACTTCCTGGCACATTAAAACTGTGTGCCGGACCGAGACTCGAACTCGGCACCTTTGCCTTTCGCGGGCAAGTGCTCTACCAACCGAGCTACCCAAGCACGACTCACGCCCCATCCTCACACCTTTAATTCCGCTAGTACCTCGTCTCCTACCTTCCAAACATCACAGAAGCTCTCCTGCGAACCCTGCAGAACTAGCACTCTTGGAAGAAAGGATAGTGCGGAGACATGGCTTAGGCACAGCCTGGGGGATGTTTCTAGAATGAAAGGAGAGTAGGTACTGGCGGAATTAAAGCTGTGAGGACGGGCGTGAGTCCTGCTTGGGTAGCTCAGTTGGTAGAGCACGCGTCCGCGAAAGGCAAAGGTCCCGAATTCGAGTCTCGGTCCGGCACACAGTTTTAATCTGCCAGGAAGCTTCAATATACAGGGTGTCCCAGCTATCTTGTCCACCCAAAATATCTCTGGAACAATAACAGCTATTGGAAAATGACTTTCACCGGTATCAATGTACGGCTGCGGCCCATGAATGTACATATTTGGATACATTCTAAAACGAAAGCATATGTGTTTTTTTAACACAAACTTGTGTTTTTTTAAATGGACCTCCTATATTTTTTTCTTCAGCAATCCATAGCATGAGTAAGCACATACACAATGGCGTTGATTGCATCGCAATATTCCCATTACATCCCGAGATATTAAGACGCGAAGTTGACGCTTGAAACACCCGACATGCGCTGCTAGCGCACGTCCTGAGGCTCAGGCGTGAACCCCATGCTGCCCGTAATCCGAGTTGATTGACATGCGTAATCACACTTCCACACTTATCAAGAGATCCGAAACGAATAATACGATCTGCTGCCATCCTGCTGAGATTACGGGCAGCATGGGGTTCACGCCTGAGCCTCAGGACGTGCGCTAGCAGCGCATGTCGGGTGTTTCAAGCGTCAAGTTCGCGTCTCAATATCTCGGGATGTAATGGGAATATTGCGATGCAATCAACGCCATTGTGTATGTGCTTTGTCATGCTATGGGTTGCTGAAGAAAAAATATAGGAGGTCCATTTAAAAAAAACATAAGTTTGTGTTAAAAAACACATATGCTTTCGTTTTAGAATGTTTCCAAATATGTACATTCATGGGCCCCAGCCGTACATTGATACCGGTGAAAGTCGTTTTGCAATAGCTGTTATTGTTCCAGAGATATTTTGGGTGGACAAGATAGCTGGGACACCCTGTATACATCAATTAATTCTACTAAGAAAGTTGTCAGTGGAGCAGATAGAGAAGGAGTCTTCCATCAGTAAATCCTTTAGCAGGCGCCTCTTAGACTGATCTCTTATAGTACGGTAGCTAAACGTTTTGTCTACTGGTAAGTTACTGGTAGTGGTTCTTCCTAAATAATGCGCACCTTTGTGGACTACAGTAGGTAACTTTAAACTTTAGTGAAGGTTATTCTTATTTCTAGATTTGATTGCATATGAAATGAGCACCTTTCCTTCAGGTTACGGTTTATTGTTTACAAGGTGGATATTTCCCGCCACTCGTTGCCGCGCAGGGTAACCGCGTGCTCTTAGGCACCTTGCTACTGTTCGGGAGACTCCCTCCGTCGGAGGTTCGAGTCCTCCTTCGGGCATGGGTGTGTGTATTGTGCTTAGCGTAAGTTAGATTAAGGTAGATTAAGTAGTGTGTAAGCCTAGGGACCGATGACCTCTGTAGTTTGGTCCCACAGGAACGCACCACCACCACCCACCACTTGCATCTGGTTTCCGTTTTCCTGACATATCTGAAATACACACTCTAACAACTCTACCACAACAAAGGTCAAAATTTAATAATGATTGTGGTGTTGCTGCTAAATATTGCATTTTCGGCCAACAACGAAGTTATTATGTGGCAGGTGTCATTAGAGCACAGTTAATAAAGTCATATCATCTAATAATGAATAAACTAGGCACTCATCTTTCTGTGTTTCCCACGCTGGTCTCGTTGTAAAATCATGGCTCAATCGTCGAAAATCTAGGTGGTGATGATTCCAAATTCGGATGCAAAGAGGCCTAGGTTTTATACTGCTATATTCAAAAGTTTTATAGATGTGTTTCACAAACCATTCTTGAAGATTCAACCTTTGAAAGTTAGCACAATGGTGATGTAAAAAAAGTAATCAGCACTCCGAATTCAAATTACACTTTTTTTATTGCTTTTGTTGCAATGGCACGTAACGCACAAAACATCACTTCACAATACAAAACATACTTGAAAACATCTTCCTCACTGTTAAAGTTCACATTTTATGAACTGGCTACAATATGCGTCTTTCCAACGTGACGTCCAAGACTTGACCTCCTCAAGGTCCGACTCTCTAACTACTAACCGGCAACCGCTTACGCGCCCAAAAATCAGAGTTACAAGTACGTCAAAGATCATAGTGACAAAAGAAAGAATACACATAAGAATAATATCTTGCAACATAAACATATCGATGTATCAAAGTACCTCTACATTAATGAAATCAAATCTGAATGTTGTCTCAGAAATATGTCAACTACTTTACAGAAACACAGTAGAATATTGCTGGTATCGAGAGGTTAAGTTGAGGTGCCGTAATGGTTACGTAATTCAAGTACCATTACAACACCACGTGCGGAAAACGATAGTATGACGGGAATTTGTGATCGTTGACTGGAATTAAGGAAAGAGATTTAAGACGAATGCTGGGACGATCCCTTTGAAAAGGACACGGCGGCTTGCCTTACGCCTTCTTGTCAGTCCCGAGATTGTGCTCCGTCTCTAATGAGGTCGTCTTCCTTCTCCCCCCCGAGTCAGTACGACTTGCTGTTTTCTGGCTTGCTGACGCGTTGTAGGCATTGAACACACGACAGAACGTTGTCAACAAGCTCAGGTCGTCTCGTAGCCCTGCGAAATTTTCCTTCCAAAGGATTGCCCTACTCATTCGACGTGGTGTGGCTGTAATTGTCTCAGTGGTTCGAGAAAGACGAACTTAGTCACTGCAGTAGCTCTGGATGGTGGCGGCTGGCAGATTCACGTCGGGAGCGTCTCTGTAGAGCGGCAGCCACTGGTGACCGCAGCACAAATTAGGCCCGATGCTGCGTCCGGACTGACAGACAGGATCACCAGCGACTGTTTCCTGGCACCTCACCTCGGCAAACCGACCAGCGTCCGGTTCCCTCTCAGGGAGTACCCCGCGATGCAGCCATGCAGCGAAACACGTCACTAGAGCGATGAATGACGCAGACTTTAGTGATAGCGGCTGCTGATTCACTTTCGGGCGATCGCACCCAGCAGAGCGGCAAGTTTCGGAAATATCTCATTCTTACATCTGTACTGACGTAAGCTACACAATAGAGATTAATTTTATTTATTTATTTATTTATTTATTGCGGAAGTAGTATCGAGCACATTCCAATCACTAGCGGCATCTGCATTACAGAAGGCAAAATAGCTCTCAAAATACGTTCATTTCTAGTTTTTAGTGTTTCTTACTACTTTTATGGCTGCTACGCTTTCATATAATCCAGGACAGGATGGAGATAGCATCGCTAGCAATTGAATGAATGAATGAATGTCGTGTGACTAGGGCCTCCCGTCGGGTAGACCGTTCGCCTGGTGAAAGTCTTTCGATTTGACGCCACTTCGCCGACTTGGGCGTCGATGGGGATGAAATGATGATGATTAGGACAACACAACACCCAGTCCCTGAGCGGAGAAAATCTCCGACCCAGCCGGGAATCGAACCCGGGCGCTTAGGATTGACATTCTGTCGCGCTGACCACTCAGCTACCGGGGGCGGACGGTAGCAATATCGTCTGTCTGTTATATTGCAACTAACAATGCATGCTATACTGTGGACACTCACGTCTTCCAAGATGACGAGAAAGGGTACTGTGGAGAAATAGCTGTAGAACGAATATGTTTTGTGGATACTACCCTCTAGGCTGGGACTATGTCATTTTCTAACATTCTTTCTTCCAGTAGTGCTGATCCAGTAAGGTATGCAGGAGTGTTTCCGTGAAGCTTAGGAGTAAAGTACTGTAGAAAGTAAAGTTGCGAGAGCGGATCACGAATCATGTCTGGATAACTCAGATGGTAGAGCTTGGAGTTCCGATGTGGTACACAGTTTTAATCTGGCAGGAAATTTCCAGTTTAACTCTGGGTTTCTGGTCGAAGAGAAAGTGGTAAAAAGCTTTGCACTGCCTGACAAAACAAGTGAAAAATCCGGAAGGCATGGTTGGATATCAATGTATCTTTGTACACGTATACACAATCAACGAGCTTTGCACTGCCTGACAAAACAAGTGAAAAATCCGGAAGGCATGGTTGGATATCAATGTATCTTTGTACACGTATACACAATCAACGAGATCAGGGTCGCAATTCTGTGTGACAGATAGAAAGGCGACCAAAAGAGTGCACTTGTGTTCTTGGTGCTTACTGTTTTCAGATTTTGAGGGGTATGTAAGGGGCCCGAACAGCATTAGGTATTGATTGATTGCTGTCAAAGGCGCATTACTCGCATGAGACAGCGTTATCAGCACATTGTAATATACTGATTATTCCTTGCTACTGTAGTGTTATCCAAGGCATGGAGGCAGCGACGATGCTGAGGGCAGACGAAACTAGGAGAGATATTGTTACATGAAGGAAACAGTAAGGGCAGAGCCTTTCGAAAATGCAGACGCCCCCAGACGCGCTCCCAGGGCGTTAGTTACTCTTCAAGGAATTAACAAGTAACTTCATATGTCGCCTAAACACTGTGGTAGGTTGCCACTGTAGAACTTTGTAACCAACAAGCACGTATGAGCGTATAAAGCCAGCTTGATACCAGGCCTGAGAACAGCAACGTCAGTGGACTCACAAGGGTTAGAAAGAGAGCGAAAACGCCAAAGAACTGTTGACCTAGCACTCCCTACTCCGGGGAGCGCGAGGGGCTGGGCTAAATGACGTATAACAATAATGTTGCAAGCGTTATTTGGCAGAGCATTTACGTTTAGCTTTCAGCTGAACAATGTTGATACCAAATACGGACGTAGTTAGTGTACCTTGTAACCTCCCCCTCACTTATCGACCTTAATGACCGAGAAAAATTAAACCGCGTGTACCTAATGGAAATTTGGGAAAAGCAATCGTTACCGAAGTTAATCTGTCCGTAAAGAGGGAGGAAGGGTTACATCCAAATGAAAGGAAAAATGCAAATAAAATTGGTGTAAATTAATTTTGAAAAAGGGTAAAGTTAATAAAGAAAGTAAATGTGCGGTCGTTACGTTAACAATCAACTAGCGGTAATTAGGTATTTGAGATTTGGGGGAAATTACGGTCGCCAGTCCTAAGGACAATTACTATAGTAACTGAAAAAGAAAGGTTAATGCACGTATCATTAGCACTAAAAGCGTGGCAACTGAAGGTTGACACGTGTTGTGTGAGAACTTAATGTTTGTCGGAGCTAATAAATTTCGCTACACTCTGACTTAATTTAGCAAAAAAAAAAAAAAGAAAAAAAAAAAAAAAAAAAAAAAAAAAAAGATCCGAAAATTGAAAGTTAATTTAGTGACTGAATTTAATAGTGAACTTTGTTTATGAAGCACTACGAAATTAAATTAAATCAGGTTAGTCTTGGGCTACCTCAACAATCATCTCAAAAGCTACTTGAATCTACGCAATTTAGAAATAAGAGATTTAACTTTGAACTTGAATTAAATGATGTTGAACAATTAACAATAGTAGAATTTAGTACGTACCAAGCTGAGCTGGAGTCACAGGTAAGCTAAAATATGGTAACAAAACTCGCACTCTTAATTTGTGCTTGTATAATGTAAATATTGTAGCCAGCTATGAATATATTGACTGAACTTTGAAATTAAAGCAGTGAAATGGAATGATATTACTTTAACGCTGGCGTTTGAATATCAACGACACACGGGTTCAGATCGGAAAAGGAAGGGACCCTGCTTGGTAATGCAATTTGGACAATGAGCAACAAAGGTTCATGCTAAGATGTTATATTTTTGTGATACAAATGGAACAGTTTGACAAGCTGAGGTCTGCCATACAGTTCTAAAACTTAACGTGCTTCCAGTCTTCCTTGTTGCTTGATTGAAGGTTTGAAGTCGTCGATCGAGGAGGTGGCGACAATCACTTATTGTCGGCCGTCGCTGTTGCAGAAGCTGGATGTTGGCGCGCCTTCTTCTCGACACGGTCACCAGGCAAAACGGGCTCTTGATGTGCGACAGCTAATGCTTCCCGTCCGCGACACCATGTCAGAAACTATCATAGCAAGTCGAGCGCAATTACATGCTGCCAAACCCCGAAAGCGCGGCAACTCGCGGGAGCTTCACACAACACACCTGCTCCACTGCACCACCCCAGCGAGACCCCGCTCTGCCCGCGCTCCACGCGGCAGAGTTAACACTACCAAAGATCCTAAACACTTTGGTTCTCCACACGACCTACCGATGTAATCGTTCGATAGCATATTTTTCCCTAGGCAAGATCCAGCGTAAATAAACAAACAATATTTGCAAAATAAACCAATAATACATCGTAACAAAATAAGGAAAAAATTTATAGTACAATAGATGGAAATAGAAGGATATGCATTTCCGGCGTTACAAACTGCATTAACATCCCCGCCTTAGGAGCAGTAGAGGGGACCTAACTAAACCGTGATTGGCAGGCACTTGCAAGAAACCTACGGGATTGGATGGGTAGCTTTAAATACACTCCTGGAAATGGAAAAAAGAACACATTGACACCGGTGTGTCAGACCCACCATACTTGCTCCGGACACTGCGAGAGCGCTGTACAAGCAATGATCACACGCACGGCACAGCGGACACACCAGGAGCCGCGGTGTTGGCCGTCGAATGGCGCTAGCTGCGCAGCATTTGTGCACCGCCGCCGTCAGTGTCAGCCAGTTTGCCGTTGCATACAGAGCTCTATCGCAGTCTTTAACACTGGTAGCATGCCGCGACAGCGTGGACGTGAACCGTATGTGCAGTTGACGGACTTTGAGCGAGGGCGTATAGTGGGCATGCGGGAGGCCGGGTGGACGTACCGCCGAATTGCTCATCACGTGGGGCGTGAGGTCTCCACAGTACATCGATGTTGTCGCCAGTGGTCGGCGGAAGGTGCACGTGCCCGTCGACCTGGGACCGGACCGCAGCGACGCACGGATGCACGCCAAGACCGTAGGATCCTACGCAGTGCCGTAGGGGACCGCACCGCCACTTCCCAGCAAATTAGGGACACTGTTGCTCCTGGGGTATCGGCGAGGACCATTCGCAACCGTGTCCATGAAGCTGGGCTACGGTCCCGCACACCGTTAGGCCGTCTTCCGCTCACTCCCCAACATCGTGCAGCCCGCCTCCAGTGGTGTCGCGACAGGCGTGAATGGAGGGACGAATGGAGACGTGTCGTCTTCAGCGATGAGAGTCGCTTCTGCCTTGGTGCCAATGATGGTCGTATGCGTGTTTGGCGCCGTGCAGGTGAGCGCCACAATCAGGACTGCATACGACCGAGGCACACAGGGCCAACACCCGGCATCATGGTGTGGGGAGCGATCTCCTACACTGGCCGTACACCACTGGTGATCGTCGAGGGGACACTGAATAGTGCACGGTACATCCAAACCGTCATCGAACCCATCGTTCTACCATTCCTAGACCGGCAAGGGAACTTGCTGTTCCATGCACGTCCGCATGTATCCCGTGCCATCCAACGTGCTCTAGAAGGTGTAAGTCAACTACCCTGGCCAGCAAGATCTCCGGATCTGTCCCCCACTGAGCATGTTTGGGACTGGATGAAGCGTCGTCTCACGCGGTCTGAACGTCCAGCACGAACGCTGGTCCAACTGAGGCGCCAGGTGGAAATGGCATGGCAAGCCGTTCCACAGGACTACATCCACCATCTCTACGATCGTCTCCATGGGAGAATAGCAGCCTGCATTGCTGCGAAAGGTGGATATACACTGTACTAGTGCCGACATTGTGCATGCTCTGTTGCCTGTGTCTATGTGCCTGTGGTTCTGTCAGTGTGATCATGTGATGTATCTGACCCCAGGAATGTGTCAATAAAGTTTCCCCTTCCTGGGACAATGAATTCACGGTGTTCTTATTTCAATTTCCAGGAGTGTAGGAAAAACAGTGCCCCACGCGACTCTTTAAAACCTCTACATTCCGCATTTTGGCAGAGTTCTCAGTCAGACGATCTGTGCGCCGAATCCGCGTCCATCGACTCCAGCCTCGGTCCAGCTCCGCGTAAGTCTGCTCTCTCACTTGGAGTGCCTCAGTGAACAGTGTCACATTCAGTATGTTTTGTTTTGCAACTAAGTTGTTGCCTTAAGACGCTGCTAGTGTTTGCTACCGTGGTTAGCATCCACTCCTGTGACTTCTGCACTGGATTCTTTTGTAACAGTGTTATTCATGCTTTTCTAATCCTAAAACTAGCCTCCAGTGTATTAGTTAGTCCTGTCTGGAATAAACAACTATTTCAAAACCCTGTCTGTCCAAGAGTCTCCACAACGAGTTCCCTACCGAGTCTCCCCACCTGCATTTCTAGTAAATGTACCAGTGTTGGCTCAGATGGAAGAAAACAATCAAATGCCTTCACTGTGATTTGTCCATCTGCCTTCTGCTCTGTACCGCTCGGGAGCGCAGACTGACCAACAACCCCTTTTTTCCCTCTCCCACCTATGTCAGGACACGACAATCTGACGCAGTTTGAAAGGGGCCTCAGTTCGGGTCTCGACTTGGTCGAATGGTCGATTGGTGCAACATGCACATCTGTAAGAGCGGCTCGATGTTGAAGTGTATTGGGTCGTGAGAGAAGACATACTCGTCTTACGAGGTGCATTCAAGTTCTAAGGCCTCCGGTTTTTTTTCTAATTAACTACTCACCCGAAATCGATGAAACTGGCGTTACTTCTCGACGTAATCGCCCTGCAGACGTACACGTTTTTCACAACGCTGACGCCATGATTCCATGGCAGCGGCGAAGGCTTCTTTAGGAGTCTGTTTTGACCACTGGAAAATCGCTGAGGCAATAGCAGCACGGCTGGTGAATGTGCGGTCACGGAGAGTGTCTTTCATTGTTGGAAAAAGCCAAAAGTCACTAGGAGCCAGGTCAGGTGAGTAGGGAGCATGAGGAATCACTTCAAAGTTGTTATCACGAAGAAACGGTTGCGTAACGTTGGCTCGATGTGCGGGTGCATTGTCTTGGTGAAACAGCACACGCGCAGCCCTTCTCGGACGTTTTTGTTGCAGTGCAGGAAGGAATTTGTTCTTCAAAACATTTTCGTAGGATGCACCTGTTACCGTAGTGCTCTTTGGAACGCAATGGGGAAGGATTACGCCCTCGCTGTCCCAGAACATGGACATCATTTTTTCAGCACTGGCGGTTAGCCGAAATTTTTTTGGTGGCGGTGAATCTGTGTGCTGCCATTGAGCTGACTGGCGCCTTGTTTCTGGATTGAAAAATGGCGTCCACGTCTCATCCATTGTCACAACCGACGAAAAGAAAGTGCCATTCATGCTGTCGTTGCGCGTCAACATTGCTTGGCAACATGCCACACGGGCAGCCGTGTGATCGTCCGTCGGCATTCGTGGCATCCACCTGGATGACACTTTTCGCATTTTCAGGTCGTCGTGCAGGATTGTGTGCACAGAACCCACAGAAATGCCAACTCTGGAGGCGATCTGTTCAACAGTCACTCGGCGAACCCCCAAAACAATTCTCTCCACTTTCTCGATCATGTCGTCAGACCAGCTTGTGCGAGCCCGAGGTTGTTTCGGTTTGTTGTCACACGATGTTCTGCCTTCATTAAACTGTCGCACCCGCGAACGCACTTTCGACACATCCATAACTCCATCACCACATGTCTCCTTCAACTGTCGATGAATTTCAATTGATTACACACCACGCAAATTCAGAAAACGAATAATTGCACGCTGTTCAAGTAAGGAAAACATCGCCATTTTAACTATTTAAAACAGTTCTCATTCTCGCCGCTGGCGGTAAAATTCCATCTGCCGTACGGTGCTGCCATCTCTGGGACGTATTGACAATGAACGCGGCCTCATTTTAAAACAATGCGCATGTTTCTATCTCTTTCCAGTCCGGAGAAAAAAAATCAGAAGCCTTAGAACTTGAATGCACCTCGTACAAGATTACGGTCCGCTACTTCTGACCAGTGGGAGGGAGGGTCGCCATATTATATGTCAAGCACATCGCGATCCCTTCACATGTGCATATGGCATCGCAGAACAAGTAATGACCAGTCTACAACGTTCTGTTTCACACCTCGCCATCGGTCGGACTAGAATTACCGTCGCATGCGTAGACTGCCGTCAACACCAGAACTGGGACGGCTGCATTTGGAGTAGTACCGTGACCGGGAAACATAGCCTACTGATGAATGGCGTCGGACTGTGTTCAGCGACGAGTGGCGGTTTTACAGTACGCCGGATGATCATTGTTGGAGTGTATGTCGACGACGTGTGCAGATGTCCAATTCTTCCAATGTTTTGGAGAGACACAGCTGTGTTACCCTTCACGTCATGGTGTGGACAGCAATCGGTTATGATTTCAAGCCACGGCTAGTAGTCACTGAGAGAACCGTGACGGCACAGTGGCACGGCACAGACATCATGCGCCGTCTTGTGCTACCTCTGAAGCGATAGTATATTGGTGCCTTGTTTAGAAAGGACAACGCGCACCCACACTTGGCACGTGTCTCTATGAACTCTCTTCGTGAGATCGAGGTACTCCAGTTACCAGCGAGATCAGCTGACAAGTCTCCGATAGAACTGCGTTCCACTACCGTATCCAGGACACCAAGGCCTTGTTACAGCAGTTGTGGGCGAGTTTTCCTAAGAAAGGACACCATGGCTTTATGATAGCGTCCCCAACCGAATCAGTGGCTGGCTCTGACCTCTGTGCGACTTAACTTCTGAGGTCATCAGTCACCTAGAACTTAGAGCTAATGAAGCCTAACTAACCTAAGGATATCACACACATCCATGCCCAACGCAGGATTCGAACCTGCGACCGTAGCAGCAGCGCGGTTCCGGACTGAAGCGCCTAGAACCGGTCACTAGGGCCAGCCATGCGTCAAGGACAGAGGAGGTGCAACTCATACTGCTTGGTGGGCTCATAATGCCAAGTTCTTTGAAAATTTAACCGGTTTTGTAAGCACTGAAATAACACCACATACTGTCTGAATGACATCGTGAGGAAGTGCAAAATGGTTAAGCAGGCATGGCTAGAGGACAAATGTAAGGATGTAGAGTCTTACCTCACTAGGGGTACGATAGATACTGCCTACAGGAAAATTAAAGAGACCTTTGGAGGAAAGAGAACCACTTGCATGAATATCAAGAGCTCAGATGGAAACCCAGTTCTAAGCAAAGGAGGGAAAGCAGAAAGGTGGGAGGAGTATATAGAAGCTCTGTACAGGGGCGATGTTATTGAGGACAGTATTATGGAAATGGAAGAGGATGTAGATGAAGACGAAATGGGAGATACGATACTGCGTGAAGAGTTTGACAGAGCACTGAAAGACCTGAGTCGAAACAAGGCCCCGGGAGTAGACAACATTCCATTAGAACTAGTGACGGCCTTGAAAGAGCGAGCCCTGACAAAACTCTACCATCTGGTGAGCAAGATGTATGAGACAGGCGAAATACCCTCAGACTTCAAGAAGAATATAATAATTCCAATCCCAAAGAAAGCAGGTGTTGACAGATGTGAAAATTACCGAACTATCAGTTTAATAAGCCACAGCTGCAAAATACTAACGCGAATTATTTACAGACGAATGGAAAAACTGGTAGAAGCCGACCTCGGGGACGATCAGTTTGGATTCCGTAGAAATATTGGAACACGTGAGGCAATACTGACCTTACGACTTATCTTAGAAGAAAGATTAAGGAAAGGCAAACCTACGTTCCTAGCATTTGTAGACTTAGAGAAAGCTTTCGACATTGTTTACTGGAATACTCTCTTTCAAATTCTAAAGGTGGCAGGAGTAAAATACAGGGAGCGACAGGTTATTTACAATTTGCACGGAAACCAGATGGCAGTTATAAGAGTCGAGGGGTATGAAAAGGAAGCAGTGGTTGGGAAGGGAGTGAGACAGGGTTGTAGCCTCTCCCCGATGTTATTCAATCTGTATATTGAGCAAGCAGTAAAGGAAACAAAAGAAAAGTTCGGAGTGGGAATTAAAATCGATGGAGGAGAAATAAAAACTTTGAGATTCACCGATGACATTGTAATTCTGTCAGAGACAGCAAAGGACCTGTAAGAGCAGCTGAAAGGAATGGAGTGTCGTGAAAGGAGGATATAAGATGAACATCAACAAAAACAAAACGAGGATAATGGAATGTAGTCGAATTAAATTGGGTGATGCTGAGGGAATTAGATTAGGAAATGAGACGCTTAAAGTAGCAAATGTGTTTTGCTATATGGGGAGCAAAATAACTGATGATGGTCGAATTAGAGAGGATAATAAACCTAGACTGACAATGGCAAGGAAAGCGTTTCAGAAGAAGAGAAATTTGTTAACATCGAGTATCGATTTAAGTGTCAGGAAGTCGTTTCTGAAAGTATTTTTATGGAGTGTAGCCATGTATGGAAGTGAAACATGGACGGTAAATAGTTTGGACGAGAAGAGAATAGAAGCTTTCGAAATGTGGTGCTACAGAAGAATGCTGAAGATTAGATGGGTAGATCACATAACTAATGAGGAGGTATTGAATAGAATTGGGGAGAAGAGGAGCTTGTGGCACAACTTGACTAGAGGAAGGGATCGATTGGTAGGACATGTTCTGAGACTTCGAGGGATCACCAATTTAGTATTGGAGGGCAGCGTGGAGGGTAAAAATCGTAGAGGGAGAGCAAGAGATGAATATACTGAGCAGATTCAGAAGGATGTAGGTTGCAGTAGGTACTGGGAGATGAGGAAACTTGCACAGGATAGAGTAGCATGGAGAGTTGCATCAAACCAGTCTCTGTACTGAAGACCACAACAACAACATCTGCCTGACTCCGTGAAGTTTCGTTTTCTCCTGCTCTTCCGTGCGCTTCACCTTTTCTGTCAGGCAGTGTAGATTATTTTTATAAGCGTAGCAGTACAGATTATTGATCTGAGTTTGCCGACAAACGTAGCCGAGCTAATGCGCTGAGCGAGACGTGGCGTAACTTGTCTGACAGCCGCTCATCTGCAAGAGCGCGAGGACAGTGGTCGCGGCTGCCGAGCGGGACTTCTCGCGACGTCACGGAGCTCCGAGGGCGAGATGAAAGGAGCGCCTAACGTGTCTGTGTGACACGTAACGCCGCCTGTAATAGCACGGCGCGCGCCTGCACCGTGACGGCGGAGTTCCGCGGCGGCTGGCTGGCATGCGGCGGCGGAATGCTGATGGGTGGCGGGAGACGGCGCCTCTCATCTGTGATTCTGCGCGCGCTCCGCGCTGTGACGCGAATATACAGGCGAGCGCCCCCCGCACACGCCGCAATCGATGCGTATTGCAGCCCTGGCCGCCACGCACCGCGCGCCACACACAACACGAGCATCAGTTTCGGCGTTAAGGGGCTCCGGAACGCTCTATACTTGCAATGTTAAAATAACGCTTATAAATTACATCTTTCCTCACAAAGTATTTGATGTAGGAAGTTGAACTTTTTACAGATTACTTATTGGAATATGGGCTACAACTTAACACAGGGATTTTACAAAATTTTAGTTCAGTTATTAAAGATGATTTTTTTTTCAATTGTAATGAAAATTCACAACATTTTTTTGCAATTTTTTATTTATATATTCAAAAATATACAGTTTTTTGGAAAAAAGGCTGTGTTAAATTATGCAGAAGGTATTGTGTAACATTTACTGAAAGTTTGAAACAAATATGTTTGGAAGATCCTTAGAAAACATGTAATTAGTATGAGAAAATAAAAGTTTTGGGAATCGAGCGACAAAGATTGGATTAACTTTTTAGTGCATTCCAGGTCCATAGGATGGATTATCTTCATCCTCTGCAAACTCCTCCTCCAGCTTCCTCTTGTTCCTCCTCCTGTTTACTCTTGCTTGTATTTATAGACTCTTTACAGCCCTGTCTGCAGCCCGAAGGCGTTCCTTGTCTAAAGCAAGCATCGCTCGTTGTTGTGTTCGTAGATTTTGCTACCATTTTCTTCAGTTGCAGTTACTGCAACGCTGTTCCAAAAGGTGGTCATGTATGAACACTTATCACATTTCAGTTGTATTTCACTAGCAAGTCCTACGTGCTTTATTATGGAGAGTTCCAGACCAACTTCACTACAATGAATACATCTTACACAGTTTGAAAAAAATTCCTTTGAGAACCGACATATCAAATATTTCATTCACATCCGATTCGCCCATAAAACATTCATAGTTTTCACTCATTGAACCAAGCTACTTTTGTGAAGTATTTTCTTTCCCACTTTGACTGCTATGGGCAGGTGTACTTGAGAGGTTAGGTACACTCACTTGGTTATCGTCTTTATTGTTTACAGTAATAACACATACCTTTGGCTTTCCAACATTTCTCCTTTTCTTAAAAGCCTTCAGAGGATTTCTAATAACTTTACTTTTACTCATTATTATACTTCAACAAAACAGAGACTCAAGAAACAGAATTAATTACGAATATTTTCGAGATAACGACAGAGTAAATAAACATGAAACAATCGACAATCACACCAGCGATATATATTGAACCATCACAGGTTAGCCACAACACATACTTTATTTCACATCACTAAAATGTACCTGATGAACACGGACGTTAATAATAACACCATTTGACAGCAGTTTAACAGGGCCACAGTGGGTCACGCCCATGTAGAACACATTTAAAAAAAAAAATTTAAAAATAGTTGTAGTCTTCGGAATTGAATAAATTATAGATCTATTAAAAGATAATAGTCTGCAGATTCAGAAAACGCAAAAAAGTAAAAATTGAACTTTTCATGATTTGAGCCTTTCCGGAGCCCCGTAAGACCCATTCGTGCGTACGGATGTTACCGTACCGGCGTTTGATTTCCGCACTCACTCACAAATGAGAATTATCTATAATAGCACCCCCCCCCATCCCCACTACCGACATCGCATCACTCTCAGATTTAGTGGTGAAATGGCCCAGTGGATAGCCCGTGGAAAACTGAACACAGGTCAAGCATGAAAACAGGAAGAAGGTGTACTGTACTGTAAAATAAGAAGAAAACTAGAAAAAGTGAACGGTCCAAGCTCAAGACACACTACTGGCCATTAAAATTGCTACACCACGAAGATCACGTGCTACCGACGCGAAATTTATCCGAGTTGCTCGGCGTTGCCTGGTGAAACATTGTTGTGATGCCTCGTGTAAGGAGGAGAAATGCGTACCATCACGTTTCCGACTTTGATAAAGGTCGGATTGTAGCCTATCGCGATTGTGGTTTATCGTATCGCGACATTGCTGCTCGCGTTGGTAGAGATCCAATGACTGTTAGCAAAATATGGAATCGGTGGGTTCAGGAGGGTAATATGGAACGCCGTGCTGGAAACCAACGGCCTCGAATCACTAGCAGTCGAGATGACAGGCATCTTATCCGCATGCCTTTAACGGATCGTGCAGCCACGTCTCAATCTATGAGTGAACACATGGGGACGTTTGCAAGACAACAACCATCTGCACGAACAGTTCGACGACGTTTGCAGCAGCATGGACTATCAGTTCGGCGACCATGGCTGCGGTTACCCTTGATGCTGCATCAGACAGGAGCGCCTGCGATGGTGTGCTCAACGACGAACCTGGGTGCACGAAAGGCATAATGTCACTTTTCGGATGAATCCAGGGTCTGTTTACAGCATCATGATGGTCGCAACCGTGTTTGGCGACATAGCGGTGAATGCAGATTGGAAGCGTGTATTCGTCATCGCCATACTGGTGCCATTCATCTCACGTCTCGGTCACCTCTACATCTACATCTACATCCATACTCCGCAAGCCACCTGACGGTGTGTGGCGGAGGGTACCTTGAGTACCTCTATCGGTTCTCCCTTCTATTCCAGTCTCGTATTGTTCGTGGAAAGAAGGATTGTCGGCATGCCTCTGTGTGGGCTCTAATCTCTCTGATTTTATCCTCATGGTCTCTTCGCGAGATATATGTAGGAGGGAGCAATATACTGCTTGACTCTTCGGTGAAGGTATGGTCTCGAAACTTTGACAAAAGCCCGTACCGAGCTACTGAGCGTCTCTCCTGCAGAGTCTTCCACTGGAGTTTATCTATCATCTCCGTAACGCTTTCGCGATTACTGAATGATCATGTAACGAAGCGCGCTGCTCTCCGTTGGATCTTCTCTATATCTTCTATCAACCCTATCTGGTACGGATCCCACACTGCTGAGCAGTATTCAAGCAGTGGGCGAACAAGCGTACTGTAACCTACTTCCTTTGTTTTCGGATTGCATTTGTTTAGGATTCTTCCAATGAATCTCAGTCTGGCATCTGCTTTACCGACGCTCAACATTATATGATCATTCCATTTTAAATCACTCCTAATGCGTACTCCCAGATAATTTATGGTATTAACTGCTTCCAGTTGCTGACCTGCTATTTTGTAGCTAAATGATAAAGGATCTATCTTTCTGTGTATTCGCAGCACATTACACTTGTCTACATTGAGATTCAATTGCCATTCCCTGCACCATGCGTCAATTCGTTGCAAATCCTCCTGCATTTCAGTACAATTTTCCATTGTTACAACCTCTCGATACACCACAGCATCATCTGCAAAAAGCCTCAGTATATCGTGAATAGCAACTGTCCTACGACACTCCCCTGCGGCACACCTGAAATCACTCTTACTTCGGAGGACTTCTCTCCATTGAGAATGACATGCTGCGTCCTGTTATCTAGGAACTCCTCAATCCGATCACACAATTGGTCTGATAGTCCATATGCTCTTACTTTGTTCATTAAACGACTGTGGGGAACTGTATCGAACGCCTTGCGGAAGTCAAGAAACACGGCATCTACCTGTGAACCCGTGTCTATGGCCCTCTGAGTCTCGTGGACGAATAGCGCGAGCTGGGTTTCACATGACCGTCTTTTTCGAAACCCATGCTGATTCCTACAGAGTAGATTTCTAGTCTCCAGAAAAGTCATTATACTCGAACACAATACGTGTTCCAAAATTCTACAACTGATCGACGTTAGAGATATAGGTCTATAGTTCTGTACATCTGTTCGACGTCCCTTCTTGAAAACGGGGATGACCTGTGCCCTTTTCCAATCCTTTGGAACGCTACGCTCTTGTAGAGACCTACGGTACACCGCTGCAAGAAGGGGTGCAAGTTCCTTCGCGTACTCTGTGTAAAATTGAACTGGTATACCATCAGGTCCAGAGGCCTTTCCTCTTTTGAGCGATTTTAATTGTTTCTCTATCGTCTATTTCGATATCTACCATTTTGTCATCTGTGCGACAATCTAGAGAAGGAACTACAGTGCAATCTTCCTCTGTGAAACAACTTTGGAAAAAGACATTTAGTATTTCGGCCTTTAGTCCGTCATCCTCTGTTTCAGTACCATCTCGGTCACAGAGTGTCTGGACATTTTGTTTTGATCCACATACCGCTTTGACATAAGACCAAAATTTCTTAGGATTTTCTGCCAAGTCAGTACATAGAACTTTACTTTCAAATTCATTGAACGCCTCTCGCATAGCCCTCCTCACACTACATTTCGCTTCGCGTAATTTTTGTTTGTCTGCAAGGCTTTGGCTATGTTTATGATTGCTGTGAAGTTCCCTTTGCTTCCGCAGCAGTTTTCTAACTCGGTTGTTGTACCACGGTGGCTCTTTTCCACCTCTTACGATCTTGCTTGGCACATACTCATCTAACGCATTATGTACGACGGTTTTGAACTTTGTCCACTGATCCTCAACACTATCTGTACTTGAGACAAAACTTTTCTAAACAGAAAAATCTTCCTACCCTTTTTAATATTCCTATTTACGGCTGAAATCATCGATTCCGTAACCGCTTTATGATCGCTGATTCCCTGTTCTGCATTAACTTTTTCAAATAGTTCGGGTCTGTTTGTCACCAGAAGGTCTAATATGTTATCGCCACGGGTCGGTTCTCTGTTTAACTGCTCAAGGCAGTTTTCAGATAAAGCACTTAAAAAAATTTCACTGGATTCTTTGTCCCTGCCACCCGTTATGAACGTCTGAGTCTCCCAGTCTATATCCGGCAAATTAAAATCTCCACCCAGAACTATAACATGGTGGGGAAATCTACTCGAAATATTTCCAAATTATCCTTCAGGTGCTCAGCCACAACAGCTGCTGAGCCAGGGGGCCTATAGAGACATCCAATTACCATGTCTGAGCCTGCTTTAACCGTGACCTTCACCCAAATCATTTCACATTTCGGATCTCCGTCAATTTCCTTCGATACTATTGCACTTCTTATCGCTATAAACACGCCTCCTCCTTCACTGTCCAGCCTGTCTCTGCGGTATACATTCCATCTGAGTTCGCATTGACGTTACTTTGAACAGTGGACGTTACATTTCAGATGTGTTACGACCCGTGGCTCTACCCTTCTTCGATCCCTGCGAAACCGTACGTTTCGGCAGGATAATGCACGAGCGCATGTTGCAGGTCCTGTATGGGCCTTTCTGGATACAGAAAATGTTCGACTGCTGCCCTGGCCAGCACATTCTCCAGATCTCTCACCAACTGAAAACGTCTGGTCAATGGTGGCCGAGCAACTGGCTCGTAAAATAGCCAGTCACTACTCTTGATGAACTGTGGTATCGAGTTGAAGCTGCATGGGCAGCTGTACCTGTACACGACATCCAAGCTCTGTTTGACTTAATGCCCAGACGTACCAAGGTCATTATTAAGGCCAGAGTTGGTTGTTCTGGGTACTGATTCCTCAGGATCTATGCACCGAAAATGCGCTACTTACAGAATTTCTCGAGGAAGACGACTTTGAAGTTTTCCGACTGTCTACAATATGCTAAAGCGAGCTGTGCTTTTTCACAATAGCCGGTGAAGTTATGTGGTAGAATGGGGTGGTAGAATCGGGTGGGTTCAGTTCTCAGCCTTGGCAAAATCGTAAACAAAGTATTAAACCTTGCACCGTTACTTTGATATGTAAATCGGTTATCAAGAAGCTCGGAAGCAATTTTTTTGTCTGTAAGATATTCAGCTCCTCTTGACTGAAGAAACAGGCTGTGTTCCAAAAATTCAACTATACAGCGGAAGAATCACTGTTAGTTGGAAAGGGAACCTCAGGAAGGGGACCACACAGCATTCGGATTTATGAAAATATTTATATTTATGGTACGTGATGTTCATAACTCCAGTATTAGTCTCTCATAATGTTCGACACAACTACCAAAAATTCTCTCGCAAATCGGCTTTGAAGTTTTCCGACCATCGTCCATAAGCTAAAGCAAGGTCGATTTTTCACTGCCGATCGCGTGGTCGTGTGGTAGAATGCTCGTCAGCCATGTGGGTGTTTCAGATTCGATTCCTGTCTGATGCAAATTTCTAAACAGAGGTGCATGTTCTACTGGCATTTCCGTGAAATTTAAAATACATAAAGATGGGAAAAAATTAGTAGCGCTCTAGACTGATAATCGCTGGTTCGAGTCCCGTTTTACTTCTTTTTTTTCTTTTTTTTCGTCCATTTCGAATACGTAAGTCATATATACATAAAATCCATCGAATATAGCCTGCCTCTGTGGCAGAGCGGTTCTAGGCGCTTCAGGCCGGAACCGCGCTGCTGCTATGGTCGCAGGTTCGAATTCTGCCTCGGGCATGGATGTCTGTGACGTTGTTAGGTTAGTTAGGTTTAAGTAATTCTAAGTGTAGGGGAGCGATGACCTTAGATGTTAAGTCCCATAGTGCTCAGAGCCATTTGAACAATTTTTTCATCGAATATATCCTAATTAACAGATATCTATTTGCTGTTTTTATGATAATTGCACGTCTTATTTCTAATTACATTCTCGTATCACACACAAAGATCCAATTTTCGTTGATCTTTCGTAAAAAAAAGTTTAAATTTAAGAAAAAACATTACAAAATTAAATTATTTTTTGTCGTTACGTGTTTTACGCGCCAGAGAAATGTTCATGGCACATGTAACTTTGTTTACGATTTTGCCAAGGCTGAGAACTGAACCCACCCGATTCTACCACCCCATTCTACCACATAACTTCACCGGCTATTGTGAAAAAGCACAGCTCGCTTTAGCATATTATAGACAGTCGGAAAACTTCAAAGTCGTTTTCCTCGAGAAATTCTGTAAGTAGCGCGAACTAGTTTTGCTGATTGATATTTGAGTTATGAACTTCATGTAACATAAATATAAAAAATATAAAACTGTGATTGCAGTGTGGTCCGCTTGTGGGACTTGGAGGAGCTGAAGTCGACATACACAGACTGTCAATGGGAGGGAACGGATTCTCGAAACACTGCACAATGCCTTTCAAATGGTGGCATCCACGCAGACCGTCAAAAAATCGGGACGGAGGCCAAAGGAGACGCGGCATCAACGTCAAGGATTCTCGGGAAGGGGTTTCTGACTGACAATGGTGTCCGTAGTTAACTTTCACTCGCGACGCTCATTTATCTTGTATCGAAGTTAGTGCATTAGTGCTTTTAATGTTTTCTTCTTGTTTGCTTTTTTTTCGTGATATTTTACGGAATTTCAACGAGAACAACGATATTCTGTAAAATGTGCATAAATAAGAACATAACTTGGTTAAACAATTTTGATCACCATACCTTATTTTGGAGAAGTTAACACTCTTGACTGATGGCCGAGCGGTTCTAGGCGCTACAGTTGGAACCGCGCGACCGCTACGGTCGCAGGTTCGAATCCTGCCTCGGGCATGGATGTGTGTGATGTCCTTAGGTTAGTTACGTTTAAGTAGTTCTAAGTTCTAGAGGAGTGATGACCTCAGTAGTTAAGTCCCATAGTGCTCAGAGCCATTTGAACCATTTTGAACTCTTGACGGAGAAAACTTTAGATGTTATCTATGGAGAAGTTGCCGAGGATTTCTGTATTGCTTTCTGACTGTTGTTTCACGTATTTGTTTTTATTTATTTTCTGGAGTAAATTAAAGGTGTTTTGAAATATTTTGATATCATTTTTCCTATTCTTCCAATTGTTAGCAATCTGGAAAAATTTCTATACAGTCTTTGCCAAGAACACCTGTTATGAGTTTTGCTTTCGACATTAATAAACTCCGTCATAATTGCTTATTCATTAATTCTAATTATTCCGTCTCCGTTGAGGGGCAGCATGGCTGCCATTTGGAGAACCCGGATTCGATTCACAGCGAGAAAACTGGAACGAGGTGCAGTCAGCCTCGAGAGATAAACTGAGGAGCTCCTTGATGAGTGGTAGTGACTCCAGGTCATGAAACGTGGCAACGATCGAAAGAACGGTCTGCTGACCACATGCCCTCCACACCTCATCCAATGACAACATTGGCAGAGGGGGTATGTCGGGTAAGATTGCCTAGTCTAGGGGTCAGAATGTGGAACTTCGCTTATCTTAACAAAATAATCCGACTTCTTGTACCACGGATGGTATCCCATAACTCACCTCCACCTTTAGGTACTGCACTTACAAGGGAACCTCCCCATCGCACCCTCCTCAGATTTAGTTATAAGTTGGCACAGTGGATAGGTCTTGAAAAACCGAACACAGATCAATCGAGAAAACAGAAAGAAGTTGTGTGGAACTACGAAAAAAATAAGCAAAATATATAAACTGAGTAGTCCTTGCGCAAGATAGGCAACATCAAGGACAGTATGAACTCAGGAGCGCCGTGGTCTCGTGGTTAGCGTGGTTCAACTCTTCCCTCAAGTTAAAAATTTATTTTCTTTATTTTTGCAATGTTATGATCTGTCCATTCGTTCATTGACGTCTCTGTTCACTGTAATAAGTTTAGAGTCTGAGTTCTGCGACCGCACCGCAAAACCGTGCGATTAGTAGACGAAAGGACGTGCCTCTCCAATGGGAACCGAAAACATTTGATCGCAAGGTCATAGGTCAACCGATTCCTCCACAGGAAAATACGTCTGATATATTCTATACGACACTGGTGACGGCGTGTGCATCACATGACAGGAATATGTTGTCGACCCACCTAACTTGTACACTTGGCGAATGGGTAGAAAGATTCGTCTACCTTGCCCGATTTAAGTTTTCTTGTGGATGTGATAATCACACCCAAAAAAGTGATGAAAACATATTAGTTTGCCACATAAACTGCAACAAATGAATGCAACAGTTTCACAGTCGCACAGTTTTCCCTGTGCTCTGTCAAAACATATGTTTTTAACGTTTTCAAATTTTTCCCTGTGTAGACCGTCAAATCCTGCATATGTCCAAGAAAATCTGAACATGTCCTGGAATTTTGGAGAGCGAAGTTGATAATATAAAAAATTAAACTTTTCACTCGAGGGAAGACTTGAACCAAGGACCTCTGGTTCCGCAGCTGCTCACCCTATCCACGGGACCACGGCGCTCCTGAGATCACATTATCCTTGATGTTGCCTATCTCGCCCATGGACTACTCAGTTTGTATATTTTGCTTATTTTTTTCGTAGTTCCATGCAACTTCTTCCTGTTTTCTCGATTGATCTGTATTGAGTTTTTCAAGGCCTATCCACTGTGCCAACTTAAACTAAATGTGAGGGGGGTGCGATGGGGAGGTTCCCTTGTTAGTAAAGTAATGTGCTAACGTTCTACCTAGGGTGAACACGCCTTCATTTGACTGTAACGTTCCGTCGACGTGTAGTGTGAGTCGACATTTACCGGAAAAGACGGGAATGAGAGGAGTATGCAGGGTTGGGTACAGGTGTGCGCGTGCAACACAGGGGTGTCCAGAGCCGGCTTGGCGAGGGGTGCGGGCCCGGGCGTGTGACCCGTGACCTTTGGAGGCGGCGGTCCCGGGCCTCACACATCGACCAGACCACAGCAGACCAGGGGCGGGCCGGCCGCTAATGTCCCGCCCTGCCGCCTGCCGATAAGGAGGCACACGCCCCCCCCCCCCCCCCCCCCCCAATCTCCGCGGCTGTCGGCCGCACGTGCCGCTGCGCCCCCTGCTTCATACAGCCGGTCCGCCACACTGCTACCATCTCACGCTGCTCCTCGCGAAACCAGTTGCAACCACAGGACACCATAGAGATAAGAAATGAGCTCCCTTTACTCGCTTTAAACTCAGCAGAGGATCCTATCACGTCATTTCCCAACTCGCCGTCTGCGTACACTCGGGCAAATGGTTCAAATGGCTCTAAGCACTACGGGACTTAACATCTGAGGTCATCACTCCCCTAGATTTAGGACTACTTAAACCTACCTAACCTAAGGACATCACACAGATCCATGCCAGAGGCAGGATTCCGACCTGCGACCGTAGCAGCAGCGCGGTTCCGGACTGAAGCGCCTAGAACCGCTCGGCCACAGCGGCCGGCCACACTCGCACACCAGACACGCCAGTCTCCGCCGCTGCCCATTTAACTGAAAACTTGTCACTTTGTTGTTGTTGTTGTTGTGGTTGTCTTCAGTCCTGAGACTGGCTTGATACAGCTTCAAATGGCTCTGAGCACTATGGGACTCAACTGCTGTGTTCATAAGTCCCCTAGAACTTAGTACTACTTAAACCTAACTAACCTAAGGACAGCACACAACACCCAGCCATCACGAGGCAGAGAAAATCCCTGGCCCCGCCGGGAATCGAACCCGGGAAGCCGGGCGTGGGAGGCGAGAACGCTACCGCACGACCACGAGATGCGGGCGGTTTGATACAGCTCTCCATGCTACTCTATCCTGTGCAAGCTTCTTCATCTCCCAGTACCTACTGCAACCTACATCCTTCTGAATCTTCTTGGTGTATTCATCTCTTGGTCTCCCTCTACGATTTTTACCCTCCACGCTGCCCTCCAATTCTAAATTGGAGATCCCTTGATGCCTCAGAACATGTCCTACCAACCGATCCCTTCTTCTAGTCAAGTTGTGCCACAAACGTCTCTTCTCCCCAATCCTATTAAACACTTCCTCATTAGTTATGTGATGTACCCATCTAATCTTCAGCATTCTTCTGTAGCACCACATTTGGAAAGCTTCTATTCTCTTCTTGTCTAAACTATTTATCGTCCATGGTTCACTTCCATACACGGCTACACTCCATACAAATACTTTCAGAAACGACTTCCTGACACTTAAATCAATACTCGATGTTAACAAATTTCTCTTCTTCAGAAACGCTTTCCTTCCCATTGCCATTCTACATTTTATATTCTCTCTACTTCGACCATCATCAGTTATTTTGGTCCCCAAATAGCGAAACTCCTTTACTACTTTAAGTGTCTCATTTCCTAATCTAATACCCTCAACATCACCCGACTTAATTCTACTACATTCCATTATCCTTGTTTTGCTTTTGTTGATGTTCATCTTATATTCTCCCTTAAAGACACCATCCATTCCGTTCAACTGCTCTTCCAAGTCCTTTGCTGTCTCTGACAGAATTACAATGTCATCAGCGAACCTCAAAGTTTTTATTTCTTCTCCATGGATTTTAATTCCCACTCCGAACTTTTCTTTTGTTTCCTTTACTGCTTGCTCAATATACAGACTGAATAACATCGGGGAGAGGCTACAACCCTGTCTCACTCCCTTCCCAACCACAGTTTCCCTTTCATGCCCCTCAACTCATGTAACTGCCATCTGGTTTCTATACAAATTGTAAATAGCCTTTCGCTCCCTATATTTTACCCCTGCCACCTTCAGAATTTGGAAGAGAGTATTCCAGTCAACATTGTCGAAAGCTTTCTCTAAGTCTACAAATGCTAGAAACGTAGGTTTACCTTTGCTTAATCTTTCTTCTAAGATAAGCCGTAGGATCAGTATTGCCTCACGTGTTCCAATATTTCTACGGAATCCAAACTGATCTTCCCCAAGGTCGGCTTCTACTAGTTTTTCCATTCGTCTGTAAAGAATTGGCGTAAGTATTTTGCAGCCGTGACTTATTAAACTGATAGTTCGGTAATTTTCACAGCTATCAACACCTGCTTTCTTTGGGATTGGGATTATTATATTCTTCTTGAAGTCTGAGGGTATTTCGCCTGTCTCATACATCTTGCTTACCAGATGGTAGAGTTTTGTCAAGACTGGCTCTCCTAAGGTCGTCAGAAGTTCTAATGGAATCTTGTCTACTCCCGGGGCCTTGTTTCGACTCAGGTCTTTCAGTGCTCTGTCGAACTCTTCACGCAGTATCATATCACCCATTTCATCTTCATCTACATCCTCTTCCATTTCCATAATATTGTCCTCAAGTACATTGCCCTTGTATAGACCCTCTATATACTCCTTCCACCTTTCTGCTTTCCCTTCTTTGCTTAGAACTGGGTTTCCATCTGAGCTCTTGATATTCGTGCAAGTGGTTCTCTTTTCTCCAAAGGTCTCTTTAATTTTCCTGTAGGCAGTATCTATCTTACCCCTAGTGAGATAAGCCTCTACATCCTTACATTTATCCTCTAGCCTTCCCTGCTTAGCCATTTTGCACTTCCTGCCGATCTCATTTTTGAGACGTTTGTGTTCCTTCTTGCCTGCTTCATTTACTGCATTTTTATATTTTCTTCTTTCATCAATTAAATTCAATATTTCTTTTGTTGCCCAAGGATTTCTACTAGCCCTCGTCTTTTTACCTTCTTGATTCTCTGCTGCCTTCACTACTTCATCCCTCAAAGCTATCCACTCTTCTTCTACTGTATTTCTTTCCCCCATTCCTGCCATTTGTTCCCTTACGCTGTCCCTGAAAGTCTGTACAACCTCTGGTTTAGTCAGTTTATCCAGGTCGCATCTCCTTAAATTCCCACCTTTTTGCAGTTTCTTCAGTTTTAATCTACAGTTCATAACCAATAGATTGTGGTCAGAGTCCACATCTGCACCTGGAAATGTCTTACAATTTAAAACCTGGTTCCTAAATCTCTGTCTTACCATTATATAATCTATCTGATACCTTTTAGTATCTTCAGGGTTCTTCCATGTGTACAACCTTCTTTCATGATTCTTGAACCAAGTGTTAGCTAAGATTAAGTTATGCTCTGCACAAAATTCTACCAGGCGGCTTCCTCTTTCATTTCTTACCCCCAATCCATATTCACCTACTAGGTTTCCTTCTCTCCCTTTTTCAACTACCGAATTCCAGTCACCCATGACTATTAAATTTTCGTCTCCCTTCACTATCTGAATAATTTCTTTTATTTCATCATACATTTCTTCAATTTCTTCGTCATCTGCAGAGCTAGTTGGCATATAAACTTGTACCACTGTAGTAGGCGTGGGCTTCGTGTCTATCTTGGCCACAATAATGCGTTCACTACGCTGTCTGTAGTAGCGTACCCGCATTCCTATTTTTTTATTCATTATTAAACCTGCTCCTGCATTTCCCCTATTTGATTTTGTATTTATAATCCTGTATTCGTCTGACCAAAAGTCTTGTTCCTCCTGCCACCGAACTTCACTAATTCCCACTATATCTATCTTTAACCCATCCATTTCCCTTTTTAAATTTTCTAACCTACCTGCCCGATTAAGGGATCTGACATTCCACGCTCCGATCCGTAGAACGCCAGTTTTCTTTCTCCTGATAACGACGTCCTCTTGAGTAGTCCCCGCCCGGAGATCCGAATGGGGGACTATTTTACCTCCGGAATATTTTACCCAGGAGGACGCCATCATCATTTAATCATACAGTAAAGCTGCATGCCCTCGGGAAAAATTACGGCCGTAGTTTCCCCTTGCTTTCAGCCGTTCGCAGTACCAGCACAGCAAGGCCGTTTTGGTTATTGTTACAAGGCCAGATCAGTCAATCAACCAGACTGTTGCCCTTGCAACTACTGAAAAGGCTGCTGCCCCTCTTCAGGAACCACAGGTTTGTCTGGCCTCTCAACAGATACCCCTCCGTTGTGGTTGCACCTGCGGTACGGCTATCTGTATCGCTGAGGCACGCAAGCCTCCCACCAACGGCAAGGATCATGGTTCATGGGGGGCTTTGTTATCCCGTACAAAAAATGGACTACACCAACGTAGGGAGCAGATCAAGTACGAAACCGAGGACTCGTGGCACTCTCGTGTCCTAGAAAAACACCGACAAGGTTTAGGGACACGTTCCTTCGCACCAAAACAGGATAAAAAGTCTAGTAAACTTGGGCTCTAAAATGCGTACGGTATCTTAAGAACAATGAGCCTTAGTTTGATGGAAAAGAGGTGTTTCACTCTAGCAAACATGAACGAGTGCTCATAGCTCAAACTATGAATTTTAGAACACATGTGTACTGGATATTTTTTTCTTGGTTTGGTCCGTACTACCTCCTCCCAAAATAAGGGAAGCAAAGTCTTGCAGGAGAAGAGATCTGTTTCATAGAATCGAAGATCGAAGATGAACACGTGCTCATAGCTCCTAAGGTATATATTTTAGAGCCCATTTTTACTAGATATTTTTTTCTTCTTCTGGAGTAAGGAATCTCTCCCTAAAGCTTGTCCGGTGTGTATGTGCGTGTGTGTGTGTGTGTGTGTATCTACGTGCATACGAGTCTATCTACTTATAAGTTTTTGTATGTATGTGTATGATTGCTGTAAATTTTTATTGATATTTGATGATTATTAAGAGAATGTCTAACAATTATGTCGACACGCACTCAATTTCGACATGTTACCGATACTGTGAGGCCAAAAAAATAAAATAAAATAAAATAAAATAAAATAAAATAAAAAATGGCGGACAAAAAGATGAAGTGTATTCTCTAAATGGTAATTAATTATTAAAATAAATTTGCAGCTGTCAACGAATAAGTTACAGAAACAACTCGCTATTAGCTCATAAGCACTAGTTGTTATGATCGGAAGAAGACGCAAATAGCTCCCTTTTTGGTCGCAGGAACGTAACAGTGAGGTTGCTCTGTGCTCTGTTTTCGTTCGCAGGGTCTATGTGTTTTCCTATGGTGGAGATGGGATAAACAAGAAGAATACAACCACTCTGTTCGTATAGGACGAATTTTTGCTTTTCGTCAGAAGCGTGTGCTGTAGCTCCGAACTTTTTTCCAGACATTCTCATTCCTCTCTTGCTGCACAACTGCAGTTGTATGCACTGCATCACTTAATTTTCGTCTTACGCCCACCAGAGTCTCGCAAAGCACAGCGCCGTTACAGGCATATGATCCAGAGAATCGCCCAGTTTCGCCCTGTCAGTGCTACGTTACAACAGGTAGACCGTGCATTATGTTCCGTAACAGATCACTACTAGCCTCACATTCCTGGACGTTTGAGCGAGAGGGAACGGGTCAGCGGGTAGAAGCAACAACAGCGTCGTCGTTGTCAGACTCGTCATAACCGGTATAGCACGAACGCAACAGCGGCGCCTTGACCTCTGATGTATGCAGCCCTCAACGCAACCTCATACTAGCTTCGTTTCTGATCTCTAGGACACAGCCTTCTTGTATGCACAGAATGATGCAAGAACACGTTGACACACTGATGGAGACGGGAACTATTACACAATCACCCGAAAGCAACGAAACTTATACTCCAGTATTTGAGGGCAGTAAATCAGGGCAGACTTTGCAGGCATGATCTCACCAAGAAGTTGCTTGAGATCTGCAGTTACTGTGTGCCGTTTACCACTGATACCGTTGTGGCATTGTACGACAGCCACGCTACTCGGAAGTAGCCGAAATGCACGCGTACACACACGCCGGCTGGCGTGAGGTCTGAAACAGGATACTTAATGAATGCTATAAAGAAAAGTACGGAGCTTCTGTTTACTTAACTTTAATTCATCCTTGTGGTACATCGCTCTTGATAATACAAGTGAGACTCTCAGATATGGTTAATGGCGCCTTGCTAGGTCGTAGCCATGGACTTAGCTGAAGGCTGTTCTAACTGTCTCTCGGCAAATGAGAGAAAGGCTTCGTCAGTGTAGTCGCTAGCAAAGTCGTCGTACAACTGGGGCGAGTGCTAGTAAGTCTCTCAAGACCTGCCGTGTGGTGGCGCTCGGTCTGTGATTACTGACAGTGGCGACACGCGGGTCCGACATGTACTAATGGACCGCGGCCGATTTAAAGCTACCACCTAGCAAGTGTGGTGTCTGGCGGTAACACCACATTCCTCCCCCGCAAATCGGCGAACGGTCGTGTGATAAGGCTTCCGCCCGCCGTGGGGAGGGCCCCATGTTGACGTATGCGATGAGGTGGGGAGCCTAACAACAGGCGAGGCTGTGCCACCCGCACCCGGCCATTCGGTCCGAGGGGAGCTAGGAAACGCCTGAAAACCTAGTCCAGGGTGCACGTCAACATGTGGCGTATGCGCCCGTAAAGAGACAGGAGGGGCCGAAGGGTCGACCTCCATTGCGTCGGGGTATCCGACGCGCGATGACGCCATGTGGTCCGGAGCGGGCAAGAGTTCCATGGCGGAGGACAGCTGGTCACGGGAAGCGGACGGCGGCGCGTGACCCAGAGAGGCGCTTGGCGGCTGCAGCGAAGCGTCCACTGCGGGCGGCGCCGGCGGCGGCTGCGGCGGCGGCGCGACGCCATGGGGCAAAATGGAAGGCATCGTCGGTAACACCTGGGGATGAGGCGAGCCAGTAGATGGGTCCCCAGGGCGCTGACCGGACGGCACCGTCGCTGAAAGCAGACGGGGAGCGGCAAAACCCGTGCGACGACATAGGCGCAGCTGATTGAGACGCCGACGCACCTCACCAGAGGCCCCCAAAACCAAATACATCGCGCGGCCGAGGCAGCGAAGAATGCGCCCTGCGAGCCAACGCCGTGAACCGCGATAGTTGCGATAGAATACAACGTCGCCTGGAGCAAAAGCAGAAGTCTGCCGCTGCACAGGAACCTGATGCGGTGGATGCAGCAAAGACATAAAGGTTCGATGAGGACGACCATGGAGCAACTCAGCCGGCGAGCGACCATCTCGGGGCTGAGAGCGATACGAAGACAAAAAGAGCAACAACGTGTCCTCCCGAAAATGCGACTCTTTCAACTTCAACATCTGTGACTTGAAAGTCCGGACCAAACGTTCAGCGGCACCGTTGGACTGAGGCGAAAACGGCGCGGATGTCAGATGTTGAATACCATTGGCCTTGCAGAATGACTGAAATTCTGCGGACATGAATTGTGGGCCATTGTCGGAAACAATTGTCTGTGGAAGACCTTCAATGCAAAAGATAGCAGACAACGCTTGGATGGTGGCAGAAGACGTCTTGGAAGACATCCGGACAACAAAAGGAAAATTACTGAAGGAATTTCTGCGCTGTACGCGGAGGTACAGGCTTGTTCGGATGAAAAAGCGATGTCAAAGGTTTGTGGTCTGTGATGATGGTAAAGGGACGACCATACAAAAAATCATGAAACTTTGTAACACCAAACACGAGAGCCAAAGCTTCTTTCTCTATCTGGGAATAATTTCTTTGCGCAGACGACAGCAATTTGGACGCAAAGGCAATAGGGCGATCAAGCGAACCATCTTTGTGCGCAAGCACAGCACCGATCCCGAAATCCGATGCATCTACCATCAACAAAAGGGGTTTCTGGGGATCGAATGGCGTAAGGCAAGTATTTGAAAGCAACGCCGATTTCAATTGGCGAAAGGCGCGTTCGCATTCCGTCGACCAGACGAACGGAACACCTTTACGGCGTAAGCGATGAAGCGGAGCTGAAATGGAAGAGGCATGCGGAAGAAAGTGATGATAATAGTTAATTTTTCCCAACACACTCTGTAGCTGCTTCAAATTCTGCGGCGAAGGCAAGTCCTGTATGGCACGGAGGTGCTCTGGACTCGGATGTATGCCTTGAGCATTGATTACATGTCCCAGATATGGCAAGTCACGAGCAAAAAACACCATTTGTCCTTCCGCAAGCGAAGACCATTTTGTCGCAAGACCTGAAATAATGTTCGTAGGTTTGCAAAATGTTCTGCTGCTGTCTTTCCAGAGATCACAATATCGTCCAGATAGTTGGCAGCAGTAGGGACCGACGCACAAACAGTTTGTAAATTTTGCTGAAACAATGCAAGGGCGGATGCACACCCGAATGGCAGTCTTTTGAATCGGTACAATCCAAGATGCGTGTTAACCACCAATGCGCGCTGGGATTCTTCGTCCACCGGTATTTGCAAGTACACATCTGCTAGGTCCAACTTTGAAAAATTTTTTCCCGGGCACAGTTTGTCAAGAAGATCTTCCGGACGGGGCAAAGGAAAAGTAGCAGTCACTAGTTGTGGATTCACTGTGGCCTTGAAGTCCACGCAAAGTCTCAATTTTCCGGAAGGTTTTTGCAAAATTACTAAGGGTGAGGCCCAGAGAGAAGCCTGCACACGTTCAATTACACCTTGTGATTCTAAATCGTGTAAAGTTCTTGCGACCTCATCACGCAATGCGTGAGGAACATTGCGCGCTCTGAAAAATTTCGGTTGCGCGTTTACTTTTAGTTCCAAATGTGCTTCATAATTCTTAGCGCAACCAAGGCCCGGTGCAAAAATGTCTGCAAATTCTTCACATAGACGAGAAACACTGGCAGAAGGCACAGTCTGGTTCACTGGTAGGACCTGATTTACGATAGACAAGTTAAACAACTGAAATAAATCTAAACCAAACAAGTTCACTGCAGCAGAAGAACGAAGAACGTAAAATGACAGAAGTTTTGTTCGTCCCTTGTATGTTGCAAGAAGGCTGCACTGTCCTAACACAGGGATATGCTGTCCTGAATAACTATGTAACTGAACATTTGCGGCACGCAAAGGAGGTGCGCCCACTTGTTTGTACGTGGCGTAATTGAGCAATGAAACTGCAGCTCCGGTATCGAGCTGGAACGGTATCACTTGTCCGGCAAAGCCCAAATCCACAAAAAGTTTATTGTCCTGCTGACGACAAGAGCGACTGTTTTGTGCAACTTGAACAGACACTGGTACAGAATCACTTGCGACGTGACGGCATTTCCGTCGACGTCGACGCACACTTTTTGTGGGACGAACACAGACACAGTGAGAGAGAGTAGCACAGGGTGGAGTGGCATTAACTACATGAATGTCCATGGGCGAAGGTTCTCGAGCCTGAGTGTCCTTGGTTCGATTCCGGCGCGAAGCAAAGGGCCTGGAATGGTTGTGAGTGTCCGATCTAAGCTGTTTCTGGCAAACACTTTGAACATGTCCTTTTTTATTACAGAAAAAGCAAATAGCTTGGCGTGACGGGCAATTCTCACGCGAATGTCTAGTTGCACACCGCGGGCATGATTTCACTGCATTTGCGGGCTTGTGCGGCACACGTGGCGGTGCGGACATGCGCGAAGGCTGTTTACAGTTCCGTGCAGCGCGCCTGGTGGGCCGGTTAATGCGACACACAGCTGGCGAAGATTCAAATGATTCCTGAGCAAAGTCAAGTGTGTCTTGACTATCCAATATGTCTATCACTTGTTGAAGGGAGGGATTGACTAGTTTCAAAATCTGTTCCCTTATGCGAACATCAGAAACGTTCTGTGCAATTGCATCACGCACCATAGTATCTGAATAAGGGAGTCCACATTCACATTCAAAAGCACAATCCCTTGTAAGGCCTTGCAATGTTGCAACCCACTCCCGATTA
This sequence comes from Schistocerca cancellata, assembly GCF_023864275.1. Taxonomy (NCBI): domain Eukaryota; kingdom Metazoa; phylum Arthropoda; class Insecta; order Orthoptera; family Acrididae; genus Schistocerca; species Schistocerca cancellata. The sequence goes on along the minus strand of NC_064630.1, from coordinate 78,970,933 downwards.
GTTTGACCGGCCGTACGTTTTGTACGAAAGAACGTATACCTTTTTGCAACGACATTGACTGTTTCTTTGAAATAGGCATCTAAAGCAGACAAAATTTCTTCGTAGGACAGAGTTGCTACGTCGCGTCGGGGAAACAATTTCACTATCACACGGTATGTCTGCACTCCGACGGATGCTAACAAAAAAGGCTGCCGCTCGTTACCTTGAATTCTGTAGGCGGCGAGATGGAATCCAAATTGGCGTGACCACTCCGTTCAGCTTTCCTCGTCCGCGTGAAACAGACGAAACTGGGGTGCAACTGCGTGTTGTGGCTGCGGTAGCGATGAAGCGGCGGCTGCCGCATCGGTTTGCAGTGCACGTTGACCCTGGACGAGCTGTTCAAGGGCATCCAATAAGGCCTGCGTCTGCTGATTCTGCAAGCGATAAAATTCGGACAGTACATTTGGAGAATGTGGCGAAGCCATGACACAAGCAAATTAATACAAACTCAATTGGCTCGTCGCCAACTGTTGTGGCGTTGCACGACAGCCACGCCACTCGGAAGTAGCCGAAATGCACGCGTACACACACGCCGGCTGGCGTGAGGTCTGAAACAGGATACTTAATGAATGCTATAAAGAAAAGTACGGAGCTTCTGTTTACTTAACTTTAATTCATCCTTGTGGTACATCGCTCTTGATAATACAAGTGAGACTCTCAGATATGGTTAATGGCGCCTTGCTAGGTCGTAGCCATGGACTTAGCTGAAGGCTGTTCTAACTGTCTCTCGGCAAATGAGAGAAAGGCTTCGTCAGTGTAGTCGCTAGCAAAGTCGTCGTACAACTGGGGCGAGTGCTAGTAAGTCTCTCAAGACCTGCCGTGTGGTGGCGCTCGGTCTGTGATTACTGACAGTGGCGACACGCGGGTCCGACATGTACTAATGGACCGCGGCCGATTTAAAGCTACCACCTAGCAAGTGTGGTGTCTGGCGGTGACACCACAGATACCATACCACCGAAACAGAGACTTGAATGGTGCTTACTCAGAGTCAACTGAAACGCTGTGTGGTATTGTGTGGTGTTCAGTAAACAGACTCTTGTGTTTGTGGGAGTCATATCGGCTCGAACGTATTCGTGGTGGAAGATCACAGAAAACAGCGATTCTCGAGACCCATAACTATCCAGCTCTTGGAACGCATGGTGTGGAGAGTTATTGGATATGACAACAGGAGTGACTTAGTAATTATTAAAGGAAGCCCGAATGATCGCCAGTATGTGCGAAGAAAGGTAAACCCTTCACAACCAGCGTACTGAATGTTACATTCCAGCAGGATAATACGGGATCTCACACTGCATTTCAGACCACAAATTTTGCCGGCCGCGGTGGTCTAGCGGTTCAGGCGCTCAGTCCGGAACCGCGCGACTGCTACGGTCGCAGGTTCGAATCCTGCCTCGGGCATGGATGTGTGTGATGTCCTTAGGTTAGTTAGGTTTAAGTAGTTCTAAGTTCTAGGGGACTGATGACCACAGATGTTAAGTCCCATAGTGCTCAGTGCCATTTGAACCATTTTTAGACCACAAATTCCTTCAGGAATGTACGGATCCTTGACTGAACAGCCTGGTCCCTTGATTTCTCAACCATTGAATGCTTTGGGAAGACATGTACATTCTGAGCAACCCCCAGCCAGCAGCCTCTATGAGCTGACAACGCACGTGTTTCAGGTATGGCGAGAATTTCTTAAGGAAAATTCTTGAAGATGACATTCGAAGACCGTTTCCTTCCATGTCTCAATGAAGCATTAATTCGGGTCCATGCGGATCATACCTCATACGGTTGTCGATATTGGAGATCAGTTTCGAACGGAAGGGAAGTTTAATCATTCAATACTGGTAACGTGACAAGCACATCTACAAAGACTAATAGAACTGGACTGGTGTTTCTTGGTGTGACGCTGTCCAGTTCCACAGTGTAGCTCACTGCTGAAGTGCTAAGTACCCTGTTTCTAACTGAAATACGGGTTCTGACATCTTCATAAGACTTGAAGAGAATCGATGCTTGGTGCAAGGTTGGCAGTTCACCTCCATCAACAAATGTACCGAAAGGCGTTACTCGCTCTGAGCACTATGGGACTTAACAGCTATGGTCATCAGTGCCCTAGAACTTAGAACTACTTAAACCTAACTAACCTAAGGACATCACACAACACCCAGTCATCACGAGGCAGAGAAAATCCCTGACCCCGCCGGGAATCGAACCCGGGAACCCGGGCGCGGGAAGCGAGAACGCTACCGCACGACCACGAGCTGCGGACGGCGTTACTGACTCGCAGGAGAAAGCGTGATATTGTTTCATTATTTTATGAACTAAACAGTGCGCATGATGTTTTTATTCAGCTGTTATTACCAGTTTCGGCTGATTTGTGGCATCTTCAGACCTGAAACTAAAATACAAGGTGGAGGTTGCTGTTAACGGCGTCGACTGGTGCGCGTTGTAATAAGTGAGAAAACATCAAAATCTTCGCAGTTATACGCGGCAATATGAGAGAAATATGGTGTTCCTATTTTGACAGAATGTACACTATGTGATTAAAAATATCCGGACACCCCCAAAAACATACGTTTTTCATATTAGGTGCACTGTGCTGCCACCTGCTGCCAGGTACTACATATCAACGACCTCAGAGTCATTAGACATCTTGAGAGAGCAGAATGGGCCGCTCTGCGGAAATTCGAAAGTGGTCAGGTTACTGGGTGTCACATGTGTCATACGTCTCTACGCGAGATTTCCACACTCCTAAACAGCCCTAGGTCCATTGTTTCCTATGTGATAGTGAAGTGGAAACGGGAAGGGACACGTACAGCACAAAAGCGAACAGACCGATCTCGTCTGTTGACTAACAGAGACCGCCGACAGTTGAAGAGGGTCGTAATGTGTAATAGGCAGACATGTATCGAGACCATCGCACAGGAATTCCAAACTGCATCAGGATCCACTGTAAGTACTATGACAGTTAGACGGGAGGTGAAAAAACTTGGATTTCATGATGAATCGGCTGTTCACAAGCCACGCATCACGCCAGTAAATGCAAAACGACGCCTCACTTGGTGTAAGGAGCGTAAATATTGGACGATTGAAGAGTGGAAAAACGTTGTTTGGAGTGACGAATCACGGAACACACTGTGGCGATTTGCTGGCAGGGTGTGGATATGGCGAATGCCCGTTGAACGTCATCTGCCAGCGTGTGTAGTGCCAACAGCAAAATTCGGAGGCGGTGGTTTTATGGTATGGTCGTGTTTTTCATGGATGGGCACTATCACAGCACAGACCTACATTGATGTTTTAAGGACCTTCTTGCTTCCCACTGCTGAAGAGCAATTCGAGGATAGCGATTGCATATTTCAACACGATCGAACACCTGTTCATAATACACGGCCTGTAGCGGAGTGGTTACACAACAAAAACATCCCTGTAATGGACTGGCCTGCACAGAGTCCTGGGCTGAATACCACAGAACACCTTTGGGATGTTTTGGAATGCCGACGTCGTGCCAGGCCTCACCGACCGACATGGATACCTCTCCTCAGTGCAGCACTTCGTGAAGAAAGGGCTGCGATTCCCCAAGAAACCTTCCAGCACCTGACTGAACGTATGCCTGGGAGAGTGGAAGCTGTGATCAAGGCTAAGGGCGGACCAACACCATACTAAATTCCAGCATTGCCGATGGAGGGCGCCACGAACTTTTAAGTCATTTTCAGCCAGGTGTCCGGATACTTTTGATCACATAGTGTATGTACCAGTAACACAACAGCACACTTCAATAGGTATATGATTTGGCTACCATTATCTCGAACTCCAAATCTCCAGAAATTTCATTTAGAAAACTTTATTTAGCTTACCAGCGGCAGTCCAGGCCATTTTTTTAAAATCTTCTTTTTAGTTCATTAGCGGCATTCCAGTCCTTGTATTAGTTTGTCGCCGGCTGCTGTGGCCGAGCGGTTCAAGGCGCTTGAGTCTGGGACCGCGCTGCAGCTACGGTCGCAGGTTCGAATCCTGCCTCGTGCATGGATATGTGTGATGTCCTTAGGTTAGTTAGGTTTAAGTAGTTCTTAGTTCTGGGGTCTGATGACCTCCGTTGTTAAGTCCCATAGTGCTTAGAGCCATTAGATTGTCCCAAATAAATAAAATTTGTCAACTTGAAGTCAGGAACCCACGTCCTGAAACGTCACGGAACTACACCAGAGGTTATGGAATTTGTAAGAGCCAATGCTTGCCGCGAAGCTACCTCACTGGCAGGAAACCCGAGTTTGTTCGGTGACACTGCGCTTAGGCCCTTATTACACTTTCAAACGTTTTTAACAAATCTTTTATAAGAGCTTCAGGAACACACACTAACTTCTATAGAAGATATCATAGAAAGAATCCCAGTACAATGGTTTTATAAAACTCTGGTTCTAGGCGCTTCAGTCTGGAACCGCGAGACCGCTACGGTCGCAGGTTCGAATCCTGCCTCGGGCATGGATGTGTGTGATGTCCTCAGGTTAGTTAGGTTCAAGTAGTTCTAACTTCTAGGTGACTGATGACCATAGATGTTAAGTCCCATTGTGCTCAGAGCCATTTTTCATAAAACTCTCTTAACAAAAAGTTCTTTTTCAAGTGTAGTATTGGCCTTAGCGGTGTCTACAGTGTCGTTGCGCCGGGCAGGGAAGCGTTCGACTTCATCCAGCGTCCTGCACGCTGGCGTGTAAACACGTCTGCTGCCGAACTGGTTGCCTAGTAACAGGCGTTGGCCGCTGTCAGCTCGACGCTCCGTAGCGTAGTTCCACGACGTTTGTGGACGTGGGTTGTCTTCCTCAATTTGTAACTCAACACTTCTTACACAACGCTTACTGCTTCGCTACTACTAAACAAACAGTTTTTCTCCATTGTGACTAGCGGTCAACAGCTCGAAGAATCCATTTCGAGGTATTCAGCACCAGTCACAATCGGTGATGGCGCTAACAAATCTCTCCGCTATCGTATCATCTTTTTATATTCTTCTTAAAGTAACAAAATTTTATTTATATTCTAATCTTAATTTATTGTTATTTTAATGCGTATTGTTTTTCGTAAAATGTTGCAGATAAAAACGAAATAAAGGAAAACTGCAAAAAAGATAAAAAACGATAACTATGTTTTAAGACAGGTAACAAGTCTATCATTTGGCATTAAATAAAAAAATAAACAGACAACGCCTCCAAGTTTGCCGGTATGTTTCTGTTACACAGTGTGTGTTATTTTAGTGTCATTGTGGCTGATTTTCACATCTATTCTCAAACTTGCCCTATTAAGAATTTTTATTTGTTATTGAAATTTATCAGCATTAGAGACAAAAACTGGGATATCACCTTGCGTGTTCGAAAGCCGCACCTGCGTATCTCAGTTGGTAGAAGATTAAAGCCAAGGTTACGGATTCGAATTCCGGTCCTTAACACAGTTTTAAGCTGCCAGGAAGTTTCAGTTGATAATAAATTTGGAGACTACCTTGCAGACTGTGGAGAGAACAGTGATAGTTCTGTGCCTTTTATGTCTTGTCTCCTTCGTTTCTTATCAAGTAGAATAATTTGAAGACTGCTGCAGTTTCAGTGGCATTGTCTCCCTGCACATACAATCTGTAAACAATTTTGTGTTTTACCTCAATGTCTAACAGCGTTTCAAGACATAAGAGAAGACCGGCCTAAGAAGACAGACAGGAACGATATCGACGTGTATAGCCAAATATCGTAAAACAGAAAAGTCTAGAGGAGGCTTTTAAGTGGTAATAGATTTCAAATGACTGCTTCTGATTATTTTAATGATAATGGATTAAGATGACATTTATGATTATGAATATGATGCTGCTAACGATTAGGACTGAAATACTATCATTTCGCTTCTGAAATGTCGTTACTAAATTAGCTACGTGATGTAGTTGAGTGTGGTTCAGTGGTTTATGTGTCAGACTACGAATTTAGAGGTGTGCGGTTCGATCTCTGGTCACTCTTAATATTTGTACCCGTTAACAGTCATCCGTTTCCCCTCTGGTAATGTTTCTTAATATGAAAAATGGCGAGTTGCACCGTGGTTATGAGTCCACGCTAAACTCTAGGACTCCCTTTAAACTGTTAGGTGAATTAACTCATAGGTCCGAGGGAGACAACAGCGTAACACCTCTGATTAGATCTTTTCTGGTAAAGCACTCTGATGTTCGAACCAGCCTTCGGGCTGACAAAGCTTTCCTTTACGATGAAGCTGATCAGCAGCTGCATGTTCACCTACAACTACAACTTTTATTCACACTCTTAAAAACTCTATGAAGTGCATGGCAGAGCATACTTCCCACTGTGCCAGTTATTACGGGATCTTCACGTTTCATTCACGTATGGAGGGTGAGAAGAATAACTGCTTAAACAACTACGGAAGATTAATGAAAACGACTTCCGCAGACTGGCCAAGAACCACAATGGAACTACTTGTTGATGCCTTAAAACGAGACATACATTCAATACTATTACGATTGTACAAAAATTAACTGTTTGTGGTTACGATTTTCTTTGTTCACTATCTACGTTTATGACTTCTCTCTCGAACCATAGAATTGATTAAGTAAACAAGGGTACCTACTAACTGCTAAAAAAAGTATATTTATTTATTTAATCTTACCACTTTCGGGCATTCTGCCTCATTATTACATCAGACCAGGGTTTTACACATACAGTTCTTTTTAAATTATAGTTACTCAAGAAGTGACGATAATTTTATATGATAAATGGCATTATATCATTATAAATTATTTCAGTGTATCTGATGACATTGTGAATAGCAGTAGTGATTAAGAACTAATATCATTAATATTAGACATGTTCTTACTATTATTGCTGATAATAGTAACAGTGATGGTGTCACATACAAAATGTATTTGTACGTGTACAAAAGTAACATTTTTTGACAGACCGAGTTCTACAGGGGGAGAAATTTAGAAAGGCTGCACTAGCTGAGGTTTTTGGGAAATGAAGAAAGTGTGACTAGAAAGAAGGGTTTTTAGTGCTCACGGGAAAAGGAATTTACGTAGGAACAAGGGCTGACATTACTGTTGTTTCAGTACATACATCATTAACTGCGTTTTGAATCTGAAGATATTCAGAGGTAGACCATTCCACAGTTAGGTTCTTGATAACGTAAAGAACTTCTAGAAAGTTTCTCACCGATAAAAAGGTGTGTTAGGACAGGGGAAAATGTTCCTGCTTTATTGTCAGACAAGAGCGTTAAGGTAGAGGAGAGATGCTGGGAACTATATACGTTGATAGCATGATAGAGCAGACATAGTCTATTATGGAAATCTCTGGTTTTGTCTCCACATAACCACGATATCACTGCATAAGATGATAAAATATGATACAGAAGTTGGACTTCACAGATAAGTCATACATAGGCACCCATCAAGAGTTCCAAGCACTGTGAGTATTCTTGAGAAAGACCTTGTAGTATAACATCGCTGTAATCAACAATTGGAAATAGAAGCGTTTTTACAAGTTTCCGCTTTTAGCTCAAAAGGCAATGGCTTTTTATATTTTGAGGGTCATGGGGAGGTGCTCGTGCCTTCGTGCTCGATACATCTGTGTGCTCAGCTCAGTTTAGGTTTTCACCTAATCTCCTTTTCTGAGGGAGAGAAGTTAACGCTTATCCCGTTGACGATGGTAGGAATTCCCGATATTTCGGGCTAATGAGACTATAGTTATCAGCCAGAACCGCTTGAGTTTTGGATGAATTGAGCTTTAACCCTACATTGTGTGCCCATTTTTAGTAATGTGCACAGGTCAGCACTGAAATACTCGATAGCTGTCTTCAAGTTGATTGGTTTGATCAGCATACTTGTGGTATTTATTTGTGCTGCCTGGGCCTGACGGATTGTTACTAAGGCGTCAGGTATGAGGGAAACATACGAAGTACTCAATGAATCTCCTTTGTTTGCGGCTCAATTGTGATTATAAATAACGTGAGCACCGGAATAATTTGTCGACTGGGACAATCGGATCAGCTGCGGTTCCTGTTTTGCCTGTACGACGTTCACCCTGGTTGTAACGTGTCGTTTGGTCTAGTCCTAGCCATTATTTTAGTCGCCTTGGCCAGTTTCCGGTTGCAAGAGGTTTTTTTTTCGGCTTGAAGCTGGTGGGACTGGTCTTCCCTAATCCTTCTAAACGGGCGTTGGTCGGAGCTGAGTACTCTGATTTAAGAGCGAGTAATTTGCCCGTAAAAATCGGGCTTTTCCATCATCAGCGGAGAAACGCCTGAAACAACTGTCGGGAAGCAGCCCCTTGTTGCAACGCTAGATACGGGAACAGAGATCGATGAGAATGCGTACATTCTGTTCCTGATTCATTGCAAAGCCTAATCCAGACATACAATAAAAACGGATGTACATACACTGAGATTCCGGAAGCGCGTTCCTATGCGCAATCGTTGACATTATTTTGAACCATTCCGATTTTCTCGGCGAGTATTGCCCGTAAGCGAGTGTGTCCACCACAATAGGAGGAGACCTCAACTTAAGTTGTGGAGCGAAGTACTTCACTGGACGATAATCTTCAGTGAATGAGAAATTATATTCGCTTTCGTGGAAATCTGAACGTTGTATTTTTGTATCTGTATGGGCGGAAGTTACTACGAACCAGTTGAAGGCGGTCTAGGAAGTATTGTCGGTGAACATATTCCGGTCCAGTGATCGTGTCTCGGAATCTTTCTGAAAGTGGTCTGACCACTTTTAATGATTGACATTGGAGTAATGAGAAGTTCAGCCCTGTCTCGCGGGTCGAGGCTTGTTAGTCTTGTCTAATTTTATATGTGGAGCAGTGCAGAAAATCAGCCTGGGTCCGCCAGTACACGATTCTAACAAAATATATTACTGGCCATTAAAATTGCTACACCAAGAAGAAATGCAGATGATAAACGGGTATTCATTGGACAAATATATTATACTATAACTGACATGTGATTACATTTTCACGCAATTTCGGTGCATAGATGCTGAGAAATCAGTACCCAGAACAACCACCTCTGGCCGTAATAACGGCCTTGATACGCCTGGTCATTGAGTCAAACAGAGCTTGGATGGCGTGTACAGGTACAGCTGCCCATGCAGCTTCAACACGATACCACAGTTCATCAAGAGTAGTGACTGGCGTATTGTGACTAGCCAGTTGCTCGGCCACCATTGACCAGACGTATTCAATTGATGAGAGATCTGGAGAATGTGCTGGCCATGGCAGCAGTCGAACATTTTTTGTATACAGAAAGGCCCGTAAAGGACCTGCAACTTCCGGTCGTGCATTATCCTGCTGAAATGTAGCATTTCGCAGGGATCGATTGAAGGGTAGAGCCACGGGTCGTAACACATCTGAAATGTAACATCCACTGTTCAAAGTGCCGCCAGTGTGAACAAGAGGTGACCGAGACGTGTAACCAATGGCACCCCATACCATCACGCCGGGTGATACGGCAGTATGGCGATGACGAATACACGCTTCCAATGTGCGTTCACCGCGATGTCGCCAAACACGGATGCGACCATCATGATGCTGTAAACAGAATCTGGATTCATCCGAAAAAAATGACGTTTTGCAATTGGTGCACCCAGGTTCGTCGTTGAGTACACCATCGCAGGCACTCCTGTCTGTGATGCAGTGTCAAGGGTAACCGCAGCCACGGTCTCCGAGCTGATAGTCCATGCTGCTGCAAACGTAGTGTAAATGTTCGTGCAGATGATTGTTATCTTGCAAACGTCCCCATCTGTTGACTCAGGGATCGAGACGCGGCTGCACGATCCGTTACAGCCATGTGGATAAGATGCCTGTCATCTCTACTGCTAGTGATACGAGGCCGTTGGGATCCAGCACGGCGTTCCGTATTACCCTCCTGAACCCATTGATTCCATATTCTGCTAACAGTCATTGGATCTCGACCAACGCGAGCAGCAATGTCGCGATACGATAAACCGCAATCGCGATAGGCTGCAATCTGACCTTTATCAAAGCCGGAAACGTACGGTACGCATTTCTCGTCCTTACAGGAGGCATCACAGCAACGTTTCACCAGGCAACGCCGGTCAACTGCTGTTTGTGTATGAGAAATCGGTTGGAAACTTTCCTCATGACAGCACGTTGTAGGTGTCGCCACCGGCGCCAACCTTGTGTGAATGCTCTGAAAAGCTAATCATTTGCATATCACAGCATCTTCTTCATGTCGGTTAAATTTCGCGTCTGTAGCACGTCATCTTCGTGGTGTAGCAATTTTAATGGCCAGTAGTGTATGTGTCTCGCGCGTCGTGCGTCAACAAAAGTGCGAGATTTCTGTCAGCGGTCACGAGTGTGATTTCGCACGACGCCACGGGAGTTCCGAGGCGCCAAAGAAAGAAAAGTGTCGAACGTTTTCCATTGGATAGCTGGCCTGCGTCTGTTGTCGCTTGCTGTATCGAGTTTAGGAGGAAGGTGGAAGAAAACGAAGGCGGATTAGCAAGCACGCTGCCGAACTGACTGCGCGCGTGCGGGCGAAACAGCGGCCCCCGGTGGCGCGGTTGGGAGAGGTAATGGAGGACCGCCGAGGCGCAAACTAGTTCTGGTTGGGGCGAGCGGGCCGCAGGCTGCAGCCTCAGCCCAAAGTGGCCGGGTTTAACGACACCCGCGGGCCGTGCCGCTGCAGCTCAAGGGCGCCGGCTCGGCCGGTGCCACTGCGCGCCGAAAACCAGAGGCAGTCACAGGGGTCCAGGCCTACAAGGATTTTGAGGAGTCTTTCGTTGTGGCGTAGAGGGCCTGATCTCAGTACTTGGCTGACGCATTTTCATGCAACAGCCCCCGTTTTCCGAAAAAATCGATGTTAGAGTTCTATGCAACATTCCGTGCTGAGGTGGGAAAAGGTGCGCCAGTAACACATCATGTTAGTCTTTATCCTGGTCCAGACGCTTCGACCTGTAATCGAACAATTCTACATCTACATCTACATTTATACTCCGCAAGCCACCCAACGGTGTGTGACGGAGGGCACTTTACGTGCCACTGTCATTACCTCCCTTTCCTGTTCCAGTCGCGTATGGTTCGCGGGAAGAAAGACTGCCGAAAAGCCTCCGTGCGCGCTCGAATCTCTCTAATTTTACATTCGTGATCTCCTCGGGAGGTATAAGTAGGGGGAAGCAATATATTCGATACCTCATACAGACACGCACCCTCTCGAAACCTGGACAGCGAGCTACACCGCGATGCAGAGCGCCTCTCTTGCAGAGTCTGCCACTTGAATTTGTTAAACATCTCCGTAACGCTATCACGGTTACCAAATAACCCTGTGACGAAACGCGCCGCTCTTCTTTGGATCTTCTCTATCTCCTCCGTCAACCCGATCTGGTATGGATCCCACACTGATGAGTAATACTCAATTTTAGGTCGAACGACTGTTTTGTAAGCCACGTCCTTTGTAGATGGACTACATTTTCTAAGGACTCTCCCAATGAATCTCAACCTGGCACCCGCCTTACCAAAAATTAATTTTACATGATCGTTCCACTTCAAATTGGTCCGTACGCATACTCCCAGATATTTTACAGAAGTTGTTGTGTTGGCAGAAGAGCCAACACCGTATAACTAGAGGAGGCCGAAATGCACGCGTTAAAGCTCACGCAGGCTGGCGTGAGGTCTGGAAAATGACAAGTAATTATAGTAGCCAAAAATAGTACATAGCTTCTGGAATACTTAACTTTAGTCCATAATTGGTGTACATCGCTCTTTAAGGTACAGGTTTTACAATCTCAATACTAACTGGTAATGGCGCCTTGCTAGGTCGTAGCAAATGACGTAGCTGAAGGCTATGCTAACTATCGTCTCGGCAAATGAGAGCGTATTTGTCAGTGTAGCTTCGCTAGCAAAGTCGGCTGTACAACTGGGGCGAGTGCTAGGACGTCTCTCTAGACCTGCCGTGTGGCGGCGCTCGGTCTGCAATCACTGATAGTGGCGACACGCGGGTCCGACGTATACTAACGGACCGCGGCCGATTTAAAGACTACCACCTAGCAAGTGTGGTGTCTGGCGGTGACACCACAGAAGTAACTGCTACCAGTGGTTGTTCCGCTATAATATAATCATACAATAAAGGATCCTTCGTTCTATGTATTGGCAATACATTACATTTGTCTATGTTAAGGGTCAGTTGCCACTCCCTGCACCAAGTGCCTATCCGCTGCAGATCTTCCTGCATTTGGCTGCAATTTTCTAATGCTGCAACTTCTCTGCATACTACAGCATCATCCGCGAAAAGCCGCATGGAACTTCCGACACTATCTACTAGGTCATTTATATATATCGTGAAAAGCAATGGTCCCGTAACACTCCGCTGTGGCACGCCAGAGGTTACTTTAACGTCTGTAGAAGTCTCTCCATTGATAACAACATTCTGTGTACTGTTTGTTAAAAACTCTTCAATCCAGCCACACAGCTCGTATGATATTCCGTAGGCTCGTACTTTATCAGGCGACATTGCGGAACTGTGTCGAACGCCCTCCGGAAGTGAAGGAAAATGGCATCTACCTGGGAGCATGTATCTAATATTTTCTGGGTCTCATGAACAAATAAAGCGAGTTGGCTCCCACACGATCGCTGTTTCCGGAATCCATGTTGATTCCTACAGAGCAGATTCTGGGTTCCCAGAAATGTCATGATACGCGAGCAAACAACCTATTCTAAAATTCTACAACTGATCGATGTCACAGATATAGGCTATAGTTTCGCGCATCTGCTCGACGACCCTTCTTGAAAACTGGAACTATCTGTGCTCTTTTCCAATCATTTGGAACCTTCCTTTCCTCTAAAGGCCTCCGGTACACGGCTGTTAGAAGGGGGGCAAGTTATTTCGCGTATTCTGTGTAGAATCGAATTGGTATCCCGTCAGGTCCAGTGGACCTTCCTCTGTTGAGTGATTTCAGTTGCTTTTCTATTCCTGATTGAGGAATATCGAAGTCGAGTAGGCGAGATGACAGGCATCTTACCCGCATGGCTGTAACGGATCGTGCAGGCACGTCTCGATCCCTCAGACGTTTGAAAAACAACAACCATCTGCACGAACAGTTCGACGACGTTTGCAGCATCATGGACTATCAGCTCGGAGACCGTGGCTGCGGTTACTATTGACGCTGCATGACAGACACGAGCGCCTGCGATGGTGTACTGGAAGACGAACCCGGGTGCACGAATGACAAAACGTCATTTTTTCGGATGAATCCAGGTTCTGTTTACAGCATTATGATGGTCGCATCCGTGTTTGGGGACATCGCAGTGAACGCACATTGGAAGCGTGCATTCGTCATCTCCATACTGGAGTATCACCCGGCGTGATGGTATGGGGTGCTATCGGTTACACGTCTCGGTCACCTCTTGTTCGCATTGACGGCACTTTGAACAGTGGACGTTACATTTCAGATGTGTTACGACCCCTGGCTCTACCCTTCATTCGATCCCTTCGAAACCCTACATTTCGGCAGGATAATGCACGACCGCATGTTGCAGGTCCTGTACGGGCCTTTCTGGATACAGAAAATGTTCGACTGCTGCACTGGCCAGCACATTCTCCAGATCTCTCATCAACTGAAAACGTCTCGTCAACGGTTGCCGTGCAACTGGCTCGTCACAATACGCCAGTCACCATTCTTGATGAACTGTGGTATCGTGTTGAAGCTGCATGGGCAGCTGTACCTGTACATGCCATCCAAGCTCTAACTCAATGCCCAGGCGTATCAAGGCCGTTATTACGGCCAGAGGTAGTTGTTCTGGGTACCGATTTCTCAGGATCTATACACCCAAATTGCGCGAAAACGTAATGACATGTTAGTTATAGTATAATATATATAATATATTTGTTCAATGAATACCCGTTCATCATCTGCATTTCTACTTGGTGTAGCAATTTTAATGGCCAGTAGTGTATTGAGGTGTTGGGAAAAATGTGCCACACTGAAGGGTGAATATGTAGTGGAGAAGCAACAGGTTTTGTGGTCGCAGTTTGATTTTTCCGAGATGATAATTTAATGACAACGCCTCGTACACGCATGGTGTGTATGACTGTGTCGTTGCGCCTTGTTTCCGTGTATTGCGTTTCGAGCAGTAACGAGGAAGAGCGGGCCGGTCGTGAGTGTGTGTGTGTGTGTGTGTGTGTGCGGCAGGCAGAGGGCAGAGCGCAGCAGCTGCGGCACCTGCGGCTACGGCTGCAGCGGCGGCGGCGGCGGCGGCGGCGGAGCGGGGCAGTGGCCGGCCGCGCCGTGACTCGCCGAAAGCAGCGGCAGCGGCAGCGGCAGCGGCAGCGCGCACCCGCCGCGTACAGTCGCGTCCGCTGCACTCGCCCGCCGCCAGCTCTGCTCCCCACACAGTTAGCTCGTCTGCGCATCCTCCCACCGTTCACTTCAACCTTACAACAGTGTTCAGTAAAACTGACAGGGAGAACACAGCATACACAGTCCGAGCAAGCACGACGTCTTCAGGCCACAAGTGGCCCATCGGGACCATCCGACCGCCGTGTCATCCTCACAAGGGAACCTCCCCATCGCACCCCCTTCAGATTTAGTTATAAGTTGCCACAGTGGATAGACCTTGAAAAACTGAACACAGATCAATCGAGAAAACAGGAAGAAGTTGTGTGGAACTATTAAAAAAATAAGCAAAAATGTACAAACTGAGTAGTCCATGCGGAAGATATGCAACATCAAGGATAGCCAGAACTGAGGAGCGCCGTGGTCCCGTGGTTAGCGTGAGCAGCTGCGGGGCGAGAGGTCCTTGCTTCAAGTCTTCCCTCGAGCAAAAAGTTTAATTTTTTATTTTCAGACAATTATCAAAGTTCAGGCACTCACACATAATCAACTTCGCTCTCCAAAATTCCAGGACATGTTCAGATTTGCTTGGACATATGCAGGATTTGACGGTCTACACACGGAAAAATTTGAAAACGTTAAAAACATATGTTTGACAGAGCACAGGGAAAAGTGTGCGACTTTGAGACTTTTGGATTCATGTGTTGCAGTTTATGTGACAAATTCTTATGTTTTCATCACTTTTTTGGGAGCAATTATCACATCTACAAGAAAACCTAAATCGGGCAACGTAGAAGAATCTTTTTACCCATTCGCCAACTATACAAGTTAGGTGGGTCGACAACATATTCCTGTCATGTGACGCACATTCCGTCACCAGTGTCGTATAGAATATATCAGACGCGTTTTCCTGTGGAGGAACCGGTTGACCTATGACCTTGCTGTCAAATGTTTTCGGTTCCCATTGGAGAGGCACGTCCTTTCGTCTACTAATCGCACGGTTTTGCGGTGCGGTCGCAGAACACAGACACTAAACTTATTACAGTGAACAGAGACGTCAATGATCGAATGGACAGATCATAACTTTGCGAAAATAAAGAAAAATTTTTCGCTCGAGGGGAGATTTGAACCAAGGACTTCTCGTTCCGCAGCTGCTCACGCTAACCGCGGGACCACGGCGCTCCTGAGCTCACATTTTCCTTGATGTTGCATATCTTCGCGTGGACTACTCAGTTTGTATATTTTGCTTATTTTTTTATAGTTCCACACAACTTCTTCCTGTTTTCTCAATTGATCTGTGTTCAGTTTTTCAAGGCTTATCCACTGTGCCGACTTATAACTAAATCTGAGGGGGGTGCGATGGGGAGGTTCCCTTCTCAGTAAGGATGCGGATAGGAGGGGCTTGTGGTCAGCACACCGCTCTCCCGGTCGCTATGATGGTTTTCTGTGACCGGAGCCGCTACTATTCAGTCGAGTAGCTCCTCAGTTGGCATCACGAGGCTGAGTGCACCCCGAAAAATGGCAGCAGCACATCGCGGCCCGGATGGTGACCCATCCAAGTGCCGGCCACGCCCGACAGTGCTTAACTTCGCTGATCTGACGGGAACCGATGTATGCACTGCGGCAAGGCCGTTGCCCGTAGCATACACAATAGGTCCCAGTAAATTCCAAAGTGCAGTACCATCTCGTGGCGAGCTGTGAGATTACGATTCATGAAGTTTGAACAATAACCGTGTAGGAAGTCACAGCGCTAGCATCGCGGAAAATGGCGAAGGAGCAGCGAGGTAACATCATGTTATGTGTTAAGTTTTGTGGTTGTGTGCGAGAATTCGTCGAATTCTACCTCAAAAAAGGGGAGATAGATTCCTGGTCGCTCCTTCACAGCTCCCCAGCCCACAAAGCGAAAGGTTTTGCCCAGCAAACAGATCACTGTCCTGGATCACCCGCCGTGTTCGCTGGATTTGGTTCAAATGGTTCAAATGGCTCTGAGCACTATGGGACTTAACTTCTGAGGTCATCAGTACCCTAGAACTTAGAACTACTTAAACCTAACTAACATAAGGACATCACACACATCCAAGCCCGAGGCAAGATTCGAACCTGCGACCGTAGTGGTCGCGCGGTTCCAGACTGAAGTGCCTAGAACCGCTCGATCACCCCGGCCGGCGCTGTATTTGGCTCAGCTGACTTCTGGTTGTTCCTCTAACTGAAGATGGAAATGAAAGGATGCCATTACCATGCAGTTAAGAACATCCAATAAAATTGTAATGCAGTAACAAATACAATTCAGGAAAAGGACTACAGCGACTTTATCAAAACATTTTTCGAAAAATTTCAGCTCTGTATTGATTCAGAGAGATACTATTTTCAACAAATGCAGTGATTTTGTGAACGTAAAATATGATTTTTATTTTCCATAGCCACGGTCCTAACGGAACTCGGGCATACTGTGTACTATCCTGGACGAAGAAAAATCGTCCACCGATATCATAGCTTCTTTGTGTCGTACCTACGTACTTATAGTAGAGATGCGCAAACTCGTTCATCTTTGGGAACTTATTCACAGGTGATCTGTCCTTTTTCAGATCCGTTCATTTTTACTCGTTCACTATTCCTTTTATATTTAATTCTCTTATACTGTACGTCTGTATCAAAACTTTGGTTTACTTTTATACGAACAGTACCTAAAAATAAAAACGCATAATTCAATATTTATCAGTAAACGTTTCATTTATTAATGCCCATCGAATTTAAATAACAAAAAAAGAAACAAAAAGAAGTTGTTACGAGAGACAATGGAACCAACGACTTCATAATTTCAGCGCTACGCACTTCTGTGCTACTGACGAGTGTGTTGAGAGCCCTAAACCGTTTTCTACTTAACTGTGAAAACAACCAATCTTCAAAACCAGTTTTTTTTTTTTTTTTTTTTGTGAAATGCGCCGCACTGGTGTATGAAATTTAGAAGCGGGCGTCCACTTTCAAAGTGTAAAGAACTGAAGTGGTCTTGCATTCACGGTGTGTTGCAACATTGTATATAACATAAAAAATTTCGTTTGTCAAAACTGAGGTCCCCTTGTTAGATAAGTATCGTATGAACGTCAAACTCAAATGGGATCAGAAATTTTCGAAACTCGAACTAACACATTGCGTGACCTGAGCGGACAAAAGAGATTAAAATGGATCCAGATACTCTTTCTGCCCTTTAAGCCCTTCAAAGGATTACCAGCTGTGCCTGAGAAACTGAAAAATGAGTGTGGTACAAAGATCAGTTCTGATAAATTCATTTTGTTTCATTTTAAACATATTTTTTAAGAACTCGTTGAAGATATACAGGGATACTATAAGTGATTAATTCTTTCTCATAATTCTATGGTTTCGAAAGTATTATATGTACAAATACAATTGATACATGAGTAGAATCGTAAACTCACCTAGTTCCTATTGTGTCCACCTGTTGGTGTTGCGAGTGCACTGCCTTGACACCATGCAGAAGGAACTTGAGGATGAACATTTCGCCTCCAAGCTGTATTTAGTGACGAAGCAACCTTCCATTTATCTGCAAAGGCAAATAAATCTCCACAATGTGGGAGTGTGGGGCATTGAAAATCGTCATGAAGTTGCGGTGCATGAACGAGATCACAAATCTCTGTGGGTTGTTTTTCCCCTGTGAGGGAACTGTGACAGGTACCTCTTACTTTGATAAGTTGTAGTTGTGGTTATTTCCAAAACTGACTGCTGCTTCTGAGAATTTCATCTTCCAACAAGATGGGAGCACCCCGTCATTCGAGAACTAATGCTTGTCGTTACGTAAACGACGAATTTCCGCACCGCTAGATTGGGCGTTCTGGTAACGATGATGTGGCTCTGTCCTCTTGAAGCCACAGGTCGCCTGACCTAACGCCTTGTGACTTTTTCCTTTGGGGGTACGTTAAAGACTGTGTTTGGGTACCCACCAGTGCCAAAAACACTGGAACATCTCAGAGAGCGTATCAATGCTGCATTGACAAGATGTTGCTATATAATGCATGGAACGAGCTCCATTACGAGCTCGTGTTACCCGATTGGCGCCTAAGGTACATTTGTAGAGTGCTAAATACAAACTTGGTGATTTTGCGGTCCTAGTAATCCATCGATCATATTTGTACACGTAATACTCTGGAAAATAAAGAGATTTGAAAGCGAATGAATCATTTACGGTAGCTCTGTGTACACACAGCCTTAAATATTACAGTTTTTCAAATGTTAAAGTATCAATGTAGGCGATTTGTTTTCCACGCACTAGCAAATCGAAAACAGAGATCCAGCGAATCTATCACACACGTTGACGTTAGCGCCACCGTTTCTTTCATACGAGCACGAACAACCTAACGTCACACATTACTGACGACGGTAGAATTATCACGGTACACAGCTTGAATTCTTCTACGGATTTCATTGAAGGTACGTTTTCCGTGGTTAGAAACTCGATTACAGCACGCTGTTTCTCATGCGCCGACGTAGTTACGTTACACATAGCGACGTTACAAGCTACATTTCGGAGCCCTCTAGCGGCAGAGGGTTTCAACTTGACTCAGCGAAGCCGAGTGGAGGGTCTGAATCAGAGGCTCAGACGGTTCTGCGACCGTGTAGGCTGCAGATCCCTCGACTTGCGCCATACGGTGGTGGGGTTTCGGGTTCCGCTAAACAGGTCAGGTGTCCACTACACACATGAGGCGTCTACACGGGTAGCAGGGGCTGTGTGGCGTGGACTGGGCGGTTTTTTTAGATTAGACAGTCTCGGGAAAGATCAAACAGGGCTCCAGTCTCAAAGGGTACAGAGGAAAGAAACGATGAGAATCGACCAAGCAGCAGTCGCTATTGTAGTTGTAAATTGTCGTAACTGTGTTGGAAAAGTACCAGAGCTTCAAGCGCTGATAGAAAGCACTGAAGCTGAAATCGTTATAGGAACAGAAAGCTGGCTAAAGCCGGAGATTAATTCCGCCCGAAATTTTTACAGAGGCGCAAACCGTGTTCAGAAAGGATAGATTAAATAAAGTAGGTGGTGATGTGTTTGTCTATGTTGGTAGTAGTTTATCTTGTAGTGAAGTTGAAATAGATAGTTCCTGCGAATTACTATGGGTAGAGGTTATACTCAACAGCCGTACCAAAATAACAAAATAATAATTGGCTCCTTCCACCGACCGCCCCCCTCCCCCCCCCCCCCCCCGACTCAGATGATATAACAGCTGAACGGTTCAAAGAAAACTTGAATCTCACAACAAATAAGTACCTCACTCCTACAGTTATAAAGTTATAATTTGTGGAGACTTCAATCTACCCTCGATTTGTTGGCGAAAATACATGTTCAAAGCCAGTGGAAGACAGAAAACATCTTCCGAAATTGTACTAAATGCTTTCTCTGAGAATTACTTTGAATAATTAGTTCATGAGTCCATACGAATTGTAAATGGTTGCGAAAACACACTTGACCTCTTAGCCACAAATAATCCTGATCTAATAGAGAGCATCATGACGGATACAGGGTATAGTGAACACAAGGTCATTGTAGCGAGGCTCAAAACCATGTCTACCAAAACCACTAAAAATAAACGCAAAATATATCTATTTATAACAGCAAATAAAAATTCACTTGATGCCTTCCTAAGAGAGAGTCTCCACTCCTTCCAAGCTAATTATGTAAGTGTAGACCACATATGGCTCAAATTCAAAGATACAGTATCGACAGCAATACATAAATTCATACCGCGTAAGTTAATAAGAGACGGGACTAATCCACCATGGTACACAAAACACGTCAGAAAACTGTTGCAGGAGCAATGAAAAAAGCATGCCAAATTCAGAAGAATGCAAAATCCCCAAGACTGGCTAAGTTTCCTGGAAAAACGAAATTTAGTGCGGACATCAATGCGAGATGCTTTTCATAGTTTCCACAATGAAACATTGTCTCAAAATATAGTAGAAAACACCAGTGGCAAGAAACAGTCAATACTGTCACTGCGCGATAGCGATGGAAATGTTATCCGATGATGGTGCCACTAAAGAAAAGTTACTAAACAGTTTTCCGTAATTCCTTTACGAAAGAAGACGAAGTAAATATTTCAGAATTCGAAACCGGAGCAGCTGTTAGCATGAGTGACATAAAAATAGATATCTTAGGTGTTGCGAATGAAATCAAATCACTTAAGAAACGCAAATCCAGACGGTATACCAGTCAGGTTCCTTTCAGAGTATGCAGACACAATAGCGCCTTTCTTAGTAATCATATACAACCGCTCACTTGACGAAAGCTCTGTTCCTAAAGACTAGAAAGTAGCACAGGTCACACCAATATTCAAGGAAGGAAATAAGAGTAACCCATTGAATTACTGACCCATATCACTGACCTCAATTTGCAGTAGGATTTTGGAACATATACTGTAATCGAACATTATGACTTATTGGTACATAACCAACACGGATTCAGAAAGTATCTTTCTTATGCAACTAGCTGTTTATTCCCATGAAGTAATGAGTGCTATCGACAAGGGATCGAGATCGATTCCATATTTCTAGATTTCCAGAAGGCTTTTGATACCGTTCCTCACAAGCGACTATTAATCAACTTACATGCATATGGAGTATCGTCTCAGTTGTGTGACTGGATTCGTGAATTCCTCTCAGAGAGGTCACAGCTCGTAGTGATAGACGGTAAATCATCGAGTAGAACAGAAGTGATGTCTGGCGTTCCGCAAGGTAGTGTCATAGGCCCTCTCCTGTTCCTGATTTACATAAATGATCTAGATGATAATCTGAGCAGCCCCCTTAGATTGTTTGCACATGACGCTGTAATTTACCGTATAGTAAAATCATCAGACGATCAATTCCAATAACAAAATGATCTAGAGAGAATTTCTGTATGGTGCGAAAAGTGGCAATTGGCACTAAACAAAGAAAAGTGCGAGGTCATCCACATGGGTACTAAAAGAAATCCGATAAATTTTGGGTATACGATAAACGCACAAATCTAAGGGCTGTCAATTCGACTAAAGACCTATAAATTACAATTACGAGCAACTTAAATTGGAAAGACCACATAGATAATATTGTGGGGAAGGCGAAACAAGACTACGCTTTGTTGGCAGAACGCTTAGAAGATGCGACAAACCCACACAAGAGACAGCCCATATTACACTTGTCCGTCCTCTGCTGGAATATTGCTTCGCGGTATGGGAACCTTACCAGGTAGGATTGACGGAGGACATCGAAAAAGTCCAAAGAAGGGTAGCACGTTTCGTGTTATCGCGCAATAGGGTTGAGAATGTCACTGATTTGATGCGCGAGTTGGGGTGGCAGTCACTGCAACAAAGGAGGTTTTCTTTGCGGCGAGATCAATTTGGGAAATTTCAATCACCAACTTTCTCTTCCGAATGCAAAAATATTTTGTTGACACCCACCTACGTAGGGAAAAATGATCATCATAATAAAATAAGAAAAATAGGAGCTCGAACGGAAAGATTTAGGTGTTCCTTTTTCCCACGCGCCATTCGAGAGTGGAATGATAGACAAGTAGTATGAAAATGGTTCGATGAAGCCTCTGCCAGGCACTTAGTTGTGAACTGCGGAGCAACCATGTAGATTTAGATGTACACTACTGGCCATTAAAATTGCTACACCAAGAAGAAATGCAGATGATAAACGGGTATTCATTAGATAAATGTATTGTACTAGAACTGACATGTGATTACATTTTCACGCAAATTTGGCTGCATACACCCTGAGAAATCAGTACCCGGAACAACCACCTCTGGTCGTAATAACGGCCTTGATACGCCTGGGCATTGAGTTAGAGCTTGGAGGGCATGTACAAGTACAGCTGCGCATGCAGCTTCAACACGATACCACAGTTCATCAAAAGTAGTAATAGGCGTATTGTGACGAGCCACTTGCCCGGCCACCATTGACCAGACGTTTTCAATTGTTGAGAGATCTGAAGAATGTGCTAGCCAAGGTAGCAGTCGAACATTTTCTGTATCCGGAAAGGCCCGTACAGGACCTGCAACATGCGGTCGTGCATTGTTGTTGTTGTTGTGTTCTTCAGTCCTGAGACTGGTTTGATGCAACGCTCCATGCTACTCTATCCCGTGCAAGCTTATTCATCTCCCAGTACCTAATGCAACCTACATCCTTCTGAATCTGCTTACTGCAGTCATCTCTTGGTCTTCCTATTCGAGTTTTACCCTCCACGCTGCCCTCCAATACTAAATTGGTGATCCCTCGATGTCTCAGAACATGTCCTACCAACCGATCCCTTCTTCTAGTCAAGTTGTGCCACAAGCTCCTCTTCTCCCCAATTCTATTCAATACTTCCTCATTAGTTATGTGATCTACCCATCTAATCTTCACCATTCTTCTCTAGCACCACATTTCGAAAGCTTCTATTCTCTTCTTGTCTAAACTATTTATCGTCCACGTTTCACTTCCATACATGGCTACACTCCATACAAATACTTTCAGAAACGACTTCCTGACTCTTAAATCTACACTCGATGTTAACAAATTTTTCTTCTTCAGAAACGCTTTCCTTACCATTGCCAGTCTACATTTTATATCCTCTCTACTTCGACCATCCTCAGTTATTTTGCTCCCAAAATAGCAAAACTCCTTTACTACTTTAAGTGTCTCATTTCCTAATCTAATTCCCTCAGCATCACCCGACTTAATTCGACTACATTCCATTATCCTAGTTTTGCTTTTGTTGATGTTCATCTTATACCCTCCTTTCACGACACTGTCCATTCCGTTCAACTGCTCTTCCAAGTCCTTTGCTGTCTCTGAAAGAATTACAATGTCATCGGCGTACCTCAAAGTTTTTATTTCTTCTCCATGGATTTTAGTACCTACTCCGAACTTTTTTTTGTTTCCTTTATTGCTTGCTCAATATACAGATTTAATAACATCGGGGATAGGCTACAACCCTGTCTCACTCCCTTCCCAACCACTGCTTTCCTTTCATGTCCCTCGACTCTTATAACTGCCATCTGGTTTCCGTAGAAATTGTAAATAGCCCTTCGCTCCCTGTATGTTACCCCTGCCACCTTCAGAATTTGAAAGAGAGTATTCCAGTCAACATTGTCAAAACCTTTTTCTAAGTCTAAAAATGCTATAAACGTAGGTTTGCCTTTCCTTAATCTTTCTTCTAAGATAAGTCGTAAGGTCAGTATTGCCTCACGTGTTCCTACATTTCTACGGAATCCAAACTGATCGCCCCCGAGGTCGGCTTCTATCAGTTTTTCCATTCGTCTGTAAAGAATTCGCGTTAGCATTTTGCAGCTGTGACTTATTAAACTGATAGTTCGGTAATTTTCACATCTGTTAATACCTGCTGTCTTTGGAATTGGAATTATTATATTCTTCTTGAAGTCTGAGGGTATTTCGCCTGTCTCATACATCTTGCTCACCAGGTGGTAGAGTTTTGTGAGGACTGGCTCTCCCAAGGCTGTCAGTAGTTCTAATGGAATGTTGTCTACTCCGGGTGCCTTGTTTCGATTCAGGTCTTTCAGTGCTCTGTCAAACTCTTCACGCAGTATCATATCTCCCATTTCATCTTCATCTACATCCTCTTCCATTTCCATAATATTGTCCTCAAGTACATCGCCCTTGTATAGACCCTCTATATACTCCTTCCACCTTTCTGCTTTCCCTTCTGTGCTTAGAACTGGGTTTCCATCAAAGCTCTTGATATTCATGAAAGTGGGTCTCCTTTCTCCTACGGTTCTTTAATTTTCCTGTAGGCAGTATCTATCTTACCCCTAGTGAGATAAGCCTCTACATCCTTACATTTGTCCTCCAGCCATCCCTGCTTAGCCATTTTGCACTTCCTGTCAATCTCATTTTTGAGACGTTTGTATTCCTTTTTGCCTGTTTCATTTACTACATTTTTATGTTTTCTCCTTACATCAATTAAATTCAATATTTCTTCTGTTACTCAAGGGGTTCTACTAGCCCTCGTCTTTTTACTTATTTGATCCTCTGCTGCCTTCACTATTTCATCCCTCAAAGTTACCCATTCTTCTTCTACTGTATTTCTTTTCCCCATTCCTGCCATTTGTTCCCTTACGCTCTCCCTGAAACTCTGTACAACCTCTGGTGTAGCCAGTTTATCCAGGTCCCATCTCCTTAAATTCCCACCTTTTTGAAATTTCTTCGGTTTTAATCTACAGTTCATAATCAATAGATTGTGGTCAGAGTCCACATCTGCCCCTGGAAATGTCTTACAATTTAAAACATGGTTCCAAAATCTCTGTCTTACCATTATATAATCTATTTGATACCTTTTAGTATCTACAGGTTTCTTCCATGTGTACAACCTTCTTTCATGATTCTTAAACCAAGTGTTAGCTATGATTAAGTTATGCTCTGCACAAAATTCTACCAGACGGCTTCCTCTTCATTTCTTAGCCCCAATCCATATTCACCTACTATGTTTCCTTCTCTCCCTTTTCCTACACTTGAATTCCAGTCACCCATGACTATTACATTTTCGTCTCCGTTCGCTATTTGAATAATTTCTTTTATCTCCTCACTCATTTCTTCAATTTCTTAGTCATCTGCAGAGCTAGTTGCCATATAAACTTGTACTACAGTAGTAGGCGTGGGCTTCGTGTCTATCTTGGCCACAATAATGCGTTCACTATGCTGTATGTAGTAGCTTACCCGCATTCCTATTTTTTTATTCATTATTAAACCTACTCCTGCATTACCCCTATTTGATTTTGTATTTATAACCCTATATTCACCTGACCAAAAGTCTGGTTCCTCCTGCCACCGAACTTCACTAATTCCCACTAGATCTAACTTCAACATATTCATTTCCCTTTTTAAATTTTCTAACCTACCTGCCCGATTAAGGGATCTGACATTCCACGCTCCGATCCGTAGAACGCCAGTTTTCTTTCTCCTGATAACGACGTCCTCTTGAGTAGTCCCCGCCCGGAGATCCAAATGGGGGACTATTTTACCTCCGGAATATTTTACCCAAGAGGACGCCATCATCATTTACCCATACAGTAAAGCTGCATGCCCTCAGGAAAAATTACGGCTGTAGTTTCTTCTTGCTTTCAGCCGTTCGCAGGACCAGAACAGCAAGGCTATTTTGGTTAGTGTTACAAGGCCAGATCAGTCAATCATCCAGACTGTTGCCCCTGCAACTAATGAAAAGGCTGCTGCCCCTCTTCAGGAACCACACGTTTGTCTGGCCTCTCAACAGATACCCCTCCGTAGTGGTTGCACCTACGGTACGGCTATCTGTATCGTGCATTATCCTGCTGAAATGTAGGGTTTCGCAGGGATGGAATGAAGGGTAGAGCCACGGGTCGTGACACATCTGAAATATAACGTTTACTATTCAAAGTGCCGTCATTGCGCACAAGAGGTGACCGAGACGTGTAACCAATGGCACCCCATACCATCACGACGGGTGATACGCCAGTATGGCGATGACGAATACACGCTTCCAATGTGCGTTCACCGCGATGTCGCCAAACACGGATGCTGTAAACAGAACCTGGATTCATTCGAAAAAATGACGCTTTTCCATTCGTGCACCCAGGTTCGTCGCTGAGTACACCATCGCAGGCGCTCCTGTCTGTGATGCAGCGTCAAGGGTAACCGCAGCCACGGTCTCCGAGCTGATAGTCCACGCTGCTGCAAACGTCGTTGAACTGTTCGTGCAGATGGTTGTTGTCTTGCAAACGTCCCCATCTGTTGACTCAGGGATCGAGACGAGGCTGCACGATCCTTTACAGCCATGCGGATAAGATGCCTGTTATCTCGACTGCTAGTGATACGAGGCCGTTGGGATCCAGCACGGTGTTCCGTATTACCCTCCTGAACCCACCGATTCCATATTCTGCTAACAGTCATTGGATCTCGACCAACGCGAGCAGCAATGTCGCGATACAATAAACCGCAATCGCGATAGGCTTCAGTCAGACCTTTATCAAAGTCGGAAACGTGATGGCACGCATTTCTCCTCCTTACACGAGGCATCACAACAACGTTTCACCTGGCAACACCGTCAACTGCTGTTTGTGTATGAGAAGTGGACTGGAAACTTTCCTCATGTCAGCACGTTGTAGGTGTCGCCCCCGGTGGCAACCTTGTGTGAATGCTCTGAAAAGCTAATCATTTGCATATCGCAGCATGTTGTTCCTGTCGGTTAAATTTCGCGTCTGTAGCACGTCATCTTCGTGGTGTAGCAATTTTAATGGCCAGTAGTGTAGATGTTGAAAATGGATCTAGTATTATGCATCACATGCAGTACCTCAGTGGATATAGATAACGTAGATTGCAGTAGCTATACAGAAATGTGCAGGCTTTCATAGCAGAGACCAGAACGGGGAGCTGCCTGAAACCACGCTACAGACTGAAGAGGAAAACAACAAATGGTATATTTAAATTTTTCCGAACCATTGTTCGAAAGTTGCAACTTCTAAGAGTGCTGGTGTTTACGTTGTAGCACTCCTCTCCATCGGCGCTGCAACCGGGCCGAGGGTTTGGGTGACAAGCCGGGGCGCTGCTCCTCCGGAAGAGGGCCCGTCACGCGGCGCGCGCCGCCGGCCACCGTCAATTGTTCTCCGCTTTCAGCGCGCCTCTCCTGCAGCGGAGCGCGCAGGCAGCGGCGGAGCGCCGGGCCGCACCGCCTGGATCGCTCCCCCTGCTACTGTCTCAAGCATCGTTCGAAGCGTCGCCATTGTCACCACTCCGAAATTTGGACTCCCCCCAAAAGCTTTTTGACGATCGCTTTGAAACCTTTCGCAAAAATATTGTAGAAATGTTCTTAAGATGAAAGGTAAAGCGGTCGAAATCGACAGTGGCGGAGTAAACACAGCGAAGTGGGACTCTCATTCCAGGCTGCGCCGTTATATCAACCCTTTCGATTGTTTGCCTCGGTAGCTGCGAGGCCTGGTTTCGATTCCCGCCCGCGTCGGAGATTTTGGCCGCTGGGGTACTAGGTGCTGTGCTGCCCTTACGTTCGTACATTCGTAACTGACATTCCATTACTGAGACAGATGTCTGGGCATGTCCCAAAAGCCAAGAAATTTCAAAAAACAAGGAAAAAACCTTTCGATTGCATACGTATATCAACAAAAATCTTTCAAATGGTTCAAATGGCTCTGAGCACTATGGGACTTAACATCTTAGGTCATCAGTCACCTAGAACTTAGAACTACTTAAACCTAACTAACCTAAGGACATCACACGCATCCATGCCCGAGGCGGGATTCGAACCTGCGACCGCAGCGGTCGCTCGGCTCCAGACTGTAGCGCCTAGAACCGCGCGGCCACCGCGGCCGGCTAAAAAAAAATTCTTTCATTTAGCATGAGTATCTACATGCGTTTGAAATAATTTTTTTGAGTCCGGTATCGTACATTCACAA
This sequence comes from Schistocerca cancellata, assembly GCF_023864275.1. Taxonomy (NCBI): domain Eukaryota; kingdom Metazoa; phylum Arthropoda; class Insecta; order Orthoptera; family Acrididae; genus Schistocerca; species Schistocerca cancellata. The sequence continues at coordinate 78,943,183 of NC_064630.1, read as the reverse complement.
ATCGTTTCAACACCGTCATTAACGAGCTTTATATCCCTGCAACACCGCCTTTAACGAGCTTTATATCCCTGTAGTCGCATTTTCGAAGCTTTCGAATGCCGTTAAAAAAGTGTTTAGTTCCGTTAGAGAACCCATAATTACTTCATTATCTCGGTTAATAAGAGAGTTACTATGATTTGCTGGAAACGTCTTGTGATATCTTGAACCGTTCACAAATGTAAGGGGGGTGGGGGGGAATTTACGCCATCCTCTTTGTGATATATAGAACCGTTCACAAATGTAGGGAGGGGAGGCAAATTTACGCCATTCTCTTTGTGATATCTTCAACCGTTCACAAATGTAGCAGGGGGGGGGGGGGGAGGGGAGGGAAATTTACACCATTCTCTTTGTGATATCTTGAACCGTTCACAAACGTAGGGAGGGGGCAAATTTACGCTATTCTTTTGTTTATTTGGCGGGACATACCATTTTCCGTAGCACTTTCGTTACAAGAAAAAATCCAACACTGTTAACTAAACATAAAAAAAGGAAACAAGCTCCTCGTGCAGGCTTTGAAGGCTCAAGGAACGCCGACCGGCCGGCGTGTCAATCTCTGCCTTGCGCCGTCATGGAGGGGCATGTGGTCAGCACACTGCTCTTCTGGCCGCTTTGCCGACTTTCCAGACCCTGCAGTGCCTGCTGCCCATCCAGATAGCTCCTTAATTGGCATAAAGAGACTAAGTGAACGCTATGCCAGTTCTGCCACCAAGGAAAAGTCCTTGGCAGTACTGGAAATCGATCCCAGGTCGACCGCATGGCAGCCATCTACTCAGGTCACTGTTACGGAGTCTGTCAAAGTACTCATTGCTGGATAAAAATTAAATAATGGTTTCGGTACCGGGAACTTTACCTACAGAGTCTTTGTTGATTTAGAAAAGGTACTTGACAGCGTTAACTGGAAGAAAATCTTCGTAAACTTGCACGCTACATATTTGGACTGGAAAGACAACGTAGCGATGCCAACCATACAAAAAGACCAAAACGTTAGGATACATGTTAACCAAGAGCAACATAAAGCTAAATTAAAAAACAGTAAGGCAAGGTCTAACATTTTGATCAAAAAAGGTCTGAAGATCCAGAAAGAGGAAAAGTTTGTACTTAAGGCGACCATAATTCTCGTTTTGTGGGTGATATTGCGCAAATTGCTTATGTGAAAAACATTCACAGAATATAAACGTACAACAATTATGAAAAAGTATGAACTTAAGATTAACTGTATAAGAATTAAAGATAATATGGACACTTCAAATCAAAACTGAAAGAAATAAAATAAGAGAAACAGCTTAATTTTATGATTTAGGGGCCTTAATACAGAAGACAACATACGTAGCACATAAATCAGAAAAGCAACCGAAACAGCAAAACGGAATTTCGACGAAGAGGTAAAGGAAAAAAGGAATAATTTATCAAGACGTTCATCTGAATTGTATCCTGTATGCTTGTGAAAACTGGACAATGTTGGAGACAGAAGAGCGTTTAGAAGCGATGACATCGTCGTTTTGACGGTTAACGAGGAAATAAAAGTCCAACGAAGATGTTTTGAAAGAATTCAGTGAACGAAAGACTCTGATTTAAAAAAGGAAAACAAAACTTTCTGAACACTTCTTTAGACACAGTAAGTTTTTAACAAATATTGTATGAAAAACGTTTAGGAGAAGAAACCTAGGGGAGGTCAAGAAAAAAATATAGCTGTAAGTACGTAAAACTACAAACAGTCACTTTTTTGAATAGTTATTTATTAATCCATGAACCGGTTTTTGAACCTTTTCAGGTTCATCTTCAATGGTTTTCGGGAAGTTACGTACCTATTTCTAGCATAATGCTGGGTACTGGCTCTGTGACAAGAAGATGTAACATGTTTTAATGCATCGCCATGAGTATTGTTACTCTGTCTATATGGATGCAAAATTTTAGTTTTGTACTTACTGCAACACTGTGGGCGGCTTTTTTCGTTTAGTGTCCATCTGTCTGCTTCCATTGTGATGTCCAGTTGTGAAGTGAAGAACCATATACAGGGTGAGTCACCTAACGTTACCGGCAACATAGGCAAATACTGGAAATAAATACGAACAGGTCAATCAGTAATAGGAAAGGCGAGAGGAAAACAGATTCGTTGGAAGGACTCGAGGAAAGTGTGATGTACCTGTGAAGGAAATCGTATGCGAGATGCCAGTGCTGCCAATTCTAGAACGCTGTTGCAGCACGAGTAACTTAGAAGTACGAAGCGTACTGAAAAGTAATGTGTCCTATTTTTTTCGGATCTCAATATCGGTTGAGGTATTACACCTCATACATATTACTCGGTCGCTGACGCAAGCTGCAACGCTCTGCAGCTAGAAAGTTGCGAATTGTAACGTGTAACGTCGTTGGTTGGTTGATTTTGGGAAGAGGACCAAACAGCGAGTCATTTGGAAATTTGTGGTAAGCTCCTATGGGACCAAACTGCTGAGATCATCGGTCCCTAGGCTTGCACACTACTTAATCTAACTTAAACTAACTTACGCCAAGGGTAACACACACTCACCCATGCCTGAGGAACCTCCGACAGGGGGTGGGGGAGGGGAAACCGTGCGAACCGTAGCAAGGCCCCCCAGACCGAGCGGTTACTTCGCGCGTCCGCGAGGTCATTGGTCCGGTCGGATTAAGGAGGGATGGGGAAGGAAGGGTCGGCCGTGCCCTTTCAGAGGAACCATCCCGGCATTTGCCTGAAGCGATTTGGGAAAATCACGGAAAACCTAAATCTGGATAGCTTGACGCGTGTTTGAAACGGCGCCCTCCCAGATGCGATTCCAGTGTGCTAACCACTGCGCCACCTCGCTCGGTCGTGAAACATGGTGATGTATAACATAACTATGTCGGTGCGCGAGAAACACCGTGTGTAGTCGAGTTTCTAACCGCAGAAAACTTGCTCCACACATGGAACACCGTCTCCGTCAGCGCGACAATGCCATACCACACACGAGGGCTGCGGTATCTGCAACAGTCGGACGCCTTAGGTCCACTGGTGTCGGTCATCCTTCATACAGCACCCCCTCATACTACCCCCTATCCAGGGGCGAGGACGTCAGCAATACATTGAAGCTCTCAACAAAAAAAAAAAAAAAAAAATGGTTCAAATGGCTCTGAGCACTATGGGACTTAACATCTGTGGTCATCAGTCCCCTAGAACTTACAACTACTTTAACCTAAGGACATCACATAACACCCAGTCATCACGAGGCAGAGAAAATCCCTGACCCCGCTGGGAATCGAACCCGGGAACCCGGGCGTGGGAAGCGAGAACGCTACCGCACGACCACGAGCTGCGGACAGAATCTCTCACCCTCTCAGACGACACGATCTTACGCTTAGGTAGCGTGTGCTGTCCTCTATTTCCCAAATTCTCTTACAATTTAACATTAATGTCTTATGAATACTTGGTTTCACGACCTTTCGGTGACTGTATATTTAGTCATACTACACTCCTGGAAATGGAAAAAAGAACACATTGACACCGGTGTGTCAGACCCACCATACTTGCTCCGGACACTGCGAGAAAGCTGTACAAGCAATGATCACACGCACGGCACAGCGGACACACCAGGAACCGCGGTGTTGGCCGTCGAATGGCGCTAGCTGCGCAGCATTTGTGCACCGCCGCCGTCAGTGTCAGCCAGTTTGCCGTGGCATACGGAGCTCCATCGCAGTCTTTAACACTGGTAGCATGCCGCGACAGCGTGGACGTGAACCGTATGTGCAGTTGACGGACTTTGAGCGAGGGCGTATAGTGGGCATGCGGGAGGCCGGGTGGACGTACCGCCGAATTGCTCAACACGTGGGGCGTGAGGTCTCCACAGTACATCGATGTTGTCGCCAGTGGTCGGCGGAAGGTGCACGTGCCCGTCGACCTGGGACCGGACCGCAGCGACGCACGGATGCACGCCAAGACCGTAGGATCCTACGCAGTGCCGTAGGGGACCGCACCGCTACTTCCCAGCAAATTAGGGACACTGTTGCTCCTGGGGTATCGGCGAGGACCATTCGCAACCGTCTCCATGAAGCTGGGCTACGGTCCCGCACACCGTTAGGCCGTCTTCCGCTCACGCCCCAACATCGTGCAGCCCGCCTCCAGTGGTGTCGCGACAGGCGTGAATGGAGGGACGAATGGAGACGTGTCGTCTTCAGCGATGAGAGTCGCTTCTGCCTTGGTGCCAATGATGGTCGTATGCGTGTTTGGCGCCGTGCAGGTGAGCGCCACAATCAGGACTGCATACGACCGAGGCACACAGGGCCAACACCCGGCATCATGGTGTGGGGAGCGATCTCCTACACTGGCCGTACACCACTGGTGATCGTCGAGGGGACACTGAATAGTGCACGGTACATCCAAACCGTCATCGAACCCATCGTTCTACCATTCCTAGACCGGCAAGGGAACTTGCTGTTCCAACAGGACAATGCACGTCCGCATGTATCCCGTGCCACCCAACGTGCTCTAGAAGGTGTAAGTCAACTACCCTGGCCAGCAAGATCTCCGGATCTGTCCCCCATTGAGCATGTTTGGGACTGGATGAAGCGTCGTCTCACGCGGTCTGCACGTCCAGCACGAACGCTGGTCCAACTGAGGCGCCAGGTGGAAATGGCATGGCAAGCCGTTCCACAGGACTACATCCAGCATCTCTACGATCGTCTCCATGGGAGAATAGCAGCCTGCATTGCTGCGAAAGGTGGATATACACTGTACTAGTGCCGACATTGTGCATGCTCTGTTGCCTGTGTCTATGTGCCTGTGGTTCTGTCAGTGTGATCATGTGATGTATCTGACCCCAGGAATGTGTCAATAAAGTTTCCCCTTCCTGGGACAATGAATTCACGGTGTTCTTATTTCAATTTCCAGGAGTGTATGTCTGTCTGTCTTCGTCTGACCGACGACAAACACATTCACTTATAGACCAGATGCCGTGGGCCGATCTCAGCGACTGTGCAGACAGAATATATAGAGCGCTGCATAACTAGTACCTGCAGCCACGAGAGTACAGGAGGCAACGAGCACAGACGACGAATGACTAACGAGACAGAGGACAGCAGAAGCGGTAGTGAAAGAACTGAATGAACACATATGTGACACGTGTTCGTTACACGAGCGCCCGCAGTTAATGTCGGCGTGCGCGGGCGTGGGCGGTAATTAGGAGGCGAGCGCGTGCTGTTAGCGAGGAAGCGGCCTGCCGGCACCTAGCACCTAGCGCGCCGTGTTTACTTCCTGCCGCCTGCTCGGCTGTGTCACGGTCGCGAGATGCGCGCCTTCTCCGTGACGTAACGAGCCTAGCCGGCTCTTACGGGCTGACCGTATTGTTCTGGGACTGTACAGGATAGCGAGCAAGGCGGCGACGTCGAAATTGCCGGAAGTGACGTCACTGGCGTGGGAGTGAGAGTTGCAGCGGGAATGTGCCGTCGTTAGCATCTTCCGCCACGTCGCTGCCCGTCATAGGAGCACGCTTCCGTCTTCCCACAGCACCGCGGGCGGCGTCACCGAAGAAGAGAACGGCCAGTCGATCTTGAACAAAGTGGGAACAAGATGTGAGAGGTACTGAAAAAAAAAAGAACTACTACAGAAAGCGGTTAACATAATAGGATAACTTCCGTACACATACGTTATAGACTGATTGACAGAAGTTATGGAATAGCAGTATGCATGTACAGGGTTATTACAAATGATTGAAGCGATTTCACAGCTCTACAATAACTTTATTATTTGAGATATTTTCACAATGCTTTGCACACACATACAAAAACTCAGAAAGTTTTTTTAGGCATTCACAAATGTTCGATATGTGCCCCTTTAGCGATTCGGCAGACATCAAGCCGATAATCAAGTTTCTCCCACACTCGGCGCAGCATGTCCCCATCAATGAGTTCGAAAGCATCGTTGATGCGAGCTCGCAGTTCTGGCACGTTTCTTGGTAGAGGAGGTTTAAACACTGAATCTTTCACATAACCCCACAGAAAGAAATCGCATGGGGTTAAATCGGGAGAGCGTGGAGCCCATGACATGAATTGCTGATCATGATCTCCACCACGACCGATCCATCGGTTTTCCAATCTCCTGTTTAAGAAATGCCGAACTGGCATTCTGCTTTAGCCTTTTCCGTAAGATTTTCCAAACCGTCGGCTGTGGTACGTTTAGCTCCCTGCTTGCTTTATTCGTCGACTTCCGCGGGCTACGCGTGAAACTTGCCCGCACGCGTTCAACCGTTTCTTCGCTCACTGCAGGCCGACCCGTTCATTTCCCCTTACAGAGGCATCCAGAAGCTTTAAACTGCGCATACGATCGCCGAATGGAGTTAGCAGTTGGTGGATCTTTGTTGAACTTCGTCCTGAAGTGTCGTTGCACTGTCATGACTGACTGATGTGAGTGCATTTCAAGCACGACATACGCTTTCTCGGCTCCTGTCGCCATTTTGTCTCACTGCGCTCTCGAGCGCTCTGGCGGCAGAAACCTGAAGTGCGGCTTCAGCCGAACAAAACTTTATGAGTTTTTCTACATATCTGTAGTGTGTCGCGACCATATGTCAATGAATGGAGCTACAGTGAATTTATGAAATCGCTTCAATCATTTGTAATAGCCCTGTATATACACTCCTGGAAATGGAAAAAAGAACACATTGACACCGGTGTGTCGGACCCACCATACTTGCTCCGGACACTGCGAGAGGGCTGTACAAGCAATGATCACACGCACGGCACAGCGGACACACCAGGAACCGCGATGTTGGCCGTCGAATGGCGCTAGCTGCGCAGCATTTGTGCACCGCCGCCGTCAGTGTCAGCCAGTTTGCCGTGGCATACGGAGCTCCATCGCAGTCTTTAACACTGGTAGCATGCCGCGACAGCGTGGACGTGAACCGTATGTGCAGTTGACGGACTTTGAGCGAGGGCGTATAGTGGGCATGCGGGAGGCCGGGTGGACGTACCGCCGAATTGCTCAACACGTGGGGCGTGAGGTCTCCACAGTACATCGATGTTGTCGCCAGTGGTCGGCGGAAGGTGCACGTGCCCGTCGACCTGGGACCGGACCGCAGCGACGCACGGATGCACGCCAAGACCGTAGGATCCTACGCAGTGCCGTAGGGGACCGCACCGCCACTTCCCAGCAAATTAGGGACACTGTTGCTTCTGGGGTATCGGCGAGGACCATTCGCAACCGTCTCCATGAAGCTGGGCTACGGTCCTGCACACCGTTAGGCCGTCTTCCGCTCACGCCCCAACATCGTGCAGCCCGCCTCCAGTGGTGTCGCGACAGGCGTGAATGGAGGGACGAATGGAGACGTGTCGTCTTCAGCGATGAGAGTCGCTTCTGCCTTGGTGCCAATGATGGTCGTATGCGTGTTTGGCGCCGTGCAGGTGAGCGCCACAATCAGGACTGCATACGACCGAGGCACACAGGGCCAACACCCGGCATCATGGTGTGGGGAGCGATCTCCTACACTGGCCGTACACCACTGGTGATCGTCGAGGGGACACTGAATAGTGCACGGTACATCCAAACCGTCATCGAACCCATCGTTCTACCATTCCTAGACCGGCAAGGGAACTTGCTGTTCCAACAGGACAATGCACGTCCGCATGTATCCCGTGCCACCCAACGTGCTCTAGAAGGTGTAAGTCAACTACCCTGGCCAGCAAGATCTCCGGATCTGTCCCCCATTGAGCATGTTTGGGACTGGATGAAGCGTCGTCTCACGCGGTCTGCACGTCCAGCACGAACGCTGGTCCAACTGAGGCGCCAGATGGAAATGGCATGGCAAGCCGTTCCACAGGACTACATCCAGCATCTCTACGATCGTCTCCATGGGAGAATAGCTGCCTGCATTGCTGCGAAAGGTGGATATATACTGTACTAGTGCCGACATTGTGCATGCTCTGTTGCCTGTGTCTATGAGCCTGTGGTTCTGTCAGTGTTATCAGGTGATGTATCTGACCCCAGGAATGTGTCAATAAAGTTTCCCCTTCCTAGGACAATGAATTCACGGTGTTCTTATTTCAATTTCCAGGAGTGTAGACGGCGTTAGTATCTCGTACGCAAGATACAAAAGGGCAGTGAATTGGCAGAGCTGTTATTTGTACTTTGGTGATTTATATTAAAAGATGTCCGACGTGATAATTACCGCACGACAGGAATTAACAGACTTTGAACGTAGAATGGTAACTGGAGCTAGGTGCACGGTACCACGGGACATTCCGTTTAGAAAATCGTTGGGAATTTAAAAAATGGTTCAAATGGCTCTGAGCGCTATGGGACTTAACTTCTGAGGTCATCAGTCACCTAGAACTTAGAACTACTTAAACCTAACTAATCTAAGGACATCACACACAACCATACCCGAGGCAGGATTCGAAGCGGTCACGCGGTTCCAGACTGTAGCGCCTAGAACCGCTCGGCCACTCCGACCAGCGGGAATTCAATATTTCGAGATCCTTAGTGTCAAGAAAGTGCCGAGAATATCAAACATGAGGTGTTACGTCTCACATTACACAACTCAGTGGCCGACAGCCTTCACGTAACGTTCGAGAGCAGCGGCGTTTGCGTAAAGTTGTCAGTGCTAGCCGGCCGCGGTGGCCGAGCGGTTCTAGGCGCTACACTCTGGAACCGCGCGGCCGCTGTGGTCCCAGGTTCGATCCTACCTCGGACATGAATGTGTGTGATGTCTTTAGGTTAGTTAGGTTCAAGTAGTTCTAAGTTCTAGGGGACTGATGACCACAGAAGTTAAGCCCCATAGTGCCCAGAGCCATTTAACCATTTTTTTGTCAGTACTAACACACAATCAACAGTGCGTGAAATAACAACAGAAAGCAATGTGAGACGTACGAAGAACGTATCCGTTAGGTCAGTGCCGCGAAATTTGGCGTTAATTGGCTATGGAAGCAGACGACCAACGTGATAGTCGTCCGGCCCCGGTAGCTGAGTGGTCAGCGTCACGGAATGTCAATCCTAAGGTCCCGGGTTCGATTCCCGGCTGGGTCGGAGATTTTCTCCGCTCAGGGACTGGGTGTTGTGTTGTCCTAATCATCATCATTTCATCCCCATCGACGCGCAGGTCGCCGAAGTGGCGTCAACTCGGAAGACCTGCACCAGGCGAACGGTCTACCCGACGGGAGGCCCTAGCTACACGACATTTTATTTCATTACGTGATAGTCTTTGCTAACAGCACGACATCACGTGCAGCGCCTCTCCTGCCGTCGTGACTATATCGGTTGCAGCCGACTGGAAAACCGTGGTCTGGTCAGAAGAGTTCCGATTTCTGTTGGTAAGACCTGGTGGCAGGGTTCGAGTGTGACGCAGACCCCTCGAAGCAATGCACCCAAGTTGTCAAGAAGGCACTGTGTAAAATGGTGGTGCCTCCATAATGGTGTGGGCTGTGATTAGATGGACCGGATTGGGTCCTCTGGTCCAACAGAACCGATCATTGACTGTAAATGATGGGCTCAGCTACTTCGAGACCATTTGCAGACATTCATGGACAACATGTTTCCAAATATCTATGGATTTTTATAAATAACAATGTGTAACGCCGGAAATGCATATCCTCCTATTTCCATCTATTGTACTATAAATTTGTTATCCTTATTTTTGTTACCTGAATATATGACATTTCTGTGTCTTTACATATTGTAATTGTTTTACTATTTGTATATATATATATTTATGCGCTTATGTCGATGTATAATTGGTTTGTTTCGTAAATATTATTTGTATTTTTACGCTGGGTCTTGCCTACGGAAAACTGCTATCGAACGATTACATCGATAGATCGTGTGAAGAATCAAAGTGTGTAGGATCTTTGGTAGTGTTAACTTTGCCGCGTGGAGCGCGGGCAGAGGGAGTCTGGCTGGAGTAGCGAGTGGAGCAGGTGTGTTGTGTGAAGCTCCCGCGAGTTGCCGCGCTTTCGGGGTTTGGCAGCATGTAATTGCGCTCGACTTGCGATGATAGTTTCTGACATGGTGTCGCGGACAGGAAGCATTAGCTGGCGCACATCAAGAGCCCGTTTCGTCTGGTGACCGTGTCGAGAAGAAGGCGCGCCAACATCCAGCTTCTGCAACAGCGGCGGCCGACAATGAGTGACTGTCGCCACCTCCTCGATCGACGGCTTCAAACCTTCAATCAACCAACAAGGAAGACTGGAAGCACGTAAAGTTTTAGAACTGTATGGCAGACCTCAGCTTTTCAAACTTTTAAAATTGTTGCATCACAAAATTACAGCTACTTAGCATGAACCTTTGTTGCTCATTGTCCCAATTGCATTACCAAGCAGGGTCCCTTCCTTTTCCGGAATGAACCCGAGTGTCGTTGAAATTCAAACGCCAGCATCATTTTATTTCACTGCTTTAATTTCAAAGTTCAGTTAAGGTATTCATAGCTGGCTACAGTATTTAGATTGCACAAGCACAAATTAAGAGTGCGTGTTTTGTTACCGTATTTTAGTTACCTGTGACTGCAGCTCATCTTGGTACGTACTAAATTTTTCTATTGTTAATTGTTCAGAATCATTAAATTCAAGTTCAAAGTTAAATCTCTTATTTCTAAATTGCGTAGATTCAAGTAGCTTTTGAAATGATTGTTGAGGTAGCCCAAGACTAACCTTATTTTATTGAATTTCGTAGTGCTTCAGAAACAAAGCTCACTGTTAACTTCAGCCACTAAATTAACTTTCAATTTTCCGGTTTTATTAATTCTTTTGCTAAATTAAGTCAGAGCGTAGCGAAATTTATTACTTCTGACAAACTTTCAGTTTTCACACTACATGTGTCAACCTTCAGTTGCCACGCTTCTAGTGCTAATTATATGTGTAATAATCTTTCTTTTTCAGTTACTATAGTAATTGTCCTTAGGACTGGCGACCGTAATTTCCCCCAAATCTCAAATATCTAATTACCGCTAGTTGATTGTTAACGTAACGGCCGCACATTTACTTTCTTTATTAACTTTACCCCTTTTCAAAATTAATTTCCACCAGTTTCATTAGCATTTTTCCTTTCATTTAGATGTAACCCTTTCCTCCCTCTTTACCGACAAATTAACCTCGGTGACGATTGCTTTTCCCAAATTTCCATTAGGTACACGCGGTTTAAATTTTCACTGTCATTAAGGTCGATAAGTGAGGGGGAGGTTACAAATGCACCATGTCAGCAGGCCACAATTGCTCGCGATTACTTTGAAGAACATTCTGGACGATTCGAACGAATGATTTGGCAGCTCAGATCGCCCAACACGAGTCCCACCGAACATTTATGGTGTATAATCGAGAGGGCAGTTCGTGCAAAAAATCCTGCACCGGCAACACTTTCTCAGTTATGGACGGCTATACATGCAGCTTGGCTCAATATTCCTGCAGGGGACTTCCAACGGTTGAGTCCTTGCCACGTGAAGCTGCTGTGCTATGGCGGGCAAAAATGAGGTCCGACACGATATTGGGATGTATTACATGACTTTTGTCACTTCAATGTATTTGCAAATAGTGATGACAATTAATTAGAAAATAATGAATAGGCTCATTAATATGAGTAATAACTCATTCATAATCCTCGCTTCCGCCACGTAACAAACTGAAGTAACTCATCATACGAGGGTCACTCCAAAAGAAATGCACACTATTTTTGTAAAAATACAGTTTTCATTCTACATGTGTGAAAGTTTTACAGTGTGTAGATACATCCTTCCTGCTTGCTTTCAAACTTAGTTCAACCGGTTCCCGTGAGTGGCGCCGTCACAGCATGTCTTCAAGATGGCTGCTGCACTTGACGTTCGTCAGAAGCTACGTGCTGTCTTAGAATTCCTGTGCTGTGTAAACGAGACAGTGGGAAACATCCACAAGATATTGAAAACGGTGTATGGAGATGCTGCTTTCGATAGCAGTACAGTTAGTCGGTGGGCAACCAGGTTACGTGATGAAACCGGGCACGGCAATATTGAGGATTGTCCTCGCAGCGGCAGGCCTCGTACTGCACACACTCCAGACAATGTGCAGAGAGTTAACGAATCGGTGACTGCTGACAGACGCATCACAGTGAACGGATTGTCACGCTACGTTGGGAAGGAAGTGTTTGCAGAATACTGAAAGTGTTGGCGTTAAAAAAGGTTTGTGCCAGGTGGGTTCCCAGGATGTTGACAGTGGCTCACAAAGAAACAAGAAAAACGGTATGCAGCGAACTTTTGGAACAGTACGAGAATGGTGGAGATGAATTTCTTGGAAGAATTGTGACAGGTGACGAAACATGGCTCCATCATTTTTCACCAGAGACGTAGAGGCAAGCAACAGAGTGGCAGCATGCAAATTTACCCAAAAAAAAATTCAAAACCACACCTTCTGCTGGAAAAGTTATGGCTATGGTGTTTTTAGATTCCGAAGGACTCTTGCTTGTGGACATCATGCCAAATGGAACCACTATAAATTCTGATGCATATGTGACGACACTGAAGAAACTTCAAGCTCGACTGAGTCGTGTTCGACCACATCGGCAAAAGCAGGATGTTTTGCTGTGGCACGACAATGCACGGCCACATCTCAGTCAAAAAACCATGCAAGCGATCACAAACCTCGGATGAACAACACTGAAACACCCGCCTTACAGTCCTGACCTGGCTCCATGTGTGACTATCATCTCTTTGGGAAACTGAAAGACTCTCTTCCTGGAACAAGGTTTGAAGATGATGACTCCCTTATGGACGCTGCCAAACAGTGGCTCCAACAGGTTGATCCAAAATTTTACCGTGCGGATATACAGGCGCTGGTTCCAAGATGCCGTAAGGCAGTTGAGAGGGATGGAAATTATTTGGAGAAATGAAAATATTGTTCCTAAAGGATGTATCTACACACTGTAAAACTTTCAAATATGTAGAATTAAAGATGGATTTTTAAAAAAAAGTGTGCATTTCTTTTGGAGTGACCCACGTATCTAGACACCGTCACCGTCACTGCTGTCATTATTTTAAAAAAATGCAAATTACGAAAGAAGCCGCATCCAAATACCTCTTCCTCTCCCATTGCCTCCCCCTTCCTCCACACGCACAGATAACAGTAAGAATAAAAACAAACGAAAACTGAGCTGCATACAGCTACTTCAACACAAACAAAAGTTGTGAGGTGACTGCACCACAGCAGTTGGCAATACCGTACACAGCTTTATGTTGTTTAAAAATATACACGTCGAAACGCTAGCGTATGTAGTTAAATGCGTAAATGTTGAGAACTGCACATCCTGCACTTTACAGACTTAACATATCAACTCTTCAAACGACTATAAGTTTCTAAACGACTGCAAGAGATTCACACTGTCTGACAAAAAAAGTGAAGCACCCAGAAGACAAGGCCAGATGTCAGTGCAATATCGTACACACACACACACACACACACACACACACACACACACACACACACACACACGTAAATGAATTGAGGTGCAATGCTCTGTGAAAGGTAGCGGGGTCACCACAGTGCATTAGTCTTGTTACCAGGCCTGGTCGGGTATGTAACGTGCATGAACAGCGTTCATTTTCATGTGTAGAATGATGACACTGAAGGACACTGATATGCCACGTAGTCGTATGAGACAGCGTTATCAACAGCTGACATAATTTGAAAAGGGCCACATTGTGAATCTCCATTTGGACAACTGGTCGAATAGTAAGGTAAAGTCTTATGGGACCAAACTGCTGAGGTCATCGGTCTGGTCGAATAGTGTAGTATCCAGATATTGGGGGCATTCGGATGTGACAGTGGCCCTTTGTTGCTGTGCATGGTAACGCCAGGGCAGGCGTACTTGTTGTCAAGGTTCCGGTTGACCGCGTTTGACCACCACAATGGAAGGTCGCCATAAAGCGCGCCCGGCACATCCCAACCCCTTCACATCTGCGCCTGCCATCCGAGAGCAAGTAATGAACTCCACGCAACATTCCGTTTCATTCCTCGCCATCGGTCAGAGACTAGCCGCAGCCAATGATGATGATGATGATGATATCTGGTTTGTGGAACCCTTAACTGCCTGGTTATCAGCGCCCATACAAATTTCCAATCTTGTCATTGTCCAGTCTCGCCACTTTCCCGAATGATGATGAAATAATGAAAACAACACAAACATCCAGTGTACGGGCGGGGAAAATCCCCGACCCGACCGGGTATCGAACCAGGGATCCCGTGAGCTAGAGGCAGCAATGCTAGCCATTACATCACGAGCTGTGGACTAGCAGCAGCCGAGCTAGGGAATTACCGTCCCATGCGTAAACTGCAGTTAACATCACAAAAAAATGGCTGCGTTTGGGTGATTTCGTGATTGATGATGAGCGTTTGGCGTCATTGGCCGGGAGGCCCCTCGCGGGGCAGGTCCGGCCGCCTTGGCGCAGGTCTTATTACATTCGGCGCCACATTGGGCGACCTGCACGCCGGATGGGGATGAAATGATGATGATGATTAGGAAGCATAGACTGTTAATGGACGGCTTCACATTGCGTTCAGTGATGTATCGCGGGTCTGCACTATCCCGGATGAGAATCGTCAGCGAGTACGACGGCGATCTGGGGCGCGTCCCAATCTTCCCGTGTTTTGGCGATGTACGAGCTGCATTCAAGTTCTAAGGCCTCCGATTTCTTTTCTAATTAACTACTCACCCGAAATCGATGAAACTGGCGTTACTTCTCGACGTAATCGCCCTGCAGACGTACACATTTTTCACAACGCTGACGCCATGATTCCGTGGCAGCGGCGAAGGCTTCTTTAGGTGTCTGTTTTGACCACTGGAAAATCGCTGAGGCAATAGCAGCACGGCTGATGAATGTGAGGCCACGGAGAGTGTCTCTCATTGTTGGAAAAAGCCAAAAGTCACTAGGAGCCAGGTCAGGTGAGTAGGGAGCATGAGGAATCACTTCAAAGTTGTTATCACGAAGAAACTGTTGCGTAACGTTAGCTCGATGTGCGGGTGCGTTGTCTTGGTGAAACAGCACACGCGCAGCCCTTCCCGGACGTTTTTGTTGCAGTGCAGGAAGGAATTTGTTCTTCAAAACATTTTCGTAGGATGCACCTGTTACCGTAGTCCCCTATGGAACGCAATGGGTAAGAATTACGCCCTCGCTGTCCCAGAACATGGACACCATCATTTTTTCAGCACTGGCGGTTAGCCGAAATTTTTTTTGGTGGCGGTGAATCTGTGTGCTTCCATTGGGCTGACTGGCGCTTTGTTTCTGGATTGAAAAATGGCATCCACGTCTCATCCATTGTTACAACCAACGAAAAGAATGTCCCATTCATGTTGTCGTTGGACGTCAACATTGCTTGGCAACATGCCACACAGGCAGCCATGCGGTCGTCCGTCAGTATTCGTGGCACCCACCTGGATGACACTTTTCGCATTTTCAGGTCGTCATGCAGGATTGTGTGCACAGAACCCACAGAAATGCCAACTCTGGAGGCGATCTGTTCAACAGTCATTCGGCGATCCCCCAAA
This sequence comes from Schistocerca cancellata, assembly GCF_023864275.1. Lineage (NCBI taxonomy): Eukaryota > Metazoa > Arthropoda > Insecta > Orthoptera > Acrididae > Schistocerca > Schistocerca cancellata. The sequence goes on along the minus strand of NC_064630.1, from coordinate 78,927,672 downwards.
ACAATTCTCTCCACTTTCTCGATCGTGTCGTCAGACCAGCTTGTGCGAGCCCGAGGTTGTTTCGGTTTGTTGTCACACGATGTTCTGCCTTCATTAAACTGTCGCACCCACGAACGCACTTTCGACACATCCATAACTCCATCACCACATGTCTCCCTGAACTGTCGATGAATTTCAATTGGTTTCACACCACGCAAATTCAGAAAACGAATGATTGCACGCTGTTCAAATAAGGAAAACGTCGCCATTTTAAGTATTTAAAACAGTTCTCATTCTCGCCGCTGGCGGTAAAATTCCATCTGCCGTACAGTGCTGCCATCTCTGGGACGTATTGACACTGAACGCGGCCTCATTTTAAAACAATGCGCATGTTTCTATCTCTTTCCAGTCCGGAGAAAAAAATCGGAGGCCTTAGAACTTGAATGCACCTCATACAGTGGTGCTATTTCTAGCGTCGTGGTGCGAGGAGCCATTGGGTATGATTTTAGGTCACAGCTGTTTTTAGTCACTTAGGGAATGCTGACGGCACAACAGCACGTCATGGAAATCGTGTGTCCTCATGTGCTTCTCCCATGCCACAGTATCGTGGTGGAGTATTTTAGAAGGACAATGCTCGTCTACACACGGCACATGTCTCTATGAGCTGTCTGCGTGACGCTGAACCGAGCGAGAGGGCGCCGTGGTTAGACACTGGACTCTCATTCGGAACGATGACGGTTCAAACCCACGTCCGGCCATCTTGATTTAGGTTTTCAGTGATTTCACAACATCGCGTCAGGCAAATGCCGGGACGATTCCTTTGAAAGGACAAAGCCGACTTCCTTCCCCGTCCTTCCCTAATCTGATCGGACGAATGACCTCGCTGTTTGCTGCCTTGCCCCAGATCAGGTAACCCTGATGTTAGATACTCCAGTGGTCAGCGTATCCCCATATCTGTCCCTGATAGAACACCCGCGTCCGGCCATCCTGATTTAGGTTTTCCGTGATTTCCCTAAATCGCTCCAGGCAAATGCCGGGATGGTTCCTTTGAAAGGGCACGGCCGACTTCCTTCCCCATCCTTCCCTAATCCGTTGAGCCCGATGATCTCGCTGTTTGGTCTCTTCCCCCCAACCCACCCCTGATAGAACATGTGTGGGACCAGCACATATGGCAACTTGGTCCCTGTGTAAGTAGGCTGTTTAGGTTTTTATATTGGTAACGCCACGTAGCGATCTGTATGAAAATCACTGGCTGTGCTGTGTGCAGTCTGTGGCTAGTTTGCATTGTTGTCTGCCAATGTAGTATTGGGCAACTGGATGTTAACAGCGCGTAGCATTGCGCAGTTGGAGGTGGGCCGCCAGCAGTGGTGGATGTGGAGAGAGAGATGGTGGAGTTTTGAAATTTGTAAGACTGGATGGCATGAACTGCTATATATATTATGACTGTTAAGGTAAATACATTGTTTGTTCAAGTGTGGTGTCTAACTTCTGTGTCAGGATCCAGCATGTCAGTGACCCCTTACAACGGTTATGGCAAGCTCTTCTCAAGACAGGATACGACGGCTTTATGGCACCCTTCCCAACCGAATCAGTGCATCCACGAAGGCTTGATGGGGTGCAACATCACCCTCATAAGGGTGGTCGTACTGTCAAGTTATTTGAAAATCTGCCTCGAATTTGTAATGACAGCAGCAACATGAAATTCCGCCATAACGTGCGGCGTTCCGTTTCGTTTCGTTTCCTCCTGGCCTTCTGGGTGCTCCACAATTTTTGTCAGGCAGTGTATGAAGACTATCCAGGTTTTACTTGTTCTCCAGTTTCACTCCATTTTAAGCGATGATGATGATGATGATCATTTTGGATTATGGGGCACTCAACGGCGTGGTTATCAGCGCCTGTACAAATTCCCAATCTTTTCACAGTCCAGTCTTGACATTTTCAAAAATGATGATGAAAGGATGAGTACAACACAAACACCCAGTCCCCGGGCGGAGGGAAGCCGCGACCCGGCCGGCAATCGAATCCGGAACCCCCTGATCCAGAGGCAGTAACGCTAACCACTAGACCACGAGCTGCGGACCATTTTAAGCGAGTTCACAATCATATCTACAATCGTGTTCGCTGTGTAACCGCCTTCCCTCTTCCGCGCCATGCTCTCACCATCAACTCTTAAAAAAGTATGAGGAGAGTGGTCTGCGGTTCCAATCACCGCAGAAGACTTATAGCTTTGATCTCTGTGGAGTTGCCTCTGTGCTGCAGAATCTACATCTACATCTACATCCATACTCCGCAAGCCACCCGACGGTGTGTGGCGGAGCGTACATTGAGTACCTCTATCGGTTCTCCCTTCTATTCCAGTCTCGTATTGTTCGTGGAAAGAAAGATTGTCGGTATGCCTCTGTGTGGGCTCTAATCTCTCTGATTTCATCCTCAAGGTCTCTTCGCGAGATATACGTAGGAGGGAGCAATATACTGCTTGACACCTCGGTGAAGGTATGTTCTCGAAACTTCAACAAAAGCCCGAACCGAGCCACTGAGCGTCTCTCTTGCAGAGTCTTCCACTGGAGTTTATCTATCATCTCCGTAACGCTTTCGCGATTACTAAATGATCCTGTAACGAAGCGCGCTGCTCTCCGTTGGATCTTCTCTATCCCTTCTATTAACCCTATCTGGTACGGATCCCACACCGGTGAGCAGTATTCAAGCAGTGGGCGAAGAAGTGTACTGTAACCTACTTCCTCTGTTTTCGGTTTGCATTTCCTTAGGATTATTCCATTGAATCTCAGTCTGGCATCTGCTTTACCGACGATTAAATTTATATGGTCATTCCATTTTAAATCACTCCTAACGCCTACTCCCAGATAATTTATGGAATTAACTGCTTCCAGTTGCTGACCTGCTATATTGTAGGTAAATGACAAGGGATATTTCTTTCTATGTATTCGCAGCGGTTACTATGAACACCGCCATGTAGCCACAATAATGCCAGTGACAATATTCGTTCCTATACGCAAATACAGAGATCCTATCTCGGATACGAGGAGTCCGAGCTCGCGCCGGCGCAAGTTAAGATTAGCTACACGGACTGCGGCTGTGAACGGCATGGCGACGGCACGTGGCCGACTCACCCCAGCGGGGCCACCGTTGCTGTTTTCCCCGTTCTGGCCTGCGTCCAAGTAGCACAGCGCTTTCCCACCACTCCTAAATATCAGAGCAGAAAACTTTTTTTCAGTTATTGTTGTTGTTGTGGTCTTCAGTCCAGAGACCGGTTTGATGCAGCTCTGCATGCTACTCTATCCTGTGCAAGCTGCTTCATCTCCCAGTACCTACTGCAGCCTACATCCTTCTGAATCTGCTTAGTATATTCATCTCTTGGTCTCCCTCTACGATTTTTACCCTCCACGCTGCCCTCCAATGCTAAATTGGTGATACCTTGATGCCTCAGAATATGCCCTACCAACCGATCCCTTCTTCTAGTCAAGTTGTGCCACAGATTTCTCTTCTCTCCAATTTTATTCAATACCTCCTCATTAGTTATGTGATGTACCCATCTAATCTTCAGCATTCTTCTGTAGCACCACATTTCGAAAGCTTCTATTCTCTTCTTGTCTAAACTATTTATCGTCCACGTTTCACTTCCATACATGGCTACACTCCATACAAATACTTTCAGAAACGACTTCCTGACACTTAAATCTATACTCGATGTTAACAAATTTCTCTTTTTCAGATTGTTATTATTATTGTTATTGTTATTAGCTGATTTCGCGTCTTTATCCGCTTACTTAAGAGGGGAGTTCAATAAGTAATTTTTTCTCGGCCACTTTTGGTTGGCAAAATGCGGAATTTGTTGTGGGACGTCATGGTATATTCCCGCTTCAGTTCCTACTGTTTCATGAAGTTGCAATAGGTGGCGACCCTATAGGTACCCTTCAAAATGGCATCAGTACAGAGGTGCGTTCCAAGTGGAGAGCTATCATTCATTGAGTTTCTTTCATCGGAAAATCAGAACATCGCAGATATTCATAGCTACTTTTAGAATATCTACGGAGACCTGGCATTGAACAAAAGCACGGTGAGTCGGTAAGCGAGGCCTCAGTCATCATCGCAGCAAGGTCGCGCAAACCTGTCCCATCACCCGCGTGCGGGCCGGCTGCGCGCAGCTGTGACTCCTGAAGTGTTCGAACGTGCGGACACTCTCTTTCGAGGTGATCGACAGCTCGCTGCACAACTGGACGTCTCCGTAGGTAATGACGGCAAACTCGTCCACCATTTGGGGTACTCAAAGCTGAGTGCCCTCCAGGTTCCTCTCCGTCTAACAGAAGACCATAAAGGACAACGAAGGACCATCTGTGCGGAACTGCTTGCGCGTTACGAAGCTGATCCTGATAATTTGTTGTCACATGCGATGAAACATGGTAGAGTGGTACAGGGCATATAATCACCCCCCCCTCCCTCCCTCACCCCAATGAGGTGGTGTAAGGCAGCCGCACTGAACGGAGATTATGTTTAAAAACAGAGATTCATAGCCAAAAGTATGAGGAATAATATGGTGTACTGGAAACCTGATTAAAACCAAACTGCTTTCAGAAAAAAATGTGTTGCATGCCTTTTTGAACGGCCGTCGTACTCTTGTGTACCTCGTTCCCACGCCTTCCCCGCGAGGAGCGCTCCGTGGACTTTCCGACAGTTTAGTAGGTGCCGCAGGTACTGCGCCACTTCCGACCATCAGTTTTGTACCGTGGTATTTCCTAACAGAGCCTGCCCTATAGTTGCCGCTACCTTCGACGCGGAAACAGAGACGTGTTCTGTCAATTGCTGCTTCTTCTGTTTCTCAATCAGATTAAAAAGAAAAAATACGTTCGCAGGAGAGCTTTTGTGAAGTTTGGAAGGTAGGAGACAAGGTACTGGCGGAATTAAAGCTGTGAGGACGGGACGTGAGTCGTGCTTGGGTAGCTCAGTTGGTAGAGCACTTGCCCGCGAAGGGCAAAGGTCCCGAGTTCGAGTCTCGGTCCGGCACACAGTTTTAATCTGCCAGGAAGATTCACATTTAAACTTGCCTACTTACTATGTGCATAATTATTCCTTAGCGAGAATAAAATATGAAATAATGTTCTTATTACAAATCGATCAGGAAAAAACTGCGATTAACACCAGCCAGTTTTTCGACGAGGTATGTCCGGCAAGCGTCTCTCCCACTGCTGCGGCTTAATTTGACGGCCGAAAAAGTTCCGGCTAAAATATTTGTAGTCGGAAGCACCACGTTGATGTCAGGTGTCGTAAAGGCCACGGTCGGAAAGAGCACAACATCGCCAATAAACTAAGCATCATCAGGACTGTCCTCGATTAGCCAACGATCCCGGAGGCTTTCGGATACGCCATAATTCCAATTCTTTACCTAGTCAGCATCTCCCCACCTCAGCGCCCACTACCACAGGAGGAAGGGCAGTTTGCTTTCCCGGATAGTTACTTTGAAATTGTCTAATGCAGGGTGGTCCATTGACAGTGATCGGGCAAAACATCTCAAGAAATAGGCTGTAATAGTCACAAACATCTCAAGAAATAGGCTGTAATAGTCACAAACGTATAAGTACGTGGTATCACGTAACATCCCGCCAGTGCGGATGGTATTTGCTCCGTGTTACATTACCCGTGTTAAAATGGACCGTTTACCAATTGCGGAAAAGGTCGATATCGTGTTGATGTATGGCTATTGTGATCAAAATACCCAACGCGCGTGTGCTATGTATGCTGCTCGGTATCCTGTACGACATCATCCAAGTGTCCGGACCGTTCGCCGGATAGTTACGTTATTTAAGGAAACAGGAAGTATTCAGCCACATGTGAAACGTTAACCACGACCTGCAACAAATGATGATGCCCAAGTAGGTGTTTTAGCTGCTGTCGCGGCTAATCCGCACATCAGTAGCAGGCAAATTGCGCGAGAATCGGGAATCTCAAAAACGTCGGTGTTGAGAATGCTACATCAACATCGATTGCACCCTTAATATATTTCTATGCACCAGGAATTGCATGGCGACGACTTTGAACGTCGTGTTCATTTCTGCCACTGGGCACAAGAGAAATTACGGGACGATGACAGATTTTTTGCACGCGTTCTGTATAGCGACGAAGCGTCATTCACAAACAGCGATAACATAAAACGCCATAATACGCACTATTGCGCATCGGAAAACCCACGATGACTGCGGCCGGCCGGTGTGGCCTTGCGGTTAAAGGCGCTTCAGTCTGGAACCGCGTGACCGCTACGGTCGCAGGTTCGAATCCTGCCTCGGGCATGGATGTGTGTGATGTCCTTAGGTTAGTTAGGTTTAAGTAGTTCTAAGTTCTAGGGGACTGATGACCACAGAAGTTGAGTCCCATAGTGCTCAAAGCCATTTGAACCATTTTGAACCACGATGACTGCGACCTTGGCGGGTTAATGTATGGTGCGGCATTATGGGAGGAAGGATAATTGGCCCCTATTTTATCGATGGCAATCTAAATGGTGCAGTGTATGCTGACATCCTACGTAATGTTCTACCGCTGTTACTACAAGATGTTTCACTGCGTGACAGAATGGCGATGTACTTCCAACATGATAGATGTCCGGCACATAGCTCTCGTGCGGTTGAAGCGGTATTGAATAGCGTATTTCATGACAGATGGATTGGTCGTCGAAGCACCATACCATGGCCCGGGCGTTCACCGGATCTGACGTCCCCGGATTTCTTTCTGTGGGGAAAGTTGAAGGATATTTGCTATCGTGATCCACCGACAACGCCTGACAACATGCGTCAGCGCATTGTCAATGCATTACGGAAGGCGAACTGCTCGCTGTTGCCAAATGCATTGAGGTTGACGGACATCATTTTGAGCATTTATTGCATTAATGTGGTATTTACAGGTTCAAAATGGTTCAAATGGCTCTGAGCACTATGGGACTTAACATCTGTGGTCATCAGTCCCCTAGAACTTAGAACTACTTAAACCTAACTAACCTAAGGACATCACACACATCCATGCCCGAGGCAGGATTCGAACCTGCGACCGTAACAGTCGCGCGGTTCCGGACTGAGCGCCTAGAACCGCGAGACCACCACGGCCGGCATTTACAGGTAATCACGCTGTAACAGCACGCGTTCTGAGAAATGATAAGTTCACAAAGGTACACGTATCACATTGGAACAACCGAAATAAAATGTTCAAACGTACCTACGTTCTGTATTTTAATTTATTAAACCTACCTGTTATCAACTGTTCGTCTAAAATTGTGAGCCATATGTTTGTGACTATTGCAGCGCCATCTATCACAAAGCGAAAAAAGTGGTCTAACTAAAACATTATATTTCTTTACGTACTAGACGAATATGTAATAAAAAATGGGGGTTCCTATTTAAAAATAAAAACGCAGTTGATATCCGTTTGACCTATTACAACGCCATCTAGCGGGCCAACCATAGCGCCATCTGGTTTCCCCCTTCAAGCTAGACAAGTTCCGTTCTTTGTAGTTTTTTGGTTCAAATGGTTCAAATGGCTCTGAGCACTATGGGACTCAACTGCTGTGGTCATAAGTCCCCTAGAACTTAGAACTACTTAAACCTAACTAACCTAAGGACAGCACACAATACCCAGCCATCACGAGGCAGAGAAAATCCCTGACCTCGCCGGGAATCGAACCCGGGAACCCGGGCGTGGGAAGCGACAACGCTGCCGCACGACCACGAGATGCGGGCGTAGTTTTTTCGTTCGACGCTTATTTCGTGAGATATTTGGCCTGTATATTACACATGTGTGATATATGTGTTCCTTCCCTTCCTTTTACTACTGTTGAATTCAGTCACCCATCACAATTAAATTTTCATCTTCGTTAACTATCTGAATAACTTCTCTTATCCATCATATATTCTTTCAATCTCTTCATCACATAGAAGCTAATTGTTGTATATTGCATTACTGTGTTCAGAGTTGCCTTTGTGTTCTGGGATACCTGCCCCATCACAGACGCCCCTATTGTCCATTTTATTAGAGTCAATGCGTCGAGAACCGTAATCAATTAATAACAAAATTATGCTCTCACGGAAAAATATTCGTTTTCCGCAGGTCGTTCACATTAGACAGAATCTGAACTGCATTCCGATCAGTCAGCAATGCATTGTCATTTAGCATCGAATCGTCTATTAATGTCGTTTTTCATGATTACTCGTGTGCCTTTTGGTTACTACTTTCTTAATTTCATATCGTCAGCCGATTGCTAGTAATTATAAAACGACTTACTACCGTGCGTGTATCTCGACGTACGGCTTCATAATAAAACCTTACCAATGGCTAGTAATCTAAGGGAGAGTGGTAAATGTGCGGCAAAATATTATGATAAAATTGCACCTGGTGAAAATATTTTCCTTTGTGGTGCATGTTGTGGATTTGTTGGTATTTATCAGTCCCATATTCATGCTGTGCCTTGTAATTACCAGCCTCTTCGATCGGCAACGTAATAGACAAGCTATAATAGATCAGTTTTGTTGGCGTTTCACATCAGCTTATAACGAAAGAGTGCCGACCGTTATCGGAATGGAGAATTAATGAAGGAAGCCATCCATCTGCAGCCGCTGTGACACGCAGCGCGAAAGCGTTGTCCGGCCCCCGCTAATGCCCGACCACCCTGCGTTCGGTTCCGAATGCTGCGCCGTGAAAAATAGGGCGGCCGAAAATTGCCGCCCAGTCACGAAGGACTCGCTATATTTAGCCTCGCCACGTCCCTAAAAAACACGTTACGTCCTTGAGTAGAGTCAGAAGAGGTCAGAGATTCTTCTACATGATTGTGAGGAGGTGAGGTTGAGCAGATATCGCAGGTAGCTGATCAAATCTGTTGGCGTGACTGTATGGCCAGTTAAAGAGAGCAGACACGGACTTTGATATTCAGAAAAACGTCGAAGAAGGGTCTCCTAATACACCTACTCGAATTTCGCAACTTCCTCTTCAGGCAGAAGAGCGCGTTTTCCTCCAGACTGGTGCGTCCGACAACTTCACTTATGGCCTCGTAGTATGTAGCTACAGCAGAGAAAAGAATGGTATTGACATAGTGCTGAGGAAGCAAATTACTGAAAAGTGCTGCTAGTCGTATAAGTCAGAAATACTGAAGATGCAGAAAAGTGTAAAAGTGATGTGCAGTGAAAAGAGCCATGCACTCCTACTTCACGAAAAGGTTACATTGAGGAGCTGCACGAAAACGAAATCTACTGACGATTAGGAAATGCTCGAATGAGAAGTATGGTAATGCCAAAATTTTTATAGTAGGAAGTGATCACTTTTGTCTGAAAGTACAAATCATAGGCAGGAAATCGGTAAAATTGCAATAAAAAGAAAGGAAATTGATGTGAATGAGGAATTTGGCTTCATTACTGCTTTTCTATGCCTTACATGGATCATAGAGATTAGGGCATGAGTTATATTGTGTACTGAGCATCATGACAGAAGATTCAGTTCGCTGCTTATCTCACAGGAAATTATGCTGTTGAGGAAAATGAGTCTTTCTCTCCTCATATTTGGTGAGAAGGGTCCTCTGCGCTTTGAAGGACGATAAATGGGTTCCGGAGTTATAATTTTCGTCTTAATTCTCTTTGAATCGACTCATCCAATAATTCACATTTTATGAGTAAATTTAGAAGCGTACAAACACACTCGTACAGTCTGCTAAATAATTTCATCCCTGATTCTGTACCAGACACTTGCAAGAAAACTAAATGAAGACAAGAATTCATCCAGAAAAAACTTTGCAGTGGCAAGATGGACAGTCTACACTTTCTGAAGTTTGTTTCGCACGAAGCTTAATTGTTATCGTTAGAACAACAATATCTTCTGAAAAAAGTAATTTTTATTTAAGCTTTTTGTGATATAATTTATTTCTTTAAACAACTTTTAGTCATCCTGGTAATAATTTACCGTTTTGTAAATTTTATAATAAAGTTTAATAGTACTCATCTGCTTAATATTGCTACACTCCTAGAATATGGCTTACTGATGTATTGCGAAGAGCGGTCATGGGAAAATCACGTCTGCTACCAGTAGTGGAGCTCGGGTGCCGGCAGAAAGGACACTTTCGGACGAGTTGTGGAATTCTGGTATTCGGCAGGTAAAAGCAACGCCGTTCTTGTGACCTGTTGCAAGGTGACAGCAGTCACCACCGAGGAAAACTGGTGGAACTGAATACAGCAATGTAGAAAGGAAACTCCTAGGCCAATACAGTAGGTTTGTGCGGATGAGATGGTCCTCGTCGCGACAGAGAATATCAATTCTCCTTGTAAGCTCATTCTTGAAATTTTTAAGTACATTTTCCCCAAATAGCCTTTCTCTCACTGTCTGCCACTTGAGGAAGTGACTTGCCTATATCACGCTTCAAAATCATTGAAGGACGAATAACAACAACGACACAAGTAAAAATATTTCAGCGAGTTCCCCGGAAAACGAAAAACTTGGAGGTCACCAAATCCAAATTTAGGGAAGTTCCAAATTGTTCACGTTGCGATTTCTTGTGGAAACACTAAATACATAATGAATGCAAGGTGACGGAAGCAACTATTATTGAAAGAGACCATCACAAGTGGTAAAATTACTTAAGGTATGATTTACACCCCACTCAAGACTGGAAGACACAGGAATAAAATATTTTAGACTGACTTACAGAAATTATGAAACAGGAGAGAAATCTTCCACAACAAATTAAACAACTTGGAAGTTATTGACTAGAAAAGCATCAGTACCAGAATAATATATGCTGCGATGTTAACGGTTCCATTGAAAAATAACGGCTGATGTAATCAAAGCTGTGAATATGCCTTGGACGAAAGACTAAGAGCGCGGAAAAGTTGATAGTCAATAAAGAAAGAAACTGATTATTTGGAATTTATAAACCAAAGAAAGTTAAAGGAGAAAAATTGAGGTCTGCTTACAGAAATGTTCAAAGGTCTTTTTTACTTGATATTGAAGAAGACTTCCAGAAAAGCAGCAAAAGACATTTTTGTAAAACTTTCAAAACTAAATTAACCAAGTATCAGCTGCCAAGACTATATTTTAAAAGATAAAGCGGGAAACTAGCCATTAATAACAAGGAAAGCTGTGATTTATTTGCTGAGTTGCTCAGTTGTGAGGAGATACTGATATCTTTTGACTAAGCAGAAGCTGGAAATCTTTTACCCAAATTCGAAACCGCCAGATAAAACTTTAATATAAAATATAATTAAAGAACTCAAAGATAACAAAGCTCCTGGAGAGGATTCAATTATGGCGGCAATGTAGAAAAATTCCACCTACGACAAGACTGAAATACTTAAAAAAGTTTTAAGGAAATTCGGAAAGAAAATTCCCCAAGAATGTAAATGCGCTCTCATACATTCAACACACAAGAAAGGAAATGAGGCAAATGACAACAACTACAGAAGAATCACTTTAGTGACTGTTCGGTACAAAATCCTATTCATGGCACTTGAAAATCGTTTGGAAGAACAAAGAGGGTTTGGGAAGGGCAGGTCCTGCGTAGAACAGATTATGACTATTAAACTGAGAGTAAGGATTTATTGTCTAAGAAGCAAAAATCTTGTCGTAACCTTTGCAGATTTCAAGACACCACAACTACCGTTATGGGGGAATATGTCACGAAGCTTTAACAGAGAGAGCCAAAAAATGGAAAAAGTGGAAATTTTCAAGAATAATGTCTGCACAGCAAAGAAACAGCAAGATCAATCAGAGGAATTAAAACATATTTTGAAAAGAGGAAACTTGCAGAAATTGAGGGAAACTTTTCAAAAAATAATACTCGTGATTCTTATCAGACTTTTAAGGGCAGACTGAAGGGATAGCAAACTCCCAAGTGTGTGCCTCATAAATGAAAATGGCAGACTTGGGTTAAGCAACACTGGCAATTAAGAAATACGTGCAAAATATTTTGCTCATTTTCTTAATTCCCCAGAATTAATCCATTAGTTGGAATTCACAAACACTCTTGAAAATCTAGAGGAATGTTTATCTCGGACTACCGAAGAAATTGAAGAAGTAATTAAGACCTTGAAAAGCAAAAAAGCTGGTGGAGAAGACTCTGTTACAGCGGAGATTTTGAAATTGTGTGTACCAAAAAAGAAAATGAGCTAAAATTAATCTTTGCGGAAATCTGGAAAACAGAAAAAAAATCTCAGAAGACTGGATGGTAGTCTTGATACATCCACTACATACGAAAGTGAATAAACAAGACTATAACATCTATAGAGGAATTTCGTTGATACCAGGTGAATATAGAATATATTCCAAGATTTTACTAAATGGAGCAGGAACAACACTGAACAGTCATTTAGGTGAATAGCAAGAACACTTTAAGGACGGATGGTATTCTTAATAAATATTTAATCTAAAGTCAGTCATTTGCCACAAGTTAATGAATTCAAAAGACACTGTATTAATGGTTGTCGATTTCAAAAAGGCCTTTGATTCCGTTGACAGACAAACTATCAATAAAATAATCCGAGAATTTGGTATAAAGTCTAAATTAGCATATCTAATTCGCGGACCAAAGGCACAGTATCTAAAGTGATATTTGTCAGAGAAATATTTCAGCCTTTACAAACAGAAGATAGGTGCGACGCAAGGAGTTGGCCTATCCTCAATGTTGTATATTGTATTCTAGAAAATACATTGAGAATTTGGAATGAAGAACTGAATCACTATAAGATTTCACTAATAGTGTTGGGAAGAGGAATCAAAAACACTGGAATTAACTGTCTCACATTTGCTGATGACTTTGCTGTACTACCTGAAAATGTGACGTCTACTGTAATGCAAAGTAACCTTTTTGAAGAAATAGCTGGTACCGCCGGGTTAAGAATTTTGTAGAAAAAAAATACATCACAGTGTATCAAAACAGATATTGACCAAACTGGAAAAGTTAAAAAATGTAAACATCTTTGGGAGATAATCGAAGACAATGGTTTGGAAAAAGCTGCTATAGAGGAAAGGATACATAAAATGGGAAGGGCTTATAGTACAGCTAAAGACTTTTGCAAAAAAATGCCTGTCTAAAAACGCAAAAGTTGGGCATTACAGTACAGTAGTGAGGCCAGAATGTGTACACCCAAGCGAATCTCTCGTTCTTGGGCCTTGTCCCGCGGATACGCAGGGTCGGCCGTGGTTAATCGGATGTGGCATGTTCATTTGAGGGGTGGCCGGATGTCCTTCCTGTCACCAGCGTATATCTAGCATTAAACTATAATTTAGCTAAAATAGAAATATTAGTTAAGTGAATCATTAGGGAAGTATTAGGCCCACGAAAAACTACGGAAGGTCTTAAATTGCCTAAATTTACGGAAACATGGAAACACAGCAGAAGTAATGAGAAAAAGAAGACTGGGATTTTTTGGACATTTATATCGAATGCAAGACAAATTAACCAAGAAGGTCTTCAAATATTTGTGGGATAAGAAGTTAAAAACAGTTTGGATCCCTGAAGTAAAAAAGGATTTAAAAAATAATATAAAAGCCAAAGAACAAACGGTCAGAGAAGTGTTTAGGAAAAAAAGTATTGGATATGGAGGGAGTCCAAGGTAGAAGAGGGAAAAAATTGATCTGAATTGGTCAGAAGATGGGAAGAAAAAGCGTAACGAACATATGAGAGAGTACTGGAAGGAAAGAAGAGAACGAGGATTAAGGACTTGAGTCACGCTCCTGATAGTTCATCTCTGCATCCAAACCCATAACTTGCACACCAGCTGCACTGAGAAGATGGCCAAATACAGGGATCTGGCATAGGACGTAAAGGCATGTGATAACTGGGGTCTGTACACATAGACACTGTCGTAATATCGGCAGTCGGTGTTGTCGCAGAACGCAATCTACACAACTAAAACCCATATATTTTCCTCTGTTGGCAACTGCAAAAACAATTTCACTGAAAGCTTCCTGAGCAGTTAACTTAGTGGTGTTACTTAAATGGTTTAATTATATCATTACCGTGAAAATATCAGTGAACCAATAAGTGATAATAATGATGAAATAATAATAGTTATTATTATTCAGGTCGCTTCACGACTGTAGCTAACAAACCATCATAATTGGTCAGTGTTGGAGTATAGGTCCTTCAACCTCTGACATGTGATCTCTTTCAGTCAAAAACCACACTTTCTCTTTTTTCAACGTCGGAAGGATTATTAAGCTTAACACACATCCACGTGGACCATAGCGTTACATGTTTCATCTATCGGCTGCAGAATGCCTGTAATTGGCCGATTGTGTTGTAGATTAAAATGTTACAGTGGAATATTTGTTTACGGGCGTGTTTCTACTGGCGCTTCCCTTTTTAATTTAGGCACTTTCTCGGCGAGATTTATGAAACAGGGTGTGTGGGTTGGCAACAGATGGAATTTATAGTGGGTGATATTGAATTGGGAAACGGAAGTGGTTAGTAGCGGCGTTTCCGTTCCCGTCCAGTAAAAGGCAATATAGGGGCGTCACACCAAACAAAATCTTGTACCTATGTGCACAGTACGCTAAAGGCAAAGAGGAATACATAAAACGAAGTCAAATTCCTCACATATGACTATGAATTTAATTTAAAGGCGTAAGTGAATAGATGTGTTAAGCGAATTATATTAATACATCAACGGCAACTTCAGTAAACCGAATGGAAATACATTTGCACCGTCAAAACTTGCTCAGTTAGATTTATATATGATGGAAGATTCCGGTTTAAAATAATTTTTGCTAACAGTAAATTGATAACAGTAAATTAACAACCATCAGTTTAATAAGTCATGGTTGCAAAATGCTAACACGAATTTTTCACTGAAAAATGGAAAAACTGTAGGAGCAGACATCGGAGAAGATCAGTTTGGATTCCGGAGAAATGTAGGAACCCGCGAGGCAATACCGACCCTACGACATTTCTTAGAAGAAAGGTTATAGCGTTTGTAGACTTTGAGAAAGCTTTAGACAAGGTTGACTGGAATACTCTCTTTGAAAATCTGAAGATAGGGTAGATAAAACACAGCTATTTACGACGTGTACGGAAACCAGACGGCAGTTATAAGAGTCGAGGGGCATGAAAGGAGAGAGACAGGGTTACAACCAACCGCCTATGTTAGCAACGAATAAAAGAAACAAAACAAAAATTGAGAGTAGGAATTAAAGTCCAGGGAGGAGAAATAACGTTGAGATTTGCCGAGGACATTGTAATTGTGTCAGAGGCAGGGAAGCACTTGGAAGAGCAGTTGAACGGAACGGACAGTGTCTCGAAAGGAGAATATAAGATGAACATCAACAAAAGCAAAACAAGGATAATGGCATGTAGTGGACTTAAATCAGATAATACTGAGGGAATTCGCTTAGGAAACGAGTCCCTTAAAGCAGGAGATGAGTTTTGCTATTTGGGTAGCAAAATAACTGTTGTTGGCCGAAGTAGAGAAGATAGAAAATATAGATTAGCAATGGCAAGAAAAGCGTTTCTGAAGGGAAAAAAAACGCTAGTTTCATGGAGTTACAGCAATCACCAATAAGTATAACAACTTCTGATGGTGATAATGATACAGAAATGGTAACCATATTTCATTATTATATGATGAGTACATATTGATATTTTATGAATATAGATGCCACTATTTTGATTCGACGATCTCAAATTATAGTATTCTTATGATTAAGTCAAAAATGGCTCTGAGCACTATGCGACTTAACTTCTGAGGTCATCAGTCGCCTAGAACTTAGAACTAATCAAACCTAACTAACCTAAGGACGTCACACACATCCATGCCCGAGACAGGATTCGAACCTGCGACCGTAGCGGTCGCTCGGCTCCAGACTGTAGCGCTTAGAACCGCACGGCCACTCCGGCCGGCTATGATTAAGTCCACGGATGTTATTCACAAGATTTTATTTATATGTCAATAACGTTATGTTTGCAGTGAAAGTTAATCAACTGAAACCAAAATGTTTAAATTAAATTGAATGTTTAATTTACCACGTTTTTTTTTAATCGAACTAGAAAGCATAAAATAACTTCTTCTTGCCTCATAGTTTCCTAAGCACACACAGATAGTCCTGAAAACGAAATTTTGTTAGCTGTGAAAATATCCGTAGGATTTGCCGGCCGAAGTGGCCGTGCGGTTAAAGGCGCTGCCGTCTGGAACCGCGTGACCGCTACGGTCGCAGGTTCGAATCCTGCCTCGGGCATGGATGTTTGTGATGTCCTTAGGTTCGTTAGGTTTAACTAGTTCTAAGTTCTAGGGGACTAATGACCTCAGCAGTTGAGTCCCATAGTGCTCAGAGCCATCCGTAGGATTTAAAACAAAAAACGTGAGCCGTGTAGCAAGAAGGTGAACTACTCATGAAGCAATTATATATTGCAGTTATCCCTTGTCTTTTCGTTTTAAATCTTACCCCTTTCTTCAGGGCTATTAAAAATAAGGAATCACAAAGTTTGAGGACTATCTGTATGGTGTTAGGAGTCTGTAAGGGGCTAGGAGAAATTATTTTATAGTTTTTAGATCCGTTTAAAAAGTGCTATATTAAAAATCCATTTTATTTAAAGAATTAGTTTATGCTTTTTAGTCTTGAATGTGTGGAACTTTTCAGTCGATTTCAAACATTTCGATGAGAATAATGAGTCATGAGGTAAATTTTAGGCTTATTTCAGTTTCCTTTTACCTCAACCAACCAATAAAGGGTTGTCCATTGATCGTGACCGGGCCAAATGTCTCACGAAATAAGCGTCAAACGAAAAAACTACAAAGAACGAAATTTGTCTAGCTTGAAGGGGGAAACCAGATGGCGCCATGACCGGCCCGCTAGATGGCGCTGCCATACGTCAAACGGATATCAACCGCGTTTTTTTAAAAATAGGAACCCCCATTTTTTATTACATATTCGTGTAGTACGTAAAAAAAATGAAATGAATGTTTTAGTTTGACCACTTTCTTCGCTTTGTGATAGATGGCGCTGTAATAGTCACAAACATATGGTTTACAATTTTAGACGAACAGTCGGTAACAGGTAGGTTTTTTAAATTAAAGTACAGAACGTAGGTACGTTTGAACATTTTATTTCGGTTGTTCCAATGTGATACGTGTACCTTTGTGAACTTATCATTTCTGAGAACGCATACTGTTACAGCGTGATTACCTGTAAATACCACATTAGTGCAATAAATGCTCAAAATTATGTCCGTCAACCTCAATGCATTTGGCAATACGTGTAACGACATTCCTTTCAACAGGGAGTAGTTCGCCTTCCGTAATGTTCGCACATGCATTGACAATGCGCTGACGCATGTTGTCAGGTGTTGTCGGTGGATCACGATAGCAAATATCCTTCAACTTTCCCCACAGAAAGAAATCCGGGGACGTCAGATCCGATGAACGTGCGGGCCATGGTATGGTGCTTCGACGACCAATCCGCCTGTCATTAAATATGCTATTCAATACCGCTTCAACCGCATGCGAGCTATGTGCCGGACATCCATCATGTTGGAAGTACATCGCCATTCTGTCATGCAGTAAAATGTCTTGTAGTAACATCGGTAGAACATTCCGTGGGAAGTCAGCATACATTGCACCATTTAGATTGCCATCGATAAAGTGGGGGCCAGTTATCCTTCCTCCCATAATGCCGCACCATACATTAACCCGCTAAGGTCACTGATGTTCCACTTGTCGCAGCCATCGTGGATTTTCCGTTGCCCAATGGTGCATATTATGCCAGTTTACGTTATCGCTGATGGTGAATGACGCTTCGTCGCTAAATAGAACGGGTGCAAAAAATCTGTCATCGTCCCGTAATTTCTCTTGTGCCCAGTGGCAGAACTGTACACGACGTTCAAAGTCGTCACCATGCAATTCCTGGTGCATAGAAATATGTTACGGGTGCAATCGATGTTGATGTAGCATTATCAACACCGACGTTCTTGAGATTCCCGATTCTTGCGCAATTTGTCTGCTACTGATGTGCGGATTAGTCGCTACAGCAGCTAAAACACCTACTTGGGCATCATCATTTGTTGCAAGTCGTGGTTGACGTTTCACATGTGGCTGAACTCTTCCTGTTTCCTTAAATAACGTAACTATCCGGCGAACGGTCCGGACACTTGGATGATACCGAGCAGTATACATAGTACACGCGCGTTGGGCATTTTGATCACGATAGCTATACATCAACACGATATCGACCTTTTCCGCAATTGGTAAACGGTCCATTTTAACATGGGTAATGTATCACGAAACAAATACCATCCGCACTGTCGGAATGTTACGTGATACCACGTACTGCCTGCAGTCATGGACTGTGCGGCTGGTCTCGGCGGAGGTTCGAATCCTCCCTCGGGCATGGGTGTGTGTGTTTGTCCTTAGGATAATTAAGGTTAAGTAGTGTGTAAGCTAAGGGACTGATGACCTTAGCTGTTATTCCCATAAGATTTCACACACATTTGAACATTTTTTGAACATACCACGTACTTATACGTTTGTGACTATTTCAGCGCCATCTATCACAAAGCGCAAAAGTTGTCCAACTAAAACATTCATATTTCTTTACGTACTAAATGAATATGTAATAAAAAATGAGGGTTCCTAATTAAAAAAACGCAGTTGATATCAGTTTGACCTATGGCAGCGCCATCTAGCGGGTCAGTCATAGCGCCACCTGGTTTCCCCCTTCAAGCTAGACGAGTTTCGTTCTTTGTAGTTTATTCGTTAGACGCTTATTTCGTAAGATATTTGGCCCGGTCACTATCAATGGACCACCCTGTATATTCCTTTCGCGACTGGAACAGGAAAGGGAGGGATGGCAGCGGTACATAAAGTAGCCTCCACCGCAGACCAGACAAGAAAGCGAGCTAATATTGTATTGACGTCCTGTTATGATCTATTTCTAAAATATCAAGTCTCTATCTCATTGGGAAGCTTGTTTACAATCAATTGCAAAATTCCTACCGAACAGAGAACCAGTCAAGAAAGCGATATAATAACAACGTGCTAAAAATAGAACTATAGAGAAAATGTTGCTGGGTAGCAATAAAAAGAATCAGGGGAAAATGGCAAATTAATAGCCCCCTTCCAAAGTGGAGAATCAAAAATAAACTTTAGAAAAGCAAACTATTTTCCTTAGCACTTGGAGATGGTAACTCTACTGTTAGTACAATCACAGACAATCAGTGCTAGAAGTGTGCGAGAATATTCTAATAAATATGAAAGCTTGTTTCCTCAGATTCCAGGAAGGAGGGGCAAGTGCCCTCTCTGCCCCCCCCCTCCATTTTTCTGCCGCCTATGATGTAAGGCCAGAGCGAACTTTCTGCTACATCGGCACCCGTGTTCGATCCGTTGGTTGTGACTTACTGGGCCTCTGTATGTTAAGAACGCTTCTTCTCCCGTAACAGCCTATCAGGAAATTCGTAGCTAGCCACAGAAAGCTTTTAGATATGAATGAACTTACAAAAAAATATATTCCCGCATTTACTTACTAAGGTTACGAGCGTGTTAACGGAACGCTTTCGTTCATCTGCAGAAATAAAGATGTGTCATTTTGTACAAGATATTGTGCCGGATGTTGGTCATTCTGACGGTATGAATTCGCGCGTTTGTTGGCGGAGCGCCCTCTACGAGAAGCGTGGAGTGCTTGGGCAAGCAAATAGCGGCAGCTGGCTCTGGGAATTATTTATATTAACATCTCCTGTTTGTGAGCTACCGCTGTGGTGTACGTTAGTAAGGCGTCGCAGCATGCAGTGTGAAATGTTCTTTTGGGAACACAGCGTTGGCCGGCAACATTGAACTGCGGACTGTACCTAGTTCTTTCAGCTATTCGTCTAAAGGAATTGTTTTATTATTGCCTGTGGTACTGATAATGCAAAAGCGAACATTACGTGTTGAAATAAGGTTTATTTTGTATTGTAGTTCACTGGTGGTTTATACTGTTTGTCTGTGAGAGTTCTTAACGTTATAGCAATCGGTCGGATTTTTCCGGCACGCCTTGTAAGGTAATGTCGGGTAACGCATGTAGAGCACTTACTATACTTTGAGGCGTTACTGAAGCCTTTAGTATCACCGTGTATCAGACTGTTTACTTTTGACGTGGAATAGGGATCGGTTGTGCGAGAAGGTCTGGTTGTATTACCAGCAGCCAACGTTGAGAACTGCGTAAACTGCTGGGCAGTCGGCATTACAAAACGAATACTGCTGGGTGCTACGGGTCTTGTGCAGCACCGATGGGTGCAGAACAAGGTTACTGTTGTTTGAGTCTGATGCGAAGGAGTATTAACGAAGTGTGGTACTTTTAGCTGCTTTGCCGTGTCACCCGCTGCTACTGGTCTGGTTCGCCGAAGTTACTGAAAGTTGTGGTTTGTTCATTTTTTCTAGTTTGCTCGCCGCTGTAGGGACCGGCAGTGTTGGTATACACCCTTGCATGGAATGTGGTTACTAACATGTTCCCAATATGTGTTTGTGCAAAGGGCTGTCCAATTTTGCTGAATTTTTTAAGCGTTTTCGCCTGGCTTCACGTGGGCGATGCAGTGAAAGTTTACCCTGTAATCATGACATTGATTAAGGTGTTGTCCGCCGCTCGTGGTGTCGCGGTAGCGTTCTCGCTTCCCGAGCACGGGGTCCCGGGTTCGATTCCCGGCGGGGTCAGGGATTTTCACCTGCCTCGAGATGCCTGGGTGTTTGTGTTGTCCTCATCATTTCATCATCATCCAGGAAAGTGGCGAAATTGGACTGAGCAAAGATTGGGTAATTGCACGGGCGCTGATGACCACGCAGTTGAGCGCCCCACAAACCAAACATCATCATCATCATTAAGGTGTTATATACCGCAAGGATTATGGGGATTAAACGTTAAGTGTGATAGTGCTGTCCCGTACGATTCTAAGCAAAACCGAGGACTTAAGGCGTGGTGCACCAGACTGGTGTTTCACTGCTGGTCAGTGTGTACTCAAATTCCAAGAAACAAAGAAAAAAATTTAGAATCACTGGTGTCTCAAGGGGCCACCTCCTTAACTTAGAAGTGATGCACCACGATGATTTAAGTTATTGTGTTTACCTTTTTTGGTTTAACATAATTTAAATCAGAAGTAAGGCTGTTAAGCAATAACTCTTCAAAATGTATCTTAAGCTGCACTCAGTCATCAAATACCGCTGCACGATATTGTTTGGGTTATGGTGTTAGGGAAGTAACGAATTAAAGCGCAATGCTGCATAATTAGTCGGTGCAGTGGTCATTAGTGCCAACGGCCTTACCGCAGTGGTAACACCGGTTCCCGTCAGATCACCGAAGTTAAGCGCCCTCGGGCTGGGCTAGCACTTGGATGGGTGACCATCCGGTCTGCCGAGCGCTGCTGGCAAGCGGGGTGCACTCAGCCCTTGTGAGGCAAACTGAGGAGCTACTTGATTGAGAAGTAGCGGCTCCGGTCTTGAAAACCGCCATACGGCCGGGAGAGCGGTGTGCTGACCACATGCCCCTCCATATCTGCATCCAGTGACGCCAGCGGGCTGAGGATGAAACGGCGGCCGGTCGGTACCTTTGGCCCTTCATGGCCTGTGTGGGAGGAGGAGTAGGCATTAGCAATTGTGTTGTACGTGTATGGATTGCAGGGATTGATGTCCAGTGTGTGAGTATGTCAGCTGTATTTGGTTTACATTGAAACGTCCCCTTAGAAATTTTTCTGAATTACTGTGCTGATAAACCTCTTACATTATTTGCTTTTCAAACAGCTGAGCAAAACTGAACGTACTCAAACATTCACTAAAGTGACACACAATATTTTTAGCGCAACGCAATCTGACTTTCAACAATCCCTACAAAAGAATGGCCCTGACCAACATTAACCTATATCTTTCACAAATCACTTACCTCACCAAAAATCTTCATTACTCGAACTACTGCAATACAGCGAGCGCCACTACTGCCAGCTAAATAAAAGATTCAAACTACGGAAGGCACTAACTACTGATAGGCATAGTTAGCAAATGAAAGATTTTGATAGAGAAAAAACAATGTATTTACCTTAATATTGTTCAAAAGTCATATTATATATATCAGTTCATGACATCCAGTATTACAAAGTTACTGTCTCTGTTCAGATCATCCGCTCTCAAAAATGCGCCATCTCACTTCCTACATCCACCACTGCTGGCGGCTCACCTCCAACTGCGCAACGCTACGCGCTGTTAACAGCCAACTGCCCAACACTACAATGGCCAACAACAATGCAAACCAGCCACAGACTGCACACAGCACAGCCAGTGATTTTCATACACAGCGCTACGTGGCGTTACCAATAAAAAACCTAAACAGCCTACTTATAACATGTATAGTGGGCCTCGCGGATTGGCCGCGCGGTTAGAAAATGGTTCAAATGGCTCTGAGCACTATGGGACTCAACATCTTAGGTCATAAGTCCCCTAGAACTTAGAACTACGTAAACCTAACTAACCTAAGGACATCACACACACCCATGCCCGAGGCAGGATTCGAACCTGCGACCGTAGCAGTCCCGCGGTTCCGGACTGCAGCGCCAGAACCGCACGGCCACCGCGGCCGGCAAGGCCGCGCGGTTAGGGGCACCATGTCACGGACTGCGTTGCCTCTCCCGCCGGAGGTTCGAGTCCTTCCTCGGGCAAGGGTGTGTGTGTTGTTCTTCGCGTCACTTAGTTTAAGTAGTGTGTAAGTCTAGGGACCGATGACCTCAGCAGTTTGGTCACTTAGGAATTCACACACACATTTTTTTACTTGTATAGTAAAAGTAACTAAACTCTGATTTATTTCTGATCAGTTTTATTAAGATTTTATCGACTATTACTTTTATTAACCAATGGGTATACTTCGAAGATAGTAATTTCAATCAGTCTGTCAGGATAGATGTTTTAGTTTTTTTATGTGAGCTATTGAGAGCTTAAAGAAAATGAAATTGCTGTTGTTATTTGAATTCAGTTTTAACTGTCTACAGTACTTTCATAGCCTGCCTGTATCGCTGTTGAATAAACTACTGTTCATTGTGGTTAAAGGCTCTGAGCACTTTGGGACTTAACATCTAAGGTCATCAGTCCCCTAGAACTTAGAACTACTTAAACCTAACTAACTTAAGGACATCACACACACTCATGCCCGGGGCAGGATTCGAACCTGCGACCGTAGCGGTTACGCGGTTCCAGACTGAAGCGCCTACAACCGCACGGCCACACCGGCCGGCGTGGTTAAAGGCTTTGGGAACATTGTAAGTGGGTCGTTGCTCCATACCTGTCTTAGTTGCAGGCTGAGATCGGTGCTTACGACTGAAGAAATCGCGGTGCCCAGCGTGTCCACCTCAAATAATGGTCCTGCAACCAAGAGGCCGGCAGCCCTCTAGCCAGCCAGGAACACTGGCTCATACTAAGGGGAGGTTTTGTTAATAAACAGTATTCAGTTCCGTCTAATCAGTTAATTACCCCATCTCTCCACTCCCAACCTGCGCAGTATGAACACGAATTCACATTCTCCTTCACTAACAGCGATACAGATTGATGGACATCATGATCTTCTGTCTTTTTTTATCCAAAAAATTTAGAATTCAAGCATAAATTGCAAAACAATTTTATTTGAAAACTTCGATTACGTGAAACTCCATTCAGTTTTATTTTCCTAAAGATTTCAGCGTAATTGTATTTAAACGGGAGATAGTTTGTCAGAACATTGTTGTGTTATGCTTATCCATTACGGATATTTTAGATGCGTGACTGTATATTGAATGTAAGTAAGTTATACACAACTGCAACCAGTCACTTTTTTGAATAATAATGCTTTATTCCATAAACCGGTTTTCAAACCTTTTCAGGTTCATCTTCAGATGGTTTCGGGAGGATACGGGAAGTTACATCATGCTACTACCACGAGGCCCACGAGAAAGACAGGCCGCGGCGCGTACGTCACCAAGGTAGTCCTGAACTCGCTCGCTCGCTCAGTTCAGCAGACAAAATGCGTTTCAGAACCTGTTAACTCGCGGCTGGGTGTGTAAGTACTAACGTGAATTGCATCTTCCGCTGGAATCTGCTGTTAAGGAAATCTTACTGATTAACAGTACTACAGCAAAATTTAATTTGCGATCAATACTCGATATAAATGGTATAACGGCTTGTTTATAGCATTTGGTCTCTTCCGCTTAACAGTACTCATTACATGCTGGAACTGGTGCCTTATGCAACTGATAATCATTTTAGCATCATTTTATTTTATTGTACGCCAGTACAGCCCCAACAAATTAAAGTATACCCATGGAATTCCTATCATTGTAGAACTAATAACATAAGATTCCATAATAGCGGATTCCAGTAGAAGATTCAGTTTTCGTTTGTACGGACAGACCTAGTTACGAGTTAACAGGTGTAGGAACGTAGTTTGTCTGCTGATTCGAGCGAGCGAGCGAGCGCAGGACTACCTTCGTGACGTACGCGCCGCGGCCTGTCTTTCTCGTAGGCCTCGTACTACCAGTAATGACGTAACTTCCCGGATCCTCCCGAAACCATCTGAAGATGAACCTGAAAAGGTTTGAAAACCGGTTTATGGAATAAAGCATTATTATTCACAAAAGTGATTGGTTGCAGTTGTGTATAACTTACTTACATTGTTGTTGTTGCTGCTGTTGTTGTGGTAGTGGTGGTGGTAATAGTAAATTGTAAATTGCTGATATCTTGGTAACTCAGAATGTGTCCTATTAACCTGTCCATTCTTTTAGTCAAGTTGCGCCACAAATTTCTTTTCTCTGCAATTCTATTCAGCACCTCGTGAGCCACGTGATTTACCCACCTAATCTTCAGCAGTCTTCTGTAACACCACATTTCAAAAGCTTCTATTCTCTTCCGTCAGAAACTGTTTTCGTCCCTGAGGCTAGAAGAAATTACTTTATGCTTTGTAGTTCGATTTAAAAACACGGTAAATTAAACATTCAATTTCATTTAAATAATTTTTTGTTTCATTTGATTAATTTTCATTGAAATTTAACACTGCCGACACACAAATAAAAATTATCTTCTGAATAATATCCCTGGACTTAATCACAAGAAAACTATAATTTGAGATCCTTGAATCAAAATAATGGCATTTATATTCATAAAATAACAATATGTATGTAGCATATAATTATGAAATATGGCTACCATTTCGACATCAAAATTATCATCGTCATCGTCATCATCGTCGTCATCATCATCGCAAGTCGTTGCACCTATTGTTGAGTATTGCGACTCCTTGAACCAAGCGTCTCCTTCCCGGACAGTTACCAGCTTCTCTTCGAGCCAAGTAACTGGAGACGTTTTGGCTGTCACGAGAAGAAACATCTCTAGTTGTTCAATAGCGAACCCACTAGTTCTTCTTCCAATCCATTTTATGCGCGAAATCCTGTGCAAGCACCAAAGCTGAAACATATAAGTACGGTGCTTATCTCTGGCGTTAAAGATCCACGCCTGGCAACCATAAAATAAAGCAGAAAGCACGAGCCTTTGAACGAGTAGTACCTTTGTGGTGTTCGTTATTTGCTCTCTTCTCGCTGATATTGGTGAACTTCTACAGGGTGACACAGAAAAACGGGAACATTTCCACAATCCAATAACACTAGAAGTGATGAAGGAAAGAATTTGCATTCATAGTAATTGATACCTTAAAACTTTGCCATTTACGAAATATTGATGGCATTTATCATTTTTTTTTTTTAAATTACGCCCTTTAGATGGCGTCCTCCTGTACGAATACAATCGTGAAATCTGCTGTTGAGATTCCTCATTGACCGCCGTAACATCTCAGCTGGGATACTGTGAATCGCATCCCGAATTCCCTGTTTTAACTCATCCAGGGTTCTTGGGCGAGTCGTGTAGACTTTGCTCTTGAGTAGCCCCACAAGAAAAAAAACCAAAAACGGATAAATCTGGCGATATAGGGGGCCAGGGAATGTAACCGAATCGTGAGATCACACGGTTGAAAACAATCGTCGCACATATGCCATTGATTATCGTGCAGTGTGTGATGTCGCTCCGTCCTGTTGAAAATGGTTCAAATGGCTCTGAGTACTATGGGACTTAACTGCTGTGGTCGTTAGTCCCCTAGAACTTAGAACTACTTAAACCTAATTAACCTAAGGACAACACTCACATCCATGCCCGAGGCAGGATTCGAACCTGTGACCGTAGCGGTCGCGCGGTTCCAGACTGTAGCGCCTAGAACCGCTCGGCCACAGCGGCCGGCTCGTCCTGTTGAAGCCAGGCTTCTTGAACATTCGGAAAGTTGTTCAATGCAGGTGTAAAGGAAGTTCGTAACATCTGCACGCAACGATTGGGATTGACAGTTATTGTGTTTTCCTGTTCATTTGCGAAAAAATACGGTTCGATAATTTTCGGAAGTTGCGCGACACGTGCCCAGGCATCTGGTGTCACATAGTTCAGGAAACTCACCAAGGCCCGCTACAAACCATGCCACGCAGTACAAAAAATGGTTCAAATGGCTCTGAGCACTATGGGACTTAACTTCTAAGGTCATCAGTCCCCTAACTAACCTAAGGACATCACACACATCCATGCCCGAGGCAGGATTCAAACCTGCGACCGTAGCGGCCGCGCGGTTCCGGACTGTAGCACCTTGAACCGCTTGGCCACCAAGGCCGGCGCCACGCAGTATCGATGCAGTATTGTGTTTTGAAGATTGACCAACGCTCTATTAAGGAAACAGTTATGTTTTCGCGTATGTCCGTTCTAGATTCATATTCAATGTTGTGGCATTGTTTTAATCGGAACAAGGGACCGATGACCTAGCAGTTTGGTCCCTTCCCCCCCTCTTTTAAACCAACCAACCAATCATAACCTAAGATGTGCAACAATCAGAAATTCAAATTAGTAATATAAGTTTAAACAAAATCAAATTAAAAGTATAATTTTGAACCGCATATATTAGTTTTACTGGTGGGTACCGGTTTCTATTACATAACAACCATCGTCAGCAGACGGCGACATATAAAACCTGGTAACAACACCTTCCGCACACTCTTTCCTCGTGTGAACATGATATTGGTCTGATGATGGCCATTATATAACCGAAACCAGGATAATTATAATAATGTCATACTGATACTTTTTATTCACATTAAGGGGGGTAGGATGTCAAACGGGCCGACTTGGAGCTGGAGAGGCACCACAGGCCATTTTAATTTCCACTGACTATACTTTTACAAGTAAATTCATAAAACCTTGTCAGCATGACCAGGAAGGATTCAGGATTCACACTCGTAACAGTGGAAGTTCAAAAATATAACAAAATAATTTTTTTACGTGTAAAATTTCATAATTTTTTCACTTACTATTGGCTGCATTTGTTGCTATAGGTACATTTTTCTTTATACGTAAGAGAGACTGTTCGATGAATTTTGCGCAACATACAAACAATATTTACAGGTGTCTGAAACTCTCGAATCTATTTAATTTATGAAAAAATGAATGAGCTGTTACGTTTTAAACTTTATGTTTAGAAAAAAATCGAATTTTCTAGTTAATTATCTCAATTTTTACCACAGTTTTTAATAGATTTGGAAAATTCTTGAGTTTCATACACCTGTAAGTATGGTTTGTATGCTGTGCAAAATTCATCAAAGAATCTCTCTTACTTGTGAAGAAAAATGTACCTATAGCAACAAATGCAGCCAACCGGAAGTGAAAAAATGATGAAATTTCATATCTAAAAAAAAATTATTTTGTTATGTTTCTGCACTTCCACTGCTATGAGTGTGAATCCTGAAACCTTCCTGGTCATGCTGACAAAGCTTTATGAATTTATTTGTAAAAGTATAGACAGTAGAAAATAAAATGTCCTGTGGTGCCTCTCCTGCTCCAAGTCGGCCTGTTTGACGTCCTACCCCCCCCCCCCCCCCCCCCTTCAGTACAGTCGCTGACGGTTCAACACGATGCCAGTAATTCTTAATCTTAAGTTTACCTTGGAGCCAAGATGCAGCGAGGAAGAGGAGAAGAGGAGCAGCAGAGAACTATTGCCACCGCATCCTTACGATAGCAGGACCTCGTCACTTGCTTTCCAACGGTGGGACAGAATACTGGCAAGTATTCCAAGAGAAGCCGGACACTGCCATCAGAAAAAGGGAGAGAAAAACCGGACACTGTAAGAAGTGAAAGAGAGAAGTGGTGCGTTAGGCGTTCAGTCTACGCTATAGAGGAGTGGAGTGTCAGTGCAGCAGGGGAGTGTCGCGTGTAGCAGACACATCGCGACGGAGACAGACGTACATTGGTTAGCTGCCGGTATTTCCAGAGTTTACCGAGGCATGCAAGTAGCGCCGCCTAGAAATGTTACATGCGCAGGAGAGGCTTAATTACGGTGGCCCAAGTATAAATGCGGAGCGAACTTGTGGAATAGAGTCGTCCTCGCTACTGCTACCCCGCCCTCCACGAAGCGTTCTCGTGTTTACGTTCGCTGTTTTGTGATGCTCCTAGCTCCTCGTTACGTGGCACAAATGCAGCGCCACTACTTTTCCGGTCACGCCAGGACCCAGCGCCTAATGCCGTCCTCACACGAGACGTGTAAAGCACGCCTACCTAGTTTCCAGTGCAATTCCTGCACGCTCAGAAACGAACTGCTACGTACACGGAACAGAACATGCCGCTGGTCGACATTTGCGATACCAGCGCTGTCTAGTGACCCCCTCATCTACAGGGTGTTACAAAAAGCTACGGCCAAACTTTCAGGAAACATTCCTCACACACAAATAAAGAGAAGACGTTATGTCGACATGTGTCCGGAAACGCTTACTTTCCATGTTAGAGCTCATTTTATTACTTCTCTTCAAATCACATTAATCATGGAATGGAAACACACAGCAACAGAACGTACCAGCGTGAATTAAAACACTTTGTTACAGGAAATGTTGAAAATGTCATGTCCTCCGTTAGCGAGGATACATGCATCCACCCTCCGTTGCATAGAATGACTGATGCGCTGATGCAGCCCTGGAGAATGGCGTATTGTATCACAGCCGTCCACAATACGAGCATGAAGAGTCTCTACGTTTGGTATCGGGGTTGCGTAGACAAGAGCTTTCAAATGCCCCCATAAATGAAAGTCAAGTGGGTTGAGTTCAGGAGAGCGTGGAGGCCATGGAATTGGTCCGCCTCTACCAATCCATCAGTCACCGAATCTGTTGTTGAGAAGCGTACGAACACTTCGACTGAAATGTGCAGGAGCTCCATCGTGCATGAACCACATGTTGTGTCGCACTTGTAAAGGCACATGTTCTAGCAGCACAGGTAGAGTATCCCGTATGAAATCATGATAACGTGCTCCGTTGAGCGTAGGTGGAAGAACATGTGGCCCAATCAAGACATTACCAACAATGCCTGCCCAAACGCTCACAGAAAATCTGGGTTGATGACGTGATTGCACAATTGCGTGCGGATTCTCGTCAGCCCACACATGTCGATTGTGAAAATTTACAATTTGATCACGTTGGAATGAAGCCTCATCCGTAAAGAGAACATTTGCACTGAAATGAGGATTGACACATTGTTGGATGAACCATCCGCAGAAGTGTACCCGTGGAGGCCAATCAGCTGCTGATAGTGCCTGCACACGCCGTACATGATACGGAAACAACTGGTTCTCCCGTAGCACTCTCCATACAGTGACGTGGTCAACGTTACCTTGTACAGCAGCAACTTCTCTGATGCTGACATTAGGGTTATCGTCAACTGCACGAAGAATTGCCTCGTCCATTGCAGGTGTCCTCGTCGTTCTAGGTCTTCCCCAGTCGCGAGTCATAGGCTGGAATGTTCCGTTCTCCCTAAGACGCCGATCAATTGCTTCGAACGTCTTCCTGTCGGGACACCTTCGTTCTGGAAATCTGTCTCGATACAAACGTACCGCGCCACGGCTATTGCCCCGTGCTAATCCATACATCAAATGGGCATCTGTCAACTCCGCATTTGTAAACATTGCACTGACTGCAAAACCACGTTCGTGATGAACACTAACATGTTGATGCTACGTACTGATGTGCTTGATGCTAGTACTGTAGAGCAATGAGTCGCATGTCAAGACAAGCACCGAAGTCAACATTACCTTCCTTCAATTGGGCCAACTGGCGGTGAATCGAGGAAGTACAGTACATACTGACGAAACTAAAATGAGCTCTAACATGGAAATTAAGCGTTTCCGGACACATGTCCACATAACATCCTGAAAGTTTGTGTATATCTTTCAACTCTAAAGGTTTTCTGCGTATTTAAAAATTTTCTTTTGTGTCATTTAGTCCGGCCTAACCCACTCTACTTCTTCAAATACTCGGTAAAGTGCCTCGGCTGGGCCACGTTTATTTTAATAACTGTTACTTTATACAAGTACAACTCCTTTGTCACTGCGTCTATGTGTATAAATGCACATGACTCCCTTGTCCATATGTTAGCAATGTTGTTCTGTCTATAGTATGCACTGCACTGAATTTCGCGGTTTGTGTGTGTGTGTGTGTGTGTGTGTGTGTGTGCGTGTGAGTGTGTGTGTGAGGAGGGGGGGGGGGAGCGAATATCGACCAATAACATGACAGCAATCTGGCAATTCATTTGTAATTTGTTCGTGTTTCCTGGTACGTCCGCAAAACCGAACAAACTCGGTGTGGTGTGCATACAGTAATACCTTCAGTACACACACCATCATATTATTTGACTTGCGGCTCCGACGAAGTAGGCGAGTATCAGCAATATGTCTCGTGGTCTTATCGTGGGGTGTTTGTCATCTGCCATTAGGTCAGACAATAGAAATGCCACTTGCACGCTTAGAGTAGCAGATTGACAGTGACCAACTTTAAACAGAACTTGAGTTCCTTCAGTATTGGCACGTTAATCTTATTCTCACATATATCTCTGATACTTGACAAAAGTGTCTATACATTTATATTCATGGCTATGCACAGGAATATGGTAATCTTATTAGTCGTAGACTGAAACTTGACTGTAGACTGGTACAGAGAAATGTAGAACTCGTACAGACTAATGCAGACTGGTACAGACTGGTGCAGACAAATGCACACTGACTAATCGGAGGTGTGTACCCTCGTTATAATAAATACCTTGCGCGTTCATGTATCACTGCGCGAGTGTGATCCGCGAGGAGAAAAGGTTCTACGATAGCAGCAATCTCATTGGCTGCGTTACATATCAATACGCGGATCGGCGGAAGCAGAATTTGGTCCGTCTCTATGGCATCGCCATCTCGTAGTGCGGAGACGGACGAGCGCTGCGCCTGCGCTGTTGTGCTTAGCGGGGCGCGCTCTAGTGGGAAAGTTGTGTACACGCTGACTACGCGGAACTATGTACACAACAACAGGTTTACACTCCGTTTTCACTTATACATTACATAAAATATTCCAGAACTTATTTCTATAAAATTAAA
This sequence comes from Schistocerca cancellata, assembly GCF_023864275.1. Lineage (NCBI taxonomy): Eukaryota > Metazoa > Arthropoda > Insecta > Orthoptera > Acrididae > Schistocerca > Schistocerca cancellata. Next base: position 78,896,277 of record NC_064630.1, on the reverse strand, counting down.
AAGAAAATTTTTGAAAGCAATGAAGCTGAAAATAGTATATTTCCAGGAAGCAGAATTCGAAGCCGGCCGGGATGGCCGAGTGGTTCTAGGCGCTGCAGTCTGGAACCGCGCGACCGCTACGGTCGCAGTTTCGAATCCTGCGTCGGGTATGGATGTGTGTGATGTCCTTAGGTTAGTTAGGTTTACGTAGTTCTAAGTTCTAGAGGACTGATGACCTCAGAAGTTAAGTGCCATAGTGCTCAGAGCCAACCAGAATACGAAACGGCAACCTTTCAGCTGATGCCGTATATCACTATCAAGCACTCTAAAATTGACCAGAGTTAGCTCCGTCTATGCCTTTGATCTTAGTATTTCGAATAGGCTTTAACCGCCAATATGTCATTACTTGACATTTATTTATAACACAACGTACAAAAACAGCGCGTTTTTATAACTTTTCAGAATTAGTTTCTTGAAACTGTGTACCTCCCCACCACGCAAGTTATAGCACGCGAAGCAGGTAACACGAAAAACATGTAACCACCGATGTATTTTTTCCGTCATTTTATTACAACAAATCACACGAAAAACGACTCATTTTCTATAAATCGATGTATTGACACTTTGGAATAGCGTACACTGACGCCACATAGCTTATTTTATAAAAACTGTCAAATAAGGGCATAAACTGAAAATGACGTAATCCAATATGGAGTCGTCTAAATTCTGCTTGAGACAAAAAAAGCTCTCTTCCATCTTTGTTGACCATCTTCCGATGCCTCTGATTCTGCATTTCACGTCTGTGAGTGCTTCGTAACATGAAATTCTTCACTGTGACGTCACAATGTTCGTGCATTTCCACGTCTACGTTTGCTTTCACGTCCAGTACGAGGACGGGTTAACCCTTTTTAGATCAAATCTCATTTAACAAATATCTGAAAAATGAAATACGAAAAGTAGCTTCCGTTACGATCAGTATTACATTTCCACCAGTAACTTTTTTAAGTTGACCAATTTTGAGCCGGCCTCGGTGGCCGAGCGGTTCTAGGCGCTTCAGCGCGGAACCGCGTGACTGCTACGGTCGCAGGTTCGAATCCTGCCTCGGACATGGATGTGTGTGATGTCCTAAGGATAGGTAGGTTTAAGTAGTGCTACGTTCTAGGGGACTGATGACCTCAGATGTTAAGTCCCATAGTGCTCAGAGCCATTAGAACCCTTTTGAATCAATTTTTAAAGTTGGTGACACATGTAATCCGTAAACCAAGCAAGGCCCAAGTTTTCTTGTAAATCTAGCATTTTCAAAGTTCAATTTTTCTTTGTAGAGGGATTTTATCAGGATGCCAAACACGGGAATAACTATAAAGAAATTGTACCAAAATAAATTTACTGTCATGAAAATAAAAAACATGGAATATCTCGTAAAATTTTGAGCATTATATTTGTAGACCCCTTTGACACGACACATACGGTGCCATTTTTTATATTGTGTGAAGTTGTGGGGCATATACGTCTCACTAACTACAAATTATCTACAAACCAGAAGAATTACTGAGAAGTATAATGTTTGAAAATATTGTGTATAATGTATAAGGAAACACAGCTGTCCGTTTCACACTTTCTACGACCTTCTCACTCCCCTGATCTGAAGCCCTCTGATTTTTTTCTGGCCGTTAGGGGACATATCAAAAGACCCGTGTGTGCGACACGAGTTCCCGCTATAGAAACACTTCTCACCGGGATGACTGAAGCGTCTTATGAGGTTCACGCGATGCCTGGTGTACTTGATAGAGTGCTCCAGAATTTTCTACGAATACGTTATTCCTGTACTGAATGTCGCGCTCGCCATTTTTAACACCTTCTGTAAGCTAAAACATAATGATTACCTGACATTAGTATTCAGCGCAGGAGGCGGCCTATAAATTTGTACTGCAGTCTTCTTGCGAAAAACAACTTATTTGCAAAGATCGCTATGTTAACACCGTTACCGGATTATTAGTTTCGGCCGTATGTATTGCCATCTTCAGACCTATAAAACCGGGCAGTGGCTGTTGTGGACTGGCAAGACAGCCAATCCACTATGAAGGAAGCCGAAAGGCACGCGTTTAAACTCACGCAGGCTGGCGTGAGGTCTGGAACAGGACAAGGTAATTATAATAGCCAATAACGTACGTAGCTTCTGGAATACTCAACTTTAATCCATAATTGGTGAACATCGCTCTTGACGGTACATGTTTTACAGCATCAATAATAACTGGTAATGGCGACATGCTAGGTCGTAGCAAATGACGTAGCTGAAGGCTATGCTAACTATCGTCTCGGCAAATGAGAGCGTAATTTGACAGTGAACCATCGCTAGCAAATTCGGCTGTACAACTGGGCCGAGTGCTAGGAAGTCTCTCTATACCTGCCGTGTGGCGGCGCTCGGTCTGCAATCACTGATAGTGGCGACACGCGGGTCCGACGTATACTAACGGACCGCGGCCGATTTAAAGGCTACCACCTAGCAAGTGTGGTGTCTGGTAGTGACACCACAGTGGCAGCTACATCATATAATGCTACAACCACTGTGTCACATTTGGACTATACAAAATGCATAAGAAAGTCAAGGCGTTACAATGACATGCCAGGTGAGCTATCATTGCCACGTTTTATGGATCTGAAGACGGCAATACATATTGCGGAAACTAATAATCCAGTAATTGTGTTAACATCGGGATCTTGGCAAATAAATGGGTCTTCACAAGAAGACTAGAGTACAACTTTGAACATAGCGGCTAAGGTTCAGTGACCGTGTCAGAATTATATTAGAACAAATAAGCCCTCGGTCACAAATATTAAGTCAAAATTGACCAGGTTTCGGCGCTACTATGAGCGTCGTCTTCAGAATTAAACTAACTGTTCTAAAACATAATAGGTGTATAAGACATAAATAAACTAAAGTTTGTACTGACTGGAAAGAGATGCAGTACTTGCAAGTCACATTCTAAAAAAAATCTAAGCCGGAAAGGCGACGTCATGAAAAGTTGTAAATAAGATAAGATGGCGAGCCGCTAAAGGCTGCTCGTACCTGAGTGAACACGGGTTGCAACAAAATTGAGGTGCCCACTTTAGAAAGTGTGGGCAAGTAAACATGGTGTTGCTGCGAGCGCCATCTAGTAGCCGCAGAAACAACTAGGCTACTGTACGTTCAAAATTAGACACATGAAATTGTAATGTGTTGTGTCTAGACAAGACAGCCTAGACACAATGAGAGGAAGCCGAAAGGCACGCGCTTAAACTCAGACAGGCTGGCGTGAGGTCTGAAACAGGATACGTAATGAATGCTATAAAGAAAAGTACGTAGCTTCTGGAATATTTAACTTTAATCCACATTTGTAGAACATCGCTCTTGATGATACATTAATAGAATCTCAATATCAATTGAATACGGCGCCTTGCGGTCGTAGCAAATGTAGCTGAAGGCTATGCTAACTATCGTCTCGGCAAATGAGAGCGTAATTCTCAGTGAACCATGGCTAGCAACGTCGGCTGTACAACTGGGGCGAGTGCTAGTACGTCTCTCTAGACCTGCCGTGTGGTGGCGCTCGGTCTGCACTTACTGACAGTGGCGACACGCGGGTCCGGCGTATACTAATGGACCGCGGCCGATTTAAAGGCTACCACCTAGCAAGTGTGGTGTCTGGCGGTGACACCACATAATGAATGTCTAATTTTGAATGTACAGTAGCCTAGATGTTTCTGCGGCTACTAGATGGCGCTCGTAGCAACACCATCTTACTTTCCCACACTTTCTAATGTGGGCAGTTAATTTTGTTGCAACCCGTGTTCACTCAGGTACGAGCAGCCCTTAGCGGCTCGCCATCTTATCTTATTTACAACTTTTCATGACGTCGCCTTTCCGGCTTAGATTTTTTTTAGAATGTGACGTGTAAGCACTGCAACTCTTTCCAGTCAGTACAAACCTTAGTTTATTTATGTCTTATATACCTATTATGTTTTAGAACAGTTAGTCTAATTCTGAAGACGACGCTCACAGTAGCGTCGAAACCTGGTCAATTTTGACTTAATATTTGTGACCGAGGGCTTATTTGTTCTAATATAAGACTAGAGTACATCCAGAACATTACTGAGTAAACAGCAGATTTTTGCTTGACTTACGGGGTGAATACATTTTTCGTCCTTAATGCTCCTAACATTCCAGAGCTTCCACTGGCTGAGAATTACTTCCAAGGCAATAATTTTCTGTTCCGGAATTGTTGTATTTCAACTCCTCCATCAGTTCCTTTAGTTTGTGCAAAACCTGTCGAAACACTCCTTATATCCAGCTCAACGGTCCATAGTAGTTTTCTCCGAGGTCCGAAAGTTTATCACGAGATAACACTAGAGAGACATGGCACACAGGCGTTCCAACGCCCAAAACTGCCTATTAATTTATTGGGACACTAGTGCCCCCTCAGTCACGAAAGGCTTAAGTAACGCTGAGCAGTGCTGCTCCCGTGCCAGCTGTGGCGTGAGCCGGGCCGGCTATGATAATTCCCAATAGGTCTCCAGCGAGCCGAGTAAGACCCCTCGAGTTATACGGCCATCTATCAGCGCGGCCGGCGCGTCGTAATGGGAGCACCGCCGGCCGTCCCCCGGTTTGCCGCTCCGGCCAATCGATGACCGTAAATCTCGGCTCCACGTGAGATCGGCCAACTGGACTCCCACATTACTTACCCGCTGGCAGCCGCCGCATGGGGGTTCGCAGACCTACTGCACCTGCAGGCCTTCGTGTAACATCGAGTAAACCGTCCCGTATACCAGTGCCTCGGCACAAAAGAAACGCGATGCTCACATTTAGAAGCAACTGTCCATCAAGAGTCTGCACGACTATATCTTCTACACGAAGAAAGACAGGAACTTGCAATAAATTTTATCTTTCACACAGGACTAAAAGTCTTTTATTTTCAAAAGAATCGTCCCCTTTTACAGAGTTGTATCTACCTGCAAGCACGTACAGCCTTGGGTACTTCAGCAGTTACGTTTAGGATCAATGCTTTCGAGACTTCCTGGGAGGCTAAACCTGTGTGCAGGATCGGGACTCGAACCCGGCACCTTACCACCCGCGGACATTGATCTTATCGACGGAGTTATTCAGCCGCGACTCACGTGCCGCCTTCATAGCTTCGCTTTCGGGGTAATTCGCTCCTACTGTACAAACTTCGCAGAAGCTCCACTAGTTTGCAATAAACGTGTTGAGTGAAAAGGGGAGATATAGAAAAAACTGAGAGCATTTTCGGGGTGCGGGTGGGTTCAAATGATTCAAATGGCTCTGAGCACTATGGGACTTAACATCTATGGTCATCAGTCCCCTAGAACTCAGAACTACTTAAACCTAACTAACCTAAGGACATCACACAACACCCAGTCATCACGAGGCAGAGAAAATCCCTGACCCCGCCGGGAATCGAACCCGGGAACCCGGGCGCGGGAAGCGAGAACGCTACCGCACGACCACGAGCTGCATCAGAAACCCGACCACATTCGACATAATAAACCACCTTGCCAGCGAGGTATCAGCAAAGGACCTGCGAGAATATCGTAGGGGAAACACATGAACTACTGATCACGACATGACTCAATGCGACCTATCCCATTCCGCCAGGGCGTGGACTGGCCAATCGCCGTTACGGTAGGAATCCGCCACGTTCTGGAACAGGGGGAAAGTGCGCTAACACCCGAATTTGACAATTGCACACGATAGCGACCTAGTAGTTACAAATTTCTCAGTAGAACGAACTACATGCCATAATACGCGACCCGGAATGGTGGACTGAACTCAACAAACTAACTGACGAAATCTCGAAGATCCAACAAACAGAATACTTGCGCAACAGACCCTACCGAAGGCAAGTCGGTCCAAACAGACATCACGATGCCCAGGGGGACACAGATATAATTAGCACCACGAGTGATGAAGAAGAAACAGATACAGACCAGGGCACCAACACAGATATTGAAGCGTCCAGCGTGGATGATCGATAGTGTCAACCAAGTCAACTTCAAAGAACAGTCTGGAACAACCGACAAGAGGTGCACAAGTCACACACAATCCTAAAAACAGATTGCACCTTATATGTAAATAGTTAACAGCACCTCCATGTCTAATAAGAGCTTAAAGCCAGGTATCTCTTCAAGGGACCTACGCCTTCCGTTAAGAGGCAGCGCACAGTCTGGATGGAAGGATCTTAATTGTGGTCCCTCGCTTTTGAGCCCAACCCGACGGATACCTATGGTAGATCGGGGAAAACCACCGTTCAGGCTGCGTTGCTGGCGGGGCCGGAAGGTGCTAACTGCCACACCACGTATCATTGGCTCAGCGTGAATTGTTTGTACAACCAACCTACACAGCCTATACCTCAACCTCCACTACACTAATAACTTCTGATCTGAAGCTTAAAGTTAGGCACCTCTTCAAGGGACCTACACCTCCTGGTAAGAGGCGGCGCACGGCCTGGATGGAAGGATCTTAATTGTGGTCCCTCGCTTTTGAGCCCAACCCGACGGATACCTATGGTAGATCGGGAAAACCACCGTTTAGGTCGTGTTGTCGGCGGGGCCGGGAGGTGCTTGCGCCTGATGTACTCTACTAGGAGCCTTGTAGGCTCAACACAAACCGTTAGCGTCATTACCTTTATTACTTTTACCACAAGTACCCTTTCATTAGCAACTTTGAGCCAAGCACAAAATCAGTTACCTCACTATTGTATATCGTAAATAGTTTAGCAGGCTGGACATGGAGGTCTTAGTCTTAGTTTCTAGTTTTAACGTACCCTAATCTCTTCTAGTTAAGGTAGTTTTTAGGATGGTAGATGTTAAAGGCATGGTGAGCGACGGCCAGCGTCTTGAGGGTCATTCCAAGACCCGGGCCGCCGCCCACAACCAGGTGACGGGCAATATTATACCTATCTTTCACTTCTCTTCCTTCCTTCTTTCTAAATATTTAATTTCGTTTTGTTTATTAATATCTCACTTGATTTTGTATTAGTTATAAGTTTTTCTAATGCTGCACAAAAAAGAGATATCAAATGGATCCAAACAAATAGAGCCCGCCTCCAGGTGGCGGGACACGGGCAACGGTCTGAGTGGGGACGGGAGCCGGTGTGTTGTTACTTTCAGTCACACCGGACCCCGGACCCAGTCCCAGCGGCTAAGTGGCAATATACGACCCACCATAAAAAATTAGACGGTGGGTCATAAAATATAAGCAGCTAGAGAAAAAAGAAGAAGTAGGTAGTAGAAAGGACATCCCTAAATACAACCTGCAGCGATCTTCTAAGGGGTGCCAGGGGCATGCCCACTGGGATTAGGTCAGTGGGCACGGCCACATAGTAGATTTATATAACAACTGGCACGCATGTAACGCTGCAGGAAGTAGCTTTTAGAATAGCTAGATAAGAGTAGAGACTAGATCTTACCCATTAAGAAACTAATTTCATCATTTCCTGTAGCATGTAAGTAGACCAAAACTAGAATTAAAAGAAAAATGCTGCCAACATCATTGAATTGTGTTGTAGATCTTAAGATCCACTAATGTATAAGGTGGTGGGTTATGGTGTATGATATTAATAGACTGAATAAAGATTAAAAGAAAAACATCTTGTATTTTGTGTTACCGTCGGCTGAAAGTTTTATTCGCTGACAAATTCTATCAAAAACGACAAGTTTTTGGTGAACCTTCGGCGTTCCGTAGCCTTAACACGACCTACTTTAATAACAAATGAAAATAACTAAATTCGATAATCCTTTTATCAGCATTCTGACGCTTCTCGCCATTTTATTACAACTAATCGTACCAATAACGGCGCGTTCTCGAGAGACTCAAAGTGCGGCTGATTAGAAACAGCGTACAGTGATACGGTGTAAGTTATAACATAAAAACCACCAAACATAGGCTTCAGCTGAACACGAAGAATAACAATTTGGCGTCTCGCAAATTCTGCGTGAGCCGTTGAGAGTCGTTCTTGCTTCTTATTGGATCTAGTTTACGTAGCACATTGCCGAAGTATCGCAGAACGTATTTTGTATTTCATGAAAAATTTGGAGTAGGAATTACCGTTCAGGGAAAAGAAACGAGAACTTAGAAGTTTGTCCACGACATTTTAATTCTGACAGGGACAGTAAACGACTTGCAACAGCAATTGAACGGAATTGACAGTGTCTTGAAAGGAGGACATAAGATGAACATCAACAAAAAGTAGGCAATGGTGGAATGTAGTCGAATTAGATGAGGTGATGCTAAAAAAATATGTGAGTAGGGCCCCTCGTCGGGTAGACCATTCGCCGGGTGCAGCTCTTTCGATTTGAAGCCACTTCGGCGACTTGCGCGTCGATGGGGATGAAATGATGATGATTAGAACAACGCAGCACCCAGTCCTTGAGCAGAGAAAATCTCCGACCCAGTCGCGCTGACCACCCTACCAGAAGCGGACGAGGTGATGCTGAAGGAATTACACTCCTGGAAATGGAAAAAAGAACACATTGACACCGGTGTGTCAGACCCACCATACTTGCTCCGGACACTGCGAGAGGGCTGTACAAGCAATGATCACACGCACGGCACAGCGGACACACCAGGAACCGCGGTGTTGGCCGTCGAATGGCGCTAGCTGCGCAGCATTTGTGCACCGCCGCCGTCAGTGTCAGCCAGTTTGCCGTGGCATACGGAGCTCCATCGCAGTCTTTAACACTGGTAGCATGCCGCGACAACGTGGACGTGAACCGTATATGCAGTTGACGGACTTTGAGCGAGGGCGTATAGTAGGCATGCGGGAGGCCGGGTGGACGTACCGCCGAATTGCTCAACACGTGGGGCGTGAGGTCTCCACAGTACATCGATGTTGTCGCCAGTGGTCGGCGGAAGGTGCACGTGCCCGTCGACCTGGGACCGGACCGCAGCGACGCACGGATGCAGGCCAAGACCGTAGGATCCCACGCAGTGCCGTAGGGGACCGCACCGCCACTTCCCAGCAAATTAGGGACACTGTTGCTCCTGGGGTATCGGCGAGCACCATTCGCAACCGTCTCCATGAAGCTGGGCTACGGTCCCGCACACCGTTAGGCCGTCTTCCGCTCACGCCCCAACATCGTGCAGCCCGCCTCCAGTGGTGTCGCGACAGGCGTGAATGGAGGGACGAATGGAGACGTGTCGTCTTCAGCGATGAGAGTCGCTTCTGCCTTGGTGCCAATGGTGGTCGTATGCGTGTTTGGCGCCGTGCAGGTGAGCGCCACAATCAGGACTGCAAACGACCGAGGCACACAGGGCCAACACCCGGCATCATGGTGTGGGGAGCGATCTCCTACACTGGCCGTACACCACTGGTGATCGTCGAGGGGACACTGAATAGTCCACGGTACATCCAAACCGTCATCGAACCCATCGTTCTACCATTCCTAGACCGGCAAGGGAACTTGCTGTTCCAACAGGACAATGCACGTCCGCATGTATCCCGTGCCACCCAACGTGCTCTAGAAGGTGTAAGTCAACTACCCTGGCCAGCAAGATCTCCGGATCTGTCCCCCATTGAGCATGTTTGGGACTGGATGAAGCGTCGTCTCACGCGGTCTGCACGTCTAGCACGAACGCTGGTCCAACTGAGGCGCCAGGTGGAAATGGCATGGCAAGCCGTTCCACAGGACTACATCCAGCATCTCTACGATCGTTTCCATGGGAGAATAGCAGCCTGCATTGCTGCGAAAGGTGGATATACACTGTACTAGTGCCGACATTGTGCATGCTCTGTTGCCTGTGTCTATGTGCCTGTGGTTCTGTCAGTGTGATCATGTGATGTATCTGACCCCAGGAATGTGTCAATAAAGTTTCCCCTTCCTGGGACAATTAATTCACGGTGTTCTTATTTCAATTTCCAGGAGTGTAGATTAGGAAGCGAGGCTCAAAGTAAAAGACGAGTTTTGTTATTAGGGCACCAAAACCACTGATGATGCTTGAAGTACACAGGATATAGACTGCAGACTGTCAATCGCAAGAAAAGCGTTTCTGAAGAAAAGAAATTTGTTAATATCGAATATGTTGTTGTGGTCTTCAGTCCTGAGACTGGTTTGATGCAGATCTCCATACTACTCTATCCTGTGCAAGCTTCTTCATCTCCCAGTACTTACCGCAACCTACATCCTTCTGAATCTGCTTAGTGTATTCATCTCTTGGTCTCCCTCTACGATTTTTACCCTCCACGCTGCCCTGCAATGCTAAATTTGTGATCCCCTGATGCCTCAGAACATGTCCTACCTACCGGTCCTTCTTCTTGTCAAGTTGTGCGACAAACTCCTCTTCTCCCCAATTCTATTCAATACCTCCTCATTAGTTATGTGACCTACCCATCTAATCTTCAGCATTTTTCTGTAGCACCACATTTCGAAAGCTTCTATTCTCTTCTTGTCCAAACTATTTATCGTTCATGTTTCACTTCCATACATGGCTACACTCCATACAAATACTTTCAGAAACGAGTTTCTGACCCTTAAATCTATACTCGATGTTAACAGATTTCTCTTCTTCAGAAACGCTTTCCTTGCCATTGCCAGTCTACATCTTATATCCTCTCTACTTCGACCATCATCAGTTATTTTGCTCTCCAAATAGCAAAACTCTTTTACTACTTTAAGTGTCTCATTTCCTAATCTAATTCCCTCAGCGTCACCCGACTTAATTCGACTACATGCCATTATCTTCGTTTTGCTTTTGTTGATATCGAATATAGATTAAACTATTAGGAAGCCTTTTCGCAAAGTGTTTGTACGGAGTGTAGCCATCGATGTATGGAAGTGAAACATGGAAAATAAACAGTTCGGACAAGAAAAGAATGAAAGCTTCTGAAATGTGGTGCCACAAAAGAATGCCGATGATTAGATGGGTAGATCACTTAACTAATGAGGAGGTACTGAATACAAGTGGGGAGAAAAGAAATTTGTACCGTAGCTTGAGTAAAAGAAGGGGTCAGGTGACAGGACACATTCTGGGACTTCATAGGAACAGCAGTGTAGTACTAGAGAGAAGTGTGGGCGGTAAAAATCGTAAGAGGGAGACCGAGAGATGAATACAGTAAGCAGATTCAGAAGGATGTAGGTTGCAGTAGGCTCGCGCAGGATAGAGTAAAATGGAGTGTTGCAGCAAACCAGTGTTCGGACTAGAGACCACAACAAGAACAACAAGAACAACGTTACGAAATGGCTCCCCAACGTGAAATAGCAGAAGTCGTCTGACTGGGGCATCCTGTCGGGTAGACCGCTCGCCTAGTGCAAGTCTTTCGATTTGACGCCACTTCGGCGACTTGCGCGTCGATGGGGATGAAATGAGGATGATTAGGACAACACAACACCCAGTCCCTGAGAAAATCTCCAACCCACCAGGAAATCGAACCCGGGCTCTTAGGATTGACATTCTTTCGCGCTAACCACTCAGCTACTGGGGGCGGACATAGCAGAAGTGAAGTCACACATCTCGTAGAGTAGAGTCATGCATGACCGAGTAAGCGAGCACAAAATACGAGATGGGGCGAGCACACCCTAACTGGATAGGCTGCCCGCACTAGTTCTTGTGACCGAGCATAGATGCCGTGACCGAATACGCAGCACGTAACTTCAAACACATTACACGTGTCATTATCCGTGTGAGACTGCAGCCAGTACGGGCTTCTCATTTGTGGTTTGTCTCCCTACGTAATCATGCAGCGCGAGGAAGCCAGTGCAGTTAAGACGTAAGATTGAAACCAATGTTTACACATTGAAGAAAGGGAGGGTCTAAAAAGCCAAGCATGGAGTACATTTCTGTTATTTGTAGACGAAAACAGTGCGTCTACTGGGTACGTATCGTGCATAAACTGCTCAACATTAGTGTGTTTCCAGTCGGAAACCACTCATTTAAAGAAACATAGTTGCCAGAAACCTCACATAGATACAGCTCCTTCAGGGATTCCGGCAGTAATAAAAAATAGTATTACAGCAAAGTGTGTTGCAATCTATGCTAACGATGTGAGACCTTTTAATGCTGATTCCAGTGAAGGTTTCAGAGAACTAGGCAAAGAATTAATACATCTAGGTGCGCATTATGGAGAAGTTAACGTGCCAGATGTCAGCCAGTTAAATCCGGAATGCGTTAGTGATTTACTGGTCAACAATAACTATAATTTTGTTTCTGTTGCAAACCAGTGAAAAGTATGACAAGTTACGTCTGTAAATATTGGATGTTCTTTGTATGCTTCCTTTGTGAAGATGGTTGTCTTTTAGATTACAGGTACAGCACTTATTCAATGTTTCCTGTTAATGAAAGGAAAAATATATCTCTTGTTTGGAAATGAGACTCGTCTTCTATCCGCGATTGTATTGAAATATCATTTTACTTTCCAAATGCTTTATGAATTTAGCTGTGTCACGTACCCGTCCTTGGAAACGTTACTTTTGTCTTAAAAGAGAGAGAGACAGACAGAGATAAATACATTGTGTGTGTGTGAGAGAGAGAGATAGGGGCGTTGGATTTGTACAGTACAGTACAGTGCAGCGAGCCGGGGCGAGGCGAGGTGAGGCGTCAGCGGTGACCGGTCATGCTCGGTTATCCGCGTGTCCGGAATCCGGACATCAGACATGAGGCGAGTACGTGGCCGAGCCGAGTCGTATGGGGCCGGACACTAGCGGCTCGGTCCTCCCGTCAACAGGCGAGCCGTGACCGGTCAAATGGAGCGTTGCAGCACTCTATCGTAGAGCACCTCGCCAACGTCAGTTATTTCTTATGTGACTACGGTTTTACTGTACTTTGAGCCATTTCTCGTCAAGAAGCATCTACATAAGCTGGTTACAGCTACAATTCGGGGAACTTCAGATCTTCTCCTCGGTGATGCTTCAGTTAACGGTAACTGCACCACTGAAGTATTACAACAATGTGACGGACTTCGCGTTATCCACGCCCGCGCCGCAAAAGCTAGCCCTGCTCGACGGTGTGCGGGCTGAGTTGGCGATCTGGCTGCTCTGCGGTTTGCGCCGGCGGCTGTCGCCTGTCGAACCAAGGACCCCAGCGGGCCGGCGCAGGCGCAGACGACGGCGTCGGGTGTCGGCGGCTGCGGTCTGCACCGCGACGACCCGTTTTTTCTCTTCGCTCTCCTCACTTGCATAATGCGGTTTCCGTCTGAAGCACCGTTGCAAAATATCAGTTTTATGCGGCGAAGGACGCAATATTTCCCACACCGCTGCAACGAGAGCACGGAGTACCTGCAGCTGGAGAACTTCGTCGTTTGGCAACGGTCGGTATCTACAGTGAATATTTCCGGTAATGCACTCTGTTATAACTGAGCTGTAAAATGCCGTCAGTGACTGTATACGTTACTGGTGATTAAAACTGCAGCACCATGAAAACAACACTTGACAGAAGTCAAACTGACGTGAATTTCATCATGTTTAATGCGTAAATTACACTCTAAGAAAAAGTAGAGACTCAGCATGAAGGTATTATCCGATCGGGACTCCGGCCGGAGTGGCCGAGCGGTTCTAGGCACTACAATCTGGAACCGCGCGACCACTACGGTCGCAGGTTCGAATCCTGCCTCGGGCATGGATGTGTGTTGTCCTTAGGTTTGTTAGGTTTAAGTAGTTCTAAATTCTATGGGACTGATGACCTCAGAAGTTAAGTCCCATATTGCTCAGAGCCATTTGAACCATTTTTGAACCGATCTGGACGGAAATCGGTAAATGTAATGGTTGGTTCTGAGCACTACGGGACTTAACATCTGAGGTCATCAGTCCCCTAGAACTTAGAACTACTTAAACCTAACTAACCTAAGCACAACACACATCCATGCCCGAGGCAGGATTCGAACCTGCGACCGTAGTGGTCGCGCGGTTCAGGACTGAAGCGCCTAGAACCTCTCGGTCACACAGCCCGGCTCTTTCATCTGTGAAATTCCATATCTCCTGTGTTATACAATGATTTCTATTAAGTTTTTACTTTTTACCTGTTTGACCCTCTGCTGCCTTCACTACTCCGTCTCTTAAAGCTACCCATTCGTCTTCTACTGTATTCCTTTCCCCTGTGCTACTCAAATGTTGCCTAAAGCTCTCTCTGAAACTCTCAGCAACCTGAAGTTCTTTCAACTTATCCAGGTGCCGTCTCCTTGATTTTTTACGTTTTTTTTAAGTTTGTTCAGTTTTAATCTACAGTCCATAAGCAATAAATTGTGGTCAGAGCCCACATCTTCCCCCTGGAAATGACTTACAATTTAAAATGTGCTTCCGAAATCTGTCTTACCTTACATAACCAATACGAAAGCTTCGGGTGGCTTCATGTCTCTTCCACGTATACGAACGTCTTTCATGTTTCTTAAACCAAGTGTGACCGCTACGGTCGCAGGTTCGAATTCCGCCTCTGGCGTGGAGGTGTGTGATGTCCTTAGGTCAGTTAGGTTTAAGTAGTTCTAAGTTCTAGGTGACTTATGACCTCAGCAGTTAAGTCCCATAGTGCTCAGAGCCATTTGAATCATTTTGAAACCAAGTGTTACCGATGATTAAATTGCGCTCTGTCCAAATTTCTACGAGGCGGCTTCCTCTTTCATTCCTTTCCGCCAGTCTATTTTCACCCACTACTTTTCTTTTCCCTCCTCTTTCTTTTCCTACTATCCAATTCCAGTCCCCCATCAAAATTTAATTTTCGTCTCCCTTAGCTATCTGAATAATTTCTTTTATATCGTCACACATTTCTTCAATGTCTTCATTATCTGCGGAGCTAGTTGGCAAATAAACTTGCACTACTGAGGTAGATGTGGGGTTCGTGTCTATCTTGGCTACGATTACGCGTTCGCTATGCTGTTCATAGTAGCTTACCCGCATCCCTGCATTCTTACTCATTACTAAACGCACTCCTGCATTACACCTGTTTAATTTTGTATCTATAGCCATGTATTTACCTGACGAAAAGTCCTGTTTCTCCTGCCACCATACTTCACTAAATTACTACTCTATCTAAGTTCAACCTATCCATTTCCCTTTTCAAATGTTCTAACCTATCTGCCCGATTACGGGAGCTAACATTTCACACTCCGATCCGCAGAACAGCAATCTTGTTTCTCCTGATGACGATAGCCTTCGCCGGCCGCGGTGGTCTCGCGGTTAAGGCGCTCAGTCCGGAACCGCGCGACTGCTACGGTCGCAGGTTCGAATCCTGCCTCGGGCATGGATGTGTGTGATGTCCTTAGGTTAGTTAGGTTTAAGTAGCTCTAAGTTCTAGGGGACTGATGACCACAGAAGTTAAGTCCCATAGTGCTCAGAGCCACTTTGAACGATAGCCTTCTGAGTAGTCATCGATCAAAGATCCGTATGGGGGACTGTTTTATCTCCGGAATATTTTATTCAAGAGGTCGCCATCATCATTTAAGCACACAGTAGAGCTGCGTGCCTAGGAAAAAATTACAGTTGGAATGCCACTTCCTCGAATGAAAAATGAAAAAATAGCAACCAATACCCCAAAAAACGTCCCCAAAACAAGTTCCAAATTCCATGAAAAGTGAACAAGTAACCGAAGTTCCATTTAACACTATTATTTGGATAATAACCAGTAATTGAAACAAGAATCTTATACTTAGTAATTTATCAACTTACAAAAGAAAGATCAAAGTAAATCGCAAAATCATTATAATTAAAATTAGCAAAGTAGAACCAACGATCTCAAAGAATACTTCGTGTGAGTACTCTTTGAGAATCGTGAGTAATGGCTAAGGAAAATTTGATCCATTGTCACTACGTTACGAGAGTTAGCCGAAGCTGGTCAGACTTGTTTGAATATTCGTATATGTAGGAGCGGTTAGATTGTTTTTCGAGGATTGACAATTGCGATCTACTATGACGCAGTGAAACGAAACATTGACTTCAACTATAACATCGTTTATAATTCAGATAGAGGACTACCTTATATTAGACTGAAGTGAACATTTTAATTACATAACTCGAACTCAACTCTAGTTAGGCATTGAACAGTGACAGATAATTAACTTCGTTCGTAATTGCAAATGGACTCTGGTACTTGGCAATAGTTTTAAAGCAGGTAATTTATAAATTCCTTCACCACCACCCGGGAAAGCTTCTTCCTCACGGCCTTCTTAGGAAGTGATTGTTATTGTGAAATAAACCACCCTTTCGTGCCAATTTACGCATTTGTGATGCCGAATTACAAAATTGTTTAGAGACATAACTGTGATCTTTCGCGTGTTGCGATAATATTTTACTGAAGCGCTCGGCGCATGTATAGAAACTCTTTGACGTTACGAAGCAATCTCAATGTTACGACTTATTAGAGATTTGAAATTACAACCAAACTATGGGGAGGCTGGTGTCGGTGGAACTAAATTGAACTTATCATTAATATTTTTACAGCAACTTTTAAACCATCGAATATAAACGAGTTATTACGACGAGTAACGTAATATTGGTCACAATTGGCGAAGTGTCACGCACACGTCGAGAGTTCAGTTCAGCACTATTTTTTTGTAACGTCGTCTTTACCTAATAACAGTATCATCGCTCTACCGACTCCGCCGAGTTTTAGCCAGGGCCGATCAGTACTAATCTATCAACTACCAACTAGAAAAACTGGTGACATTACGAACTGTAGTTTCCTCTTGCTTTCAGCCGTTCGCAGTACGAGCACAGCAAGGCAGTTTTGGTTGATATTACAAGGCCATCCAGACTTTTGCCCCTGCAACTACTGAAAAGGCTGATGCCCTCTTCAGGAACACACGTTTGTCTGGCCCCTGTATCGCTGAGGCACACAAGCGATACCATCGACGGCAAGGCCCGTGGTTCTGCTGCTGTTGCTCCTCTGGTGACGTCACAGTACTGCCTGCCTTTATAGAGTCGGGTCCGCCTCTCATGACATCTGGTGGGTAGTTCCGAATTACGCAGGCGTGGCCGGATACTTTTGATCAGATAAAGTAGCAGATTTTGTCGGTTTGTCCAAAAACTGCTGAAGGAATCAGCCAGCAGAGAACGCAGTGCTGCTCAACATAGCACACCTGCTGGTGGCGCAGCGGCCGGCCGCTGCGCTCGGTGCCCGCGGTCCCCGGTTCGACGCCCGGCGCGCGCCGTGCAGTGACTGCGCGCCGCCTGGCACCATCGCCGCCTTTGGGCGCGAGGTCAAGGCCGTCCGTCATTATGCGGGGCGCCTTTGTGCTGAGCTCGCCGTTCTCCGCGCGCCTTATACGTACGTGTTCGCCATTTGTCGATCGCGTTCGATAATCGCATTGCGCGAGGCCGCCTCTCCGACCCATCGTTGTAGGTGACGTGGCGCGGAAGGAAAGAAAGAACTTCAGTCCAAGTTTCTCAGTAACAGTGTACACAAAGAACGAGGGATGCCGCATTACGGGCCATTAGGACGTCGTTCCGTGATTAAAAAACCAAACGCATTCGCGGTCGATGCCTGACAAACTGATAAAAGTGAGAATCGACAGTGCCTAGATTATAGCTTCGTGTAAACACACGTTTTAATCGAGAAAATTGCTAATATTCTTCAGAAAAAATGCAGTTATGCTAAGCTATCTTTCTCTAATGACCGCGGTGGGCACTATCCATCTGAATAAGTACAATACGTAAACGGTATCATCTTCTCAGAATTTCTTTCTGGTTTAATCTTCCGTTGGCCCTGTACAAAACGCGTAAGTGCGAGTAGGGCTCACCCACCGAGGGTTCCGTAAAAACTTATTTATGCAGACTATTCAGTAATCCTGGGAATCGAGAATTTCGAAGATTTTTGCCTGTTATTGGTATTGATATTGGCAAGATATCAAAATCTCTTATCTAAATGGCCATAAATTTTGATTGCGTTGATGTAGAAACTTAAATGTTATATGTAGCTAAGGTACCTTAGACCTTAGCATGGGACAAAAATTTCATCTTGATACGTCTACTCGCCCCAGGAAAAGGATTTTTAACAGCCGGACAGGCAAACAGACAAACGAACAAAGTGACGCTATAAGGGTGAAAGGTCTCTGCTAGATTCCTTTCATGTTAATTTCTTAAATCTGTTGTCATTTACAGCATAAATTCCTCTTCTAAATTTACTGTGGCGTTTCTGACTATCTGGGAGGAGACTAAGTAGTAGAACGTGTTACTTTTACACATAAACAAGAACGATCTGTCACATTACTACACTTTAAAACACAGTTTATATGTAATTCATGTCACACAGTCTCATACGGAACCTACATCCACTTTCTTTTATATACTGTATTAAGATACTATCATCCCCCTTCCCTTCTGTGTGAGAGGATGAATGAGCAAAAGTATTTCTAGTTGCATGCTTGAGGGTAGCAGACAAGCCTGTCTGCTAGAGAACAGTAGGACCAACGTCGGAACAGGTAGCTACGCTTTCTAAAAGCAGAGAGGTTTCTATTCTTAGTATGGTCCTGTCCGTCCCTTGTCATGTTGGTATAGGAAGCTACCCCTCTGGCCACTTCCATTTGTATTTGTGAGCCACCCTCAGGAAGGGACCACGGCAGTCTGTCCATGGCGAGCGTCTGAAGTGGTAATATCTCCGGCTAAGCGCGTGTCTGCTAAGTCCATAGGACAATGGATTTCTTAAGTTCAGCCTAACTGAAAATTTAATCACCTTTATTTCAGGTTTAGCTCTAAAATATCTAATGTTATCTTAAATTGCAAGGCAGTGTAATTCGAGTGTGCAGTTCAGAATATATTCCGGTAGTTGCTTTGTCACTACTTTATGAGTAAAGTGGAACCACGTGTTGATCAGTAACTCTAACTAGCATCATCAATCTTCAATGCGAATGTGCGGGAGATTATAACGTCTCGTCTTGACAATATTTTTCAATATAGCAACTTTTCTTTATGTTCAACCCACGTGGGGTGTACTTTGTGAGACCAGTACCACGTGCTTATACAATTGTTTGACCCATCAGGTTAATAGTAAGAAGATAATAACCAGTTCGAGGTTTTTCTTTTGTAAATTGCTTTTCGATCTAATTTATTTTAATTATTAAAATTATTGTGGAGTTACACTCTTTGTGTAAACCAAGTTGACCACGTGAAGCATGTGGTGTAATCATCAAAGTAGCCCTCAGCTATTCTTTTCGGGAAGATTTCACAGAGAGTTAGTATGAATTTAGTATACCAGTGTGTGGTAATTACATGACGGACAGGGTTGTGCTACGAACGTAACTTCTTTGGGTGAAAATTGAATCGGTTGGTTGAGGTTAATTTCCTCTTGCATATGTTTCAACGTTCTTCGTGTGTTATTTTATGAATGCAGTGTTGTATGCAGTCTCCCAATTTTGGCTCCATATTTGATGTGTTCCGTAAGATTACAATCTCACATTTTCACAATCCTAAATAAGGCACCAGCTTAGTTATGAATCAAGTTTAATATGCTGAAATTTCAATGATCAATGTTAAAATGAATTTCCAAATATAAACTGATTTATTTCTTTTTATTTAAATTCTCTTTTTTTATATACATATCACCGGTTGTAGTATGACTATTAAAAGATTATAATTAATGTTAGTCTGGTTGGGAATTTGGTAAGCTAGACTGGATACCTGGTGAAACAGTTGCTCAGTAATGCAAGGTTAACTTCCCCAGACAGCTCACACCTTTTAACCCGCTTTTATTGTCTATCAGCACCGCTTTCATACCAAATTAAAGCAACAACATTACAAGGGTTCCGTTTTACAAAAAATAGTTCAAATGGCTCTGAGCACTATGGGACTTAACATCTGCGATCATCAGTCCCCTAGAACTTAGAACTACTTAAACCGAACTACCCTAAGGACATCACACACATCCATGCCCGAGGCAGGTATTCAAACCTGTGACCGTAACGGTCACGCGGTTCCAGACCGAAGCGCCTAGAACCGCACGGCCACACCGGCCGGCTCCGTTTTACAGATTGAGGTACTGAATCCTTAAAAGAAAAGGAGATACGCATATATATATATATATATATATATATATATATATATATAATACAAAAGTCAGACAAATATGCGTAACAATATTTACTTGTACAAAAATTATTTGTTGTCTCACTGGTGTGTGTGTGAAATCCTATGGGACTTAACTGCTAAGGTCATCAGTCCCTAAGCTTGTTGTTTGTTGTTGTGGTGTTCAGTTCTGAGACTGGTTTGATGCAGCTTTCCATGCTACTCTATCCTGTGCAAGCTGCTTCATCTCCCAGTACCTATTGCAACCTTCATCCTTCTGAATGTTCTTAGTGTATTCATCTCTTGGTCTCCCTCTACGATTTTTACCCTCCACGCTGCCCTCCAATACTAAATTGGTGATCCCTTGATGCCTTAGAACATGTCCTACCAACCGATCCCTTCTTCTGGTCAAGTTGTGCCACAAACTTCTCTTCTCCCCAATCCTATTCAATACTTCCTCGTTAGTTATGTGATCTACCCATCTAATCTTCAGCATTCTTCTGTAGCACCACATTTCGAAAGCTTCTATTCTCTTCTTGTCCAAACTATTTATCGTCCATGTTTCACTTCCATACATGGCTACACTCCTTACAAATACTTTCAGAAACGACTTCCTGACACTTAAATCTATGCTCGATGTTAACAAATTTCTCTTCTTCAGAAACGCTTTCCTTGCCATTACCAGTCTACGTCTTGTATCCTCTCTACTTCGACCATCATCAGTTATTTTGCTCCCCAAATAGCAAAACTCATTTACTGCTTTAAACCTCTCATTTCCTAATCTAATTCCCGCAGCATCACCCGATTTAATTCGACTACATTGCATTATCCTCGTTTTGCTTTTGTTGATGCTCACCTTAAATCCTCCTTTCAAGACACTGTCCATTCCGTTCAGATGCTCTTCCAGGTCCTCGTCGACTATATTCATCCAGTATTTGAGAATGAGGTACCCAGTGACTTCGAACGCACTTTAAACGTCATTGCAAACCCTTCCTAAGCTTTTCCAGCTTTCATGCTTAACACTAAATATTTAACACATTAACCCATTTGTAAGGTAATGAGACGTTTGAAACTGTTTTATACACGAGAGTTCGATTGCTTACAGAATCGGGGTTTGTTGGTAACCACAGATAACGCTTTAGCAATAAAAGTTAAACTTTTCTTGCGAGAAAATTTTCAAATTTGCAGCACGCCTAAGGCAGAAAAGAAACGAAAATCTTAGCTGTGGAGTAGGCTGCTTTTCCTATTTGTATGAAATATCAGTAGTGATTCTGTCACTACAACAGCCTAACTCTAAAAAGAAAAGAGGAACAGGCACATTTAACAAATGTATTCCTGACATTCTATCAGCGTGGGGCGATCTGCAGTATAGTGTGGACTCTGAAGAAACTTACAAACATCATGATCGCTAGTAAAGCAGTTATTAAACTTAATAACCGACTTCGGAAAGGCTGTGTTGCCATCTCGGGGTCTTATGCTTTATGACATTTCATCGCCGTTTTCACAACTTGCAGTACTGATGAGAAAGATAATATAATGTTATAAAGCATAAGATCGAGACATGACATCGTAGCCTTGCCGAAACTGGTTAGCTAAGTCTACTAATGGCTTTAAGAGCGAACTTGGAGTTTGAAAGGTTCTTCACAGCTCACAAGCAACAAAGTTTGTATAAAAAACTGGAAGTTTATTGCCAGAACATCGCCCAGGTATTCACCCCGTCGGGAATGGATGCCATTATCGTCTCCCTCCGTGTGGCTACCCGACAACAAGTGTGTCTGACTAGGTCTGGATCCTGTAGTAGGCCTCCTTAGGGGAACCGCTCTCATCAGCAGAACTACACTACTGGCCATTAAAATTGCTAAACCAAGAAGAAATACAGATGATAAACGGGTATTCATTGGACAAATATATTATACTAGAACTGACATGTGATTACATTTTCACGCAATTTGGGTGCATAGATCCTGAGAAATCAGTACTCAGAACAACCACCTCTGGCCGTAATAACGGCCTTGATACGCCTGTGCATTGAGTCAAACAGAGCTTGGATGGCGTATACAGGTACAGCTGCCCATGCAGCTTCAACACGATACCACAGTTCATCAGGAGTAGTGACTGGCGTATTGTGACAAGCCAATTGCTCGGACACCATTGACCAGACGTTATCAGTTGGTGAGACATCTGGAGAATGTGCTGGCCAGGGCAGCAGTCAAACATTTTCTGTATCCAGAAAGTTCCGTATAGGACCTGTAACATGTGGTCATGCATTATCCTGCTGAAATGTATAGTTTCGCAGGGATCGAATGAAGGATAGAGCCACGTGTCGTAACACATCTGAAATGTAACGTCCACTGTTCAAAGTGCCGTCAATGCGAACAAGAGGTGACCGAGACGTTTAACCAATGGCAACCCACACCATCCCGCCGGGTGATACGCCAGTATGGCGATGACGAATAGACGCCTCCAATGTGCGTTCACCGAGATGTCGCCAAACAGGGGTCCGACTATCATGATGCTGTAAACAGAACCTGGATTCAACGGAAAAACTGACGTTTTGTCATTCGTGCACCCAGGTTCGTCGTTGAGTACACCATCGTAGGCGCTCCTGTCTGTGATGCAGCGTTAAGGGTAACCGCAGCCATGAAAAACTGACGTTTTGTCATTCGTGCACCAAGGTTCGTCGTTGAGTACACCATCGTAGGCGCTCCTGTCTGTGATGCAGCGTTAAGGGTAACCGCAGCCATGGTCTCCGAGCTGAAAGTCCATGCTGCTGCAAACGTCGTCGAACTATTCGTGCAGATGGTTGATGTCTTGCAAACGTCTCCATCTGTTGACTCGGGGATCGAGACGTGGCTGCACGATCCGTTACAGCCATGCGGATAAGATGCCTGTCATCTCGACTGCTAGTGGTACGAGGCCGTTGGGATCCAGCACGGCGTTTTGTATTACCCTCTTGAACCCACCGATTCCATATTGTGCTAACAGTCATTGGATCTCGACCAACGCGAGCAGCAATGTCGCGATACGATAAACCGCAATCACGATAGGCTACAATCCGACCTCTATCAAAGTCGGAAACGTGATGGTACGCATTTCTCCTCCTTACACGAGGCATCACAACAACGTTTCACCAGGCAACGCCGGTCAACTGTTGTTTGTGTATGAGAAATCGGTTGGAAACTTTCCACATGTCAGCACGTTGTAGGTGTCGCCACCGGCGCCAACCTTATGTGAATGCTCTGAAAAGCTAATGATTTGTATACCACAGGATCCTTTTCATGTCGGTTAAATTTCGCGTCTGTAGTACGTCATCTTCGTGGTGTAGCAATTTTAATGGCCAGTAGTGTATATAAGTGCGTAGTCACATCGGGCCAGGGCAGAACTGCAGTCCACCAATGCCACTGTCTATTCTGTCAACAGCACTGCCCATGTAATCCAGGTCCGAAATACAGTGACTAAATGCCTTTTTATGAAAACACAATGCATTTCGTGGCCTGTATGTTTGCTTGCTACTCACAATCAATACAGACTCTTTCATCGGACGATGACTCCTATCACAGATATGGAAATAATACTAAATTACTAAATCATTTTACATAAATGTTAAAATAACTTGGGATTACACCTACACACATCCGTTTTCGTGCTTTTTTTATTCCCATGATACATAAGTTAACACTTATTTTTCCTCAGCTCAGAAATATATTTAACAGAAAACATCCAAAAGTACGCGAAATAATGAGTTTGTTACAAAGATTTTCCAGCAGTACCGAGTCCATAGGACGTTTATTTCTGTGGGCTTACACAAAAGGAGGTTGCAAAGTTGGCTTTTTGGTCCAGTTTTTTGCTGTTTCAAAATATTTTGTTAGAGGGTTAAAGTGTTGTGACTGATAAAACCATTTTTTTCTGTAAGCCTGTCAAGAGACGGTTTTAGGAAGTGTGGTTCTCCAGTGAGTAGTAGGGGTATTGTGGAAATGAAAGTTCACTTACATTTCATTAAAACATCACACTACCAACATAATGAAAAAAAATATTTCAATACTCAAAATAGTTTTAGCGTTTTTTATAACATATTTCGTAACAACAGGAAACTCGACAAAAAGTATTAATGAGATTGCGACATCCTAACTTTTTGTCAGAAAAATCGGACCCTTGGCATCGACAGTGTCATAAAATCTTAGCAGCACATTGCTCTACTGTAGGTATATCTTTGACACGAAGTTACGAACATTCGCTGTTAGAATACCTTCAACTATAGTTAAATTACATTTTAAATTGGTAAGAAAAATGTATTAATTAAGAATATTTTCGTAACATACAGAATCTTTCAAAGTAAGTGTGCATGGTCCAAATGGTTCAAATGGCTCTGAGCACTATGGGACTTAACTTCTGAGGTCATCAGTCCCCTAGAACTTAGAACTGCTTAAACCTAACCTAAGGACATCACACACATCCATGCCCGAGGCAGGATTCGAACCTGCGACCGTAGCGGTCGCGAGGTTCCAGACTGTAGCGCCTAGAACCGCTCGGCCACTCCGGCCGGCAAGTGTGCATGTTTTGTGTTATTAACTCATATTTAGAAACACAATTGCACATGTAAATGACCAGGTTGGTGAGAGACATGGGATTCAGTAGAACTACTGCGGTTCTTCGTTTAGACAAAATTAACAGAAAAATATTTGATAGATAATTACATACGAATCGCTCATTATGAATGTTCATAGATATAGCAAAATTTTCTGACTAGTCCAAATATCGAGTCTTTGATACGATGCATAGATAATAGGCCTAACTTTGTTCTCGTTGTACCGAAAGTAATGTAACAGCTTTTTTCTATGCAACCTATCAGAAAGCGCAAATGTTACTTTTTAAATATTATTAGATACGAAACTGGAAACTATTATCACATTTGTTCTATGAGAAGTCAGTTATTGTCAAATTACAAACTAGTTTTGTTGAAAAATTGGTTTAATTTCAATGTGAAACAATATTCAAATTTTCATTACTTTTTAACTAAGGATAACTAATGCAATTGGTTATTTACATTTAGTCTGTATTAATATAGCTATCACATAACATGTACTTAGGCATCAATAAATACTTAATACAGATATGGAAGGAAATATCAGGGAATAATTGTGGACGGAGACTAGGTCTCACCACATTGAGCAGATTCGTGTGGGTGGAGGTTTCAGTAGTTATGCAGTGATTATGTATCTTGCAGAGGATAGACGTGAAGAGCTGCATCAAGTCAGCCGTCGAACTGAAGACTAATACTATAACAACATTTTACATTACGTGTTAGAAACAAACAACTTACATACAATATTCAGTAAAACTACACAAAAAATACGAAAAATCATGAGAGCCCATTGTATCGGACATACTGTCGATAGTGTAAAATCTATGTTTGATTGTCGACATTTTCTCTGCAAAATGTCAGTATTTCCGATGTATCGATGTATAGAAGCTATCTCTAATTGTTAGGGACCATTAAATCACATTAAAAATACACTCCTGGAAATTGAAATAAGAACACCGTGAATTCATTGTCCCAGGAAGGGGAAACTTTATTGACACATTCCTGGGGTCGGATACATCACATGATCACACTGACAGAACCACAGGCACATAGACACAGGCAACAGAGCATGCACAATGTCGGCACTAGTACAGTGTACATCCACCTTTCGCAGCAATGCAGGCTGCCATTCTCCCATGGAGACAACCGTAGAGATGCTGGATGTAGTCCTGCTTGCCATGCCATTTCCACCTGGCGCCTCAGTTGGACCAGCGTTCGTGCTGGACGTGCAGACCGCGTGAGACGACGCTTCATCCAGTCCCAAACATGCTCAATGGGGGACAGATCCGGAGATCTTGCTGGCCAGGGTAGTTGACTTACACCTTCTAGAGCACGTTGGGTGGCACGGGATACATGCGGACGTGCATTGTCCTGTTGGAACAGCAAGTTCCCTTGCCAGTCTAGGAATGGTAGAACGATGGGTTCGATGTCGGTTTGGATGTACCGTGCACTATTCAGTGTCCCCTCGACGATCACCAGTGGTGTACGGCCAGTGTAGGAGATCGCTCCCCACACCATGATGCCGGGTGTTGGCCCTGTGTGCCTCGGTCGTATGCAGTCCTGATTGTGGCGCTCACCTGCACGGCGCCAAACACGCATACGACCATCATTGGCACCAAGGCAGAAGCGACTCTCATCGCTGAAGACGACACGTCTCCATTCGTCCCTCCATTCACGCCTGTCGCGACACCACTGGAGGCGGGCTGCACGATGTTGGGGCGTGAGCGGAAGACGGCCTAACGGTGTGCGGGACCGTAGCCCAGCTTCATGGAGACGGTTGCGAATGGTCCTCGCCGATACCCCAGGAGCAACAGTGTCCCTAATTTGCTGGGAAGTGGCGGTGCGGTCCCCTACGGCACTGCGTAGGATCCTACGGTCTTGGCGTGCATCCGTGCGTGGCTGCGGTCCGGTCCCAGGTCGACGGGCACGTGCACCTTCCGCCGACCACTGGCGACAACATCGATGTACTATGGAGACCTCACGCCCCACGTGTTGAGCAATTCGGCGGTACGTCCACCCGGCCTCCCGCATGCCCACTATACGCCCTCGCTCAAAGTCCGTCAACTGCACATACGGTTCACGTCCACGCTGTCGCGACATGCTACCAGTGTTAAAGACTGCGATGGAGCTCCGTATGCCACGGCAAACTGGCTGACACTGACGGCGGCGGTGCACAAATGCTGCGCAGCTAGCGCCATTCGACGGCCAACACCGCGGTTCCTGGTGTGTCTGCTGTGCCGTGCGTGTGATCATTGCTTGTACAGCCCTCTCGCAGTGTCCGGAGCAAGTATGGTGGGTCTGACACACCGGTGTCAATGTGTTCTTTTTTCCATTTCCAGGAGTGTATATGCTCAATGCTTAACAGAACCTTGAAGATCAGTTAACCAAATTAACGTGCAGATATATCACTTTTTCAGTCACTTTTACGTGCACATCTTGTAAAGTGCATGGCGTCCTTCGCCATTCATTAAGGTTTCTTCTAATTTCTTTGACGAACTGAGTTTGAGGAAAATGATTATTTAAAAACTACTGCGCCCTTTGTTATTATTTAAGCTTCACACTATTTGCTGGAATGGTATGCAGGGACATAGCAACAATCGGAAACTACGTCCCGACGTTACGAAATTACGAGGGCTTTTCAGAAAGCAAGGTCCGATCGATTACGAAATGGAAACCACAGCGAAAATCCTATGAAGCTTTGCATAAATGTGTTGGGCAGTGTCTCTAGTATGCCCATCGATCGCGTCACATCGCTCTTTCAGTTCTCTGAGTGCACAGTCTGTGCATAAAGATGCCTAGAAAATAGTGTCTTCCGCCAAGTATGAGTGCCCGTGAGAGATTTCGCTGATTTCATGCAGCCCACACAACTGTCATATATTTCTTCCCCACGACAATTCTCGGCCGCACACTGCAGGGGCAATGAGCATGCTCCTGCAGCATTTTCAATAGGAAGTGTTCCCTCTGACTTTCGTCTTTCCTCACAAGAACCGCTGATTATGAAGAGAACATTTTGTCACAGACAACGAGTTGCAGATGTATGTAGGGAATTAGCAGAAAATACAGGTGGCTGCCTTCTATGACGAGGGTGTTGGAAAGATGGTATAATGCTACAACAAATGTCTCAGTCGGAGCGGCGACTATGTAGAGAAGTAGCTAGAAGGTGTACCTAATTGTTGTTGTTGTTGGTAATAAAACATTTTTGATTTTCAGTTGGTTTCCATTTGGCGACCGATCTGACTTTACTTTCAGAACAGTCCTCGTAGCCTGCGGATTTTCTGAGGTGGTTTGTCTCCCCCACCCCCAAGTTATCAGGTCTGATTATTCATGCTTGTTTTCAGGTATTACAATTACATAACTAATTTTACTTGCAGGGAAACATGACATGAAGAACTTACGCAGCACGAGATACTAATCCTTACACATGCCACACTGAAAAAGTCAAACAGAAACATTCTCTGCCATCACCGCAACGCTATCGGTCAAAATGCCAGCCTCCCCCTGAAAATGCGAGGACTAGAATTCGTAGAACGTCTTATAAAGTAAAATTCGTGACATACGAGTACATTCACGTAATGGATTTGAGACATATCAGTAAATTCTTAGTTTGGCACATGAATACACGTCTATATTATGGCTTCGCTACTGTTCCACTCGACTGATCCCTCCAGAATCCAAAAATCCGCCAGGATTCATAGAAGCGGTGCCATTTCAGGCAATGCAGCAAGCAACCTGGATTTGTGCCATCCTCGTACAGTATTTGATAAAGCAAACTTTGCAGAGGGCGTGTAGCAGTACCTCCTACCATCATCAAGTTCCGTGGATTCTAAAACGTCTGTGTATTTGCAGCAGTGCAGAAATTCTCGCCGTCGGAATTCCATTCTCTCGCCAGAAAGCGGAGCTGGTGTGGCAGAGACCGTCCGCCACCGCTGACATTTGAAGGGCTTTTCCTATCGACCCAGCAGCGCCTGCTCGCTTGCATAGATTTTTGCATAGGAACGGCCGGAGACAACGCCGACAGAGCCAAGTCGATATCGACGTCGCTCACACACGCTTAGCGCTGCGCAGTTTGTTCAGCGTCCATAACAAAACACAGGCTGCTCGTCTGTGGCCTTAAACAGATCTTATGTTCCTTCAAGAAATACTGTTGTACCGAAACCCATGCGGAAGCACGCTTATTCGTTTTCAGGTGGCAAACGGAGAGTAGGGGTGATGTGCGGTGAACTGCTAAATTTTACCTGATTAAAGCTATAGATAAAGCAAAACCGTTTCGTTCGATGCTAACAACTTAATGAGACAATTACCTTACATTGTCAGTTCTGAAGGCGATTTATGATTTTCAGTGCTGTATACTCCTTGTGGGAACACGTTATTAGTCAAGACCGCAAATATTCGTACATTGCTAACCAGTTTCAGCAATTTAAACTCCCATCTTTAAATCTGAAAAATATTTAAGGAGAAGGTTATGGGCCAATGTTCAACTGGGACATACTAGTACATATAAGGAGCAGACTGCATAGCAGTAGGGTTACATACCACTTAGCACAAAGTAGTACGTCTACATCGATCTTCGAAGTTAGATCTTTGTCATATTCGTGTTTTACGCAGGATTAACTAAAAGTGAGTACAGGGAAAGGTATCCACAATCAAAAAAATAAACATATGTACAAGGTGTATTCGCTATTAACTACCTCACAGTAAAGGCATTATTATGTCACGCCCCAAAGCATTTCGTAATGCAATAGGTACAACAAAATGGTACAATAGACGAATAGAAAAATACATTTCACCTAATACAGTGTCAGATGAAGTATCATATAGAGGTACAGCATATAAACAGGCTTCTATGGCTTGAGGATATCACCAGGTGACAGTTAGTTCAGACTCAAGACGAAACATTTACAAATAAACACACATACAAGCGTTCCTGTATTACATAATATAAATAATATAAAAAAAGCAATGTACAGTTAGTAATGATAAAGGGTGTTACAAAACTATACCGACAAACTTAGAGGGGTTGTAGAGGATGTCGTGAGGAACAAACTGAGGATAGGAACCCGTGTCCAGAACAGTCATCCAGCGACGCTACTGAGCGTCGAACTCAAGGGTGCCGACGCCTGCCCTTAGCCCATCCTTCAGCAGCGAATGTGGCTTGGTACGGCGCTGACGAACCGTAAGCGGAACGTCTTGCAGTGTTGTTTGTTATTCAGTGATCGTGACTGACTGCCTCGATCGCCAGTGAAGAAGGTGGTATGAACGTGGTGCTCTGTTGCGAAAATGGTTGAAACTGCTCTGAGCACTATGGGACTTAACTTCTGAGGTCATCAGTCCCCTTAAACCTAACTAACCTAAGGACATCACACAGATCCATGCCCGAGGCAGGATTCGAACCTGCGACCGTAGCGGTCGCGCGGTTCCAGACTGCAGCGCCTAGAACCGCTCGGCCACTCCGGCCGGCTGCCCTGTTGCCTAGCTCAATGACGGTTTCAGACACACATTTCCATCCGCAGTTTATTTTTCTCCTGGAACGCTCTAAAATCTCCAACGTCTTTCAGCATTGGAGAAATAAACTGTGGATGGAAACGTGTGTCTGAAACTGTCATTCACAGAGGCAACAGAACATGGCATTCATATTAGACAAGGCCTGTCTAAGTAGCAGCTGGCACCATCTTCCCCACTGGTGATCGTGGCACTCAGTCGTGATCACTAAATAACAAACAACATTGCGAGAGGTTCCGCCTACGATCCGTCAGCGTACAATCACGATTGCTGCCGAAGGAGTGGCCTAGCAGTAGGCGCCTGTTCCTATAACCTCGCCGCTCTGTAGCGTCGTTGGATGGAGTTTCTAGACATGGGTTCCTACCCTCAGTTTGTTCCTCACGACATCCGCTGCAACTCCTCGAAATACGTCGATATCGTTCTGTAAAAGTCTGTATAACAAAAATATCCAAAATCACATTGTCTGTTATGTAAGCAGTATTTTTCAAAATTGCATAATGTGCATTAGCTATCATCTCTTATTTTATTTCACATTTCAGATATACCATTAGCACATATGGCAGAAATTGTATCAGATATTTTATACACTACTGGCCATTAAAATTGCTACACCAGGAAGATGTGCTACAGACGCGAAATTTCACCGACAGGAAGGAGATGCTGTGATATGCAAATGATTAGCTTTTCAGGGCATTCACACAAGGTTGGCGCCGGTGGCGACACCTACAACGTGCTGACATGAAGAAAGGTTCCAACCGATTTCTCTTACATAAACAGCAGATGACCGGCGTTGCCTCGTGAAACGTTGTTGTGCGTTTGCAGCAGCATGGACTATCATCTCGGAGACCATAGCTGCGGTTACCCTTGACGCTGCATGACAGAGAGGAGCGCCTGCGATGGTCTACTCAACGACGGACCTGGGTGCACGAATGGCAAAACGTCATTTTTTCGGATGAATCCAGGTTCTTATTACAGCATCGTGATGGGTGCATCCGTGTTTGGCGACATCGCGGTGAACGCACATTGGAAGCGTGTATTCGTCATCGCCATACTAGCGTATCACCCGGCGTGATGGTATGGGATGCCATTGGTTACACGTCTCGGTCACCTCTTGTTCGCATTGATGGCACTTTGAACAGTGGACGTTACATTTCAGATGTGTTACGACCCGTGGCTCTACCCTTCATTCGATCCCTGTGAAACCCTACATTTCAGCAGGATAATGCACGACCGTATGTTGCAGGTCCTGTAAGGGGCCTTTCTGGATACAGAAAATGTTCGACTGCAGCCCTGGCCAGCACAGTCTCCAGATGTCTCACCAACTGAAAACGTCTGGTCAATGGTGGCCGAACAACTGGCTCGTCACAATACGCCAGTCACTACTCTTGATGAACTGTGGTATCGTGTTGAAGCTGCATGGGCAGCTGTACCTGTACACGCCATCCAAGCTTTGTTTGACTCAATGCCCAGGCGTATCAAGGCCGTTATTACGGCCAGAGGTGGTTGTTCTGGACACTAATTTCTCAGGATCTATGCACCCAAATTGCGTGAAAATGTAATCACATGTCAGTTCTAGTATAATAATGGTTCAAATGGCTCTGAGCACTATGGGACTTAACATCTATGGTCATCAGTCCCCTAGAACTTAGAACTACTTAAACCTAACTAACCTAAGGGCATCACACAACACCCAGTCATCACAACTCTAGTATAATATATTTGTCCAATGAATACCCATGTATCATCTGCATTTCTTCTTGGTGTAGCAATTTTAATGGCCAGTAGTGTATACTGTTCAGTGGATGGCACTAAAGGGTTTTCTGCAATGTCGTACAAATTGGAATACGTTATTCACAGAAAGATCTAATACAACAGATACAAATAATTATTATGGTTTTTCGTAATGTGATCCACTAACTTTTCTCTCTTGTGCCATATATGGTCTATCCGTGCAGCTCTCTTTCATACTGGTTTATGTATACACACACACGCACATACACACACACACACACACACACACACACACACACACACACACACACACACACATATATATATATATATATATATATATATATATATATATATATATATTACTAACTATAGATTGTTTTTATGTCATGATATACATATTACTTTCATACAGGCATGCCTGTACGTGTTTCTTTGTAAGGCTTCCTACTAAGTCTGAACTGCCACTGCCACATGGTGGCAACTTTAAGCACTTAAAATTCTGACGACGTCTTCATAAAGTCAATGGCAGACCGCAACCTAGCTTCAGTCGTAAAATTCATCCTTGGTTATTGGACACGCCATCGTAAGCGAACTGACGGAAAAGGACATTGGCATGTCTCTTTAATTTCAACTCAAATTATGTCTCCACAGACTTCCTGTTTTTCTTTGCGAGGGATTTATATTGGAGTTACGCTATTATGGGACTCTTGTTATTACTTGTCACTGATTTGACTTAACAGAAAGTTACTAGAATTTTACGTTAACTAAAGAGTGCTTTATGTATCTCTGGGAAAAAATTTGGGAGGGTATCCGTCAAGATTCACTGTTATCCTGCCGTACCTTGCTATTCGTGAAGAGAGATTGGGGAGAGTGTGGGGTTACTCATAAAACTCAGACACTTTAAACGCGGTGTTCGCCAGTACTCTTCAAAGTAATCCGTCGATGACTAACAAACAGCCGCGGTCGTAAAGTTTACTAATTTCCGTGACTTAACTGTAAGTTATGCATCGTGATGGTAACAGTCAACATGTTTTCTAACAAAGTGCACTTAGGATTTATCTTGAACATCATCGAAGATAAAACTTGTTCCTAGGTGGCGATAGAGAAATTGAGGGCTTGAAAAACTTCAGTCAGTTACCGGGAGCGTAATAAGCCCAATGCTGAAAAATAGCCAAGTTGCCATTTGATCAACGTGTGTGCTGCTTCACGTGAGCCCCAGGTTAACGCGAGAAAGTCGATAACAAAGACTTTCACCTCTGAGTTTATCGTGCTCTAATGCCTAAGCCAAGATAAGCGGGATCGCTAACGAAACACGCATCTACAAAAGACTGCTCTCTAGCCACTAATGTGTAACAAATGAATCAGGAGCGCTAATGTGAGTCGAGCACGCAACAGTCGTGGAAGAACCCGAAAAGACATGAGGCATTACTTCACTGAAAGCGACTGCTAGCTGCGTGCCAGTTAAATCAGCCACGTTCGAGGTTTACCAGCCGTATTTTGAGTCGAAGAGAAAATGCTGTGTTCGTTATGCGAAAAGATGGACAGGCAAAGAATTTGTTTACGCTATACGCTTATACAGACAAGTTACAATCTCTACTAGGTTTGTTTAGTATGCTGTTGATGTTCTTACGATATTCTTAGCTACATTCAAATGTAACTTGACTTACTTCGCAGTAAATCGTAGTAAAAACTGCAGGCTTGAGACTAATACACGTAAAAGAGTGGAGGCTTGTATTATAATCGTTGTGTGTAGACGGCTGTGATGTGCGCATTTCAAGTGCGATGTTTTGTTGGGGCTACCATGAATATGTATGGAAATGGAGAGAACAGAGAAGATAGTGTACTCCTGAATAACAATTCGATGCAGTGTTGAACACATAATGCACTCCTAGAGAGTCACTAAGCAACCTGGTGTGAATATGTAGCGTAAAAGAGCTTCAAAGAGGAATATGTTCCATCCAGGCTTTTTAGTATGGTCATAGCTCCCAAGGAAATTGAATAACATGTTATTAAACAGGCAGGAGAAACATTAGTGGAAAATGTGAGCATGTTCATTAAAGACGAAGACGTAAGTAAGAATAGTATATGAAATAGTCACTAGAACAATTTTTTCATGTACTGACATATTCTCCAAACTTTCACACATGGGGGAATATTCTACAGCTGGTAGGGGAAGTCTGTTAACGGGTCCATACAAAGTTACACTATACCTTTGGCTGTGACCGTAGATCGGTCTTTAGGTTGCAAGGAAACTAAAAGCAATGTTGTCACGGAACATTCATGTTGAAGCGGTTAAAATTGAAAAAATGACTTAAGATTTTTACATTCGCTACTCAATAAATATTATGGTGAGAGAAT
This sequence comes from Schistocerca cancellata, assembly GCF_023864275.1. Lineage (NCBI taxonomy): Eukaryota > Metazoa > Arthropoda > Insecta > Orthoptera > Acrididae > Schistocerca > Schistocerca cancellata. Next base: position 78,862,160 of record NC_064630.1, on the reverse strand, counting down.
TCTATTACTTTACGATTCCTATTTGGGATACAAATACTAGTCTGAGTGAAAAATGTTTGCCCGTCAAAGACAACCAACTACTCTCAACTCATATGTACAATATTTGGGTCATCAGTGTTGTGACTGGTTTCATGCGCCCACCACAAATTCCTCTCCTATGCCAAACCTTCTCATGTCAGAGTAGCACTTGCAACCTATGTTCTCAGTTAGCTGCTGGATGTATTCTAAACTCTGTATTCCTCCACAGTTTTTGCCCTCTTCAGCCCCTTCTAATACCATTTCAGTTATTCCCTGATGTGTTAACAGATGTCCTACTATCCTCTACCTTCTTCTTGCAGGGTTTTCCACATATTCCCTTCCTCGCCGGTTCTGAGGAGAATCTCCCCATTCTTTACCTTACCAGCCCACCTAATTTTAAACATTCTTCTGTAGCGCCACATATCAAATGCTTCGATTCTGTTCAGTGCCAGTTTTCTCACAGTCCACGTTTCACTACCATACAATGTCCTGCTCCAAACGCACATTCTCAGAAATTTCTTCGTCAAATTAGGGCCTATATTTGATACTAATAGATTTTTCTTAGAGAGAAATGCGCTTTTTGCCAGTGTTAGGTTGCTTTTTATGTCCTCGCTCCGTCCATCATGCGTTATTTTGTTGCTTAGGTCTTCTTCGTGATCCCCAATTCTGATGTTAGGTTTCTCGCTTTTCTCATTTCTGCTACTTCTCGTTACTTTCGTCTTTTTTCACGTTACTCTGAGTCCATATTCTGTCCTCCTTAGGCAGTTCAGTCTATTCAACAGGTCCTGCAATTCACCTCCGCTTTCACAGAAGATAGCACCAAGTCGTTTCTAAGACAGTACAAATTCTGTGCCACGCTCGCTATTGATTCCGTATAATTGCAAAATTACAAGCCCCAGATCACGTTCCATTATTGATATTTCGTCATCCCTCCTAACTTTGTTATCTAAAACCTATTTTCTGCGCCGGGATGACAGCAGTTCTGTGTGGCTCAATGGCCTGGTGAAGTGTTTCAATTGGACGCCACTTAGGCGGCATGTGTGTCGCTAACCAGCCCCAGTTATCCTATTGAGGAAAGGAGACCTACGATTTAACGTGGAATCAGGACCAAGTGTCATTCCTTGCGAATCTTCATATCAGTGAGAAGTGAAGATTCGCCGGCAACAATACGTCGGTCAGATTTCACGACTGAGATGAAAAGCTGTGCTAACATATGTCCTACGAAGCTGATATTTCTGTTGCATTACTGAATGACATGAAGGTACATCATTCCACGTTACTACATCTCTGTCCCAGAGTTCACCAACATTGTTACGGCTCACGGCAACCCATGACCAGATGTGTTTAATGACAACCTAACGGTTACAAATAATTTAGACTAAAGGAACAGCCGGCCGCTGTGGCCGAGCGGTTCTAGGCACTTCAACCTGGAACCGCTCGGCCGCTATGGTCGCAGGTTCGAATCCTGCCTTGAGCATGGATGTGTGTGATGTCCTTAGGTTAGTTAGGTTTAAGTAGTTCTAAGTTCTAGGGAACTGATGACCACAGATGTTAAGTCCCATAGTGCTCAGAGCCATTTGAACCATTTGACTAAAGGAACGGAAACGAAACGGGATCGAAAAGAGATAGGAAGGAAATAATGACTTCCAGTCGCACAGGGCACTGTGGCAATGCAACAACGAGAGTTTAAAATTGGTTTCGGACGGGGACTCGAACCCGGATGCTCAGCGTCTCTACAACAGTTACCTTAGTCGCCTTTTTTTTGCCAGAACTCGACTGCTTCATTTTATTTACCAGACCGGGATTCGAACACATGATTTCCTGCTACCGTTTTTTAATATCTTTTTAAAAAAATAAGGATAAAAATTTTCTTGTAGAGGACGTAAAACAGTCGCCTACTACATGAGCTAAATGTTGCACGTAAAATGATAAAGCAAATAAAAATTTCTATTGAGGGACAGTAAGGCGATGTTCTTTACAAATTAAATATTTCTGAAAACGTAAGTAATTGGACTTTTTTAATGTCTTTTATGTAAGTGATGTAACAAATAATAAACATAAACTACTTGTTTTAGTACAAAACAATAACGGACGGTCGATCGTGGTGGCCGAGCGGTTCTAGGCGCTTCAGTCCGGAACCGCGCGACTGCTACGGTCGCAGCTTCGAAATCTGCCTCGGGCATGGATGTATGTGATGACCTTAGGTTAGTTACGTTTCAGCAGTTCTAAGTTCTAGGGGACTGATGACCTCAGAAGTTAAGTCCCATAGTGCTCAGAGCCATTTGAACCAATAACGGACCACGTCCCATGTCGTGGGGGCGTTCGTCGCCGATGCCGTTGTACCTCGTGTTGGTGGCGGATACGTCTCCACGTGTGGTTTTGGGCCCTCTCCACTGTTCCGGTCCTTTCTTGTTCAGGATAATCATATGTATTAATTACATTCTCCTACACTGTACGCCGCAAATGGGTGGGGCATAAAGCAAGGCACACTCTAAAAATTTGCTTAATTTGTTCGATGTCTCGGATTTAGCGTGATCGGTGAGTAACGTTCTTGTAGTATGGCCCAAAAGTCTACCACATTCTTACTGCCGCCTCGGAAAAGGTAAAATACAGTCAGACCCAAAATCCAGGTCATTGCGTTGGCCTGCGTCCGGGGAAAATATGTCATATCTGGAAGAAGTAGTATCCGTGGTTCTATTGCTTGTGGCACCTCCTGAAAGAGGAAGGCGATCATTTTTTGAACCAAACACCATACTCCGACCAAGACCCGCATATCAGGCGATGTTCCTCTCTGTCTAGAACATTGCACTGCGGATACAGTGGCGTATCCCTCATGTGAATTGTATGTAACCTGGAACGTGTCACACATTTCCCATTTACAGCCCGATACCACAGTGCGCTCATCTCCGTACCAAGGTGTACGAGGCGCACTGCACGCCATACCACTGACCACGTCACTTTTGGTTGCCGCATCTTTATGGCATTCCTCTGCCGTCCTCGAGTCACGATGCGATATAAATCACGTGCCGTTGCCATCCTGGCAGTCGGTAGTTCCGTACGTACAAAATGGTGAGGCATGAGCTACCGGTGCCAGACGAGAAGACGGTGCCAGTTCTTCTGTCGAGGTGTCCGTTAGACTTGTCTGGTATCGTGTCCATGGACGTGGACTAGGCCAACACCTCCACGATTACTAGGGAGGGTGAGGATTTCATGTTGTTGTTGTTGTGGTCTTCAGTCCTGAGACTGATTTGATGCAGCTCTCCATGCTACTCTATCCTGTGCAAGCTTCTTCATCTCCCAGTACCTACTGCAACCTACATCCTTCTGAATCTGCTTAGTGTATTCATCTCTTGGTCTCCCCCTACGATTTTTGCCCTCCACACTGCCCTCCAATACTAAATTGGTGATCCCTTGATGCCTCAGAACATGTCCAACCAATCGATCCCTTCTTCTGGTCAAGTTGTGCCACAAACTTCTCTTCTCCCCAATCCTATTCAATACTTCCTGCTAATTAGTTATGTGATCTACCCATCTAATCTTCAGCATTCTTTTGTAGCACCACATTTCGAAAGCTTCTATTCTCTTCTTGTCCAAACTATTTACCGTCCATGTTTCACTTCCATACATGGCTACACTCCATACACATACTTTCAGAAATGACTTCCTGACACTTAAATCTATACTCGATGTTAACAAATTTCTCTTCTTCAGAAACGCTTTCCTTGCCATTGCCAGTCTACATTTTATATCCTCTCTACTTCGACCATCATCAGTTATTTTGCTCCCCAAATAGCAAAACTCCTTTACTACTTTAAGTGTCTCATTTCCTAATCTAATACCCTCAACATCACCCGACTTAATTCGACTACATTCCATTATCCTCGTTTTGCTTTTGTTGATGTTCATCTTATAACCTCCCTTCAAGACACCATCCATTCCATTCAACTGCTCTTCCAAGTCCTTTGCTGTCTCTGACAGAATTACAATGTCATCGGCGAACCTCAAAGTTTTTATTTCTTCTCCATGGATTTTAATACCTAATCCGAATTTTTCTTTTGTTTCCTTTACTGCTTGCTCAATATACACATTGAATAACATCGGGGAGAGGCTACAACCCTGTGTTACTCCCTTCCCAACCACTGCTTCCCTTTCATGCCCCTCAACTCTTATAACTGCCATCTGGTATCTACACAAATTGTAAATAGCCTTTCGCTCCCTGTATTTTACCGCTGCCACCTTTAGAATTTGAAAGAGAGTATTCCCGTCAACATTGTCAAAAGCTTTCTCTAAGTCTACAAATGCTAGAAACGTAGGTTTGTCTTTCCTTAATCTTTCTTCTAAGATAAGTCGTAAGGTCAGTATTGCCTCACGTGTTCCAGTATTTCTACGGAATCCAAACTGATCTCCCCCGAGGTCGGCTTCTACTAGTTTTTCATATTTCTACTAGTTTTTCATATTTCGGATTTCATATCCGACTTAAAAAAGCAGCTTTGTGCTCACAAAATAACCTAATGCCGCCAGCATTCGGCGTGCCAACACCACCAGCCTTGTCGCGAGCATCCGAACATGCTTTTCGTGGGACCAAAATTCCCAAAAAAATGGCTCTGAGCACTATGGGACTCAACTGCTGAGGTCATTAGTCCCCTAGAACTTAGAACTAGTTAAACCTAACTAACCTAAGAACATCACAAACATCCATGCCCGAGGCAGGATTCGAACCTGCGACCGTAGCGGTCTTGCGGTTCCAGACTGCAGCGCCTTTAACCGCACGGCCACTTCGGCCGGCCCAAAATTCCCAACTTCCTCCTCGCCGCACCACAGCAATGCTCGTCCATTAACCCGCTACTCTGATTTCTGATTTCCGTAGGAGTTCAGACGTTGGCTCCGCATACGCACTGAAACTTTTTCATCAAATAGTCTTCGCACACACAGAATTATAGATGTCTGACAGAACAGACACCTCTCATAACCATAATCTGACGATTGTTGTTTGTTTCGTGGTAGTGCAATTGTAATGCACAGTTGTGTAACTGCGAAATATGTTCCATGTTTTCATACGAATGTGTGGTGACTGTCCGACAGCTAGTTTTTAACGTTGTTTTTTTCCGGTAACACGGAGCCGCCGGAGTTTATCATTAGAGAAAAGAGAGAAGGGGCCCGCACGCGATGGCTGGGCCAATTTCCTGCCTTCGGTTAATGAACTCCCTGCATTCGGAATCCGCCAGCAGCGGCCAGCCGCACTAGTTTCTAAAGAACACTCATGACAAAGCTTTACAATACATACTGCCCTGAGACGCACCGAAACCGCAGATCTGCTTATTGAAACCCACGACCTCCCTTAGGTTACTTCGACATGTTACGCGAAAGAAGCAAAGCATACGAGGTGCATTCAAGTTCTAAGACCTCCGATTTTTTTTCTAATTAACTACTCACCCGAAATCGATGAAACTGGCGTTACTTCTCGACGTAATCGCCCTGCAGACGTACACATTTTTCACAACGCTGACGCCATGATTCCATGGCAGCTGCGTAGGCTTCTTTAGGAGTCTGTTTTGACCACTGGAAAATCGCTGAGGCAATAGCAGCACGGCTGGTGAATGTGCGGCCACGGAGAGTGTCTTTCATTGTTGGAAAAAGCCAAAAGTCACTAGGAGCCAGGTCAGGTGAGTAGGGAGCATGAGGAATCACTTCAAAGTTGTTATCACGAAGAAACTGTTGCGTAACATTAGCTCGATGTGCAGGTGCGTTTTCTTGGTGAAACAACACACGCGCAGCCCTTCCCGGACGTTTTTGTTGCAGTGCAGGAAGGAATTTGTTCTTCAAAACATTTTCGTAGGATGCACCTGTTTCCGTAGTGCCCTTCGGAACGCAGTGGGTAAGGATTTTTGGTGGCGGTGCATCTGTCTGCTTCCATTGAGCTGATTGGCGCTTTGTTTCTGGATTGAAAAATGGCATCCACATCTCATCCACTGTCACAACCGACGAAAAGAAAGTCCCATTCATGCTGTCGTTGCGCGTCAACATTGCTCGGCAACATGCCACACGGGCAGCCGTGTGGTCGTCCGTCAGCATTCGTGGCACCCACCTGGGTGACACTTTTCGCATTTTCAGGTCGTCATGCAGGATTGTGTGCACAGAACCCACAGAAATGCCAACTCTGGAGGCGATCTGTTCAACAGTCATTTGACGATCCCCCAAAACAATTCTCCCCACTTTCTCGATCATGTCGTCAGACCAACTTGTGCAAGCCCGAGGTTGTTTCGGTTTGTTGTCTCACGCTGTTCTGCCTTCATTAAACTGTCGCACCCATGAACGCACTTTCGACACATCCATAACTCCATCACCACATGTCTCCTTCAACTGTCGATGAATTTCAATTGGTTTCACACCATGCCAATTCAGAAAACGAATGATTGCGCGCTGTTCAAGTAAGGAAAACGTCGCCATTTTAAGTATTTAAAACAGTTCTCATTCTCGCCGCTGCCGGTAAAATTCCATCTGCCGTACGGTGCTGCCATCTCTGGGACGTATTGACAATGAACGCGGCCTCATTTTAAAACAATGCGCATGTATCTATCTCTTTCCAGTCCGGAGAAAAAAAATATGAGGCCTTAGAACTTGAATGCACCTCGTATGCGTAAAGATAACATAATCAGGACTCAAAGGACTGAATAACAGCCGATTGACTAAAAGATGTCTGACTTTCCCATGAAGGGCGTAAATTACGAATTTCGTTGATATGCACCAGCAAACAGCACCAAACACGGGACATCTTTTCTCATTTTTCGTGGTAGCCATTGTGGCTAATCTTGACAAAACCGAGAAAAACGAGGAAGAAAGATTAGGGTTTAAAGTCCCATCCACGATAAAGTGATCAGAGATCGAGCACAAGCTCGAAGCAAAGTATGGGGGAGGAAGTCGGCTGTGCACTTTTCTAGGGAACCATTCCAGCGTTCAGCCTGAAGCGATTTAGAGAAACCACGGAAACCGAAACTGGATGGCCGGACGGGGATTTGAACCACCGTTCTCTCGAATGCGAGTCCAGTTTCTCAATACCGTACCATACCACTTCGATAGGTGGAGCGAGTGAAATGAATGGAAAAATTGTAAGGAAAGCCCGTCTGGTGTTATTTCAATGTTTTTACCGTGGCAAAGTACCATCGTAGCATGTCCTCATCACCAGGTATTCAGTTGGATGTCGACAGATCTTCATTGTAAAGTCAACATACCAGAAACGCCTACTTATGGAAGATGCGTTCTTGATTGAAATTCGCCTGTTGTGGGGAACGTACACAGAATTAGAGAAAAAGAATTCGTTAATATCTTTATAGGGTGTACCATTTATCTTGACCACTCAAAGTAACTCTTTTGTCGAGAGACATAATCAAAAATGTATGCAGCAAATGTTGTTTTGCTATCATGTAACCAGCAACATTGCCATTCGTGTAACTTTGTTCATTACGAAGAGCATTTTTTAATTAGCACTTCTGTTTCTTGTAATCCACTTCTCTCCTCAATACCAGTTCAGACACGTATCATAGTGTACCATTCACGTAAACATGATATTAAAAACGTTATACGAAACTGTCTTTAACTCGTCCACTTGCTGGAACCTGCAGTAAACAAATGCAAACACAAGGCAAATGCACAGCGGTCATTCAGGCAACGGCCTTCAGTTGAAGGTTTCTGCGAGAACAGTACACGCCAACGCAGAGAAGGTAGAAATGTCACTCATCTATGAAGAACTTAAATTCGGGTTGAAAATCCAGTTTCTTGAAGCGTCACAAGAAGACGAGAAAACTGCCGTCGGGAAAATGGGTTCTTGTTTTCTCCGTATCGTTAGTTTAGCGTTCTTCTACTTGAGTATCATTAATCCAGCTTACAAGTGCAAAAAAGGAAAAGTAATAATGATGCAGTCTTTAATTAAGCACAACATACTGTACTGTAGAGGGTGGACAAAAATGTAGAAACATCAAAAACGCAACATATTACCACGCATAAAATACGGTAGGAAAACCATTGGCATTCAAAAGAGCTTCCAGTCGTTTCGGAATGGATAAAGTCAGGCCTTGAATTGTTTTCAAGGGAATATTATACCAGCCTTCCTGTAAAATAGTCGCAAGTTCAGACAACGATGATGGAAGCGGATAGCGATCATGAACCCTTCTCCCCAAAGAAGACCACTTAGGATAAATAGTATTGAGATCTGGTGACTATGTTGATCAGGTGAGGTGCAGTAATTCATCCTCGTGGTGACAAAACCAGTCCTGGACGATGCTGGGACGGCCGGTGTGGCCGAGCGGTTCTAGGCGCTTCAGACTGGAACCGTGCGACCGCTTCGTTCGCAGGTTCGAATCCTGCCTCGAGCATGGACGTGTGTGATGTCCTTAGGTTAGTTAAGTTTAGGTAGTTCTAAGTTCTAGGGGACTGATGACCTCAGATGTTAAGTCCCATAGTGCTCAGAGCCATTTGAACCATTTGACGATGCTGACTGTGTGAGTCGTCTTGGAACACAGCATCACCAGTGGAGAACAAACGTAGTACCACTGGATGGATCTGATCAGCCAAAATGGTCAAGTAATCCATGTTAACAATTCGATCTTGCAGAGTGACCTAGGGGCCCATGGAATGCCACGATTTGGCTGCTCAAATCGTCACCGAACTCTCTACGTTTCAGTCTTGGGACTAAACACGCCCAGAAGTTGGAAACAGTCTGAATATGGTTCATCAGACCAAATGATATTCATCCATTGCCCACATTCCAGGTTTTATGGCCTCGTCACCACGTTTTCCTGTTAGGGGCATTTGCACCAGTAGTTCCGGCTTGTCGTGCAGTTCCCAGATTACAGAACTCCCATCGTGTTTTTTTTTTCTTTTTTTTGCCAATATGCTTCGCAAGTGCGCATTTCAGATCTGCAGTGACATTTTCAGCCGTTGTCCTCTTACTTTTCTTCACAATCCTCTTCAATGACCTTCTATTACGATCAACCAATACACACATTCGTCCGCTTTCTGACTTAATGGATGATGTTTCTTCCGCTTTCCCTGTATACGGTAAACATAAATCTTTGATACGGTGCCTCATCAAACAGCAAACACTGTTATGGAAGCACCCACACTAGGAGCACCGACAGTTTTCCCACGTTCGAAATCACTTAGCTCCGACATTATGCACTCAAAAGTAAACAGAATACTTTTCTGACCACGACTGACACAGCGCCACCGCAAGGCTTGGGTAGTATTATTTTCCTAATATTCCTAGTCTGTTTGTACTGTCTTCAATATCATCTTGATTTACAATTGTCCTGATTATTTTTTGGTCGCTCTTTTGGATTTCCTGAACGAATACATTATTGTTGCGTTGAGTTGGTTTGTTTGGGGGAAGAGAGCAAACAGCGAGGTCATCGGTCTCATCGGATTACGGAAGGACGGGGAAGGAAGTCGGCCGTGCCCTTTCAAAGGAAACATCCCGGCATTTGCCTGCAGCGATTTAGGGTTGGGTTGGGTTGTTTGGGGAAGGAGACCATACCGTGACGTCATCGGTCTCATCGGATTATGGAAGGACGGGGAAGGACGTCGGCCGTGCCCTTTCAAAGGACACATTCCGGCATTTGCCTGGAGCGATTTAGGGTTGGGTTGGGTTGTTTGGGGAAGGAGACCAGACAGCTAGGTCATCGGTCTCATCGATGAGGGAAGGAAGTCGGCCGTGCCCTTTGAAAGGAATCATCCCAGCATTTGCCTGCAGCGATTTAGGGAAATCACGGAAAACCAAAATCAGGATGGCCGGACGCGGGATTGAACAGTCGTCCTCCCGAATGCGAGTCCAGTGATTTAGGGAAATCACGGAAAACCTAAATCAGGATAGTGGGACTCGGGATTGAACCGTCGTCCTTCCGAATTACATTATTGTAATTGGACAAGTTAAACACCTGAAGATGGGAGTAATATCACGAAACAGGTTTCGGCATTAAAGTAAAGATTTTTAAAAATATTTCTGGCTGGTATCGTTCATGACCAACAATTCTTAATCTTTGCAGAGTTCAAGAAGATATCGCATCGATAAAATAGCCGCATAATTTCCCGTGGACAGAGTTCCAACCAGAATAACCGAAGTTACATAGAAACTGTTAAGTCACAGTAATTTCAGTGGCGCTCAGGAATGCCATACCTGCGGTTTAGTAGCATCGCAGACTAGAAATGGGTGAGAATTTTGTAATGAATCGTCTTCATCCCAAGGTTCCAGGACAGGATGTGGTCGCCTATGTATTGCCCGCCGCACCACCTTTCTTTAAGTAATGCCCTAGTGGAGGATGCCCTCTAAGCCGCAGCACACAGTCGGCTGTCAGTAAGCTATGACAAGGCACCGATATGGACGAGGTGTGGCGTTTGTTGTATCATGCAGGGTTTTATCTTCTTATGGAGCTGGAGTTAAATCAACCGACTGTCCAAAGGAAACCTGAGTGCTTCGAAATGTAGTCACCCACTCAGGGAGAAAACACAAAACAGCTGCTTTAACTGAAATGCCCGTAATTTCCACGATTCTAGTAATCGTTAATAAGCTCTGACTTGTCTCTCTGTAATCTGATAAGAAGAAGTCGAGGGAAAAATACGTAGCTATGACAGTATGCGCAAAATAAACCAGTGTCAAAGAATCATCTCGCCAACACAGAGAAATTAACTGTCACTTGCGTACTCTGCCCTCTAACTTATTTCAGGAAAGTTTCTAATTAAGTGCAAGTTCAAATCACTACAACATAATTCGTAATCACTTCATGTCCAAATTACTAAATGCTTCCAACACATTTCACATTCCACATTGCTATACAGGGCGTTTCAAAATGAGTATACAGGTTATAAGACTTTGTAGCATTTATTATATTCAACTTACAATTATAAACAATACGTCAAATGAAAGAGCAAATAAAACAGTTTTGTTTGTATACTTGTGCGCGAAGGGAAGGGTATGGAACGTGTTGAACAAGTGAGAGATTTTCACGCGTAGCCCCAAGAAGTCAGTTCGGAAGGATTTTCGTGAATTAGCAGTTCCAATGACATCTGCGTGGAGAATTTTAAGGAGGTGCTTACAGCTATGTCTTCTTCATTTACAACTGTTACAAGCTCTAAAGGTTACGAAATACGGATTACGTGCCACCTTTGCAAACGAAATGTTGCTGCATGACGATGAGATTTTCTGCATCGTGTCGACTTCAGTGATGAATCGACATTTCACCTAAGTGGAGATGTGAGCACATAATGTGCCCACTTGCGGTTCAGCAAATCTCTATGAGATGGTACAGTTGCAACGAGACTCCCCTAAAAAGAGTGCTTTTCGTGCCATCCCCGGCGGAAAGTTTGTGGGCTTCTGTTTTTCGGTGAAGCAACTAATAAAGCGTTTCTTATCTTGATGCTGTTTCTTCAGTTGGAAGAAGCTAAACCACAGAATATTATTTGACAGCAAAAATTGGCGCCACCTCACTAGCATAACTCATAACGCGATTGGTTAAACGACTCTGTAGGCAACCGCTGGGTTGAGTGTAAGGGGCCGGATGACAGAACTTGTTTTGCATGACCTTCACGTTCTTACATGATCTGACGCCCCGAAATTTTTACCTCTGGGGCTACATAAAGAATCCTGTGCATGTACCTCAGCTACCACCTGATCTACCAGACTTTAGAAACAACATTGTTGCAACAATGCTCCAGACCCACTGATCAAGTTTTGGGAAGAACTGGCCTATCGACTCGATTTGACAAATGGTGCTCTTTCATTTTATATATTATTTATAAGTTGTACATAATAAACGCTACAAAGCCTTAAAACTCGTATATTCATTTTGGAACACACTACATTTGCTTGTAATCAACTTAAAATCGCTAATTAGATATGAATTAAATACAATGTTCGGCAATAAGTTCACTATCCTAGACTAGAGCTGTATGAATCACAACATGACCAAGTGCGATGTCACAGCATTGTTTTATATTATCTACACTACTGGCCATTAAAATTGCTACACCAAGAAGAAATGCAGATGATAAACGGGTATTCATTGGACAAATATATTATACTAGGACTAACAAGTGATTACATTTTCACACAGTTTGGGTGCATAGATCCTGAGAAATCAGTACCCCGTACAGCCACCTATGGCCGTAATAACGGCCTTGATACGCCTAGGCATTGAGTCAAATAGAGCTTGGATGGCGTGTAGAGGTACAGCTGCCCATGCAGCTTCAACACGATACCACAGTTCATCAAGAGTAGTGACTGGCATATTGTGACGAGCCACGGGTCGTAACACATCTGAAATGTAACGTCCACTGTTCAAAGTGCCGTCAATGTGAACAAGAGGTGACCGAGACGTGTAACCAATGGCACCCCATACGATCACACCGGGTGATACGCCAGTATGGCGATGGCGAATACTCGCTTCCAATGTGCGTTAACCGCGATGTCGCCAAACACGGATGCGGCTATCATGATGCTGTACACAGAACCCGGATTCACCCGAAAAAATGACGTTTTTCCATTCGTGCACCCAGGTTCGTCGTTGAGTACACCATCGTAGGCGCTCCTGTCTGTGATGCAGCGTCAAGGGTAACCGCAGCCATGGTCTCCGAGCTGATAGTCCATGCTGCTGGAAACGTCGTCGAACTGTTCGTGCAGATGGTTGTTGTCTTGCAAACGTCCCGATCTGTTGAATCAGGGATCTAGACGTGGTTGCACGATCCGTTACAGCCATGCGGATAAGATGCCTGTCATCTCGACTGCTAGTGATACGAGGCCGTTGGGATCCAGCACGGTGTTCCGTATTACCCTCCTGAACCCACCGATTCCATATTCTGCGAACAGTCATTGGATCTCGATCAACGCGAGCAGCAATGTCGAGATACGATAAACCGCAATCGCGATAGGCTACAATCCGACCTTTATCAAAGTGGGAAACGTGATGGTACGCATTTCTCCTCCTTACACGATGCATCACAACAACGTTTCACCAGGCAACGCCGGTCAACTGCTGTTTGTGTATGAGAAATCGGTTGGAAACTTTCCTCATGTCAGCACGTTGTAGATGTCCTCACCGGTGCCAACGTTGTGTGAATGCTCTGAAAAGCTAATCATTTGCCTATCACAGCATCTTGTTCCTGTCGGTTAAATTTCGCGTCCTTAGCACGTCATCTTCGTGGTGTAGCAATTTTAATGGCCAGTAGTGTAACATTCTATCATGGAGGCACTATAAGAGGAGACAGTGCTACACACTTATGCTGTTCGTTACTTTGAAGCAGACTACTGTCTACGATTGCTACTTAATTTCTGTCGTGTGCACGCAAGATTTCTTTTAAATGGTACATGTTTTAGCGCTTTCGTACATGCCATGGTGTCAGGAGGTCATTTTCAAACTTTTTTGTGGTTAATGTAACTTTATTTTTTAAACTACGTTTCGAATAACCAAGAACAGAACTGTATTATGTGATAAAGCTGCTTTCGTAATCAAGCATTTTTTTTAGTAAGTACCGACGAAACTGAGATTCGATCTACGTACTATTATTGAAAGTAATGAGAAAATATTTTGCTGCGTTTTGTCGGTTTCCAATCTTTCTTTCTCACAGCGTTGACTAAAGGAGCTTTTCGAATTGGAATGATAGGACATCTAAAACCAAACGACAGAAATAAAAACATTAGGAAAAGCTAACAGCGCAACCAAATTATATGTATATAAAAAAATATCGCTTGGACATGTAACTTACGAATGAAATGTGAATCCTTTACACTTTAAGTTGTAATCGGAATGATCAGTAAACCCGCAAATACCATTTTTGATCAAAAACTTCCACCAGAAGCTAATGCTCGGGGACTGACATATCGGACATGGACTTCAAGATTGTGACGTCATGACAACTCCCGTTATTATAGTTCCATGCATTTTACAGATGTTTAATCTTCGATCGTCGAGATTATATACTCTCTGATGGGTAACGCTCATCTCACAAGACTTACTGCAAACGTGACGTCATTTTGACGTCTTATACAATATTGACAATCGATGCATCAGGCGCCATATTCATTTTGCTTTATTTAGCTGTTTTGTATTTTGACTGCCAGCCGGTGTGGCCGAGCTGTTCTATGCGCTTCAGTCTAGAACCACGCGACCGCTACGGTCGCAGGCTCGAATCCTGCCTCGGGCATGGATGTGTATGATGTCCTTAGGTTAGTTAGGTTTAAGTAGTTCTAAGTTCTAGGGGACTGATAACCTCAGATGTTAAGTCCCATAGTGCTCAGAGCCGTTTGAACCATTTTGTATTTTAAGTTGCAGTATGCCGTTTCAAGGCAGTGGTACACTAAAAACGTTGTAATTTACAAGAAATCGTGCAGATCGAAGTCGCGGCTTCACTGCGAGAGATATATATCGAACGCTCCAATCTCGAGATGTTAACAAGAGAGACGACAAAAGACGAACGTATAGAAAACAGAAAGTCATTAAAAGAGAGACAGTAAGAGCACTTTTTCACTAACGGTAATTTATCAAAGAAATGAATAATATCTCTTCCATTATAAAATTACGTATCCAACACGCAGCAAGATAATGCTCTGGTCAGTACATACTTTTGTATCATCAAACCGCATGTTATACTATTCCTCTCCCTACACTTCTTACACGTGAGCTGGAAAGGAAAATTAATTTTCACTGTCCTCTTCGATAGCGTCACAGAATTCTCTGAGCCATAGTGAACACAGTTTCTCGCGCCGTGATTTGTAATCAATCCGTATTGCCAAAAGAATTCTAAGCGTTCTTCAGTATCACACAGACGGGGAACCAACTGCGTTACCATAAGAGAATTCGACATGGTCATTGGACTAGATCCACTCATGACTTCTACTAGCCATGAGACGTTCTACTATTCTCATGCAACGTTCAGCTGTCAAAGCAGAAAACAATATCCATAATTTTCCGATTCGAGAGTCGATATATATGGGTCGCAGTGACGCCGCGACCTCGATGCACACCGTTTTTTGGAAATTACAGAAAATGTGTCACAGACACTTCATCCTTATGATTTAGTGTCAGTTAATAATGCATCAGCGATATAAGCCTTCAGGAGTTACTATGACAACCGAGATATGAGACAAAAGTCATACTATTAAGCTCTCGCATTATGGGTAATATCGTGGTTTATGGAGTCGAAGGATGTAGGTGCCCATCCTACTACACGCTAATACATTTTTTGCATATTCTCATTGTCAACACATTTTGGGTTTTTTCTTATGAATATAATATAAATATGTTTTGCAATATTCGGTGTTATTTAACATTTCCGTCCGATTAGAGAACGAAGGATGAAATAAATATTTGGCATCTTATTTCCGAATATGTGACGATTTCCGAGTAAATGGTTTTGCAGGAACCTACGAGGATAAAGTGCTGCGAGTGCAACAACCAGTAATAACATTCATACCCTTCTCTGTCACAAATACTTCGCTGTTCATTTCCAAATATGTGGCGATCTCTAAACGTGTGGTTAGACAGAAATCTTTAAGAGGATAGGTTTAATTACACTGACTGAAACGAGCATCAATAAAATTCATATTCTTGCTCCTCACAAATATTTGGCTGTTTATTTCCTAGCCTGTGGTTAGGCAGGAATCTAAGAGGACAGCTTAAATTGCTGAGAGTGAAACGATGAGCAATAACATTCATATTCTTCCTTGTCACAAATATCGCGCGGGTAACACTCATATTACCAGAATCCCAGCAAACCATTGGTATTTCTGTTCGGTATATATCTGCCGCTAACGATATGTGTGAGGTGGTACCCACGCGAGAGAGGCCTGTATCGAACTCTAGCGCAAGTCGATAGCTGTTCCTGCGGTTGTCGATATTGCGTGCAACGATTAAACACAGAATTTCCCCTACTCTGGATCATAGCTGCACGCTGAGCTATCTATAGCAAACAACGAGCATATCGCGTTTAGCTTACGATATGATCAGTCTCTTAAAGAGGATATTTTGTATTATAATTTTGATGTATAACTCACACTGCGAGCAGGTACGAAAATTTTGTTTGTGTTTGGTTGAGTCATATCTCAGATTTCAGCGCTGAAAGTTTCATAATGCGACTCTTGTTTTGTTCGTGCGGTAACAACTGGGCAACTATCAGCGAGGGAACGTTGGTGGCGGGGAATTTCTGTGTGGGATTGTCCAGGTTTTGTGCGCAAAAGAAGAGCAAGTAAAGTAGGGCGTGGCGGTGGCGGCGGTAGCGGCAGCGGCTTTAATTTGGCGGTGCGTGAGGGGTGCGTGCAGTGCGTGCGCGGGCTCTGCCCCTGGCACGGCCAGGGACAGCGGGGGCGGCGGGGGCGGCAGGGGCGGCCTGCCACCGCACGACACAGCGCCCCGCCTCCAGGACACCGCCCACGCATTCATTAGCGCTCCGCGCGCACAACTTCGGTATTTCTTGCGCCGCCGACATTCTTACGAGCGACATTCTTTTCATTAGGAACCTCGCAGTATCTGTCAGCTCGTCGTTATCGAGGACTAATCTAGGCCTCCATTTCCGCAACGTAACTGCGATTATTTAAGAAAAACGAGGCGCTCCTCAAGAGTAAAGGTCGATTGTCGAAAAACGATGACATAACCACCCGCGCAAAAATTTAGTATCATATCTGAAGAGCAGTTGAACATTTTTTCGACACACGCGACTTATCATTTTGGGGATCTCTCACCTCTCCCTTTCTGCCGTCGTACACATTCACCTGTCTCAGTTTTCGCTGCTAATTATGATACGCATGGTATACAAACCTGGCATCCCAGATGGCCGATGTTTATTGTGATACGTCCTGTAAAGAACTCTCGCAACTGTATGAAGATCCATCCCAGCGGCAGCTTGTGTCCCTTTTGCCTTAACCTCTCTCTCTTCTCAGCGATCACAGGCCCTGTAGACCACGCGCTGCATCAACGATCTGCTTCCACCGCCTTCTATCTCTCGAAGCCTCTCTCCGTCCTGTGGAAATTCCTAATGCTGCGATGTCCTTCTCTATCTCATCTGTCCACCTTGTACGGGATCGGCCCAATGGTCTTGTTGCCTGCAAAGTTCCTTCAAATGCTTTCTTGGTGTCTGTCGTTTTCCATTCTAACCACATGTCCAGCCCATTGCAGTCTCCTACTTTTTAATTTCTGGATGATATTGGATTGCTTTATTAACTGATAAATTTCATTGTCCTTTCGAATTCTCCATACGCCATTCTCCAACACAGGTTCCCAGATTTTTCTCATTACTTTTTCTTTCGAAAACTTTCAGTTTTTCTCCTTCATTCTTTGTAAGCGTCCAGCTTTCTGAAGCGTACTGTATTATGGGACAGATGATAGTGTTGTATATTAGAGTGCTGCAACGCTCTGTGTTTGACCGGTCACGGCTCGCCTGTTGACGCGGGGACCGAGCAGCTCGTGTCCGGTCCCATACGACTCGGCTCGGTCACGTACTCGCTCCATGTGTGATGTCCGGATTCCGGACACGCGGATAACCGAGCATGACCGGTCACCGATGACGTCTCACCTCGCCTCGCCACGGCTCGCTGCTCTGTACTTTACTGTACACATCCAACGCCTCTCTCTCTCTCTCTCTCTCTCTCTCTCTCTCTCTCTCTCTCTCTCCCTCTTTTAATACAAAAGTAACATTTCCAAGAACGGGTACGTGACACAGCTAAATTCATAAAGCAGCTGGAAAGTAAAATGATATTTCAATACAATCGCGGATAGAAGACGAGTCTCATTTCCAAACAAAAGAGATATTTTTCCTTTCATTTATAGGAAACGTTAAATAAGTGCTTTCCCTGTAATCTAGAAGACAACCATCTTCATAAAGAAAGCATACAAAGAACATTAAACATTTACAGACGTAACTTGTCATACGTTTCAATTGTTTGCAACATAAACAAAATTATAGTTATTGCTGATCAGCAGGAAATCACTAATGCGTTCCGGATTTAATTGGCTGCGGAAATTTGTTAGTAACATGCCGGCTTTACTAAATCACCTTTCACTAGGTGCGCTTGTTGCTGGGATACATAAAATACGTCTTGCAACTGCAGCCAAACCTGGCAGATCTGTTTCATGTCTGCTCCACCACTTTAAGATGTCATCATCATCTCCGGGGTGAATTAAAATGTACAGATCTACTTCATCTGCTGCGGATGATCTGTTGTTCCTCCATTCCTTGAAACGAGCTCTCTTTCTGGGTGGTGATGACACAGTACTTGAAGGATCTATGATAATCAACAAAAGAGACAAGTAATACAGAACTGATATGGAAATCATCGAAACATTCCCGTAAGAGACCGATGACCTCGCTGTTTGGTCTCTCCCCCCAAACAACCCGACCCCCGTTCCCATAAAAACGAGATGTTTTACGTTAATGAAATATTATACGAGTCACAGCATTCCCGTTTCTCTATAATACACTTTCCACTAACTATGCAAAAACGACTATGTTAATGATTGAATGTTGTAGCTGCGTACGTAGCACACATTTGTCGCACATTGTTAAGAATTTCCTGCTTTTCACTTATTTCAAGCATATTAAGATAACGGAAGGACGGCCAAAGAAACGATCTTTGTGAGGTTTCTTGCAACTGTGTTTCTTTAAATGAGTGGTTCCCGACTGGAAAGACAATAAAGTGGAGCAGTTTATGCACGATACGTACCCAGTAGACGCAATGTTTTCATCTACAACCAACAGAAATGTACTCCATACTTGGCTTTTTAGACCTTCCCGTTTCTTTAATGTGTAAACATTGGTTTCAATCTTACGTCTTACTACACTGGCTTCCTCTCGCTGCATGATTACAGAGAGAGACACACCACAAATAATAAGCCCGTACTGGCTGCAGTGTCACACGCATAATAACACGTGTAATGTGTTTGAAGTTATGTGCTACGTATTCGGTCACGGCTTCTATGCTCGGTCACAAAAAACTAGTGCGGGTAGCCTATCCAGTTAGGGTGTGCTCGCCCCACCTCGTATTTTGTGCTCGCTTACTCGGTCATGCAGGACTCTATTGTATATCTTCATCTTTGTGGTGATTGACAAAGGCTTACTTTTGAGTAGGTTGCTTAGTGAGTACAGGCATCTGGACCCTGAGGCTATTCTTTCATTTATATCCTTTGTTATGATATTTTTACTGTTTACCTTAAACTGACTCTGCATATAGTTAAATGCTCATTTTCTACATGTCCTTAGTTACTCCGCAAGCGGTGTGCGGTGCGTGATGGAGGGTAACCTGTACCACTAGTTGTCATTTCCACTCGCAAACACAGCGATAGAAAAACCACTGTCTGTACGTCTCCGTATGAGCCCTAATTTCTCGTATTTTATCTCCGTGGTCCTTAGGCGCAATGTATGTTGGCGGCAGTGGATACGTGAGGCATTCACCTTCAATTGTCCGTCCTCTAAATTTTCTCAATAGTGTTTCTCGAAAATTACGTCGCCTTCCCTCCACGAATTCTCATTTCAGTTCGGGAAGCATCTCGGTAACACTTACGCGTTGTTCGAACCAACCGGTAACAAATCTAGCAGCCCGCCTCTGAATCGCTTCGATGTCCTTCCTTCAATCTGGCCTGTTACGGATCCAAAAGATTCGGGCAGTACTCAAGAATAGGTTGCACCAGCGTCCTATATGCGGTCTCCTTTACATGTGAACCACTCTTCCCTAAAATCCTCCCAATAAACCCAAGTCGACTGTTCACCTTCCCTACAACAGTTCCCACATGCTCGCTCCATTTCACGTACGCCCAGGCATTTAAACGACTTGACTGTGTCAAGCAGGACGCTAGTAATAATGTATCCGAACATTACAGGTTTGTTCTTCTTACTCATCCGCATTAACTTACATTTTTTACACATTTAGAGCCAGCTGCCATTCACCACACCAATTAGAAATTTTGTCTAAGTCGTCTTGTATCCTCCTACAGTCACTCAACTTCGACGCCTTACCGTACAGCACAGTATCATACACAGGATTCGTTATTCTCTCGGCACTTCTGAATATATACTGTTTAATAAAAACTTTACGGAACCTAGTATGAGGTGATATTAGAATTATATATTAATACCTTCAGCTGCTGCCGGCCTTGATATATATCAACGGGGACAGATGAAAATGTGTGCCCCGACCGGGACTCGAACCCGGGATCTCCTGGTTACATTGCAGAAGCTCTATCCATATATTTTTTAATTTATACTTTAATCTCATTTTGTTCGCTTCTGTTCGTTGCTTCTGCACGGGGCGGACGTCGTAAGACATCCGTTGAAGTTCGTTGTTGAGCCGTTCACTCAGTTTCCTTTATTGCAGAGGGCAGCAAACTCTCTGAACGAACACGCTGAGCTACCGTGGCGGCATCCATCTGTGCCACCGAGGGCACAGAGGATAGTGCGACTACTGGGACTATCTTCCGCACGCCTCCCGCGAGACTCACATTCTCACCTTATATGTCCACACACTACATTCGTAGTGTCCCTACCCAGCACATTCATTACTCGTGGAAGACATTCTTACCAAGTCCCGTAAGAGTCCGGGTAATATGTGTGCATCCGCACAGAAGAGGAAGGTCATGGCCGGGATTAGCAGGAAAATGGCTCTGAGCACTATGGGACTTAACTGCTGTGGTCATCAGTCCCCTAGAACTTAGAACTACTTAAACCTAACTAACCTAAGGACATCACACACATCCATGCCCGAGGCAGGATTAGAACCTGCGACCGTAGCGGTCACGCTGTTCCAGACTGTAGCGCCTAGAACCGAACGGCCACTCCGGCCGGCGATTAGCAGAACTACAGGGTGTTTAAAAAATGACCGGTATATTTGAAACGGCAATAAAAACTAAACGAGCAGCGATAGAAATACACCGTTAGTTGCAATATGCTTGGGACAACAGTACATTTTCAGGCAGACAAACTTTCGAAATTACAGTAGTTACAATTTTCAACAACAGATGGCGCTGCGGTCTGGGAAACTCTATAGTACGATATTTTCCACATATCCACCATGCGTAGCAATAATATGGCGTAGTCTCTGAATGAAATTACCCGAAACCTTTGACAACGTGTCTGGCGGAATGGCTTCACATGCAGATGAGATGTACTGCTTCAGCTGTTCAATTGTTTCTGGATTCTGGCGGTACACCTGGTCTTTCAAGTGTCCCCACAGAAAGAAGTCGCAGGGGTTCATGTCTGGCGAATAGGGAGGCCAATCCACGCCGCCTCCTGTATGTTTCGGATAGCCCAAAGCAATCACACGATCATCGAAATATTCATTCAGGAAATTAAAGACGTCGGCCGTGCGATGTGGCCGGGCACCATCTTGCATAAACCACGAGGTGTTCGCAGTGTCGTCTAAGGCAGTTTATACCGCCACAAATTCACGAAGAATGTCCAGACAGCGTGATGCAGTAATCGTTTCGGATCTGAAAAATGGGCCAATGATTCCTTTGGAAGAAATGGCGGCCCAGACCAGTACTTTTTGAGGATGCAGGGACGATGGGACTGCAACATGGGGCTTTTCGGTTCCCCATATGCGCCAGTTCTGTTTATTGACGAAGCCGTCCAGGTAAAAATAAGCTTCGTCAGTAAACCAAATGCTTCCCACATGCATATCGCCGTCATCAATCCTGTGCACTATATCGTTAGCGAATGTCTCTCGTGCAGCAATGGTAGCGGCGCTGAGGGGTTGCCGCCTTTGAATTTTATATGGATAGAGGTGTAAACTCTGGCGCATGAGACGATACGTGGACGTTGGCGTCATTTGGACCGCAGCTGCAACACGGCGAACGGATACCCGAGGCCGCTGTTGGATCACCTGCTGCACTAGCTGCGCGTTGCCCTCTGTGGTTGCCGTACGCGGTCGCCCTACCTTTCCAGCACGTTCATCCGTCACGTTCCCAGTCCGTTGAAATTTTTCAAACAGATCCTTTATTGTATCGCTTTTCGGTCCTTTGGTTACATTAAACCTCCGTTGAAAACTTCGTCTTGTTGCAACAACACTGTGTTCTAGGCGGTGGAATTCCAACACCAGAAAAATCCTCTGTTCTAAGGAATAAACCATGTTGTCTACAGCACACTTGCACGTTGTGAACAGCACACGCTTACAGCAGAAAGACGACGTACAGAATGGCGCACCCACAGACTGCGTTGTCTTCTATATCTTTCACATCACTTGCAGCGCCATCTGTTGTTGAAAATTGTAACTACTGTAATTTCGAAAGTTTGTCCGCCTGAAAATGTACTGTTGTCCCAAGCATATTGCAACAAACGGTGTATTTCTATCGCTGCTCGTTTAGTTTTTATTGCCGTTTCAAATATACCGGTCATTTTTGAAACACCCTGTATATACTTATATGGATATGGTGTCTGTTCTTTTGGGATTTGGTAAGAATGTCTTCCACGAGAAATTAATGTGTTGGGTAGGGCCACTACGAATGTAGTGTGTGGAAATGTAAGGTGAAAATGTGAGTCTCGAGGGAGGCGTGCGGAAGATAGTCCCTACAGTCGCACTACGCTCTGTGCCCTCGGTGGCTTAGATGGATGCCGGCACGGTAGCTCAGCGTGTTAGTTCAGAGGTTTAGCTGCCCTCTGCAATAAAGAAAACTGAGTGAACGGATCAACGAAGAACCTGTATGGGTGTCATCGAAAGTCCGCCCCGAACAAATTCAACGAACAATACAGAACACAATGAGATCAACTAAAAAAAAATAATAAAGATGGATAGAGCGTCTGCCATGTAAGCAGGAGATCCCGGGTTCGAATCCCGGTCGGGGCACTCATTTTCACTTGTCTCCGTTGATATGTATCAACGCCCGTCAGCAGCTGAAGGTATTAATATATAATTCTAATTTCGTTCTAGACGGCTGCATGTAAGTATATATAGTATGAGGTGTGCCGACGTTTCGCCTCTACGGCGGTCAAAACTCTGGTAGTGACATTTTCAAAGAGGTATCTGAATGTGGAGCAATGGCAGCCCACTCTTCCTCAAGAGCCAAAACCAGAGACGGAACTGATGGTGGCCGCTGAGGTATGGGGCGAAGTCGTCGTTTTAACGCATCCCAGAAATGTTCCATTGGGGTCAGCTCGAGACGCTGGGTACGTCAACCAATTTCAAGAATGTTGTTGTTCACAAACCATTGCCACACAAATGCTGTTTTATTGCAGGTGGCACTGCCATACTTACGCACAGATTCGTCGTCTCACATCTGTTATTCTACTACAGGCTGTACTCGACGCTGTAAAATGTTCATATCGTCCCGCTTTTAGCCTTGTTTTAAGGGCAATAAGTGGACCACACCGTAACCACGAAAAACACTTCCATATCGTAACATCACTTAGTCCGTAGTCCATTGCTTGCACTACACGTGATGGCGAGTAACGTGCTCCAGGCATTTGACAGGCCTAAAGCATTCCACTGGATTTCCACACGGTATAGCGTGATTTGCCACTCGAAATCATGTGTTTCCAGTCATCCACTGTCCAGAAGGATAGCTGTTCATACCAGATCGAACATCGCTTACGATTTACTACAGAAAAGTGTGGGTCTTGAAAACCCGCTTGACTTCCGTACCCCATCACTTTTAACTACCAATGCAGCCACTTTGATAGATGGTTTCACCTTGGAACTCACCAGTGATTCGTTCCGCTGATTTCATGCAATTGTTTACAACCACTCTCCGCAACGATCAGCGCTTCCTGTGCGTCAGCACAAGAGATATGCCTCGCCTTGGTTTGGCTGCGGTTGTTCCTTCACGTTTCCACCTGACAATCACATCATCAAAAAAAAGAAAGTTTTTTTTTTCACTATGGGACTTAACATCTGAGGCCATCAGTCGCCTAGAACTTGAAACTACTTAAACCTAACTAACCTAAGGACATCACACACATCCATGCCCGAGGCAGGATTCCAACCTGCGACCGTAGCGGTCACGCGGTTCCAAACTGAAGCGCCTAGAACCGCTCGGCCACCCTGGCCGGCAAAGAAAGTTTAGAAGCGTTAGAATCTCCCTGGTAGATATACACTTAAGCGCCAATGAAATTGCTATACGCATGGATATTCAAATACAGAGATTTGTAAACAGACGGAATACGGCGCTGCGGTCTGCAACGCCTATATAAGACAAGTGTCTGGCGCAGTTGTTAGATCGCTTACTGCTGCTACAACGGCAGGTTGTCAAGTGAGTTTGAACGTGGTGTTATTGTCGGCGCACGAGCTATGAGGTAGCGATGAAGGGGGTATTTTCCCGTACGACTATTTCACGAGTGTACCGTGAATATCAGGAATCCGGTAAAACATCAAATCTCCTACATCGCTTCGGCCGAAAAAAGATCCTGCAAGGACAGGACCAACGACGACTGAAGAGAATTGTTCAATGTAACACAAGTGCAACTCGTCTCAAATTGCTGCACATTTCAATGCTGGGCCATCAGAAAAGTCAGCGTGCGAACATTCAACGAACATCATCGATACGAGCTTTCGGAGCCGAAGGCCCAATCGTGTGCTCTTGATGACTGCACTACACAAAGCTTTATACCTCGCCTCGGCCCGTCAACACCGATATTGGACTGTTGATGATTGGGAACATGTAGCCTCGTCGGACGAGTCTCTTTTCAAATTGTATCCAGCGGATGGACGCGTACAATCTCATGAAGCCATGGACACTGCATGTCAACAGGGGACTGTTCAAGTTTGAGAAATGCTCTGTAATGGTGTGGGCGTGTGCAATTGGTGTGATATGGGACTCCTGATACGAGACAGGTGACACGTACGTAAGCATCCTGTCTGATCACATGCATTCATCCATGTCCATTGTACATTTCGACGGACTTGGAGAATTCCAGCAAGGCAGTGCGACACCCCACACGTCCAGAATTGATACAGAGTGGCTCCAGGAACACTCTTCTGAGTTTAAAGACTTCCAATGGCCACCAAACAGCTCAGACATGGCCGACCGGAGTGACCGAGCTGTTCTAGGTGGTACAGTCTGGAACCGCGCGATCGCTACGGTCGCAGGTTCGAATCCTGCCTCGGGCATGGATGTGTGTGATGTCCTTAGGTTAGTTAGGTTTAAGTAGTTCTAAGTCTAGGGGGCTGATGACCTCAGATGTTAAGTCCCATAGTGCTTAGAGCCATTTGAACCATTTGAACCTAAATCCGAATAGTCGTGGCATTCAAATGTTGAATAAAGTGTGTGTAGGCTGTAGTTTGTAACTAATTGCCATTTTTAATATAGTTCAATAATTGCCACCCAGTATGTAAATATAGACAGACAGTACGTACGTGTATACATTTTTCTGAAGTTTTTCTTTCTTTTTCAAGCACAACATCAGAGCTGCTTCTCTGTTGCTTTTCTAAAGCCAAAGTAATAGTCATCCGTCAGATGTTCTGTTTTCGTTACGTAGAGAAGAATAGAAGAGCAGCTGTTACACAGTGCTGGTTTAGTGGCAGCGAGAGACAAATATTTCCACGGCAGCAGTACGTTTGCGGCCGTGTGCCTCTGTGTGTCAGTGCGGCATTCGCCGGGCAGCGCAGAGAGTCAGGGGTGACGGCGCTCCACTCGCAGCTCGTTGAGCTCGTCAGGCCCGGACGGCGGCGGCAACAGCTGCCAGCTGCGAGCCGTCAGCTGCGGCCGCGTTCTGCGAACCCGCGCGCGGCGGTCACGCGAACCCGCGCGAACGCATCCGTGGGGGTCGGCGGTCCCCTCTGGAGCGCTGCGCTCTGGGCCCTGTGACGACACGGCCGCACACACTCTACGGCAGGCACGCTCACCACTTGCTGGGCTCGCACGATATTTAACACAACTATTCAAATAATACACTACTGCCCTTTTAAATTGCTACACCAAGAAGAAATGCACATGATAAACGGGTATTCATTGGACAAATATATTATACTAGAACTGACAAGTGACTACATTTTCACGCAATTTCAGTTCATAGATCCTGAGAAATCAGTACCCAGAACAACCACCTATGGCCGTAATAACGGCCTTGATACGCCTGGCCATTGAGTCAAACAGAGCTTGGATGGCGTGTACAGGTACAGCTGCCCATGCAGCTTCAACACGATACCACGGTTCATCATGAGTAGTGACTGGCGTATTGTGACGAGCCAGTTGCTCGCCCACCATTGACCAGACGTTTTCAATTGCTAAGAGATGTGGAGAATGTCCTGGCCAGGGCAGCAGTCGAACATTTTCTGTATACAGAAAGGCCCGTACAGGACCTGCAATATGCGTATCCTGCTGAAATGTAGAGTTTCGCAGGGATCGAATGAACGGTAGAGCCACGGGTCGTAAAACATCTGAAATGTAACGTCCACTGTTCAAAGTGCCATCAGTGGGAACAAGAGGTGACCGAGATGTGTAACCAATGGCACCCCATACCATCATGCCGGGTGATACGCCAGTATGGCGATGACGAACACACGCTTCCAGTGTGCGTTCACCGCGATGTCGCCAAACACGGATGCACCCATCACGATGCTGTAAACAGAACCTGGATTAGTCCGAAAAAATGATGTTTTGCCATTCGTGCATCCAGGTTCGTCGTTGAGTACACCATCGCAGGCGCTCCCGTCTGTCATGCAGCGTCAAGGGTAACTGCAGCCATGGTCTCCGAGCTGATAGTCCATGCTGCTGCAAACGTCGTCGAACTGTTCGTGTAGATGGTTGTTGTCTTGCAAACGTCCCCATCTGTTGACTCAGGGATCGAAACGTGGCAGCACGATCCGTTACAGCCATGCGGATAAGATGCCTGTCATCTCGACTGCTAGTGATATGAGGCCGTTGGGATCCAGCACGGCGTTCCGTATTACCCTCCTGAACCCACCGATTCCATATTCTGCTAAGTCATTGGATATCGACCAACGCGAGCAGCAATGTCGCGATACGATAAACCGCAATCGCGATAGTCTACAATCCGACCTTTATCAAAGTCAGAAACGTGATGGTACGCATTTCTTCTCCTTACACGAGGCATCACAACAATGTTTCACCAGGCAACGCCGGTCAACTGCTGTTTGTGTATGAGAAATCGGTTGGAAACTTTCCTCATATCAGCACGTTGTAGGTGTCGCCACTGGCGCCAAGCTTGTGTGAATGCTCTGAAAAGCTAATCGTTTGCATATCACAGCATCTTCTTCCTGTCGGTGAAATTTCGCGTCTGTAGCACGTCATCTTCGTGGTGTAGCATTTTTAATGGCCAGTAGTATACTATTGCTAAGTCGTGCCTGTGAAGCAAATAACACGTCCTACGGTGCATCGTATTAAATTTTTAATACTGTGATAATACCCACCATGAGACTTAATTTCAACCATTCGCCTCGTTTTTGATAGTCATGAGAAAACTATCCATGTTTATTACAGTGCCTTCTCCCTGCCGTTACAATTTGGATATTTCAAACAAGTCAGTACTGTCGTGCCTTGATAATCTACTAACAAGCCTCAGAGTCCCATTTTGCAACCTGGCTGTTATTCACAGAAAACTCCATGTGACAGTGACGTGATCAGGGTAACTGGCGCCCTGGGAAACTTAAACACATCTGTCCAGTTCCTCTCTTTGCTCAGCTGTGTCCGACGGCTCGCATACCACCTGAAGCAAATTCCGATACACTGCATAACACGGAAGTGCTGCAGGGCAGCCGAGACGTCAGGGGTTAACAAACTTTTTCACCCGATCCCCACTTGTACCTAACGGACCGCCAAGAAAGCAAGTTAATATTGCATTGTTATTCAGTTTAAGCTACATTTAAAATTTTCAGTCTGTAGCTTATTGGGAAATTAGTCTATCAATTGCGAAATCTGTACCGAATAGACAAACAGACAAGAAAGCGACCTGATAAAGAAGTGTTAAAACTGAAAGACTGACTTTCCAAACGTTGGTGGATATGACTGAAAGAGACACCTTTCCATTTATTTACATGCCTGCAGACCTTTGTTTGTAATTGTAGCACTTGCTGAAATACTGATAATGGCGATAGTGCATTTGATTTTATATTGTTTAATTATGACATTGTGAAAGTTATTAGGGCTTGTCAAAATTATAGTTCTTAAATCAATTGCGTGACACACGAACTTCACAAATTATTGGATGAACCATTTGAAATCCTACATTTCCCTGAATTATAGTTTCTAGCAAGTTATGGCAAAGCAGTCTACTATGCACTGATGTAAACAAATAGTTTTATATGTTTAATCATCATTATTAAAATTGTATGCATCTGTGGTATGCTGAAAGTGGCAGTAACTACAGGGTGTATGTGGAAGGGGAAGGGTGTGGCCGGGATGAGACAGTAACAAACTTTAAATTCAACAGTTGTGTGGCCATATTGTACGTAGTCGCTTTACAGTTCCTGATGGTATTTTCGTTCTGTTGTTGCAACTATAAGAAAATCAGTATTTTTTTCCCGCCAGACATGTTTCGCTATACTGAGGTAAAACATCATCAGTGGTCAGTAATTGAAGATATTTACAATTTTATTTGGTTTTAACGAATTGTTTCTCGATCTTAAAAACAAATAGCCGTGCGGGGTAGCCACACGGTCTATGGCATTTTGCCACGGTTCGTGCGTCTCCCCCTGTCGGAGGTTCGAGTCCTCCCTCGGGCATGGACGTTTGTGCAAGTTAATTGAAGTTAGATTAAGGCTCTTCCTCAGTGTAAGCCTAGGGATCGATGATCTCAGCAGTTTGGTCTCATAGTAACTTACCACAAATTTCAGTTTTCAAAAAACAAATCACACTGCAAATATCTCTAATTACACACTACTGATGATACTTCATCTCAATAAAGCGAAACGCGTCTGGTGAAAAAAAAGCACGCATTTTCTTGCAACTACAGAACAAAAATATCTTTGGTAACGAACTTGGATGCACGCACGACTGCCGGCCTCCAAAGCGTTCGTTCCTTGCGAGGGGGTCACCAGTTACGTCGCAGCCATTGTGCGCTGCAGTCGCTCCGTCGAGCGAGGTGTCGCTCGCGGATGGAATGTGCTCTCTTCCTCAGTAACAGTTATCAGAGGACTGGCACTGGTGAGCGCGCAGTCGTTCCACTGCCGCTCTTTCCTGCCGGAAGCTGTGACACGAATGTAGCTCCTGTTACGTAGTGCTCTCAGTCACTAACATAATACGCAGACTTGATACACTGCAGCAAAGTGAGATATAACAATTTTACGTACGGTTTTGTGTGTAGTATTCAACAATGAATAAAAGACAAAAATTTAGTTACTTAGGAGGATATTTTTCCGTAAGAGGCGAAAATAAGAAAATTTCTCAGCCATATTTGCGGTTGAATATTATACAGGGTTATTACAAATGATTGAAGCGATTTCACAGCTCTACAATAACTTCATTATTTGAGATATTTTCACAATGCTTTGCACACACATACAAAAACTCAAAAAGTTTTTTTAGGCATTCACAAATGTTCGATATGTGCCCCTTTAGTGATTCGGTAGACATCAAGCTGATAATCAAGTTCCTTCCACACTCGGCGCAGCATGTCCCCATCAATAAGTTCGAAAGCATCGTTGATGCGAGCTCGCAGTTCTGGCACGTTTCTTGGTAGAGGAGGTTTAAACACTGAATCTTTCACATAACCCCACAGAAAGAAATCGCATGGGGTTAAGTCGGGAGAGCGTGGAGGCCACGACATGAATTGCTGATCATGATCTCCACCACGACCGATCCATCGGTTTTCCAATCTCCTGTTTAAGAAATGCCGAACATCATGATGGAAGTGCGGTGGAGCACCATCCTGTTGAAAGATGAAGTCGGCGCTGTCGGTCTCCAGTTCTGGCACGAGCCAATTTTCCGCGGGCTACGCGTGAAACTTGCCCGCACGCGTTCAACCGTTTCTTCGCTCACTGCAGGACGACCCGTTGATTTCCCCTTACAGAGGCACCCAGAAGCTTTAAACCGCGCATACCATCGCCGAATGGAGTTAGCAGTTGGTGGATCTTTGTTGAACTTCGTCCTGAAGTGTCGTTGCACTGTTATGACTGACTGATGTGAGTGCATTTCAAGCACGACATACGCTTTCTCGGCTCCTGTCGCCATTTTGTCTCACTGCGCTCTCGAGCACTCTGGCGGCAGAAACCTGAAGTGCGGCTTCAGCCGAACAAAACTTTATGAGTTTTTCTACGTATCTGTAGTGTGTCGTGACCATAGGCCAATGAATGGAGCTACAGTGAATTTATGAAATCGCTTCAATCATTTGTAATAGCCCTGTACTTCAAGCGTGTATGAGCAATGATTTATGAAATCTGCAACCGCAGCTACATAGCTCTTATTATTTTTGATCTGAAGTCAATCAGACACTTTCAACTGTACTAATGAGTTGTTGTACAACATTAAACAAAAAAATTTCGCCTTCTACTGCTATGTTTGGCTGGTTCCAGCAGTCATCACAGCCTAGATGGAACCAACCAAATAATTCGTGTGTTTCTCGAATCCATTGACTCCTTCGATCTGAAATGTTGTAACCCATTAGTCGTAACTAACTACTTACTACTTATCACTTGTGCTGCCAAACTATGCTCTCATCCTCGAATGTGATGAGGAGCAACTCACACGTCACTTATTCACTCTTGTGACGGCTCGCTGCTGATCCTGAGGATATTTTCTTATGCCCACGACGTCCCATATTACTACTCAGCCACTTTCAGTCGCAGTATGACCAATGTAACACTTGCCACGGTCACTTCATAATGACGCTGTGAGGTAACGACGTGATCTCATTTAAACTAGAACGCTACCGTACGTAGATTTTGCAATTTTACTTCCATTGACGCATTCAAATACATAAAACTAGCAAAAGCGTACGGGAAAGTACGTAGGGTGAAGATTAAGCGAACAAGATGGAGAGAAGTTGAAGATACCCTAGTTACGCCACTGGTTTCCCTAGACGGCTGTGGAAAACCATCCAAAACCACGCACAGATTGAGCTGCATGTTAAACGACCGTTGTTTATTCAGATCGCATATTCGGCCCGTGTCAAGCTGACCTTCCTACCTGGCAAGCCAATGTTCTTGAACCTATTCGCGTAGGAGATGCCAGTACCGCTATATCTTTCGAAAAGCTGTGAGAAGACTTAAGCTGCTCGCTGGTTCGGTAACTGAAATGATCTCTTCGGTGTCATAAGCACTCCTTTTCCTCTACATCGATGCTGCGAAAGCCATTTTGATGGCGTGTGGCGGAGGATACTTCTGGCGTTACCTCCTTCCCTGTTCCATTTGTTGGAAGAATGACTGTCGATAAACTTCCTGATTTCCCTCATTTTATCATCGTGGGCTTTTGGGGATGGTTGGTTGGTTGGTTGGCTTGGGGTAGAAAGGGAACCAACTACAGTGTCATCAGCCTCTCGTTTGGGGAGACGTATGTGGAAAGAAGTACTATACAGGGTGAGTCACCTAACGTTACCGCTGGATATATTTCGTAAACCACATCAAATACTGACGAATCGATTCCACAGACCGAACGTGAGGAGAGGGGCTAGTGTAATTAGTTAATACAAACCATAAAAAAATGCACGGAAGTATGTTTTTTACCACAAACCTACGTTTTTTTTAAATGGAACCCCGTTAGTTTTGTTAGCACATCTGAACATATGAACAAATACATAATCAGTGCCGTTTGTTGCATTGTAAAATGTTAATTACATCCGGAGATATTGTAATCTAAAGTTGACGCTTGAGTACCACTCCTCCGCTGTTCGATCGAGTGTATCGGAGAGCACCGAATTACGTAGGGATCCTTAGGTACAGAAGAAACTGGAACAGCACATTACGTCCACATGCTAACACCTTTTTATTGGCCTTTTTCACTGACGCACATGTACATTACCATGAGGGGTGAGGTACACGTACACACGTGGTTTCCGTTTTCATTTACGGAGTGGAATAGAGTGTGTCCCGACAAGTCAGGCCAATAGATGTTCAATGTGGTGGCCATCATTTGCTGCACACAATTGCAATCTCAGGCGTAATGAATGTCGTACACGCCGCAGTACATCTGGTGTAATGTCGCCGCAGGCTGCCACAATACGTTGTTTCATATCCTCTGGTGTTGTAGGCACATCACGGTACACATTCTCCTTTAACGTACCCCACAGAAAGAAGTCCAGAAGTGCAAGATCAGGAGAACGGGCTGGCCAATGTATGCGTCCCCCACGTCCTACGAAACGCCCGTCGAACGTGTACCTCACCCCTCATGATAATGTACATGTGCGTCAGTGAAAAAGACCAATAGAAAGGTGTTAGCATGTGGACGTAATGTGCTGTTCCAGTCTCTTCTGTACCTAAGGTCCATCACCGTTCCCTTTGGATCCCTACGTAATTCGGTGCTCTCCGATACACACGATCGAACAGCGGAGGAGTGGTACTCAAGCGTCAACTTTAGGTTCCAATATCTCCGGATGTAATTAACATTTTACAATGCAACAAACGGCACTGAGTACGTATTTGTTTATATGTTCAGATGTGCTAACAAAACTAACGGGGTTCCATTTAAAAAAACGTAGGTTTGTGTTAAAAAACATACTTCCGTGCATTTTTTATGGTTTATATTAACCAATTACACTAGCTCCTCTCCTCACGTTCGGTCTGTGGAATCGATTCGTCAGTATTTGATGTGGTTTACGAAATATATCCAGCGGTAATGTTAGGTGACTCACCCTGTACTGCACTTCTTCGAACGTCCGCTTCCAAAATATCAACCAGTGAAACCAACTGTGGTGCAAAACTTGTCCCGTGCAGTGCCTGTTATCGGAGCTTGTCGTGCATCTCCGTAACGCCCCAGCGTTTGCTAAACTATCCTGTGACGTAACGTACCGCTCTTCGTTAGATTTTTTCTATCTCTTCAGCTAATCCAACCACATGAGAAGTACTCAAGAATTGCGCTCACAAGTGATGTGCAAGGCACTTCTATCGTGAATGAATCACATTTCCATAAGTTTCTTCTAACGAGTCGCAGCGTGCTATCCGCGTTTCCCACAGTCAGTTTTTTGTGGTCACTTTAGACTGATCCGGGAGGTTACTCCCAGGTATTACGACTGCTATCTTTTCCCAGTCGTTCATCGACAATAGCTTAATCGATCAGGCGTTTGCGTCTAATTATGAGTAATACGGTAAATTTAGTACGTTCAGTGTCAGATACATTTCTCTGCGGCGATCATCACTCGACTGCAAATCTTCCTGCATTTTGCTACCGTCTTCTGGCTAACCAGTCTTCTTGTACACAACAGCGTCGTCTGTGATCAGCTTCATCTACATCTACATCAGTACTCTGCAATTCACACTTGCCTGGTCGAGTGTTCACCGAACCACTTTCACCCTACTTCTCTGCAGTTCCACTCTCTAACTGTGCGTCGCAAAAACGGACACTTAAATCTTTCTGTGCGAGCTCTGATTTCTCTTTAATTTTGTAAGATTATCTTTTCTCCCTCTGCCAACGACCTTAACACGTTGATAACATTGGTTCCTGCCCGATTACCAATGTTTAGCAACGGTGAACCCGGTTACTACTTGGATGGGTGAGCGTCCGGGGGAAACCTGGTGACGTTGGTTTTAATGATGCGCCAAGTAGGCGTCCAACAGAAAGACTTATACTAGGCCGTCGTACCATACGACAGTTTTTGTCTCCCCAATTAGGTGGGCGTCAATAAAATAAGAGTATTCATCGCATAGACAGTTGGAGATTGAAATTTCGTGAAAAGGTCTGCCGCAATGTTATACGCCTTCGTTTTTTAAGACTGCAATTCGTTTATCATATGCATGACACTCTCTCCCCTTTTTCGCGATAGCACAAATAAGTCTGCCCTTCTTTGAAGGGCATCCTGTCTGATACGGATCCCACACAGCACAGCAGAACTCCAGACGAGAGAAGACAAGCGTAATGTAGGCAGTGTCTTTAATGGATCTGTTGCGTATGCTCAGTGTTCTGCGAATAAAACACTATAGTCGGTCGCTTTCCCCACGACATTATCTATGTGATTGTACCAATTTAATACGCTTGTTTGCATGGCCAGATTCCGAAGCCGCTGGTAAAATCAGTTATTATTGGGTTTTCTTCTCGAGCTCACCGCAATTTAATTAAAGAGAAGTCTCTTTAATTAAATTATATTAAGCTCAAGACGGAAAACCACTAATAACTGGTTTCACTTTAAGTCTTTCTAATAGAATTCCCAGGTATTTAACTGAATTGATTTGCGTGATTTGTCGTGTAAACGAAATTTAACGGATTCCGTTTAGTATTCGTATAGGTGATATCAAACTTGTCATTATTTAAGGTCAACTGTCACTTTTCACGCCATACACATATTTTGTCTAAATCATTTTTCTTTTGGTTTTTGTCGTCGAATGAGTTTACGAGACGATAAATGACAGCGTCATCTGCAAACAATCCTAAATTGTTTCTCTAGATTAGGAACAGCAGAGTGCCTGTAACACTTCCTTGGGAAATGTCAGTTATCAGTTCTGGCTTAAAGTCACGTCACGGTGCATTCACACTGTCCGTCACGTCAAGTCACGTGATCTCAACTTGCATAGCAGTCCTCAGCTGTTTTTCCGTGGGAATTGCGGCCTTCGAAAGGAGCTTCTCAACTGACTGTTTTTATGCCCAAAGTGCACATACACAACGCGATAGCATGTATACTTGGAAGCTGGGCTCCACATTTGTACGAAGATCGTATTTATTGAACTCAAATGCTTTGCAGCTTGCAGGGGCAGCTTGTGTATTAGAAAAGGGAGACGGAAGTGTATTTAAAACAACGCAAGAAAAAAGAGTATGGAGTCGAAAAATGTCAGTATGGGATATCGTACAGAAGGGGAATTTCACACACTCTCCAAGGAGCTCGAGGAAAAGGAATATTCATTTTATGAAAAGTCGGAGCACCGTTTTTTTTCCATTTTTTACGTCAAATTGCTCCCAGAATTACTAAAAGGAACACGGTGTTACGATCTGTCGTCATACCCCGTGAAAAATTGGTTTGTTTAAGGCTAAGTTTAGTTGCCAGTCCAGTACAAAATGTAGTGCAATTGTCGTATATTTCTCAGCACCTTTCCCTTCAAGATCTATATGTTTTCTTCACATCTTGTGTTTGGCTTTTAATATTTCAAGTGCGTTATTTATACTGAGCATAGTTACTGAAACCACGTAAATATTGGTCAGTAATGCTTCCAACACAGTTTCACACATAATGCAGAGCTGCTTAATAATACATGAGTCTGCCACAAATACATACTGCATCTAAACAAACAACTGTAATACATTGCTTGATCTGTACTTCACAAAAAAAAATGCATTTTGCCGTTGTCTGAAGGTTTAGGCCTGTTTCGGCATCAAATATTACAAATTCCTGACAACGTACACATAAAATCTACTCAATAATCTGTCTGCTCCTACTCACAGCACATTTTTCACTTCCATTGCAGCCATATTGGTATCTAATTATAAGATATTAGATACGGTATCGGTAAATTTTAACAAAAGAACGAAACGAAACAGTTTGTAACAACTAACAAAAATAACAAATAATAAAGACTTAGAATAAGAACTGATATCAACCACGAAAAGCATAAAGAAACGAAGTACAGAGATTCGCAGATGCCTGTGATTTGGGAGGAAATGAGCTTCGGGGTCACGTGATCAACAACGGATGATGACGTCGGCCGTCAAAACTTTCTTCCTGAGAAACCTTGACGGTGCTGTGCCGTGACGTAGCGTGCCGTGTGGATGCCGCCATTTGAAATGCATTGCGGAATGTTTTGACGGGACGTGACGGCCAATGTGAATTGGTCTTTATTGGATGACTTTGAAAGTATCCTATAAAGTTTTACACTACCACGCAGTTGCTATTAGCACACTCTGACTCTAATCTGACAAAGTTTAGCTAAAGTGTCTGACCAACATCTTCGAAAATAGTTCCAAAGTGTAAAATTATAAAGGCAATGTTAAAGCGATAGTGAAAGGATTCCCTGAATGGGTTTCCAAGTTCTACAATGGATCGAAGGATGACCTATGCCATATCACATCTATAATCTAGATTTAAGTTAAGTTTCATAAAAGAGAAAACTATCAAAATGGTCTACAGTGACCCTCAATTATCTTTAATTACTTATCTAACTTGTCGTAAATTACAGTGGCTGATGTGGCTTCTCAATAATTATATAACAGAAAAATCATCGCGTTTCAGATTTTAACTTCACGTAGCAAATGTGAATACCATGAGCTTTAATTGACGATCGACACTAGAATTACGTAAAAAGGGGATGTAACAGATGAGACTTCAGCAGTTCTGAGTGAAGCCTTATGCGCTCAAAAATGCGGCATTGCGTGCGTTCATTACCTTGTCGGTGTTTAGGCAGCGTCAGGGGGTGGCGGGCGGCACAGCTCCACACCTCGCCGTCTCGGAAGCAACTCTCTCCTAACTTCTCCTTACTACAATTTACCGAAGTTGGTTTTAGAAAGGCTATCTGGCTGTGTTTTCAACTGACCAATCAGGGTCTCAATGTTAACCTTAAGCTCCGCCTACAAAAATTGTGTCTATCCAATGAGAAACATTATACTTTTCATGATGGGGCAATTTTTTTAACGTTTGCAACGTAACAGAGACGCGAAAAAGTCTCACTCTAAAACTTGCAGCTGGTGTGGCCCTTTTAGTATTATCGTAAGATCTATACTGTTCTTCTGGAGGGCTCTATCTTTTAACATGGGCTGGGGGGTGGTTTTGGCGGTCAGCTGGCAACGTGGGTGTCTGTCCCTTATCGTAGGGTCTCCTAGCCTACACGATTCTGCACTCGACTTCTGTTCTCGTTTCTCTCCTCGGAACTGCGTCTGTTTCACGGTGGGAAGGTATGACATGCATTTAGACGTTCTTGTGTTAGTCTGTGGTATTCCATTTGCTCACTCGTTGATCGTATTACTTTGGTTAATTTAATGTCAGGATTTGTTTGGAGCTATGTGACATACTGCCGGATTTGCTATCATGTCAGGGTTTTCATGGAAGGTGTTGGATTTGTCTGACGCCTTACAGAAGCACATTTGCACCTTGAAGGGAAGTTCCTTGAAGCTTGTTCGATAGAGAGCGGGAAAGGTGAAAATCTGAGGGCGCAAGATCAGGTGAAAGGGCGGGTGCGGAATGACTTCCCAACACGACTCGTGTATAGTGCTTTCTGTCACTCTAGCAGGATGTGGGCGAGTGTTATCGTGAAGTACCATCACTTCGCGGAGTCTTCTTGGTCGTTGTTCGTGGATTTCTTCTACAAGACGCCTCAGTTTTTCACAATAAATAGCAGCAGTGATGGTTACCCCTCGGGGAAGCAATTCGTAGACTCGCTGCTCCACCAGATGAATAACATTACGTTTGTGGATGTACGCAGGTCTTTGTACAGGGAGTCCATGCTTTGGTTGAGCCCAACCACTCCCCCTTGTTTTCCATTTATGTTAGCATAAAGATACAATTTCTCGTCAGCAGTAACGGTGTTGGATAGCAATCGTTGGTGTTGTTTATGAGCCCATTAATGACGAGCAAGCAGAGATGCACATATCGCCACCCGCTGGTATTTTTGATTTTGTCTTAGATCATGCGGTCCCCATGCACCTGACTACCTTCCTCATTGCGTGCAAATGTCGCACGATGGTGGTATGATCACAGTTCGTCACATTTGACACTTCTCGAGTACACTATCAGTGTGGATTAATGCGTTTGAACTCTCTTCATCAGACCCCGAAAGTCTGCCTGAACGTGGAGAGTCACAATGTCAAAACGATCTTCCTTTAATGAGAAAACCATTTTCTTACCGTGCCCTGTCGAATGGCATTATCCTCTTACATGGCGTAAATGTTTCCGACTGCCTTCGCTGCCGTCATGTCGGCCGCTGTGGCCGAGCGGTACTAGGCGCTTCAGTCTGGAACTGCGCAACCGCTACGGTCGCAGGTTCGAATCCTGCCTCGGGCATGGATGCGTGTGATGTCCTTAAGTTAGTTAGGTTTAAGTAGTTCTAGGTCTAGGGGACTGATGACCTCAGAAGTTAAGTCGCATAGTGCTCAGAGCCATTTGAACCATTTTTTTTATGACCTCAGATGTTAAGTCCCATAGTGCTAAGAGCCATTTGAACCATTTTGAGCTGCTGTCATTCCTCTATTGAACTCTAACAGAAGAATACGTCGGAAATCTTCTGATTTCTCGACATGACACTCTTATTTTCTAGCGTGCACAGCTCTACTCACTATCTCCGAATAACAAAATGACAGTAAGACTTAGATAGCAACAGTGAATTGCACACTGGACTCGCATTCGGGAGGACGACGGTTCAAAACCCGCGTCCGGCCATACTGATTTAGGTTTTCCGTGATTTCCCTAAATCGCTTCAGGCAAATGCTGGGATGGTGCCTTTGAAAAGGACGGCCGACTTCCTTTCCCATCCTTCCCTAATCCGATCAGTGACCTCGTTGTTTGGTCTCTTCCCCCAAATCAACTAACCAACCAAAAGTGAACGACAAAAAAAAATGACAATCGGCAAATAAACCCATAGCAACCGAAAAATCATTCTAAACAAGAGCGCTACAAACTGCGCACCAACCCAGTAGTAAGGAAAATTCTGATTAAGTTGAAAGATTACTGTCAAACCCCCTTGCCTAGGGACACCAGATGAAAGTTGATGTCGTCAAGACCTGAATGAAAATTGCGCAACGGATAACTGGGGAGGGGAGCTTGAGAGCTCTACCTAGAGAGCGTGCCCTTCCTGTACGATACTAGGCAAGGGGCTGGAGGGCTCACACGCTGATGTGTGGGTCCCTGCATTCTATATCATTTATTTTAAAAGAATTCCTTTAACATGACTCCTTTGTGATTTTTATGGTATGTTAAAGATTGATGACAATTGATTATCTATTTATTTTAAACATTATCACTCGACTTTAGCCGGCCGGAGTGGCCGAGCGGTTCTAGGCGCTACAGTCTGGAACCACGCGACCGCTACGGTCGCAGGTTCGAATCCTGCCTCGGGCATGGATGTGTGTGATGTCCTTAGGTTAGCTAGGTTTAAGTAGTTCTAAGTTCTAAGGGACTGATGACCTCAGAAGTTCCATAGTGCTCAGAGCCATTTGAACCATTTGAACTCGACTTCACAGCGATTGCAGCAATTGTTCCAGATTACAGATATTACAATTTTACAATTTATAGCTCGGGTATATTATATACTAATCTGCATGCACATATCTATTTGCAAGACATAAACTCGTTGGCAAAATGTATACCACCAAAGTCTCCCAATAATTTACATGGGACATCCACTATGTGAAGAGGATAACGGGCAAACTGGAGACCAAATACATTAACACAGGGGGTCAAACTTCCGAAACTAAACGAGAACATTCA
This sequence comes from Schistocerca cancellata, assembly GCF_023864275.1. NCBI lineage: Eukaryota > Metazoa > Arthropoda > Insecta > Orthoptera > Acrididae > Schistocerca > Schistocerca cancellata. The sequence continues at coordinate 78,822,737 of NC_064630.1, read as the reverse complement.
TTTCCTTACACAATCCGAAGCTGCAAATACAAGAATTAGTGCAAATATTCAAATACCTCTCTTCCACGCGTGAACATCGAGAGAGACGCACTGAGGACACGTCTGCTCACTTACCCGTCTTCTGTAGCATTCCGAATATCGCGGGCACCCGGAGTTCTTCCTGGGCCCCGGTGGAGGGGATGGTCGAACCACTTGGCCATGACCAACCTCTCCACCCCAAATCTTGTGACACTGGAACGTCTTTGAGCCGGCCGCGGTGGTCTAGCGATTCTGGCGCTTCAGTCCGGGACCGCGGGACTGCTACGGTCGCAGGTTCGAATCGTGCCTCAGGCATGGGTGTGTGTGGTGTCCTTAGGTTAGTTAGGTTTAAGTAGTTCTAAGTTCTAGGGGACTTATGACCTAAGATGTTGAGTCCCATAGTGCTCAGAGCCTGGAACGTCTTTGACTTTTACCTGCCTGTGCTGTCTGTCTCATCCCCTACCCAGGAGTAAGGTTGGCACTACTATAATACAGAACTACTTCCAAACTAATATTTCGCCACGCTTTATGGAAAGGTGTGAGGAGGATTAGGAAAGTTCATGTGCAGATTCACATTCACGTACAAGAAATGCATAATACACGACACATATAAATAGTGCTGTTTTTCTGGGAGAGCGCTGGGGGATGCTTACCCCTAAACTTTTTCATTGACAAATTATTTTTTTTTACAATGTTGAGAACTTGGAAGAGTGGGTTGGGTTGTTTAGGGAGAGGAGACCAGACACGGAGGTCATGGGTCTCATCGAATTAGGGAAGGACGGGGAAGGAAGTCGGCCGTGCCCTTTGAAAGGAACCATCCCGGCATTTGCCTCGAGCGATTTAGGGAAATCACGGAAAACCTAAATCAGGATGGCTGGACGCGGGATTGAACCGTCGTCCTCCCGAATGCGAGTCCAGTGTGCTAACCACTGCGCCACCTCGCTCGGTCTTGGAAGAATGCCAAAGAATTATTACACGGAGGTAAATTTTTTATTTCATTTTTTCGTGTTGGTAATTGCAATACGAATGACACCAGTGCAGTATTTGGTGGGAAAAGCAATGTCATTGACTGTTTCAAGCATTTCGAAGCTGCGCCAGCCGTTCTCGACAGCTGAATCGCTGGCAGCCAGTTCGACAAGCATGTAGTACCCTCGCCTGCTCATAGTTGGGGATGGTAGTGCTAAACGATATGTGTATGCATGTTGATGGTATAAGTAATTTTCGCTGCGTTATATCCAATGTCGGAGCACCCTCAAACTTTTTTTAGAAAAAAAGCACTGCATATAAATACGTATTATGAAGCCTGACACATTTCTTTCCAACCGCCCACATGGGTACTGTTGCACCCGCGGCCGGCCGCATCGTGCGATAGAATTGGAGGCAGAGCCGCCTCCGTTTGTATTTCCCGATGCGAGCGAGCAGCGAAACCTGGTGCTTATGGAGCGGAAACTACTGTACCGTTTCAAAGTGTTAAATCTTACATCGTTATTGTTAAGAAATGGTTCAAATGGATCTCAGCACTATGGGACTTAACATCTGAGGTCATCAGTCCCCTAGAACTTAGAACTACTTAAACCTAACTAACCTAAGTACATCACACACATCCATGCCCGAGGCAGGATTCGAACCTGCGATTGCAGCGGCAGCGCGGTTCCAGAATGGAGCGCCTAGAACCGCTCGGCCATTTGTGACAGGGCCGTAATACCCGTTCTACCAGTACTCTCCAGACTGCATTCTTCGAAATGTGCGTTTCACAGGCAAGTTGACGGGGGCTCATTGTTGGGTGGTCGGCCACACGGTCGAGCACCGCCTTCTCAAAGTGTAGTGTTCGGACATGTCTTTGGCTGGAACCTTGGCCGGCTCTCTGTGACGTGAACTGTCGTCTCTCGTAAGGAAGTGTCCACAGAGATTAACTTCTTCCATTTAAGATGACGCCTGTTGGGAACGCATTCTCTTTTCACCTATGCTGCGTTTCGGGCACAACGTCCTGCTGCACCGTATATTAAATGCATGTCTGTTTACTCTCGTCACAAGGAACGTTCCATCTGTGACTATGAGCCATGCACTGTACACAGTAGCACACCTCACCAAGGAATGATCACAAGCTGTGTGACACAGTGGACAACTGGCAGTAGGTATAGTAGTGTCCGTGCGGCACTAGTTAATATGCCGTGCAATGCATGCGGTCGTCACAGGACACACATGGTATGAGCTGAGTTGTGTATAGTGTGTCTGTTTGGTGGTCAGGGGTGCACGCTGCCTGTTCCAGTGTACAGCAGACGCCCGGGATTTTTGCGATAGTGCGACAGAACTGCATGCGACGTTGCAACACACGCATTGACACTGGCGGTTGTCGCATTGAAAACTACTGCACTCCTGGAAATTGAAATAAGAACACCGTGAATTCATTGTCCCAGGAAGGGGAAACTTTATTGACACATTCCTGGGGTCAGATACATCACATGATCACTCTGACAGAACCACAGGCACATAGACACAGGCAACAGAGCATGCACAATGTCGGCACTAGTACAGTGTATATCCACCTTTCGCAGCAATGCAGGCTGCTATTCTCCCATGGAGACGATCGTAGAGATGCTGGATGTAGTCCTGTGGAACGGCTTGCCATGCCATTTCCACCTGGCGCCTCAGTTGGACCAGCGTTCGTGCTGGACGTGCAGACCGCGTGAGACGACGCTTCATCCAGTCCCAAACATGCTCAATGGGGGACACATCCGGAGATCTTGCTGGCCAGGGTAGTTGACTTACACCTTCTAGAGCACGTTGGGTGGCACGGGATACATGCGGACGTGCATTGTCCTGTTGGAACAGCAAGTTCCCTTGCCGGTCTAGGAATGGTAGAACGATGGGTTCGATGACGGTTTGGATGTACCGTGCACTATTCAGTGTCCCCTCGACGATCACCAGTGGTGTACGGCCAGTGTAGGAGATCGCTCCCCACACCATGATGCCGGGTGTTGGCCCTGTGTGCCTCGGTCGTATGCAGTCCTGATTGTGGCGCTCACCTGCACGGCGCCAAACACGCATACGACCATCATTGGCACCAAGGCAGAAGCGACTCTCATCGCTGAAGACGACACGTCTCCATTCGTCCCTCCATTCACGCCTGTCGCGACACCACTGGAGGCGGGCTGCACGATGTTGGGGCGTGAGTGGAAGACGGCCTAACGGTGTGCGGGACCGTAGCCCAGCTTCATGGAGACGGTTGCGAATGGTCCTCGCCGATACCCCAGGAGCAACAGTGTCCTTAATTTGCTGGGAAGTGGCGGTGCGGTCCCCTACGGCACTGCGTAGGATCCTACGGTCTTGGCGTGCATCCGTGCGTCGCTGCGGTCCGGTCCCAGGTCGACGGGCACGTGCACCTACCGCCGAACACTGGCGACAACATCGACGTACTGTGGAGACCTCACGCCCCACGTGTTGAGCAATTCGGCGGTACGTCCACCCGGCCTCCCGCATGCCCACTATACGCCCTCGCTCAAAGTCCGTCAACTGCACATACGGTTCACGTCCACGCTGTCGCGGCATGCTACCAGTGTTAAAGACTGCGATGGAGCTCCGTATGCCACGGCAAACTGGCTGACACTGACGGCGGCGGTGCACAAATGCTGCGCAGCTAGCGCCATTCGACGGCCAACACCGCGGTTCCTGGTGTGTCCGCTGTGCCGTGCGTGTGATCATTGCTTGTACAGCCCTCTCGCAGTGTCCGGAGCAAGTATGGTGGGTCTGACACACCCGTGTCAATGTGTTCTTTTTTCCATTTCCAGGAGTGTATAAGCTACATTGTTGTTGTGCCTTCTAGGCAAAGACATTGTAAAAAATAACTACACTCACTGATGGCGCTGCAGTCGCGGGATAATTTGAACCTTCGGCTGGACGCCATTATAGTGGTTGTAATCTGATGTGTTGTGTAGTACTGTTGTTTATGAAGACCCTGATTCAACGTTGTATATTTGTTGGGACGTACATACAGTATTTGTTACTCGTAATTCTACTGTCTGTACGTTCCAATCAAAAGAAGTACAACGGTGAAGAGTTGTGCAGCGATTAATTGTACAAATAAATTCGAGAAAGGAACGAATATTACATTTCACAGGAAAGTGAATATTTTAAGTTGTTTTGTATGTGAGTGCACTTGCTTAATAAATGTTTTTGTAACACGGTATTAGTATAATGTCTGTGCATCTATTTGCAGGTTTCCTTTCTCAAAACCATAACTGTTACAAAAATGGTTACACGCTGTCAGGAGGCAACAGTTCCGACCGACAGAATACTGTTTTATATGTTCTGATCATTTTGAAGAAAGTTGGCTGATCTGTAGTGTTTCATGGTCTAGGTTAGGTTGGAACTTGATAATTTGGTCGTGAGTCGCCAATGCACTATGCCATATATAACGCACTTCTCGTCATAAAATCTAAAGCAAGGTAGTGTCAGAAAATATCTATTAATATAGCGGGCAAATCTTCGAGTATTTTCATGCATTTTGCGTACATCTATCGTAAATGAACTACGAAAAATGCTAGGGGTCCAGTACGTAACTTTTAACTACGGCAGATTCTATGTAGTACGTAAGATAAATTCATAAACAGTGACTAGATGCTGTTCGTTCATAAATTAAAAAGTATATTGTAGTAATGTATTTAAATGAGGCACTATGTTTGTGACCTAACTCAAGGGAAGGCATTTTATAACCAAAAGCGATGTATAAACATTCGAACTCCGCACGTCAGTTTACCACTCTAATGGCCGCCGCCCAGCTATTCAATTTGTCCGCTCTTCACAGTCGACCACTCGTGCGGTTGTGGGGGCCTGCTTGTAGGTTACGTAGAACCATAACAAAAGAAACATGCATTTGCGACTCTTGGTACCATATCTCAATATAAACGGTTGTGGACCCACTATCACCCGTTTGAGTTTGACTCCGAAATGTTTGAAACACACTGTATATTCAGGATGAGATTTTCACTCTGCAGCGGAGTGTGCGCTGGTATGAAACTTCCTGACAGATTAAAACTGTGTGCTGGACCGAGACTCGAACTCGGGACCTCATCGTTATTGTCCTTTTGCTGACTTTTCGAGAGCTACGTCGAGATGGGTGTTGGCGGAGAGCAGTCAGAAGTGTCAACTGAGACGGGGTCAGAGCGAGTGACGCAGCAGGGCGGGCTCTGTCTCGGCTACCCAGCTCTCCGAGTCCGTAAAAAGCCGGCCGGCCGCCGCCATGTGTCCCACACGCTGGCAACTCGTGTTTTTGTCGCGAGCCGGAAGCGGGGTAGCGTTTAAACGGCTCTAACTCCCGATTATAGGCTTCCAAGCTGCGCTCCTCCTGTGTGTAGACCGCCGACGCCGCGGCCTCGTGCGGCTTTTGTGACTGACGTGCAGTCGACCCAGGCGTGCCGCCGCTCTCTAGCTTTTCAGGAGCGCTCACCTCAATGGTGCTCGTTTCAGATGGCTTTCACACAATTCAGAGACATTTGCAACTACACTACCGGCCATTAAAATTGCTACACCAAGAAGAAATCACATGATAAATGGGTGTTCATTGGACAAATATATTATACTAGACCTGACATGTGATTCCATTTTCACACAATTTGGGTGCATTGATCCTGAGAAACCAGTACCGATACCAACCAATTCTGGCCGTAATAACGGCCTTGATACGCCTGGGCATTGAGTCAAACACAGCTTGGACGGCGTGAAAAGGTACAGCTGTCAATGCAGCTTCATCACAATACCACAGTTCATCAAGACTAGTACTGGCGTATTGTGACAAGCCAGTTGCTCGGCCACCACTGACCAGACGTTTTCAATTGGTGAGAGATCTGGAGAATGTCCTGGCCAGGGCAGCAGTCGAACATTTTCTGTATCCAAAAAGGTCCGTACAGGACCTGCAACATGCAGTCGTGCATTATCCTGCTGAAATGTAGGGTTTCGCAGGGATCGAATGAAGGGTAGAGCCACGGGTCGTAACACATCTTAAATGTAACGTCCACTGTTCAAAGTGCCGTCAGTGCGAACAAGAGGTGACCGAGACGTGTAACCAATGGCACCCCATAACATCACGCAGTGTGGCGATGACGAATATACGCTTCCAATGTGCGTTCACCGCGATGTGGCCAAACACGGATGCGGCCATCATGATGCTGTAAACAGAACCTGGATTCATTCGAAAAAATGACGTTTTGCATTTTGTGCACCCAGGTTCGTCGTTGAGTACACCATCGCAGGCGCTCCTGTCTGTGATGCAGCGTCAAGGGTAACCGCAGCCTTGGTCACCGAGCTAATAGTCCATGCTGCTGCAAACGTCGTCGAACTGTTCGTGCAGATGGTTGTTGTCTTGCAAACGTCCCCATCTGTTGACTCAGAGATCGAGACGTGGCTGCACGATCTGTTACAACCATGCGGATAAGATGCCTGTCATCTCGACTGCTAGTGATACGAGGCCGTTGGGATCCAGCACGGCGTTCCGTATTACCCTCCTGAACCCACCGATTCCTTATTCTGCTAACAGTCATTGGATCTCTACCAACGCGAGCAGCAATGTCGCTATACGATAAACCGCAATCGCGATAGGCTACAATCCGACCTTTATCAAAGTCGGAAACGTGATGGTATGCATTTCTCCTCCTTACACGAGGCATCACAACAACGTTTCACTAGGCCTCGCCGGTCAACTGCTGTTTGTGTATGAGAAATCGGTTGGAAACTTTCCTCATGTCAGCACGTTGTAGGTGTCGCCACCGGCGCCAACCTTGTGTGAATGCTCTGAAAAGCTGATCATTTGCATATCATAGCATCTTCTTCCTGTCGGTTAAATTTCGCGTCTGTAGCACGTCATCTTCGTGGTGTAGCAGTTCTAATGGCTAGTAATGTATATCTTAGAAAGTCGACTGTTATCGTTCAGCCGGGTACTGCAGCCTCAGTAAATACTTAGAACAACATAATAATGTACGCAGTGCGTGTTCGATTAGATAAAATGTTTTATTTTTTCTACAAAACTTTTCGGTTTTTGCATTTGCGCAATTGTCAAGCGCACCTACAACATAACAATGAACTCACATAGGACACAGACAAGAAATTTAAAATCTAACAATTCAGCTGGCCGTAGCTTGATAACATAAAAACAGTGTGTAAGACTATACGTAATTAGTCACATATATTAGAATTTTATTTCCTAACGCCGCTTCCGGGATTCGGGCGCGGATTGAATCCGTCCAGTGGATTATAGGAGATGGCTGCTGTGCCGGCCAGCCTCTATGCGGCTTTTAGGCGGTTTTCCACGTCTGATAGGCGAATACAGGGCTGGTATTCACGTCCAGCCACAGTTACACGATTCACAAACATTTAGAAAAAGTTCGCACTCTTTTACGGTGGGTAACGACGCAGACTGTTGGGGTACACAAGCGCATACAGGGATGTGGGCATATCTTCGTAACTGTTACACTTCCAAAATCATATACAAAGCAATTTTAATATCATATCCTCACGAGTGGGCCCCGAATCGAAAGAAATAACATGAACTAGGATAAACAGTACCAGGGGAGAAATGCTACCGTCGAAGAACAAAAGGACGAATGTGTTTGCCTTTAAAAGACTGACAGAAAAGTCGGGAATCAGCTCCCTCGATCCCCCTTCCGCCTTCCTCACCAAAAATTTTGCCATGCAAAGATATTTGTGCTCTTTCAACACAGAGTATTGTGAATCCTTTTACCTAGTCTCTCTTTGTAGATAAGCTTTCGTACTCAGCATCTGCCTCTCACTGCCACTGTCTATATATGTCTCTCTCCCACTGTCTCATATTTCTCCTATTGATTTATAGTATGTTCCGCTGCCACAGTCTCCTTTCTCACTTGCCCTGTCCTCTTTTTTCTTTCTTTCCTGCTGCCACTGTCTCCACCATAACTCAAGCAACTCAAAAATTCTAGCCGGTACAACTTATATTTTCCCTTCTATCCACGTATTTAAAATTTCGGCTCAAAATATGCGTTCCCCTGTACGTATGTGTTCAAGTTCGGTCCGGGATGATCCTGACCCCTAAACCCTCCCCCCCCCCCCCCCAGATATTAACGCCATTCATCTGTAGTTTTTTATTTTGACTGTCCTCTCTCTTTTGCTTCCACTGATTATATCTCCATCGATCTCTCTCTCTCTCTTTCTCTCTCTCTCTCTCTCTCTCTCTCTCTCTCTCACTCTCTCCCTTTAACTGCCACTGTATCTCACTGATCATCAATTTCCTCTCTCTTTTCCTCCCAAGGCTACTATCTTCAACCATCTCTCTTTCACTATCACTTTTTCTCTCCCACAATCACGTCTGCTCTCTCTTTCTGTCCCACTGGCACTGTCTCCTCTCTCTGCCCCCGTCGCTGTCTCTCTGCTCCTCTCTTTCGGCGCAAAAAAAAAAAAAAAAAAAAAAAAACAGATATGTCCGTATGCCAAAGGGTTTTGCTGAGAAAAGCGGAATGAGGACCGAGGCAACGGGAACCCCATTTTTCTATCAGTCTTTTAAAAAGGGATATATTCCCTCTTTTTGTGCTCCGACAGGAATATTTTTCCGCTGGTTCCCTTCTTTCTCCTGACAGCAGGGAATGCTGCTTATGTAAAACGAATTCTATAAGTCAGTTTATTTATCTACTTGAACACATTTTTGTACTTGGGCATGTATAAACAACAAGTAAGTACGCATAATATAAGGTTAGCACAAAATCGCTCCCTTTACATTTTTTCTGGGTACTTTGGTTATCAGTCGCAGTTCATCGAAAATGCCCGACCTATGATTTGTATCTTAAAAGAGTAGAAGTGTTGTTACAAATATTTCACTGAATATACAGTTCTTCCAGTTTTATATAATTTTTGGCAGCCACTTTACGTTCTTTTCAGGCACGTCGAGACCCTTTCTAGCTAATTTTTTTTTCGCTGTATTACCACTTTGGCCATATTTGTACAGGCATGAAGTGCCCATTATGCGTCAGCACGTCATTGAGGAAAAACTGATAACTAAAACCGTAGTTTTGTGTCCTCAGCATCCTTGCTATGACCCAAAAACCATTGTCGCATCTTCGCTACATGAATCAAAACTTCATTTGCCACTCTGCTCGTACGTGCACAAGTACGGTAACTTGCCGGTAACGAATAAAGATATCGAACAAAGTTTCGAAGTTCTCCGAGAACGTCATCTTAGGATAATATGGTAAAAACTTGGAAGATTTGCCGTAAATGGAAATCATAGATTTGATCATCCCCACAATTGGTACTTTTCGTACCCAAAAATTATGGTTTCTTCGGTGTTTTCACAGGAAACCTCACGAACCGATGGTGCTTTCATAAGCCGCCTAAGGTCCGCACCAGAGCGCACCTAATGCAAAAGAACCAACAGACTTTCTCAGTTTGCCTGGGCTACAGAAAGTGTGTAATGTTTAAAGATCAAATGTCGGAGACGAGGTACTGGCGGAAGTAAAGCTTTGAGGATGGGGCATGAGTTGTGCTTGGGTAGCTCAAATGGTAGAGCACTTGCCCGCGAAGACAAAGATCCCGAGTTCGAGTCTCAGTCCGGCAGACAGTTTTAATCTGCCAGGTAGTTTCACGCTGTATATTGCTGATTTCAAATGGTTCAAATGACTCTGAGCACTATGGGACTTAACATCTGAGGTCATCAGTCCCCTAGAACTTACAACTACTTAAACCTAACTAACCTAAGGACATCACACACATCCATGCCCGAGGCAGGATTCGAACCTGCGACCGCAGCGGTCACGCGGTTCCAGACTGAAGCGCCTAGAACCGCACGGCCACACCGGCCGGCTGCTGATTTCAGTGTGCTGTAAAATTATGGAACATGTTTTATGCTCACGACTTACGAAGTAGTACAACATGGGTTCAGCAAATAAGAATTTGTGGGAAACGGGTCGCCCTGTTCGTCCATGAAATTTGGATCGCCGTAGACACAGGCGCTCAGATTGTACCGCGTTCCTTGATTTCCGGACGGTATGCAATATAATTCTGTACTGCCGCATTGAGAAAAAAATACGAGCGTAGCTAATGTCAGACAGATTTGTGTCCGGGTTGAAGAGTTGCTAGCACTTATGGCGACATTGTTACCGGTACTGATTTACTGAGCCGCCTCCTATATCCCCGAAGACCACCTCTTTCCAGAGTCACAGCAGGTATAGGTTTAACGGGTCGGCAGCGGGTGTCGGCACAGGAAAGAAAGAGATGCGTACTTGTTTGTAGGCACGGACCTTTAGCGCAGGTATAGGAACGGTGCAGCAGCAGGAAGTGCGTGGGCGGCTGGAAGCGGCTGCAGCGGACACAAAAGGCAGGCCGGCGGCTCGCTTTGTGGGCAGGTTGCAGGCTGCAAGCCGCCGGCGCCGCCCACGCCCGCACGCGCCCTTCGCTGACCCGAGGTGTGCGGTCAGCGCGCCCCGGCTATTCTCGCGAGCCGGCGGAGGCAGAGCGCGCAGCCGAGCCGGTGCACGCTTTCTCCCAGTCTCGCAGGCGAGCGAACACTGCAGTTCTCAGTCTGACCTTGCTTCTCTGACAAACAATACTATCGTCGGTTGCTGACCGGGACCGTGCACGTGATTATAAAGTCCGGTACAGCACTCTTTCTCCACGACAGTTCCTTGTCTTAGTCGACAAGTCGTGACAATTAACTCTATTGCAGCGCCCCTGGCGTTTTATTTCTGCACTGTCTCTCGCCTGTCACGAGTGGTCGTTTCCGTTAATCCGTAAGCGCCGAAACTGTGTGTCTTATCGACTGTGCTGTTTGGCACCTGGACGGTGAAATGAGGTTAAGAGGGATCATACTTCGACAATGTTGGTTTAACCTTATAACCCTGGTGTCTGTTGAACCAGGAGGCAGTCAGCTTGGTTCCTATCAAGAAGGTCTTCACCCGTTTCTACGAGGGTTTCATACACCAACGTCTTGACGTAACTCCATAGGAAAAAGTCCCGGGGTATGAGATCTAGCGATCGCTTTTGACATGGAACAGGACTTCCACATCGAGTCCAACGACAAGGCTATGTGTTGTTTACGCGCTTGAGTTGCCTGGTGCACCGTCGTGTTGAAACCAGATACTTTCGCGGACAACAAGAGGGACCGAGAAACATTGTAGAATATGTGATTCTTGAGTTTCTCCCGGCGTATTTGATAATCGGAAGCTTTCATTGACTGACTCGGATAAAATCTCTGAACTGCCACACTACCAGTCAGTTTCAATAACGATAGCTAGCATCGCTTTAACGCGCGAGGGAGCGTTCAAGTTCTCACATTAGAATGTCAAAAGTATAATCCATGTAACACTTCACTAATTTCAGAAGCATTGCGAGATGCGACCACTGAAGTGGAGTATGTCAACAACAAACAGCTCATACGCCGCATTTATTTATTTAGCGTATGGCTAATACAGACATATCATGAAATTACATATACATATGTACATATTGACACAAAGGAAATTAAGTTTGTCTTTACAACTGAATATCCAGTCCTTCAATCCAGCGCACTGCATCTGGAGTTGCTAGCAGGAAGTCCTCTTTGGCGCCGTGATAGGCTCGAATCCTGCATTCACTGACAATGTGGTGAACAGTCTGGTATGGAGCCCCGCAGTCACAAGCTGGATCAGGCAGCTTCTTCCACTTAAAGAGAGCATCCCTGCATCGCCCATGGCTGGTACGGATTCTGTTGAGAGTAGACCAGGTCTTGCGTGGTAAGTCGAATCCACTTGGAAGTTTAGCACCTGAGAAGATGTTATGCAGGTGCACATCTGTCACTGCTTCCCACCGACCTTTCCATTCTTCAAGAGGTTTGAAATTCTTAGCAACCATGTCAGCAGCATCGCACAGAGTTGGATGACGTGATTTCAGTCTCTTGCGATTTAAAAGTGGCAGGTCACTATGCATGGGTAGGTTAGAATTCCTGGAGATCTTGTGGAATTCTCTCATAAGGGCAGTACATCTGCGTAGATCAGGAGGCATTATACCGGTTAACAGTGGAAGCCAATAAACTGGAGTAGATCTGATTGTGCCAGATATTATGCGCATTGTCGTATTCAGCTGGGTATCAACAAGCCTTGTATGATGACTATTCATCCAGACATGTGCACAATACTCAGCACTTGAGTATGCCAAGCCCAGAGCTGAAGTTCGCAGGGTGGTTGCTGAAGATCCCCAGGTAGTTCCGCATAGCTTATGGAGGATGTTGTTTCGAGTCCACAGCTTTTGAGCTCTAGCCGTCAAACACCAGGAAATGAAGACAACAGAAGAGATTTTAGCCAATGACCTGTCTGCATTAGACAATTACTTCAAAATCTGGAGACTCCAACCCAGTGTGAGTAAAACAGAAGTGTGTTGCTCCCATCTAAATAGCCAGTTGGCGAACGTAAAACTGGAAGTAAGTTTCAGAGGCAGAATTCTTCGTCACAATTGGAACCCAAAATACCTTTTTGTCATCCTGGATCGTACACTATGCTTCAAACATACGCCGCAATCAACTGGCCACAAGCAGCGCTAGCCGATAATCATCGCAACAACAAAACAGAAATATGCGAGGACTGTTGGGAAAGTAAGGTCCGATAGGTCGCGAAATGGAAAATCAAAAATGTTTTATTTGCAACGGTTAGCTACACCTTCCACCCACTTCTCTATACAGTCACTGCTCCGGCTTAGACATCTGTCATAGCGTTGTACCAATTTTTCAATACCCTCGTCACAGGAGGCAGCCACCTGTGCTTTCTACCAATTCTCTAGTCAGCTCGTTGTCTGTGCCAAAACGTTGTCTTCATAGCCAGTGGTTCATATGCGCAGGGATGAAATTAAAGGCAGCCAATTACGGGCTGTATTGCGGGTCATCAAAACCATCCTATCGAAAACGCTCCAGGAGCCTCGTTATTGCCCATGCTGAGTGAGGCCGAGAACTGTCGCGTAGAAGGAACCGTTTAACTGTTATGTTACGTGGGCTGCATGAAATCAGGGAAAATCTCTCACCAGGGCCTCATACTTGGCGGAAGATACTGTTTTGTAGGCATCTTTACGTGCTCACCGTGAGCTCAGAACTGAAAAAAGCGACATGACGCGATCGACGGGCATACTAGAGACCTGCCCATCACTTATGTGCAAAGCTTCATCGGATTTTCACAGTGATTTCCATTTCATGACAGATCTGAGCTTAGTTTCCCAATAGCCCTCATAATTCGTAGTCAACAGAGAAATAGTACTCTCAAATTCGCACGGGAACAAATTTATTGTTATGAATTAACCCTAGTATTGGTAGGAATTAACCAGTACCTCCGGCTAACTAAAAACTCTACAATTCGTTCTTGTCTCTCTATTCACCAAAGAAGTCCTCGCTCACTGATCTGTAACACACGCCGAGAAAAACAGGAAAATGACTAATTGTAAGTGGAATACCACGCCCGCGCCTAGGAACGCACTTAATATTCTCTGTCTTCCGCATAGCCCAGCCAGTGAAGGAAAATTACGGGAAAAAATTCGTCTAGTCGCAAATTTTAGTACAGTGGTATGAGGGAGTGCCATGAGAAACGTAGTAAAAACGTTGCGTGGTAAGTCGAATCCACTTGGAAGTTTAGCACGTAGTAAAAACGTTGCTCATGTCACTCACTACTACTACCGAGCAAAAATTTGTTACTACACGAATTTTCCCCCGGCGGGTTAATAATAATAATAATAATAATAATAAGGAAAACAAAGACAGATGAGATGGTCAGATGAAGTTAACCGACACCTCATGTTCTGTTATTACCAACTAACAAAACTTAGGAACTAACACAACTGGATACAGATCAAAAGTATACACAAAATTTATTACCAGATACCCAGAAGTAAAATTTTTAACAGAACAACGACTAGCTGATCAGATCCGTGTAATAATCAAAAATAACTGGATACCCCAGTCAGAATTAGAAAACATCAAACAACAAGTACAACAAATACTGGAACAAAATAATGTGCAATCAGAAGAAGAAGAAAATACAGTAATGGACTCAAACATCCCAGAGCAAACAAACAAAGAACACCACGCATCAATTAAACAATCAGAGGAAAACGAAATCTTAAGACAACCACCAGAACAAGCACAAATAGAACATGAAGTGACACACATGTTAGATAAAGAACAAGAATTTCAGCTAACATATATAGAATACAAAGACACAAATACAGACATTAGACCATTCTTGCATAGACCACCAAATAACCCACAAGTCGAAACAACAATAACAACTATCAACACAATCATACACAACAAAATAAATGAAAATACAACTACGGAAGAGTTACAACTACTGGTTTATATAGGAGCACTCACTACACTAAATATACACACTAGGCAGAGATCAGAACAAACCAACACACAGAAGAAACCCACAAAACCAGCATGGCAACACAGGCCACAGATCAGAATGGAAAAACTGAGAAAAGACATCGGACAGCTAACACAATTTAGAAGAAATGTAATATCAGACAAAAAACGAAAAAGGTTAGGTAAAAATCTCACAACAAGAAGCGATAGAGCAATTAGATGAAAAGAAGCAGAAATTACGAGCTTTGGTTAAACGACTTAAAAGATAAAAAAAAAAGTTAAAATAGAAGGAAACAAAACCAAACATTCAACACAAACCAAAAGAAATTTTATCAGACAATAGATAACACACACATTAAAATAGCCAATCCACCAAATATAACAGACGTGGAACACTTCTGCAGCAACATATGGTGAAACCCAGTACAACATAACAGGCATGCACAGTGGATACAAGCAGAAACAGACACATACAAGATGATACCACAAATGCCTGAAGTGATAATTTTGCAACATGAAGTCACCCGAGCAATTAATTCTACGCACAATTGGAAAGCCCCTGGAAAAGATAAAATAGCAAATTTCTGGCTAAAGAAGTTCACCTCAACACATTCACATCTAACTAAATTATTTAACAGTTACATTGCAGACCCATACACATTCCCTGATACACATACACATGGAATAACTTATCTGAAACCTAAAGATCAAGCAGACACAGCAAACCCAGCAAAATATCGCCCCATAACATGCCTACCAACAATATACAAAATATTAACTTCAATCATTACACAGAAATTAATGACACATACAACACAGAACAAAATTATAAATGAAGGACAAAAAGGCTGTTGCAAAGAAGCACGAGGATGTAAAGAGCAACTGATAACAGATGCAGAGGTGACATATCAAGCTAAAACTAAACGTAGGTCGCTACACTACGCATACATTGATTACCGAAAAGCTTTTGATAGTGTAACCCACTCATGATTACTACAAATAAATTGGAAAACCACACTTAATATCCAAACAAATTCAAATAATATCACATCACAGCCAATACAGATTAAGCGTGGAATATACCAAGGAGACTCATTAAGTCCTTTCTGGTTCTGCCTTGCTCTGAACCCACTATCCAACATGCTAAGTAATACAAATTATGGATACAATATTACTGGAACATACCAACACAATATCACACATTTGCTATACATGGATGATCTAAGACTACTGCCAGCAACAAATCAACAACTCAACCAATTACTAAAGATAACAGAAGTATTCAGCAATGATATAAATATGGCTTTTGGAACAGACAAATGTAAGAAAAATAGCATAGTGAAGGGAAAACATACTAAACAAGAAGATTATATATTGGATAACCACAGCGACTGCATAGAAGCGATGGAAAAAACAGATGCATATAAATATCTAGGATACAGACAAATAATAGGAATAGATAATACAAATATTAAAGAAGAACTAAAAGAAAAATATAGACAAAGACTAACAAAAATACTGAAAACAGAATTGACAGCAAGAAACAAGAAAAGAGCTATAAATACCTATGCTATACCAATATTGACGTACTTATTTGGAGTAGTAAAATGGAGTAACACAGACCTAGAAGCAATCAATACACTTACACGATCACAATGCCACAAATACTGAATACATCACATACATTCAGCAACAGAAAGATTCACATTAAGCAGAAAGGAAGGAGGAAGGGGATTTATTGACATAAAAACTTACATTATGGACAGGTAGACAATTTAAGAAAATTCTTTCTAGAACGAGCAGAAACTAGCAAAATAGACGAAGCAATCACTCATATAAATACATCAGCTACACCATTGCAATTTCTTAACCACATCTACAACCCTTTAGAGCACGTAACATCAACAGATACGAAGAAAGTAAATTGGAAAAAGAAAACACTACATGGCAAGCACCCCTATCATGTAACACAGCCACACATCGATCAAGACGCATCCAACACATGGCTAAGAAAAGGCAAAATATACAGTGAGACGGAAGGATTCATGATTGCAATACAGGATCAAACAATAAACACCAGATATTACAGCAAGCATATTATTAAAGATCCCAATACCACAACAGATAAATGCAGACTTTGCAAACAACAAATAGAAACAGTAGATCACATCACAAGCGGATGTACAATAATGTCAAATACAGAATACCCCAGAAGACATGACAATGTAGCAAAAATAATACATCAACAACTTGCCATACAACATAAACTAATACAACAACACGTTCCCACATACAAGTATACACCACAAATGTACTGGAGAATGATGAATACAAATTATACTGGAACAGAACCATTATAGCAGATGAAACAACACCACATAACAAACCTGACATCATACTCACCAATAAAAAGAAGAAATTAACACAACTAATCGAAATATCCATACCCAATACAACAAATATACAGAAGAAAACAGGAGAAAAAATTGAAAAATGCATCCAACTGGCTGAGGAAGTCAAAGACATGTGGCATCAGGA
The DNA here is from genome assembly GCF_023864275.1 of Schistocerca cancellata. NCBI lineage: Eukaryota > Metazoa > Arthropoda > Insecta > Orthoptera > Acrididae > Schistocerca > Schistocerca cancellata. The sequence goes on along the minus strand of NC_064630.1, from coordinate 78,805,846 downwards.
TATAGTTGACATCATACCAATTATACTATCAGCTACAGGAGTCATACCACACAATATCCACCAGTACATCAACGCAATACAGCTACATCCAAACGTATATATACAACTACAGAAATCTGTAAATATTGATACATGTTCAATTATAAGAAAGTTCCTAAATGCAATGTAACATATACTGTACAGTTAAAAGGAAGTCACGCTTGATCAAGGTGCGCGTCACTTTCCATTTTTTGACCATACATAACGTCTGAGACAGGAAAGAGAAATAATAATAATAATAATAATAATAATAATAATAATGTTAAACAGTCATAAGTACAGGAGTAACTATTTGAAATATCAGAATACTGTTGAATTGATGTAAATATTGGAATATTGTTCGCCGTCTTTTACGAGAGCCCGGAAACTATTTCCGTGGTCAGCCAGAAAGCGATGGAGGACATACTGACCATAGTTCCCATAGTTCTCAGCCAGAAAGCGATGGAGAACATACTGACCATTGTTCCCAGTCTGCAAGTCCACTTTCCTGTCCAGCCCACTGAAAGAAATGTTTCTGTTCTCTATTTGCTCAGCGGGATCAGGGCTATGATTATAAATGAAGATTTTGAGTTCTGATTAATAGATATATCTGATAAAGTTTTACACTCAACATAGTAGTATTGATTATGATAATATTGACAATAAATCTCTCTGTCCTAAACAGCAGTATGAGCAGTTCAGAGGCGACCTCTAGGGTGAGTTCCTATTAAATTATCTTGCGCCCTGTCTTCTGATAATCAAAATAATTGCTCGCCACAAAAGTGGAAAACAATTGTACCACTTGCCACACGGATTTGTTAACATTACGGGCGGCACACTAACAGTTACTTCTGCGAAATCTAAGCGATCCAGGGCGGTGTACAGTCCTCGTGAGTTCACTTTCTATTAGTACTGAAAATATGCGTTTATTAACAGCTTGTCTCTGAGGTCGTCCGAGGCGTCGCGCACTCCGGCGTTTGACTGACACGGATCGTACAGTGGCTGGGTGCGAATTGAAGCCTAGTCTTGCCTCTCGGGCTATACGTGGCGCAGCGGACGGCCAAGGGAATGAATACCTGCTGTCATCTGCCCTATGCCCACAGTAGCAGCTTTCTCGACACACAATATTTTATAACACTGTTGTGTATTAATTTAGAATATTCGTAGTTTTTGTATGTATGTGGTTAAGTTGGTTAAAATCATAGATAAAGTTTTAGCTTGCTTGCATTCAAACTTTGCCGTCTAGAATTTTCAGAACGGAACTGACAGTAGAACCTGACCTCTGAACTACAACTTTAAAAGACCTTGTATTTGTTATTATTTACATCCAGGCCTTGAAAGTTGTTATAGCTATATTATTTAATAGATTTCATCACGTTCTGTAATCAAAACTTTCTAACATTAATATAACAGATACTTAATCTACTACAAATAAGGACATTTTAGTTCCAAATTTAGTTTTCTGCAAATTACTCGAAAACTATTAGAGGTATCTCAGTGGGGTTACATAATTAATGTTTTTATGTTGAACTGAAGCTTCATACAAATTTTCATATTTCTAAGTCTAATATTTAGCAGATTTAATTTTTCTTAAAAACGAGGATTCTGACCAAAATTCTTCTTTAGTCACGTTGAGACATGTACCAGTTAATTTTGACATAAATCTGCACATTATGACCAATTTTTGGGTTTCTAGCTTGTTTTTTCCTTAAAAAGATGTATTTAGGGAAAAATTTTGACCTGATCATTCTGAGATTTGATAGTTTACAAATTAATATACTAAAGCACATGCTAAAAAAGTTGGGAAAAGCAAGTTTAACTTTTAATTCCATTCATAAATTATGGTGCAATACTTATGTGCTACCCACAGACGTGTTGTGGTTACATAGGGCTACTAGTAGTGAACTGGGGTGAGTGTCGGCACACTAGCTCGCCTCTGTATCTCTCAAATGATACAGCACTTGTTTCGCCACAGCCTTACCCCTGGTGGTGGGAGGGGGGGGGACTGAGAGTGGTGGTGGAGGTGCATTTAAAGATCACTTTTTGTGTTTTTCTTGAATAGCTTGAAAACTGCGACTTCCAGCGAAATGTTTCTCCATACTAATTTAAATTGCATTAAAGTTTCTACAAAAGAGGCCCTATTCATTTTTTCTCTAGTGTCTCACTGAAATGACAGGTAAGACGTAAGAGTTAATAACCGGGGAAAGCTTTAAGAGCATAACGAGGGAAAAGTTACGAGGCAGGCAGATATCATTGAGCACCATAGCACGAAAACAGGCTTACGTACAATGTCAGACACTTCAAGTCACGTAGAACGAACTCCTTTCAGTCAATAACGCCACGGTGACTCCACCCCTGCACTTAAGAAATAACATTGTGAGCCATAAATATGATTTCAGAGCAAGAGTAAGAGGGTGATAAGAGAGAGATTCTCTGTAAGGGGCATGTATACGTCATGGAGAGCCTTTGGCAGGTCCAGAACGTGAATTTACAACAGACGCCTCCCTCCCTCCGCTTTTGAAAAAAAGTGCATAATTAGAGCCAGTGAGATGCCGACGGCCCCTCAACATTATGCCAAGTCAGAGAGTTGCGGGGAGGGGGGGAGGGGACGCAGGGAAAATTGATTAAAACTCGGATGCAGACACTCCGAGGAGAGAGTCACAGCAGTTAGAGCAGATAGGAGTAGAGGATAGATAGGACCGGCAGGTCCTTGTGGAAGTGGAGAGGTAGCAGTATTGCCAGAAGCAGCCGAAGTTATTAGCCGTGCAGGGCTCAGCGAAGTTATCTGCAGTAGTCCGGAACAGCAGATGGAGTTCTGGCTGGGTAGCTGAGGATTTCTGTGTGTCATGTCGTGGGTGTAGACGCAGTTAATATTGACGGACTTGAGCCTTCGTCGATACAACTCATTTAGAACACATGTATACTAGATTGAGGATATTTTCTGAATGAAGTCAGAATTTCTAAAACATACATAGTGTTCGTCATTCAGTACTAACTCCAGTCCTTACCTTTTGTAATAACGGAATTTTAACAACATAGTCAGGTCAAGAATACCTGTCACTTAGTCCAACCGACCATTTCCCTCAGTCGCCGAACCCTGTCGCCCAGTCCCAAGCAAAACTCACGTTTGGGACGCGACACTAGGTCTAATATTTTCCACGTTTCAGGAATTGGAAAAATCTCATATTATTAAGAACAGTTATAAATATTCAACACCACAAATCACATAAATATTTCTTTATTTAGGACAGCCTGTTTCGACAGTTTTTTAAATTTTTTGGTTATGATAAACCTTTCAAAATGTGCTGATTTTTTATCTACATGACAACTTGGCGTGAGGTCCAACGTAAAATGAACATGTTTCGTAACAAAAATATTTTTTAAGACACGAAGATGACAATAAAGCCTGTCGAAACCGGTTGTCTCATTTAAAGAAATATTTTGTATTTCGACATAACTTTCATCAACGAGTGTGACAGAATGAAATTTAAAATGTTTATTTGGCACCACAGATGGTCTTCAAGCCACAGTTACTAAAACAATAAAATTTTTAAAAGATTACATTACTAGTTTCGATGCACTGAGCCAGTGTTGCGCGCCGAGGAACAGTCTGGTTGCGGCCTTAGCTGGCCACCCATGTTATCTGACCTGTCAATGTGCGATTACCTTGTGTGGGGAGCCCTCAAGTCTAAGGTGTACAGCAACAACCCTCATAATCTTCAAGAACTGCGCTAGGACGTTTCGGATGAGACTGCAGTAATTCCAGCAGTCTAGCTTCAATCTGCCTTCAACAACTTGCTGATCAATCCCAAAAGCGCCAAGAAATGAACAGTGGTCACTATCAGCGTTTGCTATAGTCAAGTTAGTGCTGTATTTCCTTTCCTCTGCTGTGTTTCCTTGTACCCTGGAACTCTGTTCTCCGGGACACTTTCATTTGCCCCACCCTGTATAAGAGATCACTCCTTTGGTCTTCTCAAAATGAGAAAATTCAATTAACAGGAGTGGTTCAAAAAAATGGCTCTGAGCACTATGCGACTTAACTTCTGAGGTTATCAGTCGCGTAGAACTTGAAACGTCCCCTTTGAAAAATTATATATGACTGTGCTTAAACTGACACACAATATTTTTAGCGCAACGCAATCTGACTTTCAAAAATCCCTACAAAAGAATGGCCCTGACTAACATTAACCTATACCTTTCACAAATCACTTACCTCACAAAAATCTTCGTTACTCGAACTACTGCAATACAGCGAGCGCCACTACTGCCAGCTAAATAAAAGATCCAAACTACGGAAGGCACTAACTACTGATAGGCATAGTTAGCAAATGAAAGATTTTAATAGAGAACAAACAATGTATTTACCTTAATAGTGTTGAAAAAGCATAATATACATAGCAGTTCATGACATCCAGTCTTACAAATTTCAAAACTCCGCCATTTCTCTCCCCACATCCACCACTGCTGGCGCCTTACCTCCAACTGCGCAACGCTACGCGCTGTTCACATCCAGCTGCCCAACACTACAATGGCAGACAACAATGCAAACTAGCCACAGACTGCACACAGCACAGCCAGTGATTTTCATACAGAGAGCTATGTAACGTTTCCAATAAGAAAACATAAACAGCCTACTTACAAACTTAGAACTAATTAAACCTAACTAACCTAAGAGCATCACACACATCCATGCCCGAGGCAGGATTCGAACCTGCAACCGTAGCGGTCGCTCGCTTCCAGACTGTTGCCTAGAACCGCACGGCCACTCCGGTCGGCCTAAGAGGAGTGTTTTAATGGTATAAAACTAATGTTTGCTGTTAAATGGCTGGTTCAAATGGTTCAAATGGCTCTGAGCACTATGGGACTTAACATCTATGGTCATCAGTCCCCTAGAACTTAGAACTACTTAAACCTAACTAACCTAAGGACGGCACACAACACGCAGTCATCACGAGGCAGAGAAAATCCCTGGCCCCACCGGGAATCGAACCCGGGAACGCAGGCGTGGGAAGGGAGAACGCTACCGCACGACCACGAGCTGCGGACTGCTGTTAAATGAAGTGGATTAGAAACAAATACTGAATTTGTGTACCACATCTAATAGCAACAGAAACGTCTTAAGGGATAAATTGTGTTCTGGTGATGTGACGGGCAGGAAAGGAGGAGGAGGAGAGTGAGAGGGGAGGGAGGTTAGATTTGTGGGACAAGGCAGGTCACCGGATTGTAATCATCCTTATCCACCTTCCGTACTTGAAGGTTTGCAAACTGGAGAGCAAGCGGACAAGTTCCGACCCTCAACCCCACTACGTCACAAGAAGCAACCACTGAGTGCCTCACATTGTTATTTCGGGATTTTTTTATATCGCACGAGCTGCGTCAACACTTCATGGACTCCAGACATCATCTTGGACAGTTTCCAGCCACTGGCTGGGTCTGTCGGGAACACAAGCCTCTCCATCGTGTTCTGTCTTTCCACCATTCCCCCTCTTCCACCTTCGTCCAGTTCTCTCCTCTTCTCGTCACACATTCCTTCACTCCCTTCACCCATCTATCTCTTGGTCTTCCTCTGGGCCTCTTCCCCTCCAGTTGCAGATCGAACATCCTCTTTGGAATTCTTCCCTCATCCATTCTCTTCATGTGTCCATACCACTGCAGTCTTGATTTTTCTATCCTGTCCTGTACTGGTTCCTCCTTTAGTCTTTCCCTCACATAAACATTTCGCAATCTGTCTCGTCTTGTTACACCCAACCTGCTCCTCTGGAACTTCATTTCGCTAGCCTGTATTCTACTTTTGTCGCTTTTGTGCATTACCCATGTCTCACTTCCGTATGCCAATATGGGGACAAAGTAGGTTCGGTATATAATTCCCTTGGATTTCTGTGGCACCTCCTTGTTCCAAATAAGCCCCCTAATGCATTTGTAGAACAGCCCTGCTTTTCTGCACCTTTCATTTATTTCCATTGCGTTTCCCCCCTTACTTTCAATCACGCTTCCCAGGTACTTGAAGTTCTCTACCACTTGTAGTTTTTCCCCTCCACAAGTTATATCCACATTTGGCCTATTCGTCTTCCTTGTTGTGACAATTATTTCACTTTTCTTTGCAGAGAAATGCATTCCATATTGTGCTGCCGTTGCCTCCCATGCATCTAACTGCTCTTGCACCTCCTTCTCGCAATTTCCCCATAACATCAGGTCATCGGCAAAAAGCACTGCTTTCATTTTATGATCTCCAATTGCATCTGACACTTGCTGTAGGATTTCATCCGTAACAATAATAAACAATAAAGGCGAAAGTGCACTTCCCTGTCGCAGCCCATTTTCCAGCTTGAACCATGCAGTACATTCCCTCCCCACTTTCACACAACTCTCACTTCCCTCATACATTTTTCTGACTTTTCGTGTTATCTGTTCATCTATCCCTTTTGCGTTCAGCACATCCCAGAGCTTGTCCCTACAGATACTGTCATACGCCTTCTCAATATCTAAAAAGGCCATGATTAAGTCCTTCCCGTACTCATAGTGCCTTTCCTGCAGTTGCCTTACCGCAAATATGAGGTCCGTTGTTGATCTTCCCGGTCTGAAACCATACTGCTCCTCTTGCAGTCTACTTTCAATACTGCTTCTTATTCTCTTCTCCAGGATCTTTTCATAGATTTTTCCACAGTGGCATAGCTGGGTGATTCCTCTGTAGTTCTCACATCTCCTTTTATCCCCTTTCTTGAAGATCGGGACTATAATTCCTTTCTTCCAATCCTCAGGAATTCTGTTCTCCTTCCACACCACCCTCAGCACTCTGTATAGCCACTGGGTTCCTACTTCTCCTGCTGCTCGTATCATATCCACTGTTACTTCGTCCCAACCTGGTGCCTTGCCCCCTTTCATCCTCTTTATGGCTTCTTCCACTTCATTCCAAGTTAGATCATCAATTTCCCCACTATTATCATCGTCTGCTGCCTTAGGCTCTCCATCACTGTTAGTTACCCGCTTGGCGGCATTCAAAAGATCTTCAAAGTACTCCTTCCAAATCTTTTTGAGCTCATGCATTTCCTCCACAACTCTTCCATTATTATCCATGATCCTCAGGCACTCGCTTCTGTCCTTCCTCTTATTTCTTACCATGGTGTAAAGTACTTTTTTGTTCCCTTCACTGTCCTCTTCTAACATTCTTGTCCATTTTTCCATCCACTTCTTCTTCTCCGCCCTTACTATGGTCTGTGCCGCTTTCTTGCTTTCCTTATATTTTACCCTAGCTTCCTCTGTTCGGGTCTGGAACCATTCTCTGAAGGCTTTGTTCTTTCGAAGTACTGCCTCTTTACATATGTTGTTCCACCATGGGGTTTCCTTACTTCTCCTCTTTGTGCTAGTTCTTCCGCACACAATCTCAGCTGCCTCAACTAGGGCCCTCTTAAAATCTCCCCATTCTTCTTCCACTGTTCTCTGATCTTCCTTTGGCAGCTTCTTCCTGATCAGTGTCTGGTACTGGGTCCTCCGTTCATCCTCTTTCAGCATCCATGTCTTCAACCTTTTCTCCTGTATATCTGTTGCCCTCCTATCTTTTTTCTCTCTCAGGGTGGCTACCAACAGCCGATGGTCACTGTCTAAGGCCTCAGATGGAACGACCTTAACATCTGTGAGGCTGCTCATCATCTGCCTATCCACTACACTAGACTCCAGACATACTGATGCAAAAAATTCATTTGGATAGATTCTAGCCGGCCGGTGTGGTCGAGTGGTTCTAGGCGCTTCAGTCTGGAAGCGCGCAACCGCTACGGTCGCAGGTTCGAATCCCGCCTCCGGCGTGGATGTGTGTAATGTCCTTAGCTTAGTTAGGTTTAAGTAGTTCTAAGTTCTAGGGACTGATGACTTCAGATGTTAAGTCCCATTGAACTCAGAGTCATATGAACCATTTGACAGATTCTACATAGCTCTCTGCACATTGTTCTACTCTGCGAGAGGGGAAATTGATTCTTAGTCATCCTGTGTGGCAATTTCAGCTTTCTTCCAGGAAACAACAATTCTCCCAACACAACCACAACTTCCTTTTCAGTTAATGGACAGACTATATCTCTGCATCATTTCTTGTCCAGTTCTCTTATGTGAGTATATAAAACAACTTCGCTAAGCTCGTGCTTAATTTTCATTAGTTTTCTAAAATTAGTAGTTATTTATATATAAATTTTACATTTAGCCGTGTAGAACATTGTGCAGAGATCTAAGACGAATCTGTCCACACGCTTTTCTTGCATTATATTGTTAGTCATTCATGTCTGTATTCTACGTAGTGTTAACGCACGTTGTGGAAAATGAAACACCCCCGGGGCGTCTCTGCACCCTGGATCTTCAGTGATTCATAAGGCCAAATGCGGAATAACTAAGTGAAGCACACCGTAGCTGCTTCTTGTGGCATACGGGGTGCAGGCAACACGCCTTTTCGCTTTTCAACTTTCAAATCAAAGATGGAGGGAAGCTGTGACGGCTGAAAACATTTGATGATGTTTGGCGTGACTGTAATAGGCACCTTAACTTGTTGACTCAGCACCTGGGCGTATATTGTCATAGAATGGTATTTATAATGTATGATTATAAATGTTTGCTTATATAGTGTTGTCCAAATGTAACTTACTCAGTGCCGCTGAAAACTTGCGAGTTGGTTAACGACAATTCATCGGCAGATCGAGGAGCAAAGATGTTACTACACGCGGCAGCCGGCCATTAGAAGATGAAGGGGCAGCCAGCTTAATAATACACTACTGGCCAATAAAATTGCTACACCACGAAGATGACGTACTACAGATGCGAAATTTAAATGACAGGAAGAAGATGCTGTGATATGCAAATGATTAGCTTTTCAGACCATTCACACAAGGTTGGCGCCGGTGGCGACACCTACAACGTGCTGACATGAGGAAAGTTTCCAACCGATTTCTCACACACAAACAGCAGTTGACCGGCGTTGCCTGGTGAAACGTTGTTGTGATGCCTCGTGTAAGGAGGAGAAATGCGTACCATCACGTTTCCGACTTTGATAAAGGTATCGCGATTGCGGTTTATCGTATCGCGACATTGCTGTTCGCGTTGGTCGAGATCCAATGACTATTAGCAGAATATGGAATCGGTGGGTTCAGGAGGGTAATACGGAACGCCGTGCTGGATCCCAACGGCCTCGTATCACTAGCAGTCGAGATGACAGGCATGTTATCCGCATGGCTGTAACGGATCGTGCAGCCACGTCCCTGAGTCAACAGATGGGGACATTTGCAAGGCAACAACCATCTGCACGAACAGTTCGACGACGTTTGCAGCAGCATGGACTATCAGCTCGGAGACCGTGGCTGCTGTTACCCTTGACGCTGCATCACAGACAGGAGCGCCTGCGATGGTGTACTCAACGACGAACCTGGGCGCACGAATGCCAAAACGTCATTTTTTCGGACGAATCCAGGTTCTGTTTACAGCATCATTTTGTTCGCATCCGTGTTTGGCGACATCGCGGTGAACGCACATTGGAAGCGTGTATTCGTCATCGCCATACTGGCGTATCACCCGGCGTGATGGTATGGGGTGCCGTTAGTTACACGTCTCGCTCACCACTTGTTCGCATTGACGGCACTTTGAACAGTGGACATTACATTTCAGATGTGTTACGACCCGTGGCTCTACCCTTCTTTCGACCCCTGCGAAACCCTACGTTTCGGCAGGATAATGCACGACCGCATGTTGCAGGTCCTGTACGGGCCTTTCTGGATACAGAAAATGTTCGAGTGCTGCCCTGGCCAGCACATTCTCCAGATCTCTCACCAACTGAAAACGTCTGGTCAATGGTGGCGGAATAACTGGCTCGTAACAATACGCCAGTCACTACTCTTGATGAACTTGCATTGACAGCTGTACCTGTACACGCCATCCAAGATCTGTTTGACTCAATGCCCAGGCGTATCAAGGCCGTTATTACGGCCAGAGGTGGTTGTTCTGGGTACTGATTTCTCAGGATCAATGCACCCAAATTGTGTGAAAATGGAATCACATGTCAATTCTAGTATAATATATTTGTCCAATGAATACTCATTTATCATCTGCATTTCTTCTTGGTGTAGCAATTTTAATGGCCAGTAGTGCATCTAACTGTTAAAAGTAGCGGTGGCGCTGTACATTTGTTTGCTTTAATCATTCCAAAAAAGTTTTAACATCGGACTTATGCGCAGTTGCAGTGAAGATCGAGTTTAGACCGGAGGCGGTTGAGCTTTAAGTGCTCACGGGGCCAGAATAGATACTGATTGTGTATATGTCTTAAAATTGAGACTTTGTCGGGAGCAGGTTTGCAGATGTGGTAAGTCAACTATAAGGAGAGTGACTGCCAGGAAATTTCGTTGCTCCTCGTGTTTGCTACCAGTCAGTTACCGTAACATAGGTTCCGATAATTATTATCAAAATTGTTTTTTAATGCAGAATATCACTGCTAGTATGGGAGATCTTGCGAAGTAAAAAAGACATGTGTACATGAATTGTTAGGTTATAGCAGTATTTGGCTGCTAGAGTTGTATATTTACTAAGCAAACTTTTGTTGCGAAGATTTGTGGCGATCGAACAGAGATCCGGTTTGTCCTGTGTGTGATAGCTATTGGTTCTTTTTGGCATCCTCTAATGTAACTGAGTCGTTGCTGAATTTATGTTGAAATTTGGCAGCTTCTAAAGTAACTGAGTGGCTGCTGTATTTATGTTGGACTTGGCATCCCCAAGGTAATCGAGTGGTTTCTTTTTGTGTACTGGAGATTGGTTTGATGGTGTACTGAGCGAGGTATTGACTCACTTGCAAGATACTTCGTGTAATAGGTACTAGACATCGGAAAGCGGAAATTCTCTTTAATCATACAGCGTGTGTTGCCCAAAAATTCACAAAGATCTTGCCCGGAATTATTTAGTAGTTGTACCGTATTGGAACCATTAGAGCGAGCTTTTTGTAGGATGATCATTACTTGCAGAATTATTGTGGTGATTGATCCTTTACTTAAAGAACTATAGTCGGACGGGTTTTACGACATCTAAAGAGGCAGAATTTTGCTTTAATTGTTTACTACGTGGCTTAAATTGGTGGTGGCGGGTAAGTTTTTTTTGTTTGTACTTTTTTATTGATTTTACTATCGTTGTTGTTTGGGATAAACTATGATGGCGCTCATACACAGCCGACGGTGCGCTGCTGTAAGAAAATAAGGATAAAATAAAATTCGGTTAGTGAAAACTAAAAAAGCAGACACGGTACCTCTTTATTTTGAAGCAAAAGTAGAACTGCCACCTTCAAAAGAAAGAAAGTATAAAGGAAAAGAAGTTTTAAAATTACGCAAAAAAGAACTAAATCAAAGATATTAAGATCTTTTGGTTAAATACTTTAGAGAACAACAGTTAATAGATACAATTTATGTGTATTACGCTTATGAAGATGGGTATAAACTGTTAAATTCTATTTTACGAAAAGGGGTAAAAACTGAAACACAGTTAATCAGTTTAGGCGATAGATAGGAAAGAGATACTTGATAATAATTTTATAGCACTTGTTGTTATTGAACTTGAAAATAACACGCGGTTACGGTTTGAAAGTGCACGTAAATGCTTTTATTAACACGCACAGAACGAATGTAGCACAAGGGTAGGCAAAACACAACCATGTTAATAGGAACGTCTATAAAAGCGTCCGTAGCAACTGCGGCAAAGATAAATATGTATCAGAGGCATCGATTCTAAATTCCAACAATACAAAAAAGAAACAGAGAAAAACGTATATGTGAAATTAGTAAACAACAGAGACAAGACTAAAATTATATCGCTGACTTGGCAGTAAATTTGATCTTTGCTTTGTTATCATCTAGTTACCATAAAATACGACGAAAGAAGGAAATTCCGCTGTTATTATGTCTATTTCGAACAACTGTAAGTAAAATAAACTTCGCAGTCGTTACGATTGCTTAAATATTTAACATTTTGCTGTTGATACACAGGAGGTAGATTATATCACGAGCGTAAAGAGAAGTTGGTTGTATTATTAGTGTACGGTAAGTCAGCTATTTATTTACTGTTCAACTACACACAGCTATTAATACATGGGGTTTAATTAGATAAAAACTGGAAATGTGTATGAATTATTAATGTGCCATATCAAATATGAGTAGTAAATCGTAAAAAAAATGGAAAGGGTATTCGTTTACTAATTTGCTGATTGGACAAGACTCTAGCAAAGCATAATTAACAATTGGTGATAAATCAGTTCTAGTCTATACTACAAGACTTTCATGTATCAAATGAATACACGTAGATACCTCAATTCGCACGAATAATGAGTCTACAAAGCTAACGCTACTGCCATAACTATATTTGAGTAGTAGCTAGTAGATAAATATATAGATGTAACATTAAGTATAAAGAACAAATGGATAGCACGACCAGTCGTACTTGAGTCTGCATTTAGAGAAATTCACGATTTGGTACTAAAAATTGAAACGTGTACATGCTATATCCTAGCGACATCTGAATTTTTGTAATAGATATACTTCAGTCAGTTGTGTAATAAGTTGGATATATATATATAAAACTTCGTCAGAGTACAAAGTGCATGACAACAATCCAGCGACCTACCTTCCCTCAGAAGTGTACGCTCCACCCCCCCCCACCCCCCACCCCCACCCTATTACCCGCTCTCCTATTCCTCCCTGCAGCCCGTCAAACCCCCAGAACACAATTTATCCCTTAATACTGTTCTACTGCACTTAGATGTGATATAAACATTCAACATTTGTTTTTAATTCACTTCTTTTTGCAACAAACATTAATTTTATTGCATTGAAACACTATTAAGACAATGTGCGATTTTTCTAATCATTGAAACGTGGAAACTATTATTCGAAGAGAAAAAATGAAAGGTCCTTTTTGTATGAAATGTAATATAGCGTAACTTTTGTACTGGGTAACATTTTCGCTAGATGTCACGGTTTTCAAGTTATTCGAGAAAAACGTAAATAAATGACCTAGAAAGGCACCGCCGCTCCTACGCTGACACCACATCGTTCGGGATTTTTGCTTGTTGTTCGTGGCACTCCTTCCTACCGCTACAAAAATTTGCGACTGCATGAATTTTTCCCTATTCCACCTTTTCTGGCCTTCGTTGACTGGGCTGATCACGAAGGATCACCTACTCTTCTCTTCAGAAAAACACAACGAAAACATCTTACGACTACATGGTACACCCCACCAAGACTGCCGACCTGCACCATGACTTCGCGAGCTCTAAACCGGCCCATGAAATTATATAACACTTGCTAACTGGACAGTGCTTCGCAATTATTAAACTTGTGTGGAAACTGGATATATGTCCAAATCGCACTCTGGCCCCTCTCTCTGTCCATGTCCTCTTTCTCCCACTCTCTCGATCTCTATTCTCCTGTCTCCCTGCCCATCTCCTCCTCTCCCCAACTGCTCCTCCTCCTGCCTTTCATTGTTCATCTACCCCGTCCTCCTTCCTCTCCCCTTTCTCTACATCTCCTCCCCTTCCTCTCTCCCCATCGCCTCCTCCCCCTCTCTCTGTACACTTCCTCCTCTCCCCTCTCTCTGCATCTCGTCCTCCCCCTTTCCCTCCCCATCTCTTCCTCCCCCTCTCTCCCCATCGCGTTCTCCCCCTGTCTCTGCCCACCCTTTCTCCCCCTCTCTCTACTTCTCCTCCTTCTCTTCTCTATCTGCCCATCTCCACATTCCCCCTCTCTACGTCCCTCACTCGCCCCCCTCCCCCACCACACTCTGTCCCGCTCTTATCCTTCTCTCCCTCTGCCCTTGAGCGTTGGTATTGCAAATGAAACTTTCACTGGGAACGAAAGTCGCTTAAAATGTACAGGTAAATCGATTGGTATCATTGGTACACTGGGTATGAGAAAGGCCTCTCCAGCTGCCAGGTCCGTGAGGATAGTAGCTTCAGTGATTATTTGGCATAGTTTTAATCAAAGGACAGATACGATTACAAAGTTTAAGACGATTCATATTGTGTAGTATTTAACATTCTAACCATATGTCGACAAGCCGTAAATACAACTTTACTGTATCCTCTTAAAACCGACTGCCCACGTTATCGTAGTTAAAACTGACTGCGAGAGAGTAAACAAAACAACACATTTTCACAACACAGTACAGCTTTTTCTTTCTCGCAGTTGGTTTCATATGAAAACCTGTACATTGTTGTACAAAAAATATGTAGCCTAAATCCGTCGCATTGTTTATTAGCGCATCGTCTAAAAATCTCAAATAAATCTATTTGTTGGCTAGAGTATTGTGTAAAAATTTGAAGAAAATCGGTCAAAAACTTTTCGAGAATTTTAGTATCAACGTTTTCCTATTATGTAGTAGTATATACAGTATATTTATACACACATATTTAAACTATGTAGGTTTTGTCCGTCCGTCCGTGTGTGTGTGTGTGTGAAAAATATGTAGCCTATGTGCGTCTGAACAGTTATTAAAATATCGCGTAGAAATATGAAGCGAACTGGCCAAGAACTTTTTGACATTTTTCGTAAAACCGTTAAGCAACAAGTTATCTTTACATAGTAGTATAGATTTAGGCCTTACAGCCAATCAGAATCAGGGACATTTTCATTGGGAGTTTGTTGCTCCCACTTAAAATGCTTATGTAAAATTCTGGTACCTGTCCAGAGCATTATAACTTGCTCTGCAATGAGTTAGAAAACACCGACCGTCATTGGGAAATTACTCACCCTTGAAATAAGCCCAGTCGGCTCCGACCGCCATCCATTTTGGAGTATTAGGGAAATACTGGCTGATTGCTCCAGGCTGGTGAAAACCTCATTTCCCTGACACATGCAAAAACCAAGTAACGAGCTAACATGAGAACTTATAACAAATTTTCTATCCTTCCTCAGACTGATACTGAGTTAATGTTAATACGGTTACGTGGCTGGGGTTTGCATTATTTGCTGTGTGTGTGTGTTTAGAAGGGAGTGGGGCGGAGGTGGGAGGGGGGGGGGGGACTGCTGCTCCCTCCCCTTGGAAAATACGTGATCTCTAAATTCCGATTACAGTGTCGCTCTTGTATTCTGATCTCGCATAACCTTAGCTACCCTACTTCCAACACGAACATTATCTGTGTAACTTACTTTCAATAATACCAGTTAATCTAAACTGAATATGGCTATTTGTAAATGAAACTGAATACAAAGAATGGTTGTCAGTAATATGCAGAATGGCTTACTTATCAAACTATCAGAACACCAAGTCTAGCTGTTGCGTATTGAAACTGTGCTCCTTTAGAAAAACGCTAATGCAGGAGTCTGAAGTAGTGAACTGAATGGCTATTTTCTTATCTCACTTAAGCTGCTTTTTCCAGTTAGGCTTTTGTTATCTTTTTAAAAATGTTGCTCATTGTCCATGCAACAGCGAGTGAGGATTAGCTTCAGGAAACTATTTGTAAATGAATAAAGGAATATTTTGAAATTACATTAAATCCTTTTAATGACAAATAAGTGACTCGTACTAATATGAGCTATGATTTCTTCTCAGTGTTGTTATACGCCATAAAAATTATCTTTGCGTACAATATTTAAATTACGTAAAATTTACTCTTTGCTCTTCTTATGAAACTAACAATGGTGAAAGAAAGATAATTAGAATATTGAACACGTCACTGATAATTCACCCCGGATACTAACACTTAGATTATGTTAAACACATCTTTATTCTACAAAAATTATTCAGCTAGCGCTTTCAGTAAATAAAGCTCAATGTAAATTAACTTTTTCCAGAAGTGTCATCCCACTATAAAATACCCTCAAAAATCATCCCTTCATCCCTTTACGCTTAGTCATCAAAATTTAACTGCTGATAGCGAGGAAGTCAGCGTGGTGTGGGATGTGTATAATATGGGTAGCTAATAAATAAAATATTTGCAGACTTAGAAGTTGAAAGTTAATGCCAAAGGCTACACTAAGTTTCACGGGCAGAATAACAATGTGAACCGCAGAATTCAAAAAATGGAACTCCACCAGCTGAGATGCAACTGTCTCAACAAATTGATTGAACTGAAAAAATATAGACCCGTTCATTAATTTGGTGTTGTTGCCTAAAATATTCGTGAAATCTACATGGCTTGAAAATCTTCATTCTTGAGGTGTAGCTTCGCTGCAAACATTGCTCAGCCCTTCTGCTGTGCTGCTGTACATGCAAAACTAATCGTGTAATGTACGAAATCAGTTTCAGTTACCGATTTCCCACAAAATTGCTTTATATGCACGCGAGATGTGCATATGTAAACAAAGTTCCACATGCTGCGCTGTTGATGGTTGGTGCTGTACACACGCCGCTGGTATTTTTATGATTTAGAACAATCATTGACAATCAGAATTTACAAAAGTGTCCAACAAAATCAATTCACATAGAAAAATAACGAAAATAATGCTGTAGAACTTTTTGTGGGCGCGGTCATAATTTCGTTAAGAATTCCGAAGTAATTTACAAGTTTCCAGAAAATAACAATACTTATTAAATTTTAGTTAATCACAGTCGAAAGAAAGAACGAAAAGTATTCCTATCATGCGTATGATTTCCAAATAATATGCTTATCAAAACTAGCTAGCCGATTCGCCGAAAATAAATTTGTAAACTGCTAAATACATTTTGTTTTTGATAAAAATTAATTAACAGACTCATTTGCGTAGCAACTTTGGATCAGTTACTTAGTAATTATTAAAAACAAAATATTCTTAGTATGTTCACAAACTTGTTATTGAGCGCAAATACAATATCAAACTCAAATTTTACATGTTTCCTCAAAAAGACTAATTACCGGGAGAGGTGTATTGTAGCATCGTAATTAAATAATTAATTAAGCATAAAAATGGTTCAAATGGCTCTGAGCACTATGGGACTTAACATCTATGGTCATCAGTCTCCTAGAACTACTTAAACCTAACTAACGTAAGGACATCACACAACACCCAGTCATCACGAGGCAGAGAAAATCCCTGACCCCGCCGGAATCGAACCAGGGAACCCGGGCGCGGGAAGCGAGAACGCTACCGCACGACCAAGAGCTGCGGACTAAGCATAAAAGAAATGTAGTCTCTTCATGGGGTGGCAAAGGACGTCCAAGGGGCTATTTTATTACATCATACATCAGGGAGCATCTCGAATTAAAATTCTATTCTCTGTACGGCACACACGCTATCTAAGCTCCTCAACTTTCTCTCTCTCTCTGCAACTATCTCTTTCGCTCTCGCTCTCTCTCTCTCTCTCTCTCTCTTTCTCTCTCTGCAACTGTCTCTTTCTCTCACCCGAGCTCTGCAAAATAATACAACCTCTGGTAACTAAAGAATACGTATCACTCACCTGTTCGGGCATGCAGAGGTGCTTATAGTGGCAAAAATGGCAAAGAAACTGGTGTTTCTCATGATACAGACACTTCCTATAAGCATTGGTCATGATATGTACGCCTTTTAGGGTGTTCTTCCTCCGGACACATTGGCACATTTCCTTGCTGATGTGTTAGAGGTTTCGTATGTGTATCATGTAGGTGAGTGTAATGGGACCGTGTGCAGGTGTATAGTATAATGTTATGTTCGTGTTGCATGATGGTGACGGTGATGGGTGAAGGGAGAGGTTGAAGCCTGGTGAGGGCACATGGCCTGCTGCTCTCGACTAACACCAAACGGGTCGAACGTACCGCCGGCCGCGGTGGTCTCGCGGTTCTAGGCGCTCAGTCCGGAACCGCGCGACTGCTACGGTCGCAGGTTCGAATCCTGCCTCGGGCATGGATGTGTGTGATGTCCTTAGGTTAGTTAGGTTTAAGTAGTTCTAAGTTCTAGGGGACTGATGACCACAGATGTTAAGTCCCATAGTGCTCAGAGCCATTTGAACCATTTGGTCGAACGTACCCATCTGACGGACGAACAGCGTCACTTGCCGACATTGCCGAGAGGTTTGGAATTTAATCGAGGACACTGACGCAAAGACATGGGATCAGGAACCTTACGCCACAACCGTCCTCTCGTAGCCAACTAAACATTCGCAGTAAAAATTTCATCCAATACAAAGATTCGAACCAGCCTACCTACGAGTCGAGCGCCTCCCCACAGCCGTGTGTTAGCAACCTTTTTTTTTTTTTTTAAATCTCATTTTGTTCGTTTTTGTTCGTTGAATCTGATCGGAGCGGATGTCCGAAGACACCCTTTTAAGTCGTTGTTGATCTATTAACTCAGTTTTTTTTATTACAGAGGGCAGCTAACCCTTTGACCGAACACGCTGAGCCACCGTGCCGGCGACCTCGTCTACAGAAGTTGATAAGAATTTTAAGTGATTCTGCTATAGTCACAAGACAATGCTAACAATGTGTCATTTCCAGAATGAGATTTTCACTCTGCAGCGGAGTGTGAGCTGATATGAAACTTCCTGGCAGATTAAAACTGTGTGCCGGACCGAGACTCTAACTTGGGAGTTCGAGTCTCGGTCCGGCACACAGTTTTAATCTGCCAGGAAGTTTCAGTGTGTCATTTGCTTTTATATGTTCCGTTCAAAAGACATTGTTCACTTTCTGGAATAATTTCGGAGTGTTTAAGGACGTGATGGAAAACAAAATATTTAGATATAAACTAAGTCTGACAGAAAAGGGAGTAAAAATAAAAATCCCTCAGAGGTAAGAAACTATCAGCTGCCTACGCGGTGCATAGATAGACTTGCATGTGCACCGTATACAGCGAAGCGACCATGCATTATGAATGAATGTCTTACCACTTCATCACTGATAATGTTCCTTTATGTTTGTCGCAGGTAAGCTGGTTTCGTTGCTGTAACCTTGCGGCCGCTGCTATTATCCCTGCTTCAAAGGTAATGTCCACTAAATCTGATATTAGTGTAATTACTCCTCGTTCTAGTACAACCGTTTAAAGGAAGAATACCAAACTTCACGTTTGTGTTACTTAAACACGTTCTATCATAGAATTTCGAAATCCAGAATGGTTTGTAGTATGTTGTCACCAAAGCTGTTTCCTTGCTTTACAAAGTGGTTTGAAGTTTGTAGCATATGACATTACTGAGGCAACGCCGATAAGGTGTAATAGCGTTTCCGTCACCTGTAATATCACTCACATGATCAACAATGCCTTGCATCTGTGGTCCGTGAAGCAGCATATGTTCGCTCTGCTCATGTTAATACGCTCGTGATACAACGTTTACTCAGACCAGTGGACATTGTATCACAAAAGTTGGCATGAACTCGTTGCTCCTTTATGAGAAAAATGTGTAATTAAAGCAATTATTTCAGATGTTTTTGACCAAGTATCCTTATTCAGACCACAAGACATCGAGCAAGTAAAGGCAAGCAGGAGATATTAGAATGTGTAGTACATAAACATACTTTATATAAGAGATTGTTGTAAGTTTGTGGTAAGTGCCCGTAGTTTCAACATGAAAGCAGTAACAACGGTAATACGTCGTTCGTATATCAATACTCAGTGGTCAGTAATATTATATTAATGATTTCTGTATTATGTCTTGCCACGTGCAACTGAATAAATACAATTTATGTTCTGTCAAGCAAGCTCTGCTTTAAGTAATTGAGGCATTGTAAAGGGGAATATGTGCCGTCGTTGTTTTATGCGTCTGCTTGCTGTTGTGAATAAAACAACAAATTATACTGCGACTGAAGATTTGTCCATAAATTAATGCGAAACGCGCCTCGAAAAACATAAATAGCATCTATTCAGTTGCACATGGACATACATAATAAAAAAAATTACTATAACATTAACATATGTTTTAAGTAAAACGGGGCCCAGAAAATGACGATAACTTTAATTTTTTCTATACTGGAATGGGAGAGCTACTCCTCTTTAAAATGATTTTGTGTTTAACTGTAAAATTTTTATTTATATTCTAAAATTCCGGTATGCTGACAAAAGTTCATCACGACTAGTTTTGTAAAAAATGTTTGCCCACACTTCGCTAACATGATACCATAAGCAATTGTTACCGTCTCAGATTGCGAGTTTCAAAAATAACGTAATGTCTTTGCTATTGCTTTGTTAATTGTACTGTTAGTTCAGCGCAAACATTTCGCGACTCAGTAATCTAAGATACACACCAGATGGAATAATATTACGGTATGTTTGTAATTTTCACTTTGTGACTGTTTAATTGCAACCGAAGGAAACACACTCTTTGTGACATACTCGTTTCGCCTTTATTCTTTGCAAGGCACGTTCAGCGGCCTGGAATATGTACATGTTTTTGTTTATACTATTTAGTTTACATTCTAGGCCACTGAAGATGCCTTGCAAATAATAAAGGCGAAACGCACATGGCACAAAAATTGTGTTCCATTCAGTTGTAATTGGACGGTACTACATAAAAATTATCAACATACCGTAGCGTTATACACATATGAGGACGAAAAAATTACAAAAGCTGGAAACGGAATAATAACTCCTTGTTATAATGGGAAGACTGCTGCTGGCAGTAGAGACGTGGCATGGGAGGAGACATCAAGTCCGACATCCAGTGCAAAGAAGCTTCATTGATCTGATGACCAGAATTATGCTTCAAATCATATTGTTCACTCTCTCGCTGTAATTCTTTGTTCGAACATGAAGACACTTCTTCAGTAAGTCAGTGCCTGACAGATCTCTGGGAACTGGGGTTATAACGTGAGTGGCAGCCTTCGGTAGACAGTGATTTTTTTATCAGACATTATACGATAATTGGTACCTATTCTACTATATTTGCATCATCCACGTAAGGGTTCAAGATCTAGAGACAGAGTGTATTATAGGCCACACTTGACGCGATTGCTACATACAACAAAGATAATGTTATCAAGTGACATGTGCTATGGAAAATACATGATCAGTAAAATGTTAAAAGGCAATTACAGAAAGAGGAATGCTGAAAGAAAACTGAAGGATTTGGAGAGGCAAACTACACCATGGACGAAAGCTACCAAATGAAGCGTAGATGAAGAGTGGTCTGGTGACTCAGAATATTTCCTCGTAATGTACTGGACTTCATGAAAGAATAGTTGAAAGTTGAAACTTGAAAGACTAGTTCTGGAAAATGTGCTTCTTAGTGCAGAAATACAGAATAAACTGTATCTTTCGCACTCCGGCACCAGTGCACACGATGCTGGAGTCCGTAAAAGATGCTCAAAGTCTAAGGAGACCAAGAACACGCGAGATCCTGTAACAGTGAGGAAAATCATACATTGGCCAGACGTGTCGCACTGTTGAAGACTGCGATGAACATAGACGTCACACAAGACTAGTTCAATCAGAAAAACCTGCTGTTGCAGAACTCTGTGTCGAGACGGGACACGACATTACGAACAGAGAGACAAGATCGTCTTGCCCACCTACAGATGTTGGAGGAGACAAACGTATCCACCGAGACGACACCGACGGGGAATCGAAGCTGGGACAGCTAGGTCGTGAACTAACACCTTGCCCGCACACGTTCGCTAAGGTCCGCTGTTTGTGGCCGAACTTCGCCGCTCTGGTCGTGGCTTACTTCTCCGACAGGGGGCTCTGGATGTCAACGTTCCAACAGTGACGTTATAGCTCCGCCTCTTGGCGCATGCGCATTCCTAACGAACCAATGTGTGAACTGGCGAGTGCAACAGCCAGCCACACGCTTCTATTCGACGAACAGCTGTCTCATGTAAATACAGTGCACAATTCGATCTGATGTTAAGCCTGAGAATCTTCGGCGGGTATAAGAAACACTTTGAAGTGATTATATCAATTAAACGAAAAGTTTTTTGGTCTTCTTACACAAACAATATTATTACTGTACTATCTAGGTTTCGAGTTACACTTCCACAGATGAGAACCAAGCAAAGGTAACAAGTGAACTTCTTAATCCATCGATTCTTGACTTAAACTACACTACTGGCCATTAAAATTGCTACACCAAGAAGACATGCAGATGATAAACGGGTATTCATTGGACAAATATAGTATACTAGAACTGACATGTGATTACATTTTCACGCAATTTGGGTGCATAGACCCTGAGAAATCGGTACCCAGACCAACCACCTCTGGCCGTAATAACGGCCTTGATACGCCTGGGCATTGAGTCAAACAGAGCTTGGATGGCGTGTACAGGTACACCTGCCCATGCAGCTTCAAAACGATACCACAGTTCATCAAGAGTAGTGACTGGCATATTGTGACGAGCCAGTTGCTCGGCCACCATTGACCAGACGTTTTCAATCAGTGGGAGATCTGGAGAATGTGCTGGCCAGGGCAGTAGTCGAACATTTTCTGTATCCAGAAAGGCCCGTACAGGACCCGCAACATGCGGTCATGCATTATCCTGCTGAAATGTTGGGTTCCGCAGGGATCGAATGAAGGGTAGAGCCACGGGTCGTACAACATCTGAAATGTAACGTCCACTGTTCAAAGTGCCGTCAATGCGAACACGATGTGACCGAGACGTGTAACCAATGGCACCCTATACCATCACGCCGGGTGATACGCCAGCATGGCGATGACGAATACACGCTTCCAATGTGCGTTGACCGCGATGTCGCGAAACACGGATGCGACCATCATGATGCTGTAAACAGAACCTGTATTCGTCCGAAAAAATGACGTTTTGCCATTCGTACACCCAAGTTCGTCGTCGAGTACACCATCGCAGGCGCTCCTGTCTGTGATGCAGCGTCAAGGGTAACCGCAGCAGTGGTCTCCGAGCTGGTAGTCCATGCTGCTGGAAACGTCGTCGAACTGTTCGTGCAGATGGTTGTTGTCTTGCAAACGTCCCCATCTGTTGACTCAGGGATCGGACGTGGCTGCACGATCCGTTACAGCCATGCGGATAAGATGCCTGTCATCTCGACTGCTAGTGATACGAGGCCGTTGGGATCCAGCACGGCGCTCCGTATTACCCTCCTGAACCCACGGATTCCATATTGTGCTAACAGTCATTGGATGTCGACCAACGCGAGCAGCAATGTCGCGATACGATAAACCGCAATCGCGATAGGCTACAATCCGACCTTTATCAAAGTGGGAAACCTGATGGTACGCATTTCTCCTCCTTACACGAGGCATCACAACAACGTTTCACCAGGCAACGCCGGTCAACTGCTGTTGTGTATGAGAAACCGTTTGGAAACTTTCCTCATGTTAACAAGTTGTGGGTGTCGCCACCGGCGCCAACCTTGTGTGAATGCTCTGAAAAGCTAATCATTTGCATATCACAGCATTTTCTACCTGTCGGTTAAATTTCGCGTCTGTAGCACTTCATCTTCATTGTGTAGCAATTTTAATGGCCAGTAGTCTATAAAAGTTACCTGTGTTGACAATTTTGTCACAGTTACTGATTTTGTCATTCAAGTAGCTCCTCAGTTGGCATCACGAAGCTGACTGCATCTCATACCAATCCTTCCACCAAAGAAACTTCCTTGACAGTTACTGGGATGACAATTTGCTGGAAGCAGTGTCTACCGTAAAATATCTAGGATTAACTATTCAGAGCGACTTTAATTAAAATGACTGTATAAAGCAAATAGTAGGGAAAGCAGATCGCAGTCCGAGATTCATAGGAAAAATCTGAAGGAATTCATCCACGAATGAGGTGTCTAGCAAGATACTTGTTCGGCTCATTCTTGAGTATTGTTCATCAATCTGGGATGCCTACCAGGTACGGCTGATAGAAGAGATAGACAAGATGCAACGAACAGCGGCGCGTTTGGCCGGAAGATCTGTTGGTCAGCTTTAGAGAGATGTTCAGCAAACTCCAGTGGCAGGCGCTACAAAAGAGGCGTTATGCATCACGGAGAGGTTTAGTGTTGGAATTTCGAGGGAGCACTTTCTAGGAAGAGTCGGACAACATATTACTTCGGCCCTGATACATGCTGCGAAATGACAACGACTAGAAACTTGAGAAATTAGAGCTAATACAGAGGCTTACCGACAATCATTCCCCCTCCCTCCCCCCCCCCCCCTATTCAGTGGAACAGGGAAGAGGATCTGTTACTGGTACCAGAAGTACTCTCCGCAACACAACGCTTCGTGGCTTGTGGAGTACAATGTAGATCTAGAATCGAACCCGGTACTTCACTTTGCAGCCACCTAAGCTGACGACTCAGCTATAGAGGCTTATATAGTTACATACGGACTTGCAAAATTAATTAGGACAGAATTTGGAGTAGAGCTATGCAGAGGATTGGGAATTTTTTTTGGATCCCCACACTTATTACTGAATGAGCAAGCTCATTTGGCTGGCTCTGAGCACTATGGGACTCAACTGCTGAGGTCATTAGTCCCCTAGAACTTAGAACTAGTTAAACCTAACTAACCTAAGGACATCACAAACATCCATGCCCGAGGCAGGATTCGAACCTGCGACCGTAGCGGTGCAAGCTCATTTCAATTATGCATCCCTTTTAGATAATGTTACAACCTCTACATTTGTAAAGAACCTAGGCGCCTTCATAGATGAGTAGATAATGACGAAAAGTTCCCATTCCTGTGCTTAGATCTATTTCATTGTATTTTCAGTCGTAGTTAATGTAAATGCTGTCCTACTGAATATTGTAAATCCATATGGAAAGGCGTCAAAATTGTAGCCAGCCTCAGTGGCAGAGCGGTTCTAGGCGCTACAGTCTGGAACCGCGCGACCCCTACGGTCGCAGGTTCGTATCCTGCCTCGGGTATGGATGTGTATGATGTCCTTCGGTTAGTTAAGTTTAAGTAGTTCTAAGTTCTAGGGGACTGATGACCTCAGATGTTAAGTCCTATAGTGCTCAGAGCCATTTGAGCCATTTTTCAAAATTGTCAGCAAAAGTCACTTTCACAATTTAAGTCAAGTTTCGATAGACTAACAGTTTGACAGGTTTATGTTTGCTTGGTTCTTAATCTTTGGGATCAGTTGTGTATTAGGAAATTGGCTTATAACCCGAAACTTAGGTCGTACAGTAATAATAATGTTTGTGAAACAAGGCTATAAAAGTGATTAGTTTAGCTAATATCATAAACAATGTTTCACCAGGAACGTACAGTTGGATCAGTTGAAATGATTTTGAAGTGAACTATTAGAGATAAAGATCAAATAATTTAATTTTTTGTGCAGCGTATCGATTTACGCATGTTATCATAAACTTTTCAAAACATGTCAAAAAATAAAACATAGCTCCGAACAGGTACTGGTGAAAACGTTGCTTTACTTTATCCAGCTATAAAAAATATGTGAAGAATAATTTCCGGTGCAATTGAAATCCCTTTGACAAAACGTATCAAGTCCGCCGCTCGTGGTCTCGCGGTAGCGTTCTCGCTTCCCGAGCACGGGGTCCCGGGTTCGATTCCCGGCGGGGTCAGGGATTTTCACCTGCCTCGAGATGACTGGGTGTTTGTGTTGTCCTCATCATTTCATCATCATCCAGGAAAGTGGCGAAATTGGACTGAGCAAAGATTGGGTAATTGTACGGGCGCTGATGACCGCGCAGTTGAGCGCCCCACAAACCAAACATCATCATCATCATCATCAAAACGTATCAAACATGTCCATCATGCCTACAATGCACCTGTTCTAAAAGAAAATGTTCCTTAAATTTAATTAGACAGGTGTAGGTCAGTCTCCCGTAAAAAAGAGAAAAAGTTGCATCCAAAATGAACTACGTGTGTATCGGGTTTGCGTTTTTGAGCACAGCGTTGTGTGGTAGTGAAACATGAACTGTGGGAAAACTGGAACAGAAGAGAATCGAAACCTTCGAGATGTGGTGCTACAGAAGACTGCTGAAAATTAAGTGGACTGGTAAGGTAAGGGATGAGGAGGTTCTTAGGAGAATCGGCGAGGAAAGGAATGTATGAAAAACATTGTCAAGGAGAAAGTAGATAATAGGACATCCGTTAAGAAATCAGGGAATAATATTCACGGTACTAGAGGCAGCTGTAGAGGATAAAAACTCTGAAATGAAGAGGTTGGCACAGGAGAGGTATTCGTGGCGGTCGTATCATGCCAGTCAGAAGACTGGTGACTCGTAACACAAGGTAAGTGTATTACTTGAAAACATGTGTGACATCAGCAGACCAGCTTAGGCGCGGTGGAGCGTGTCCACGGCTTACAGAAGAACCGCAAGCACACCCTGCCTGTTACGGCTGCGGTTGCGCAACGGGACATCCGCACACGCCTGCACTCCAGAAGCGCACAAATAGATCGTGTTGGAGCCGTCGTACAGGGCACGGTGATTTCGTGACGTAGGAGTAGAGTAACGTCAGTAGTTCCTATGTCTTTGTTCACCGTGTTAGCCTGCGATGGCCAAAAGCGAATTTAGGTCGGCCAGGGCAGTGTGGGCACCAAATATTACGAGCTGAAAAGTGAAAAGTACCTGTTAACCACATTTGGAATAGTCTCTTTCAAATTATGAAGATGGCAGGGGCAAAATACACTGAGCGAAAGGCTATTTACAATTTGTACAGAAACCAGACGGCAGTTATAAGAGTCGAGGTGCACGGAAGGGAAGCAGTGATTGAGAATGGAGTGAGACAGGGCTGTAGTTTATCCCTGATGTTATTCGATCTCTATATTGAGCAAGCAATAAAGGAATCAAGAGAATAATTTGGAGTAGGGATTAAAATCCAGTAGAAAAAATAAAAACCTTGAGGTTTGCCGATTACATTGTAATTCTGTCAGAGACAGCAAAGGACCTGGAAGAGCAGTTGAACGGAATGGACAGTGTCTTGAAAGGAGGATATAAGATGAACATCAACAAAAGCAAAACGAGGATAGTGGAATGCAGTTGAATTAAATCAGGTGATGCTGAGGGCGTTGGATTAGGAAATAAGTTGCTTAAAGTAGTAGACGAGTTTTGCAGTTTGGGCAGAAAAGTAACTGATGTTGGGCAAAGTAGAATGGATATAAAATGTAAACTGGCTAAGGCAAGCAAAGCATTTTTGAAGAAGAGAAATTTGTTCACATCGAGTATAGATTTAAGTGTCAGGAATCTTACTGAAAGTATTTGTATGGAGTGTAGCCATGTATGGAAGTGAAAAGTGGACGATAAACAGTTTAGATACGAAGAGAATATAAGCTTTTGAAATGTGGTGCTCCAGAAGAATGCTGAAGATTAAATGGGTAGATCACGTAGCTAATGAGGAGGTACTGAATAGAATTGGGGAGAAGAGGAATTTGTGGCACAGCCTGACTGCAAGAAGGGATTGATTGGTAGGACATGTTCTGAGACATCAAGGGATCACCAATTTAGTACTGGAGGGAAGCACGGAGTGTAAAAATCGTAGAGGGAGGCCAAGAGACGAATACACTAAGAAGATTCTGAGGGATGTAGGTTGCAGTAGGTACTCTGAGATGAAGAGGCTTGCACAGCATAGAGTAGCATGGAGAGCTGCATCAAACCAGTCTCAGGACTGAAGACCACAACAAGAACAACAGCAACAACAACAACCACATTTTTCAAATAAATAAAAGTATTATTTATATTAGTGTTTTAATCCAATTAAATTTGAATACCGTATGTGTACGAGTTCTTTGTTCACTCAGTGTCTGTCTCATTTTAGACCGGAGTCGACCTGTTTGCACGTTAGCTTCCATCACGTATGATCTTTGACACCTTGAACAGTACTCCCACTATGGACATTTCATTCCACAGAGTGTCAAGTACACACGTCTTAATTAATATAATTAATGACAGCATTATAATTATCACAAAGTTTTGGAGCAATACTTGAAAATAAATGTACAGTGTTCCGTCAAATTTATGTTTCCTGAAATTTGAGTTCTTAACTTCCACGTATAGTTTATTTGGTACCGATATAGTATGTTATGTAACAAAAATTTATCCTGTTTAATGTATTTAATGAACTTCATCAAGTAATTCTCATTTACAACTGTGTCGTAAGTGCAACCATCAAAATATTTTTGGAACGGCCCACAGTATTCTACTCTAGACTATATCACAGTGCACATCCAATTCTCTGCTGCATTTCTGTCACGAGCATTCTTTTCAACAGCGGACGTGAAAAGCAACTATCGAGTCTTAGTGAACCTCCCTTTGGTCAATTACATCCTATAAAATCTCTCTGGTGGAATACCTTACAAGTGATTGTCTTCTGACAATCCGTTTGTTACGTCTCTTACTCAAGTGTTTCATTGTGTCTCTGTGCTGTATCTGTGTGTTGAACTGTTCATATTATCTTTAGAATATTATAAAATTTGGAGAAGCAAATATGTATTTTTATTTCATAGATATGCTTACTCATGTTGAGCTCTGTTGCTGTTATTCAGTTAACGGCTGTTGAAGAAAAACGCAACCAAGCACAAATACTTTTAAAAACCTTGGACCGGTTTCGAGCCATTGTGCCCATCTTCACATGGTTTCACTTGTTGCAGTATAGCAACACGATGTTCGCTCCTGTTCTTTTTTTTTTTTTAAGTAGCAGTCAGCATATAACACTCCCTCTCTGCTACCACTGTACCATAACCTCTATGCTAGAAGCAGGTTGTAACATAAAGCAATTTTGTAAAAGCAACTATGGCACAAAGCAACATAGCAGTGTTACCCTCTGAGAGGAATTTTGTTAGTTTGACCGTGTTGTTCCTAACGGAGGTGGCTTATCGGAAATGAAAGTCAGAATTACGTTAATATTGGAATAGTGACAAACAAAATTTTGCCTAGCTATACTGTTTATAGAATAAAGGGAAACGGTCGCCAGCCTAATTAGGCAAGAGAAAGATTAACGTTCTCGTTTACGAAAGTAGGTATGAGTAACTATAATGGACCAACACAACCTACACAATCTAGACTTAGCAACACGCGAGTGCAATGAACTCTGACACACATATGTATTAAGATTGAAGCTAACTACTGGAGCAACACAAAAAATATTTGCAGAATTATAACACGTACAGAAAAGCACTATCACTTTCAGGGTTTACACAAACTGAATGGTCTTTATACTGTTAATATGCACACAAGAGAGATAAACACTTAGTGATCATGAACATATAATTTCCTACTATGCAGTTTTCTACTTTTTACTACAGCGAAACACAAACTTGACGAAATTGCAAGAAACTGACTCACCTTTTAGAATTTAGCACAGACAACAACGTGATCATTTACTTTATAAGCCTCAGTCTTAAGAACTTTTAAGTTTGAAGTTGATAACAGCACTTTAAATAGCAGTTTTAATAGGAAAATTATTTTTGGACAAATAACATTTGCTTTAACTCACTCTGTTACCACATTAGCTTTAAATATCTTTTTAATAAGTTCAAGAGGCATTATTTAAGAAACTGGGTTTCAATGTACTTTCAGTAAGGACACTCGGTAATCACTTTACTTCAAACGGAGAGGACCCTGAGAGGTAGGAACATAAATTCAGATATGAATTACCTTATATTTCAGCACATTAGCACATCCTTTAAGCTGATCCTTCATTGTACATCATTATAGTATTACATTACAGTGATTGCGCAACGTGGTGGCAACTGCATGTTGGTAGGTGGAATTGCAGGTAGAATTGCCGGACTCTATCATTTCTTGGTGGCGACGACAGATACCAATTCCAGAATAGTTCCAGCTATTTATCCACCCATCCGAGGCCTTGGAAAGAAGCAGGAAAAGCCTCTCTCTCTGAATCAGCACAATATGCACCTTTATAATAGCAGTGCACGGACTCGTAGCTCGTCCCCGACTCGTGGCTCGTCCCCGACTGACTGATCGTCCCCGACTGACTGCTCGTATCCGACTGACCATCAGTTCCACCTTTTCCACCTAGGCCAACCACAATTTGCGCGCGCTACACAGTTCCGTTCCTGAGGGGAACCACTACACCTTTTACATACAGAATAACTAAAAGCCCTAAGTGAGGATCAGCAATTTACATAACAGCAACCAAATACATTAAATAAAACAAAACATTTACACATATTGACATCTCTACAAAAAATTATTCACACAAAATTATAATTATATACAGTAAGTTTTGTTCCCTCCAAATGGGACAAAGAGTTTAAATGACAGATACTTTACTTTGCATAGAATCAAATCAAGACATCAAAGGTTTGACAAAGAAAAGAGTACACAATTTTATGTTATCGATTTAAACACATTTACAGGAGATCAACAATGTGACATTAAATAAAGCAAAAGCAAAATAAATTCATACAGCATAAGAGCTGTGGTGTTACAAGCACCACTTTGTATGCTGTGCAGATGACTCTTAACGTATGATCGAAAACATATAAAGTGAGTGAGTCATATGTGGTTAAATATGTTCTAGTGGAAGGTGTTTTGTCTCGGTTTAGTTTCATGTGGTACAGTTGAGTGTGTAGTATGTGCGTGCTGTTCACACGTAATGCTCCCAGAAATTCGTAAGCACCAACACCGGCCAAAAATACGGTAACAGAACAAATGTACATGCTCATGATGCAACCACTTCACATGTTTTCAACTGCCTGCACATTAGTATATCATTCTGTGTTACAAAGTCATCGACACATTATATAAACTGCTGATAACTACACAAATACTCTTACGCAATACAGGAGTAGACGACATGCTGCAGACGATTTTGATACTCCATTTGAAGATGGGTGTAATTGCTCGAAACAGGTCGCAGCAGTGAAATAATATTCCTTAAAAATATTTGCGGCAGATTACATTCTACCCCAATAATCCTTAAAATACACATTTTCGTAGTTTTCATTGATAGATTACGGTCACACCTTGGAAAACAATATTTCGCGTGTGCCATTTCTGTTGACAATTTCTAGAAATGCGTTAGCAGTTACTCTTGAATTCTCATGGCTCTCGAATCTCATGAGACTGTTAACTTCTCAGCCATATTTGACTACAAGCAGTGAATGTTTTAGCTCGTTCTACTATTTTGCATCCGTCAAACTTTGCGCTTCACATTTTCCTATCACGTTCTCATTTTTGTAGTGAGGAATATGTAGGCTAATCCTAGTCCCTACTGCCTACCTCTTTAGGAAAACGTAGGTCTTCCCTTGTTCCAATGGTCCTTGATATTTTAGTCGGCTCAAATAAAACAGTTTTATTTCTGCGCCGTCGCTTACAGACTGGGCGTGTTCGCTTGCCAGGCGTTTCCGCTCCCGCTGCCAGTCCTCCATTTCCCCGTCCTAACGCTTCCTTCTTTTGCCAGCTGCTAGCGCTCTCGCTAAAATGGAACGGTTTGCTCGCAGCACGCCATCGCCCCCCCCCCCCCCCCCCCCATGTTTCTCCAGACTCGCTTCCAACAAACACTCCCACCACGGCCCACTCGCCCACTTCCCAACAGATGGCATTGGCAGTAGTCTTCCAGAACAAGAAAATCCATTTAGCAGGGGAGTGCGATTTCTGACTGCCGCGAGTGTCCACAAAACATTAATGGACATTTTCTGCAACGAAAACGCACTGTTTCATAGCGTCCAACTTATAGCAGTTGCTACCAGTGTGATTTTCATATTTTAACTAGGGTAACCAGATGCAATTGTTTAAAAAGGAGGACAAACAGCTTCAAAAAGGAGGACAAAGGAAGAAAAAGAGAGGACACATCAAACGGGTCAACTGCAGATGATGATACCACCCGTCAGCTTTGGACAAGTCACGTGACTGCCGGGAATTACCGGTAAAACTAGTACTTAATTGTTACTGATGGTCAGGTGGTGGTTAACTGAGCAATATAAGAAAAATTAAAAACATTGATTGTGGTGACAGTGTGGCGTCAATTGTTTTGTTATGTCAACAACACGGAATTGTTTACAAAACGAAAAACGTAAGACCATTCACTTCCCTTCATTCGACGCACCGCTACCAACATCTACAATTCAAGCAGCAGTCTGAGGGGGGGTTCTAGGCGCTTCAGTCCGGAACCGCGCTGCTGCTACGGTCGCACGTTCGAATCCTGCCTCGGGCATGGATGTGTGTGATGTCCTTAGGTTAGTTAGGTTTAAGTAGTTCTAAGTTCTAGGGGACTGATGACCTAAGGTATTAAGTCCCATAGTGCTCAGAGCCATTTGAGCCATTTTTGAACCATTTTTTTGCTTTGATTATATTAGGCAGTTGAGCACTCATAAATCTGTTGGAACGAGCGATAATAAATGCCTGAGTGAAGTTACATGTATGAAGTGATGTGAGTTGAGTGGTGGTTGTGGTGTGTGTGTGTGTGTGTGTATGTGTGTGTGTGTGTGTGTGTGTGAGAGAGAGAGAGAGAGAGAGAGAGAGAGAGAGAGACTCAAGAACCGAATGAAATATAAATTAACACACGGGATTTTTCATTGTATTTTGTTCATACCCCATTTGTTTGAAAATAAGCCACATTTCTTCCCAAAATCCAGTCACGAAGAAGTAGATTGCGGTTTATCCCCGAGATCCCACGTCTGTCGGTAATTTTAGGCCTCATGGAAACTGTAGTGCACATTCCTTAGTTCGAAATGAGGTAACAGGATGTCCAGTGTTAGGAAATAAATCGTTATAATATGAGGTAACGACGTAACCGTCTTCGATGGCTGACATTTCATTCGGGTAGTGACCATTATCGTCCACAGAGCTGCGCAATTTTATACGACAGCCATTCACAGTTTTTCTCTAACTAAAGCGTCAA
Source organism: Schistocerca cancellata (assembly GCF_023864275.1). NCBI lineage: Eukaryota > Metazoa > Arthropoda > Insecta > Orthoptera > Acrididae > Schistocerca > Schistocerca cancellata. The sequence goes on along the minus strand of NC_064630.1, from coordinate 78,773,225 downwards.
ATTTGATCTCCGCCACCTAATGGTGGTAACCTCGAAAGAAGATCATTAGCAAACTTCGGAATTCGATGGAACTATGATACAAATTTCCGACTTGCATTTACTCATTATGCGAAGATAGGTTTCAATAGAGAGGATTCCAAAAGGTGTGGTTCCAGAAATGCTGCGAGTTCAGCGCCCTGAGTGAAAGCGAGGGCAGTGTAGTTTGGAATGAGAGTGGCGAAAATACTGTCAGTCATTTCCATAAGATCCTAACGGCAACTCCATACTTATAAAGCTATATTTCTCTGTCGCCGTCGGATTTACCATTTACTTTTAGTTTCTGGTAACACTTTGTGATATGGGTGTTCTGGAGCTGCCTTTTACTTTTTTTCCATAATTTTTCCTTCTAAGATGTTTTTGTGAATCTGTTGTGTCGAATTAGGTGTCCAGTTCACATAGTTTTTTTTGTTTTTAATTATTTCTTTTGTTTTCCCAGATTCCACTCTTAACAGCCATGTCTTAAAACGTTGCAAATAAATGTTTTGATGAATGTCTTTCTTTTTCTACATTAAAGTATTGATTTGTTAATAAATAACTCTTATTTCTGTAGGTTTGTATAGGCACTGCAATTCTTATTTTAATATCCATTGTATATCTGTTATCATCTGTTATCGTACTTCCCAAGTAGAAAAACTCATTTACTTGCATTAGTATATTGTTTCATATCTTAATGTTGGTCGTTACTTGTTTATTAGATTTATTTATTTTACTTTAGTGTCGTTGTGTTTATTTTCAATTTGTGGATCTACGAGATATCGGGTAAAATTTATGGCATACAGTTCACGTCCTATTTCAGATCTGCCATGAGTACGATATCATCAGCAAATAAAATGCATTGTATTTTTTTTACCATTAATTTTGACCCGTTTGGAGCCGCTTTTCAATGTCTGTACTCCACTCTCTATAAATAAAGTTAACAGCGATTACAAGACTGCTATTTCTGCGTAATTCATCTGCATTATAACGTAAAAAATGTGAATAAGTTGATGTATATTCTGATAGTATTTGTAAATGGGAGATCTGACATTGCTTTTTCTCCACCAAGTTTCTATCTTCTTTCGTCAAAATTACGAGTGTGTCTTACAGTCGAGCAAAAACGGAAATTAACTAAAAAATTTATTTCGATATTATATTACGTACATTCTGTACAACTCTTTCAGAGTGACTTATCTATATTATTGAATGAATAAGTGTTACTGTTATCATTATTCAAATACTGTACCAGTGAAAGCAGATGCTCGCACGGTACGCAGCTTGAAAACAGGGCTCAATCCGTCACGTTCTGTTTGTGTTTTTATTTGAGGTCAGTCGGCACTTTCGCTTGTTTTGCCGGCGAAACGGAAGGCCGTGCGCGCAACACCATTGACACCTGGTGCAGAACCAATTACAGCACAGCCGCGTGCGGGGCACGCTGCGAACCACCCAACTCAGGTGAGCCGTTCCGCTTGCTACTAATATTGGCAGACCAGAGCTGGGTGCACGCAGAACCTAGCACCATCATCCGGTGGCCACCGTAAGTTCGTTCTCGCTAGTTGTCGTGTCCTAACATAGGATAGAGGGATGACAGACCGCTCTACAACCCTCGATCGATTAGGAGCATCCGGCCGCAGTGGCCGAGCGGTCCTAGGCACTTCAGTCCGGAACCGCGCAACTGCTGCGGTCGCAGGTTCGAATCCTGCCTTGGGCATGGATGTGTGTTATGCCCTTAAGTTAATTAGGTTTAAGTAGTTCTAAGTTCCAGGGGACTGATGACCTTAGATGTCAAGTCTCATAGTGCTCAGAGCCATTTGAACCATTTCATTAGGAGCAATTGTTGAACGACAAATTTTCAGTGATAGCAGGCTGGCTGGTTGGATCAGCGCCAATGTCACCTGTGAGAGCCGCGGATTTTGGGAGTCGTTAGAATACTCGCAGCAGCTCAGGGGTCTGATTAATGCTATTTAATTGCAATCAGACTAACTACTACATTTAACTTTGATTCTAAAGATTAGAGAAAGCAAAGGAGGCATCTGGTTCACAACAGAAGTCAATATCTGAGTCCATCGGGTGATTGCTAACACAAGTAGCAAACACTTGCAGCATTTTGATTACAAACTCTGAGAGTTTAGGAAATGAGTCACTTAAAGTAGTAAAGGAGTTTTGCTATTTGGGGAGCAAGACAACTGATGATGGTAGAAGAAGAGAGGATATTAAATTTAGACAGGCAATGGAAAGGAAAGCGTTTCTGAAGAAGAGAAATTTGTTGACATCGAGTATAGATTTAAGTGTAAGGAAGTCGTTTCTGGAAGTATTTGTATGGAGTGTATCCATGTATGGAAGTGAAACATGAACGATAAATAGTTTGGACAGGAAGAGAATAGAAGCTTTCGAAATGTGGTGCTTCAGAAGAATGCTGAAGATTAGCTGGGTAGATCACATAATTAATGATGAGGTATTAAATAGAATTGGGGAGAAGAGATATTTGTGGCACAGCTTGACTAGATGGTTGAAATGGCTCTGAGCACTATGGGACTTAACATCTGTGGTCATCAGTCCCCTAGAACTTAGAACTACTTAAACCTAACCAACCTAAGGACATCACACACATCCGAGCCCGAGGCAGGATTCGAAGCTGCGACTAGTATAAAACATACGTCGTTATTTAAAGAATAAATTTTTCAGAAAACACATTTGAAGCACAGTGCTGCATGGAAGTGGATCGTAGACGGCAGGGAAGCCGGAAAAGAAGAGACTCGAAGAGTTTTCGATGTGTTGCTGCATAAGGAATTTGAGAAACTGGGTGGTCTGCTAAGATAAAGAATGAAGAGTTTGTCCGCAGAATCGGCGAAGAAAGAGAAATAAGGAAAACACTGACGAGAAGAAGGGAAGGCTGGTAGGACATGTTATTGGAGTAACTTTCTTGGTTCTAAAAGGAGCTATAGAGGGTCAAAACTGTAGTGGAAGACAGAGACTGCAATACATCCAACGAATAACGGAGGACCTAGGATGTGACTCTATTCTGAGATCAAGCAGTTGGTGCAAGAGAAGACCAGTCAGAAGACTGATGATTGAAAAAAAAAAAAAGAACTATGTTCTATGACCCAGCACCAACAACGCAAGACGACTATGGGCAGCTGTACAACATCTGCACCTACATCTACATCTACATGATTACTCTGCTATTCACAATAAAGTGCCTGGCAGAGGGTTCAATGAACCACCTTCATGCTGTCTCCCTACGGTTCCACTCTCGAACGGCACGCGGGAAAAACGAGCACTTAAATGTTTCTGTGCGAGCCCTGATTTCCCTTATTTTATCGTGATCGTCACTTCTACCTATGTAGGTGGGTGCCAACAGAATGTTTTCACAATCGGAGGAGAAAACGGGTGGTTGAAATTTAATGAGTAGATCCCGTCGCAACGAAAAACGCCTTTGTTTTAATGATTGCCACTCCAATTCACGTATCATGTACGTGACACTATCTCCCCTGTTTCGTGATAATACAAAACGAGTTTCCTTTATTTGTACTTTTTCTATGTCATCCGTCAGTCCTACCTGATGCGGATCCCACACCGCACAGCAATACTTCAGAATAGGGCGGACAAGCGTAGTGTAAGCAGTCCCTTTGGTAGACCTGTTGAACCTTCTAAGTGTTCTGCCAATGAATCGCAGTCTTTGGTTTGCTCTACCCACAATATTATTTATGTGATCGTTCCAATTTAGGTTAGTTGTAACTTTATCCCTAAGTATTTAGTTGAATTTACAGCCCTCAGATTTGTGTGACTTATCGCGTAATCGACTTTTCTTTATTCAGGGTCAATTGCCCTTTTCGCACCCTACAGATATCTTATCTAAATCATTTTGCAAGTCGTTTTGATCATGTGATGACTTTACAAGCCGGTAAATGACATCATCATCTGCAAACAATCTAAAACGGCTACTCAGATTGTCTCCTACGTCGCCAATATAGATCAGGAACAATAGAGGGCCTATAACACTTCTTGGGAAACGCCGGATATTACTTATGTATTACTCGATGACTTTCCGTCTATTACTACGAACTGTGACCTTCCTGACAGTTAATCACGAATCCAGTCGCACAACTGAGGCGATACTCCGTAGGCACGCAGTTTGGTTAGAAGACACTTGAGAGGAACGGTGTCGAAAGCCTTCTTGAAATCTAAAAATATGGAATCAATTTGACATACCATGTCGATAGCACTTACTACTTCATGAGTATAAAAAGCTAGTTGTGTTTCACAAGAACGATATTTTGTGAATCCGTGCTGACTATATGTCAATAAATCGTTTTCTTCGAGGTACTTCATAATGTTCGAATACAGTATATATTCTAAAACTGTACTGTGATGATGTTGTTGTGGTCTTCAGTCCTGAGACTGGTTTGATGCAGCTCTCCATGCTACTCTATCCTGTGCAAGCTTCTTCATCTCCCAGTACCTACTGCAACCTACATCCTTCTGAACCTGCTTAGTGTATTCATCTCTTGGTCTCTCTCTACGATTTTTATCCTCCACGCTGCCCTCCAATACTAAATTGGTGATCCCTTGATGCCTCAGAACATGTCCTACCAACCGATCCCTTCTTCTGGTCAAGTTGTGCCACAAACTTCTCTTCTCTCCAATCCTACTCAATACTTCCTCATTAGTTATGTGATCTACCCATCTAATCTTCAACATTCTTCTGTAGCACCACATTTCGAAAGCTTCTATTCTCTTCTTGTCCAAACTATTAATCGTCCATGTTTCACTTCCATACATGGCTACACTCCATACAAATACTTTCAGAAATGACTTCCTGACACTTAAATCTATACTCGATGTTAACAAATTTCTCTTCTCCAGAAACGCTTTCCTTCCCATTGCCAGTCTACATTTTATATCCTCTCTACTTCGACCATCATCAGTTATTTTGCTCCCCAAATAGCAAAACTCCTTTACTACTTTAAGTGTCTCATTTCCGAATCTAATTCCCTCAGCATCACCCGACTTAATCCGACTACATTCCATTAGCCTCGTTTTGCTTTTGTTGATGTTCATCTTATATCCTCCTTTCAAGACACTGTCCATTCCGTTCAACTGTACTGTGATATAGGCCTGTAATTCAGCGCATTACTCCTACTTCCCTTTCTGGGTATTGGTGTGACTTTACAACTTTCCAGTCTTTAGGTACGTGCCTGCGTCGGTATATCTACAAAATGGTTCCAACATTTCGCAGAGTCGATGCCTGCACTGTAAGTTTAAGGGTAATGGAAGAGTGACGAGATACTAGTGTCACATCCAGCGTCTTCCCGTGACTTTTGGCTATTCACTGGATAAGTGTAGGTCATTCGTCGTAGTTCTTCAATAACGTAAAGGGATACAGAGGCCCTCCTACGCTGTAAAAGGATCAGAGTTAGCAGAAAATAATTACTTTGATAGATTTAGGCACCCTGCCCTTGAAGTATATAGCCCATAAGTATTAAATATCTCTAAGACAGCTGCTCTCAGCAAGTCCTCGGCGTTGGATGCTGTATCACCGCGCCGGGCGCTGGGAATGGCGATGCTGCAGGCGATGGAATGCAGAACCACGTCGTCAGTCACACCGGACATGCCGAACGAAATTAGCGGCAGAAAAACTCGTCACGTGCGCCAGTCATCGGTACATCACGAGCCTACAAAGTGGTGGAGAAGCCACAGAGTGCAGGGGGAAGGAGGCCGCTTCCTGTACAGTGATGTGGCCTGGATCAGACATAGCAGAGGAAGCAAAGCGTAATCTACAACTACTTATTGTACATACTCCGCTAGCCACCGTATGGCTAAACGCGGAGAATACCTTGTACCACAATTAGTCTTTCCCTGTTGCATACGCAAATATAGCCCCTCACCTTATCATGGTGGTCCTTTCGCCTTGATAGCAGTAGAATCGATCTGAAGCCGCTTCAAATGCCGGGTCTCGTATCTTTCCGCAATACTGCCTCCGAAAAGAAAGTAGCCTTCCCTCCAGGTATTCAACTTTGAGTTTACGAAGCATTTCCATAATATTGCCACGCCATTCGAACCTACCGGTAACAAATCTAGCAATCTAGCAGCATGCCTCTGAATTGCTGTAAGCCTTTAATCCGACCTAATGGTATCAAACACTCGAGCAGTACTCAAGAATAGGTCTAGCGTTCTATACGCCGTCTACTTTACAGATGAGCTACATATTCCCAGAATTCTCCCAATAAAACGAAGTTTAGCATTTGCCTCTCCGAATGACAACCTGACGTACTCATTCCATTTTTCCTCCGAATGCGAAAATATTTTGTTGACACCGACCTACATGGGGAGGAACGATCACCACGGTAAAATAAGGAAAATCAGAGCGTACGTAAAGATACAGGTGTTCGTTCTTTCCGCGCGCTATACAAGATTGTAATAATAGAGAATTGTGAAGGTGGTTCGATGAACCCTCTACCAGGCACTTAAATGTGATTTGCAGAGTATCCATGTAGATGTAGAAGTAGAAATAACTTTGCAACGTTACTCCTAGATATTTAACACATGTGATTATGTCAAGTAGCCCACTGCTAATGTTGTATTCGAACTGTACCCGACTGTTTTTGCTACTCATCCGTATTAACTTACATTTTTCTACACTTAGGGCTAGCTTCATTCATCACACCATCTAGAAACTCTGTCTTAGTCTCCCCCTAAAGGCACCCTTCCCGCACACCACAGAATCTTCTCACTGCCAAAGGAGCTACACTTTACCAATTATCCTCTGTTTGTATGTGTTCATAATATTAGTAAATTCGCTAATTTTCATTGCACTGTAATTTTTTTTTACCTTCTCTCTTCTGCTGGTTTAATGCGAGTCGCAACGACTTCCTCTCCTGGGCGCAACCTCTTCATCTCAGAGTAGTACTTGCGTCCAGTGGCTTCAGTTCTGTTCGAAAATGTTCTTGCGTGAGTGACATGCTCCCACCTTTCGTAGTGTGAAGGTACGTCCAGCACTGTCGACGATGATCGTTTTGGTGGTCCACGTGTTATGGTGTGAGAAGGCATAACGTTTCACGGGCGTACTGACCTCGCAACCCTTTGAACAAGGTATACTCGCCGGTCCACGCTATTGTGACAGTGTATTCCTTCCTCATGTGTGTCTTTTAATGGGTGCATTTGACCCTGATTTTATTTTTATGAATGACAATCCGCGACGCATCGAAGAGCGCAGATGGAAGAGCTGTTGGAACGAGAAAATATTCGGCGAATGGACTGACCTGCCCGTTCCCACGACTTAAATTCAATAGATCCTTGCGGGAGAAGGATTGTCCAGGGCCGCTATATGGCTATCTTAGGAACTATTGTGAAGACAGGGAGGTCTGGCTATCGGCCCCTAGCGGCAAAGTCAGCAATAAGATAACCAAAGGATGTCCTCAGGGCTCTATCCTGGGGCCTATCTTTTGGGACATTAATATGGCACCACTTCTGAAAGGCCTAAAGAGCAATGACGATGTGCTAGAGGTCATAGCCTACGCTGGCGACGTCCTCATGCTGATTGGCGGTGGAAGTCGCGAGGGTTTAGAACCCAAAGTAGAGGGAGCTATAACTATTCTGACTGCTTGGTGCCGCAAAGCAAAAATGACAATCGCGCCTAGTCTACATATTTGTTACTCAAAGTGTTTGGTTGGCAGGAGAGCCAACACCGTGTTACTAGAGGAGGCCGAAAGGCACGCGTTTTAGCTCACGCAGGCTGGTGTGAGGTCTGGAACATGACAAGGAAATTAGAATTTAGAAAAATCGGACGTAGCTGGTGGAATACTTAACTTTAATCCATTAATGGTGAACGTCGCTCTTGACTGTACATGATTCACAATATCAATAGTAACTGATAATGGCGCCTTGCTAGGTCGTAGCAAATGACGTAGCTGAAGGCTATGCTAACTATCGTCTCGGCAAATGAGAGCGTATTTTGTCAGTGAACCATCGCTAGAAAAGTCGGTTGTACAACTGGTGCGAGTGCTACGAAGACTCTCTAGACCTGCCGTGTGGCGGCGCTCGGTCTGCAATCACTGATAGTGGCGACACGCGGGTCCGACGTATACTAACGGACCGCGGCCGATTTAAAGGCTACCACCTAGCAAGTGTGGTGTCTGGCGGTGACACCACACAAATATCATCTTGTTAGAAGTCCAACCGTAAGAATTAACGGCTCACCAGTTCTTAGGCGCCGTGAGACCTGTTATCTAGTTGTAGTCATCGACGAGAGGTGGAACTATACATCACCTGTTGATACCGTATTACAAAGATCCTTGGTAATGCTAGATAACGTTATCGGAATTTGTCACAAACGTTTCCACCTCCCAGCTGACCTAATTAAACTATACCACAATAGCATCCTAACATCGATAGTAGGTTACAGGTCAGGGGTCTGGGCACGCAGGCACACTAAGGTTATGCCTGCCATGGCCGTAAGAAGGGTGCAACTAAATATGTTCCTGAGTTCAGTAGGAGCATACAGAACAACTCCTAGAGGGGGGAGGGGGGGGCACTTCTAGTGCTAATGAGGATCTGTCCACTGGACATCAAAATTAGAGAACAAGCTGCCTGGTGTTGGGTGAAGAAGGAGAGGAGGGAGAAAATAATGGAAATAATGGGGGGTTATGTTAGAGACAAGCTTGGAATTAAAAGAAGAGGGATAGAATTGTGGCAAGATCAATTGAATAATGAGGAAACGGGGCGCAGAACTTATGAGCTGCTGCCAAACATAGAGGAACATTTGAGCTCACATACCTCAAACCATACCCTCAGACTTCAAGAAGAATATAATGATTCCAATCCCAAAGAAAGCAGGTGTTGACAGATGTGAAAATTACCGAACTATCAGTGTAATAAGTCACAGTTGCAAAATAATAACACGAATTCTTTACAGACGAATGGAAAAACTGGTAGAAGGTGACCTCGGGGAAGATCAGTTGGGATTCCGTAGAAATATTGGAACACGTGAGGCAATACTGACCTTACGACTAATCTTGGAAGAAAGATTAAGGAAAGGCAAACCTACGTTTCTAGCATTTGTAGACTTAGAGACTGCTTTTGGCAATGTTGACTGGAATACTCTCTTTAAAATTCTAAAGGTGGCAGGGGTAAAATACAGGGAGCGAAAGGCTATTTACAATTTGTACAGAAACCAGATGGCAGTTATAAGAGTCGAGGGGCACGAAAGGGAAGCAGTGGTTGGGAAGGGAGTGAGACAGAGTTGTAGCGTCTTCCCGATGCTATCCAATCTGTATATTGAGCAAGCAGTAAAGGAAACAAAAGAAAAGTTCGGAGTAGGTATTAAAATCCATGGACAAGAAATAAAAACTTTGAGGTTCGCCGATGAATTTGTAATTCTGTCAGAGACAGCAAAGGACTTGGAAGAGCAGTTGAACGGAATGGACAGTGTCATGAAAGGAGGAGTGTAGCCATGTATGGAAGTGAAACATGGACGATAAATAGTTTGGACAGGAAGAGAATAGAAGCTTTCGAAATGTGCTGCTACAGAAGAATGCTGAAGATTAGATGGGTAGATCACATAACTAATGAGGAGCTATTGAATAGAATGAGGGAGAAGAGGAGTTTGTGGCACAACTTGACGAGAAGAAGGGCCTGGTTGGTAGGACATGTTCTGAGGCATCAAGGGATCACAAATTTAGCATTTTAGGGCAGCGTGGAGGGTAAAAATCGTAGAGGGAGACCAAGAGATGAATACACTAAGCGGATTCAGAAGGATGTAGGTTGCAGTAGGCACTGGGAGATGAAGAAGCTTGTACAGGATAGGGTAGCATGGAGAGCTGCATCAAACCAGTCTCCGGATTGAAGACCACAACGGCAATAACCTGAAACCAACCAGAGGACTGTTGCACTTCCTTACTGGACATGAGCCCTACCCGACATACTTGCGTCGGTTTGGGAAGCGGGCTGCACCAACATGTGACTGTGGTGCTGTGCAGGGCACTCAAGACCGTGAGGTGTAGGAGTGCCCCCTCTTCGACGATGTTGCAAATCAGCTTAGACAACCACTCCCTAACAACGACACGTACCACCTGCTCAGGCAAGAGGACACATTCAACGTCCTGAACAAACTTTTGGATAAGATTTCTAGAAAACTCCTCAGAGAATTTTTAAGGAACAATTAATAAATAATCACACTGCCTTAGACTCCGTGCACCTTCCCCGTTCCGCCGGGGCCTGGACTTGGTCAGCCGCTTCACGGCTGGGATCCGCCTTGCCTTGGATGGGGGGGGGGGGGGGGAGGGTGTGCACTACCGACTGATTAAGACACGCACCAACTATGACGACAGATATTAGAAAGAGGTTAGTTGTAGAAAGAAAGGAAAAATTTTTAGCGTAGTACTGCAGCGAAACTAAGTCTTCGGCCAGCTCAGTGCCAGGGGCACGCCCACTGGGGTTAGCTCGGTGGGCAAGGCCAACAATGACTAGGTTTATAGATTACTGGCACACCTGTAACGCTGCAAGTAGTGTAGATTAGTAGGATAAAGGTATCTGTAATTTAATAACAATAAAGTTCAGAAAAAGATAAAAAATAACCAGCACTTAGCCATACGTAGAAACTGACTAACAGTAGATTAGAGATCCCTGCAGTGGTGAAGGAATAAAAGTATTTCCCTGTAGTGTAGAAATAATAGCTGCAGAAATGTAAAACTATTTGAAATTAGGACCCACTAATGTACTTAGGTAGTGGGTTAATATGTATAATTATAATAATTTTGAATAAAAAACTTTTATTTTTTTAAAAAAAACGAAAATTTCGACAGGTCACGTGTTGAGTGCGTTGGGAGATGTATTTCAGGTCGTCCACATGCACCAACGACCATCCACACTGGGGGAGGAGTGGAACGCCCTACCACAAGAACTCCTTCCCAGCCTTGTGACCACCGTGGCAGCACATTACACGTGCATACACTGCGTCCGTGCTTGATCACACACACGCACACTATTAAGAACCATGTCCTGCCTTCCACACTGTCCAGGGAACCCTCACAGATCGCGGTGACTTCAGGGTATTTACTGTACTTGAATAAAACTATCATTTCCGTTTGTTTGCGTATTTATTTCATTTACTGTCTGTACCATACAGTAGCAGTTCTTTTTACAATTGGTCCAAATTTCATCGAGCTATGTTTCTTGGATAGCTAATACTTGGTTCAAGAATCACGAAAGAAGGTTGTATACATGGAGAACCTTGGAGATACTAATAGGTATCAGATAGATTATGTAATGGTAAGACAGAGATTTAGGAACCAGGTTTTAAATTGTAACACATTTCCAGGGGCAGATGTGGACTCTGACCACAATCTATTGGCTATGAACTGTAGATTAAAACTGAAGAAACTGCAAAAAGGTGGGAATTTAAGGAGATGGGACCTGGATAAACTGAAAGAACCAGAGGTTGTAGAGAGTTTCAGGGAGAGCATAAGGGAACAATTGACAGGAATGGGGGAAAGAAATACAGTAGAAGAAGAATGGGTAGCTCTGAGGGATGAAGTAGTGAAGGCAGCAGAGGATCAAGTAGGTAAAAAGACGAGGGCTAATAGAAATCCTTGGGTAACAGAAGAAATATTGACTTTAATTGATGAAAGGAGAAAATATAAAAATGCAGTAAATGAAGCAGGCAAAAATGAATACAAACGTCTCAAAAATGAGATCGACCGGAAGTACAAAATGGCTAAGCAGGGATGGCTAGAGGTCAAATGTAAGGATGTAGAGGCTTATCTCACTAAGGGTAAGATAGATACTGCCTACAGGAAAATTAAAGAGACCTTTGGAGAAAGGAGAACCACTTGCATGAATACCAAGAGCTTTGATGGAATCCCAATTCTAAGCAAAGAAGGGAAAGCAGAAAGGTGGAAGGAGTATATAGAGGGTCTATACAAGGGCGATGTACTTGAGGACAATATTATGGAAATGGAAGAGGATGTAGATGAAGATGAAATGGGAAATATGATACTGCGTGAAGAGTTCGACAGAGCACTGAAAGACCTGAGTCGAAACAAGGCCCCCGCAGTAGACAACATTCCATTAGAACTACTGACAGCCTTGGGAGAGCCAGTCCTGACAAAACTCTACCATCTGGTGATCAAGATGTATGACACAGGCGAAATACCTTCAGACTTCAAGAAGAATATAATAATTCCAATACCAAAGAAAGGAGGTGTTCACAGATGTGAAAATTACCGTACTATCAGTTTAATAAGTCACACCTGCAAAATACTAACGCGAATTCTTTACAGACGAATGGAAAAACTGATAGAAGCTGACCTCGGGGAATATCAGTTTGGATTCCGCAGAAATGTTGGAACACGTGAGGCAATAATGACCCTACGACTTATCTTAGAAGAAAGATTAAGGAAAGGCAAACCTACGTTTCTAGCATTTGTAGACTTAGAGAAAACTTTTGACATTGTTGATTGGAATACTCTCTTTCAAATTCTGAAGGTGGCATGGGTAAAAGACAGGGAGCGAAAGGCTATTTACAATTTGTACAGAAACCAGATGGCAGTTATAAGAGTCGAGGGGCATGAAAGGGAAACTGTGGTTGGAAAGGGAGTGAGACAGGGTTGTAGCCTATTCCCGACGTTATTCAATCTGTATATTGAGCAAGCAATAAGGGAAACGAAAGAAAAGCTCGGAGCTGAACGGAATGGACGGTGTCTTGACAGAAGGGTATAAGATGAACATCAACAAAAGCAAAACGAGGATAATGGAATGTTGTCGAATTAAGTCGGGTGATGCTGAGGGAATTAGATTAGGAAATGAGACACTTAAAGTAGTAAAGGAGTTTTGCTATTTAGGGAGTAAAATAACCGATGATGGTCGAAGTAGAGAGGATATAAAATGTAGACTGGAAATGGCAAGGAAAGCGTTTCAGAAGAAGAGAAATTTGTTAACAACGAGTATAGATTTAAATGCCAGGAAGTCGTTTCTGAAAGTATTTGTATGGAGTGTAGCCATGTATGGAAGTGAAACGTGGACGATAAATAGTTTAGACAAGAAGAGAATAGAAGCTTTCGAAATGTGGTGCTACAGAATAATGCTGAAGATTAGATGGGTAGATCACATAACTAATGAGGAGGTATTGAATAGAATTGGGGAGAAGAAGAGCTTGTGGCACCACTTGACTAGAAGAAGGGATACGTTGGTAGGACATGTTCTGAGACATCGAGGGATCACCAATTTTGTATTGGAGGGCAGCGTGGAGGGTAAAAATCGTAGAGGGAGACCAAGAGATGAATACACTAAGCAGATTCAGAAGGATGTAGGCTGGAGTAGGTTCTGGGAGATGAAGAAGCTTGCACAGGATAGAGTAGCATGGAGAGCTGCATCATACCAGTCTCAGTACTGAAGACCACAACAACAACAACATGTTACTTGGCAGTGACACATCAAGCGAAAGTTACTTTTGTCTTCAAGTTTTGCTCAGCAGTGTATTTCTACAGCAGGAGATAGCCTACCCAATGTACTGCATCACTTTACTAATGACATACGACTTACAATGTAGTTTGATTACTCCTGTACAACCACGTGCCTGAACAAGAGCTCTACAGCACAAGGGAGATGTTATAAGTACAAGCATTGTTTGTAGTTAACGCATCTGACCTTCTACATTATGATAAAGATTCTCTACTTTTTGGAATGCTCATATGTATTCGTAAACTTCAAGACAAAATATAGTAGTACACGGATGAAATCACAAGTAGCTAGCGCATTAGAGAAAATGCAGGCAAACACAGTTATCTGCTTTGTAATGTTAGCTCTAGCTTAACGGAATTTATCGCATTGTGGCACGAAAGCAAAAATTACTTTAAAGCTGATCACTCTGCACGAATTGTCTATCGTGGCCTCATATTAGTGTATCGTAAACCAGCTATACACGCTAATCCCATTCAGAATTAATATGAAAATGAATACTGAAAATAAAACCTTTCACTCTTTGCTAACACGTCAAATTCAATAGTAGTAAGCCCTTTTACTGTCGTAAATTCAATCCAGCGTAATTTACGCTCTTTTGTTCAGTACGCTTAACACAGTTTTCAGAGATTATGTTACAAGCCAGGTCAGCGATGTAATTTGCTACCTGCACCGGTTTTCTTTTATTTTTACGTTTATGAAAATAAATCTACTTTCCTCTTCTTTTTTACATCTTTGCTGGATGCAAACTGTTTGCGATCTTAATGATTTGAATAGAATGTTTGAATCTGTGTTTCTCAGTTAATTTTTTAATAATAATTGTCTTTCCCTTTCCAACTAGATAGTCGTAATATAATTAATTTTTGGCTCAGTATTACCGCAATTATGACTACCTATCAAATAATCATTATCTTTCATTCATTTGAGATGACATTTTTAGAATTATTATTTTCATGCGACTTTTAGTCTTGGTGCCAAAATATAGGTCTTTGAAGGGTGATTTGTTTCAAGTTATAATTCGAGAACTAACTCTTCTTTTTTAAATTTCTTGACTATATTTTTTTGTTTTATTTCAAAATCTAGACAGCCAATTCATTGTAAGTGCACGAGTGCCAGCAAAAGCTTAAATTCTCACTAACGGACAGAAGTTATCAAACATACAAAAAATAACCGCCACTTTAATCCATGCAATTAAACATTCAGATCAAAATTCACAGTCTCTTCAGGCGTTGGCGTCACATGTCCTACTCAGATCCCTGCGTAAATGGTCCCTCGCCACAATTATTGATAAACAATAGCTTACCTAACATTTGCCTTTTTATAATCGTTCCTTCAATATTCGTGGTCTGTCCTTAACAATGCCAGGGCAGATCTTCGCTGAAGCATGGGCAAATCGTCACTGTAGGAACAAGATGAAGTTCCTTATCCACATACTAGGGTCTTGATTTATTATCTCGCTCAGGGACCAAATCTACCATTCCACCATCAATAAACAGCCACAATTGTATCCTCTAAGAGTATTCCATGCAACAACGTAGCCATAAGTCACATTCCTCTGAGCGTGGTTACAGAATCAGTAGATTTACGCCACGGTACCGTACGGATCCCAGTATGGTATCATCAGACAAAACTCACAACCACAATCACAAATTCTTGTTCCTCACAGCACATTAAAATACTTCCCCACCAATAAATAACTGCAAATAATTGCAAGCCCGTCAAACTTTAACTCGCAGTCAAAGATCTCTCTGCGTAACATGGACTATCAAGCAAATCTTAACTTGTTAACCATAAAAGTGGCGAACGAGATACTCCCGATTTTTATTGTGACAGACATTCGAAAACATATAAAGTCATATTCCGGTAGTCTCTTAACCGTACGAATCACCGCACACATTGTTACGCTCCCGAGAACTAGCGTGCCCAAATCTACCCCCTTCACGACGTGAATCTATTTCTCCGTTCGGTTCAGACGGTACTGCCTACTTATTACACATAAAGAAGTACTTGCAAAACATATATAAGACAATTTTTACAACCATTATTAGTTTTAACATTTTCCTGGATATTAACACGTTTCCAGGTGCCTATTTCAGTAAAGGAAGGCGACAAAAATGCCAGAACGCACTAACTTGCACCAGCCACGCTGGTAAGGATGTTGTAAGTTGGGTTGCCTATTTTAAGGCGCATAAAACACTTTCCGGGCCAATTTTATTTCGCCCGCCATTTAGCGTGCTTGAGAAGCTTTTCAGGGGCTCCGGAAAGGCTCAAAATCATGAAAAGTTCAATTTTTACTTTTTTGCGTTTTCTGAATCTGCAGACTATTACCTTTTAATAGATATATAATTTATTCAATTCCGAAGACTACAACTATTTTTAAATTTTTTTTGAAATGTGTTCTACATGGGCGTGACCCACTGTGGCGCTGTTAAACTGCTGTCAAATGGTGTTATTATTAACGTCCGTATTCATCAGGTACATTTTAGTGATGTGAGATAAAGTATGTGTTGTGGCTAACCTGTGATGGTTCAATATATATCGCTGGTGTGATTGTCGATTGTTTCATGTTTATTTACTCTGTCGTTATCTCGAAAATATTCGTAATTAATTTAACTGACAGTGTAATTGACAAAATACAGAACTATTATGGAATGGCTATTAGGCAAAATACACAAAGTGTCGACGAAATGAAGAAGGCTGTTTGGGCTCTTTTTTTTCATACTTCTTCAACCGATGAAAATCCCCAACATAGCTTGTGTCCCAAAGAAGAAGACAGTTGGTGTAAATATAACAAAGGATTGCTAACTGATGAAGTGTACACTCATAAGCATAGTCTGCCTCATGCAATAATGGAGGTGATAAAACCTATTTTCAGAGACTTAGCAGCACCTGAACTGTTGAAAAAGTGTATTCACGGAAAAACTCAAAACCCCAATGAAAGTGTAAATAGTGTTATATGGTCGAGAATCCCCAAGACTGTATTTGTTGGAATAGAAACACTTCACTTTGGTGTGTATGATGCTGTTGCGACTTTCAATGATGGCAACATTGTAAGGTGCAAGGTATTTAGAAATATGGGAATGAAGATAGGTTCTAACATGGTACGAGCAATGCTTGCTTTAGACAAGGAACGCCTTCGGGCTGCAGACAGGGCTGTAAAGAGTCTAGAAATACAAGCAAGAGTAAACAGGAGGAGGAACAAGAGGAAGCTGGAGGAGGAGTTTGCAGAGGATGAAGATAATCCATCCTATGGACCTGGAATGCACTAAACAGTTAATCCAATCTTTGTCGCTCGATTCCCAAAACTTTTATTTTCTCATAGTAATTACATGTTTTCTAAGGATCTTCCAAACATATTTGTTTCAAACTTTCAGTAAATGTTACACAGTACCTTCTGCATAATTTAACACAGCCTTTTTCCAAAAAACTGTATATTTTTGAATATATAAATAAAAAATTGCAAAAAATGTTGTGAATTTTCATTACAATTGAAAAAAAAATCATCTTTAATAACTGAACTAAAATTTTGTAAAATACCTGTGTTAAGTTTTAGCCCATATTCCAATAAATGATCTGTAAAAAGTTCAACTTCCTACCTCAAATACTTTGTGAGGAAAGATGTAATTTATAAGCGTTATTTTAACATTGCAAGTATAGGGCGTTCCGGAGCCCCTTAAAAATGTTCAGTGCCACTATATTAGTTTTGTCATTAAGTACGTTCAGCCCATGTTTTCTGTTCTAAAAGATGACTACTAACTCTTCAAAGAGATTCAATATTTAACCTTTGTTTCGTGAAGTATTCTTAGATTTTCTTCTCCAATGTGAGAAGCTTGATCTTTTTCATTAACACACTGAGGTGACAAAAGTCATGGGATGCCGACCTGTACAGATGACGGTAGTATCGCGTACACCAGATATAAAAGGTAGCGCATTGGCGGAGCTATCTTTTGTACTCAGGTTATTCATGTGGAAAGATTTCCGACGTGATTGTGGCCGCACGACGGGAATTAACACACTTTGAACGTGGAATGGTACCGTGACATCACCTGCAGAGCATGGGTTTGTGACCATATCGGTTGTACCTCAGACAACTGGAAAACTGTAGCCTGATCAGATGATTTCAGTTTGTTTCAGTTTGTAAGAGCTGATGGTAGAGTTCGAGTGTGGCGTAGACCTCAGGAAGCCACGAATCCAGTTTGTCAACAAGGCACTATGTAAGTGGTGGTGGCCCCCTAATGGCGTGGGCTGTGTTTACATTGAATGGACTGGGTCATCCGTTCCAACTGGACCAGTCATTGACTGGAAATGGTCATACTCGGTTACTTGGAGACCATGTTCAGCTACACTCCTGGAAATTGAAATAAGAACACCGTGAATTCATTGTCCCAGGAAGGGGAAACTTTATTGACACATTCCTGGCGTCAGATACATCACATGATAACACTGACAGAACCACAGGCACATAGACACAGGCAACAGAGCATGCACAATGTCGGCACTAGTACAGTGTATATCCACCTTTCGCAGCAATGCAGGCTGCTACTCTCCCATGGAGACGATCGTAGAGATGCTGGATGTAGTGCTGTGGAACGGCTTGCCATGCCATTTCCACCTGGCGCCTCAGTTGGACCAGCGTTCGTGCTGGACGTGCAGACCGCGTGAGACGACGCTTCATCCAGTCCCAAACATGCTCAATGGGGGACAGATCCGGAGATCTTGCTGGCCAGGGTAGTTGACTTACACCTTCTAGAGCACGTTGGGTGGCACGGGATACATGCGGACGTGCATTGTCCTGTTGGAACAGCAAGTTTCCTTGCCGGTCTAGGAATGGTAGAACGATGGGTTCGATGACGGTTTGGATGTACCGTGCACTATTCAGTGTCCCCTCGACGATCACCAGTGGTGTACGGCCAGTGTAGGAGATCGCTCCCCACACCATGATGCCGGGTGTTGACCCTGTGTGCCTCGGTCGTATGCAGTCCTGATTGTGGCGCTCACCTGCACGGCGCCAAACACGCATACGACCATCATTGGCACCAAGGCAGAAGCGACTCTCATCGCTGAAGACGACACGTCTCCATTCGTCCCTCCATTCACGCCTGTCGCGACACCACTGGAGGCGGGCTGCACGATGTTGGGGCGTGAGCGGAAGACGGCCTAACGGTGTGCGGGACCGTAGCCCAGCTTCATGGAGACGGTTGCGAATGGTCCTCGCCGATACCCCAGGAGCAACAGTGTCCTTAATTTGCTGGGAAGTGGCGGTGCGGTCCCCTACGGCACTGCGTAGGATCCTACGGTCTTGGCGTGCATCCGTGCGTCGCTGCGGTCCGGTCCCAGGTCGACGGGCACGTGCACCTTCCGCCGACCACTGGCGACAACATCGATGTACTGTGGAGACCTCACGCCCCACGTGTTGAGCAATTCGGCGGTACGTCCACCCGGCCTCCCGCATGCCCACTATACGCCCTCGCTCAAAGTCCGTCAACTGCACATACGGTTCACGTCCACGCTGTCGCGGCATGCTACCAGTGTTAAAGACTGCGATGGAGCTCCGTATGCCACGGCAAACTGGCTGACACTGACGGCGGCGGTGCACAAATGCTGCGCAGCTAGCGCCATTCGACGGCCAACACCGCGGTTCCTGGTGTGTCCGCTGTGCCGTGCGTGTGATCATTGCTTGTACAGCCCTCTCGCAGTGTCCGGAGCAAGTATGGTGGGTCTGACACACCGGTGTCAATGTGTTCTTTTTTCCATTTCCAGGAGTGTATTTATGGACTTCATTTTTATGGATGGCAATGCGCCAAGACTACAATTGTTATCGATAGGGTTGAAGAACATCACGGACAATTCGCGTGAATGATTCGGCTTCTCAGATCCCCCGGAGTCAGTCCCATCGAACATTTATGGGGCATCATCGAGAGGTGAGTGGGTGCACAATATTCTGTAAAGAAAACGCTTCCGCAACTACGGACAGCTATAGAGGCATCATGGTTCAATATTTCTGCAGGGGACTTCCATCGACTCACCTGAGGATGGCTGGCAGTTGTCCAGTCGAAATATCGTGGACGGAAGCTAACGACGACCGGCTGCAAGCCCGAAATCTTTTTGAATATTTCCATCGACTTGTTTAGTCCAGGACACTTTGAACTGCTGCAGCACGCAGATATCCCATGATTTTTGTGAACTTAGTGTATATGTAGCTACGGCAGATTTATATGGAGTGTTGTAGCTAAATGTATATGTACGTTCCTTAAATCCAATCCGGAAGACGCACATACTGTACTGGACAGTTGTTGCATTTTACCTTGTATATACCCGAGTTATAAAATCTCTCTTTGTTATTTTTTGTGTGTTAGCATATACATAAAGTATTGATTGCACGAAAGACAGCAGTGAGAGTAATTAGTAGTGTTCACCCAAGGACGTCATGTAGGCATCTTTTCAAGGAGTTAGGTATTTTAACTGCACCATCAGAGTACATATATTCGCTAACGAAATTCGTTACAAATAATCCATCTCAATTCACAAAGAACAGTGATGTTCATACGTACAACAGTAGAGGGAAAAATGACCTTTCCTATCCATTATTGAAGCTGTCAGTTGCTCAAAAAGGAGTACATTATTCACCAACAAAAATCTTTGATCATTTGCCCAACAGCATAAAGTGTCTGGCAGGTAGCAGATCAAGTTTTAAATCTAGCTTAAAATCATGTTTCTTGGGCGACTCCATCTACTACATGGACGAGTTTCTGTTTCCAGAAACGGTAAAAAAAAGAAAATGTACCTCTGAATGTAGTTGCGTGTGGAGAACTAAAACTTTCAGTAACATTAATATCAGCATTATTCATACGCGTATATATATCTTGTAATCTGACTTGTTCCACATCATATCGATAAAATAATCGGGAAAATGATCTACGGAGCATGACATAACTAAAACTAAACTAAAACTAAAACTATTGCGTAAAAAAATGGCTCTGAGCACTATGGGACTCAACTTCTGAGGTCATCAGTCCTTTAGAACTTAGAACTAATTAAACCTAACTAACCTAAGGACATCACACACATCCATGCCCGAGGCAGGATTCGAACCTGCGACCGTAGCGGTCGCGCGGTTCCAGACTGTAGCGCCTAGAACCGTTCGGCCACTCCGGACGGCGAACTATTGCGTGATTCATACGTGGTGGTGAAAAGGGACTCTTCTGTTCTATGGTGTCAATACATGAGCGGTATACAAATCACAGTCTAATGTCTACGAATCAAGATTTTGTACCAGTAGTTGATTAAAATCGCTGCGCGACCTAAAAGTTCTTCTCCAGACAATGGCCCGAGCAATTATTTCCACCACCTTCACAAAAGAATGACAAGTTCCCCACTTCAGACAGCGCGGCCTGCGTCACATCCTAGCCGAAACAGAAAAGAGGAGTGCTTACAAAGGAAACGCCGGTGGTGAGGTAGCGCACGCACAGTAGCTGGTGGCGTGTGTTGTTTCCGTGGCGACGCGAAACATAAAGGAGCGAGTGAATGCTGAGTTTTAGGGGAGTCGGGAACGAGCTGCAGCGGACAGCCCCAGACACGGAGGACACGGAGCCAGCTGCAGCCCGAGCCGCTAATGAGACCGGCACTCAACCCGCCCCGGCAGCAATTTGCACGCAGCCCCGGCCGTGCGCGTCGCTGCTTCCATTCCCCCCGCCCAGAAACGCCCTCCACTTCTACCTCGAATATTTCCTCGCAAGCGCGTTTTACTAATCTACGAGCGTCTACCCTACCCTTTTTATTTTCTTCATTCGCGCAGCCGGCGGAAAATTCACTCTCCAGTGACTCTCCTCGGCGCAGTTTTGGAGATGTCTAGAAAGAATTCTTCCCGCGCACAATATGACGGAATTCGCCCGGTATCGCGCACGTCGCAACCTCGCTAAATATCGCCACTCCTCCAGCGCTGAAAGGACACCAGGCCTCTTTCCAGCAGTTTCCAAAAGCCCCGCCTCCGTCGTTAAAACTGACTGCACGCGCGTGCCGTGAACGTTTCCTGCATTTTCCCTTTGGAGACTGTCGACGCAGGGGCCGTTCGTTCATCGTGACTTGCAGAGCAGGAGCTTTCGAGACGGAGAGACGCGACAGATCCGGATCGCTGGATTAATGGCTTTAGATTCGTACGTGCAAGTCCAAAGGGACTTTGGATCGTAATTCGGAGTAACACAGGGACTGCAATGTCGTATTTATCCGCCGACACCGGGCAAGCGACTTTCAAGTAAATTGTCTCAACTTTACTGGAATATACGTAGTGGATGTATGAGTACAGGTTGTAGACGCCTGGTTGACAACGTATGGAAGTTTGGGTCTGGCCGTGATTCGTGCACGGATAGCCAAATGGTAAGGATATCGCTCGCGATAAGCGGGAAATACGGGTTCGAGACCCGGTCCGACACAAATTTTCATTGTCGCCATTCCATTCTGCAGCTAATGGTTGTACATATTCGTCACTGCTAATTCATTTAATGTGCTTGATAACTGCAATTCGAGGGCGAGGTGCTCATATACCTTGGCCATATTAGTTAAGGGGACCACACCCTGCCTATCTAACCCATATTAATTTAGGCAAGTATTTGACCCATTTCGGAAAAATCTATTAAATGCAGGCCTCAATATTTTACTGTATGTTACATTACGCTAGTAGAGTCAACTGTACTAAAATCTATTTTATCCACTTTATAGTATTTAAGACATACTTTTTTAAATTTATTAACAAAAAATTTTTTTTTCTGCAGAAAATATTTTTTTGTGAACTTCCTTATGGGGAAATATTAATGAATGTAGTACCAGAGGTGGCTTTTTATGTTATGCAGAGTCTTTGAAAATTTCATTCATTTGTCTACAATAGTTTCTGATATAATGGAGCATATGTACTGAAAATTTTAGTTTGCAGGAAATTGACTTTAAAGTAAAAACTTTTGAAATTTGTTACTTACAGTTAATTAAAACTGTCCTGCTGCATATGATGGCCCTTCTTTGGCCTCTAGCAGGTCTTCCAGCTTTTTTTTCACCTTCCTGGATGTTTGTCTTGCTTTCTTGGCCATATTAGATGCAGACCTGTCTGCATCGGCTATCCTCATTTTATCGCAATGTTGCAGCCCAGTGATCATATTTTCACCAGGATTAATTCCCAGTTTTTTCTCGTACCCAACACTTTCCAATATTACCACAACTGAATGTAATAACAGCATCATGAACTCCTAGTTTCATTGTATGCATGCCTACAAATACAGTTTTAGGAAGGCGGTTCCAAATTTTGCTGTTGAAACATTCATTTGGGTCCTGTGTCTACCCATGCAGACATTTCCTTGGGTCAGCATGATCCAAGTCTCTGAAAATAGGTGTAATTGCTGTAATAACAGCAGGAGGAAGAGAATGCTGATGAGAATAAGATTCTCCAGTTGCCTGAGCCCTACTGTATTTGCACCACGAATTTTCTCCTGATGGACACAATCCATGACGTGGCTTATCATCAGTAGAGGACGTTAGGTATAGGCTTAACTTGCAGTAGCTTCTGTATAAATAGCGGTGAAAGAGGTGAGTACATTTGTAAACAATCAATACAAACTTAAGTATAAAACTACTCGCAATCACACTTGAACAAAACTAACCGCTTGTTTGAAAGCGTGTTGTTGACAAACAGCAGAAACAAAAGAATACCGACCGTTGCATTCCAAGGATAGCCAACACAATCGATAGTAAAAAAAAATCCCTAACGTGCAATGTTGGGCATATAAAGATCTAAAATATATGCAGAAAAGTGGGTGACAGAAAAGTGGGCGTGGCATATAAACACACATGGTAGGAAAATGCTCTTTAAATGCTCGGAAATATTTTTTTTCGGAAAAATCTTTTTCAGAGTACTTAAATGAAACACTAATTTATCGAAATATGATGAAAACCGAAAATCGGTTTTTTTTTACCTGAACCAACGGTGTGGTCTCCTCGCAACTACTAAGACTTCTGAGTCTGAGCAACGGTGCGGAGACTACATAGCGGAGCGTCCCTGCCTCCCTGGAAACCGCGCAACGCCGCACAAGGCGCTTCCGACGTACGTGAGACACCCTGTTTCAAATGATACTGTGGTATGTCACTATTTGCAGTGAGACCCTGTGTGGGGCTAACTCCCGTGCAGTTTATCGGAATAAGCCTGCAGTTACTCAAAGGGTCATTCGCTCGTATAAAGAGGTCCACTGACGAGGAGAACACGGCAGGCGCCATGACCCGATTTCCCATAAACTTCATTCAGTAAAAGACTCAAAATAAGCGACACGTGTCTCACTTTATCCGTGGATACTCGAACGTTTCTGAGAAAACGACGGTCAAAATTTTAGAAGTAATTTAGATGCCTTCAGACCGCTATAAACTCAGACGAAATGGCAGCACAATGGTCTCTCGTCTCTGCGTACCGTATTCGAAGCCCGATTATTGTTGTTACGTTTTAATTTATCCGCCCCTGTCCCTAGAAGTTTACCATACGATTGTTCGTCACTTATCTCTTTAAGGTCCGTTACGAAACGCTCACCCTCCCCCCGCTAGCTGGAGGCCACGGCCTTGTCAATGTGCGACTCCGAGCAGCGTCCTTGAACATGTCCACCATGCACAAGGAGTGGAACGGGGGCCCCTTCCTTACGCGCAGCTTGCTGGAAATTCTCATACCCACGACCATAACGCCACCAGTACCAGTCGGACACATCAAGCGCCATCTGACGCACATTTCTGATTTCATCGTCGACTTCACACGAACACACGTTCTCCTCGACCTCAAGAGTTTTACATCCCACCGCTTCGTCACATACCCAGCAACTCAAACTCAGATATCCATCGACGCGGTGGCCCACGGTTTGGCGTCATATCCACCAGGTTTTCCTTCCCTCCAATGTCCGGGCATTATGGTGTAATATTGTAACTTTAATTTGGTATGCAGAGATCGGTGCTAATTGACAATGAAAGTGGGTTAAAAGCCGTGATCTGTCTGGGGACGTTAACCGTGGATTACCGGGCAACTGTTTCATCAGATATTTAGTCTAGGTTTACCAAGCAGACTAACATTAATGATAATCTTTTAATAGTCATACAAAACCGGTAATATATATATATATATATATAAAAGGAGAATTTAAATAAAAAGAAAGAAATCAGTTTATATTTGGAAATTTATTTTAAGATTGTTCATTGAGGTTTCAGCATATTATACGTGAGTTATAACGGACCTGGTGCCTTATTTACGATTGAAAAAATGTGAGATTGTAATCTTACGGAACACATAAAATATGGAGCCAAGACTGGGAGACTGCATACAACACTACATTCATAAAATAACACACGAAGAACATTGAAACATAAGCAAGAAGAAATTAACCACAACCAACAGATTCAGTTTTTACCCAAAGAAATTACGTTCATACCACAATCCTGTCCGTCATGTAATTACCACACACTGGTATACTAAATTCATATTAACTCTTTGTGAAATCTTCGCAAAAAGAATAGCTGAGGGCTACTTTGATGATTACACCACATGCTTCACGTGGTCAACTTGGTTTACACAAAGCGTACAACTCCACAATAATTTTGATAATTAAAATAAATTAGATCGAAAAGCAATTGACAAAAGAAAAACCTTGAACGGGTTACTAACGTCTTACTATTAACCTGATGGGTCAAACAGTTATATAAGCACGTGGTAGTGGTCTCGCAAAGTACACCCCACGTGGGCTGAACATAAAGAAAAGTTGCTATATTGAAAATATAGTCAAGACGAGACGTTATAATCACACAAGCATTCGCATTTAAGATTGATCTTAGTTAGAGTTACTGATCAACACGTGGTTCCACTTTACTCACAAAGTAGTAACAAAGCAACTACCGAAAAATAATCTGAACTTCACACGAGAATTATACTGCGCTGCAATTTAAGATAACATCGGATATTTTAGACCTAAACCCGAAATAAAGGTGATTAAATTTTCAGTTAGGATGTACTTAAGAAATCCATTGTCCTACGGACTTAACAGACACGCGCTTAGCCAGAGATCTTACCACTTCAGACGCTCGCCACGGCCACACTGCAACTGCCCTACTGCCGAGCGTGCTTCCTAAGGGTGGCTCACAAAGACCAACGGAAGTGGCCAGAGGGGCAGCTTCCTATACCAACATGACAACGGACGGACAGGACCATACTAAGGATGGAAACCTCTTTGCTTTTAGGAAGCGTAGCTACCTGTTCCGACGTTGGTCCTACTGTTCTCTAGCAGACAGCCTTGTCTGCTACCCTCAAGCATGCAACTAGAAATACATATGCTCATTCATCCTCTCACACAAAAGGGAAGGGGGATGACAGTATCTTATCATATACAGTATATAAAAGAAAGCGGATGTAGGTTCCGTATGAGACTGTGTGACATGAATTACATATAAGAATTACATATAAACTGTGCTTTGAAGTGTAGTAGTGTGACAGATCGTTCTTGTTTATGTGTAAAAGTAACACGTTCCACTGCTCAGTCTCCTCCCAGATAGTCAGAAACGCCACAGTACATTTAGAAGAGGAATTTATTCCATAAATGGCAACAGATTTAAGAATTTAAACATGAAAGGAATCCAACAGAGACCTTTCAATGGTACCACGTCGCATGTGGAAAATTCGCCACAAATCAACGTCTTCACGCCATCAGAGTAACGGACTCTCCGCTTTGTTCAATTTGCCACCTCATGGATAACGATGTCCGCCAACTCACTTGTGCTGCCACCAGTGACGTCTGGAAAATTGGTCGACAGTTCGTTGCCTGTTACCTCCTCGTTCCGCCGGATTCGATTGACCCATGGACTTTTATCCATCCTGAGGATACTTAATTCCCATCCACCAAAAATCGTGCGATTGTATGGGTCAAGGGATGGGCGATCAGCTACATGTATAATCATGGCGACAAATCACGCCTTGTCGTGCGGTAGCGTTCTCGCTTCCCACGCCCGGGTTCCCGGGTTCGACTCTCGGCGGGGTCAGGGATTTTCTCTGCCTCGTGATGGCTGGGTGTTGTGTGCTGTCCTTAGGATAGTTAGGTTTAAGTAGTTCTAAGTTCTAGGGGACTGATGACCATAGATGTTAAGTCCCATAGTGCTCAGAGCCATTCACGCCTTGACTACTTACTAACCGCCCACAGTGAAGTCGAGCACCGACCGCGCTACAGCGCCGTCTTCGTCTACTACCTAGATGCGATCTTTACGTCACCCCCGCTCAGCTGGATGGTGCCACACGCCGAGTACACTCCCCCCCCCCCCCCCTCCCCGCCCTGCTGACATCTGAGACTCTCTGCGCTACTTTCTATATCGTAACCCACATAGGAGTAAACGCATGGACACGCGTCTCCTTTCTTTTATACACTGTACCAGAGCACGCTGGTCATTCCCCCAACTCTATTGTCTCCTCCTCTTTGGCTTCTTCCGTCCTTTCGGGCGCTTCTTCCCTGTAGTGGTGCCGCGGACGCAGTGGCCAGACCTCGCATGCTGACCCCTACCCACTCTGCCTCCACGCTCCATCTGCCGGGCATTTGCCTGCAAGTCTTATCATACCCCCGAACCTTCTTCTCTTTTTGTCTATTGCCTCACACCTCTTAGCTTAGTTCAGTATTATCGTTATTATTTTTTTCCGACACCTTGTTAATAAAGACTGTTGCTCGCCTTGTTCGAGTGTAAAGTCTCGTGTTGATTCCGCCGGAAGGATGGCATTTCTGTTGTATTTATGCTTGTAGAAATAAAAATATTTTGTTTACCTACCCCATTACCGGTAAAAAAAATAGCTGGGTAGTAGCATGCTCGCCTCCCATCCAAGCGGGCCCGGGTTCGATTCCCGGCCGGGTTGGAGATTTTATGCGGTCGGGGACTGGGTGTTGTGTTGTCCTATCATCATTTCATCCTCATCACCGGCGCGCAAGTCGCCCAATGTGGCGTCGATTGAATTAAGACTTGCACTTGGCGGTCGAACTTCCCCAGATGGGTCATCACGGCCAACGATGCCATACGTTCATTTCCATTTTTTACTACACGAATGTTTCTGATCAAGACAGGGGATAAAAAAAAAGCGTTGTATTAATTGAAAAATTACAACTGGGTTTCACGATCAACGTCAAATGGTTCAAATGGCTCTGAGCACTATGGGACTTAACATCTTAGCTCATTAGTCCCCTAGAACTTAGAACTACTTAAACCTAACGAACCTAAGGGCATCACACAACACCCAGCCATCACGAGGCAGAGAAAATCCCTGACCCCGCCGGGAATCGAACCCGGGAACCCGGGCGTGGGAAGCGAGAACGCTACCGCACGACCACGAGATGCGATAAACGTCACAGTTATTGTATAACATTTGTGTGTACGGTATTTTCAGAGGTTATAAACTTCTAAAATACACATTCCCTAATGTCAGTTCTTACATTAATTCCTTTCATACGATTATTTTTCATGAAGATTTGGTGAATTCCTTCGGATGGTACCCATCGTAGAAACATTCGAAACATAGAAATTCCGAACAAAACGAGCATCGTGCGAAGGCTGGTTTACTACAGTGATATTTTTTCGTATGGAGCTCAGTCGAAAAAGAAACGCCTTTAAAACTGCTGAAGATTTCACACGTTGGCAATAATTTTGCGGCAAACTACGTATAAAAGATCACTTTTCCGAAACCTGGCGCTTGCAGTTGACTATGAATCAAAATACACTTATAGGAATTTCACTGATAACAATTTCAAATAACTTTTTCATTCATCTACTTATATTTTTCTTAAATTCATTCACTTCACATACAATTAGTAGAGCAATAAGGACAAGGTTATTTCAATATTCACTGAATAACATTCACATAGTAATCTTCTGCGGACAGGGTAGATAAATGAAAAACAAAAAGAAAAGTAAAAATAATAATCGGGTTTCCAACACAGGGCGCAAATGAGTGAAAGGATGACGATAGTCAATTTGCCACCGCATCGGTTGAACTTCTTACTCATTAAAACGCACATAAAGTAACCCGTTAACTTTGACCTTGGTAGGACTACCTACAGACGACTACTGGTTTTAAGCTGTACTATAATGCCTTAATTTGACATCTTTAGAAAAGAATTTTTTACTACGCAGATTTCTAACATTCATGTGTGCTCTGTTCAATGATGATTTCAATTTCCGCTTTCTCGCTTTCCATGTTTGTATTTTCACACACATATTTAACATTTCACCATACTTGACAAATCTGGGATTTAAGGGGCTCCGGAAAGGCTCAAAATCATGAAAAGTTCAAATTTTGCTTTTTTGCGTTTTCTGAATCTGCAGACCTTTTAATAGGTATATAATTTATTCAATTCCGAAGACTACAACTATTTTTAATTTTTTTTTGACATGTGTTCTACATGGGCGTGACCCACTGTGGCGCTGTTAAACTGCTGTCAAATGGTGTTATTATTAACGTCCGTGTTCATCAGGTACATAATGGAGGTGATAAAACCTATTTTCAGAGACTTAGCAGCACCTGAACTGTTGAAAAAGTGTATTCACGGAAAAACTCAAAACCCCAATGAAAGTGTAAATAGTGTTATATGGTCGAGAATCCCCAAGACTGTATTTGTTGGAATAGAAACACTTCACTTTGGTGTGTATGATGCTGTTGCGACTTTCAATGATGGCAACATTGTAAGGTGCAAGGTATTTAGAAATATGGGAATGAAGATAGGTTCTAACATGGTACGAGCGATGCTTGCTTTAGACAAGGAAAGCCTTCGGGCTGCAGACAGGGCTGTAAAGAGTCTAGAAATACAAGCAAGAGTAAACAGGAGGAGGAACAAGAGGAAGCTGGAGGAAGAGTTTGCAGAGCATGAAGATAATCCATCCTATGGACCTGGAATGCACTATAAAGTTAATCCAATCTTTGTCGCTCGATTCCCAAAACTTTTATTTTCTCATACTAATTACATGTTTTCTAAGGATCTTCCAAACATATTTGTTTCAAACTTTCAGTAAATGTTACACAGTACCTTCTGCATAATTTAACACAGCCTTTTTCCAAAAAACTGTATATTTTTGAATATATAAATAAAAAATTGCAAAAAAATGTTGTGAATTTTCATTACAATTGAAAAAAAATCATCTTTAATAACTGAACTAAAGTTTTGCAAAATCCCTGTGTTAAGTTGTAGCCCATATTCCAATAAATAATCTGTAAAAAGTTCAACTTCCTACCTCAAATACTTTGTGAGGAAAGATGTAATTTATAAGCGTTATTTTAACATTGCAAGTATAGGGCGTTCCGGAGCCCCTTAAGGAAAGCAGAGTTCCGTGAAAAATGTAACAAAACTTAACGTAGTCCTGGACGACTCAAGCGAAATAATAATAACACCAATAATGTATTGCATTACTTATTGAGCGCCCATCGTATAATAGATACAAATTAGAATCTTTTTGCTTGAGGGATGTGCCTCGTAGGAAGCGTCTCAGGCTCCATGTCTGTCGTGAAAAAAATTTCTCGATAGTGAAAGTACACTACTGGCCATTAAAATTGCTACACCAAGAAGAAATCCAGATGATAAACGGGTATTCATTGGATAAACATATTATACTAGAACTGACATGTGTACAAGAACTGACATGTGACTTCATTTTCACACAATTTGGGTGCATAGATCCTGAGAAATCAGTACCCAGAACAACCACCTCTGGCCGTAATAACGGCCTTGATACGCCTGGGCATTGAATCAAACAGAGCTTGGATGGCGTGTACAGGTACAGCTGCCCATGCAGCTTCAACACGATACCACAGTTCATCAAGAGTAGTGACTGGCGTATTGTGACGAGCCAGTTGATCGGCCACCATTGACCAGACGTTTTCAATTGGTGAGAGATCTGGAGAATGTGCTGGCCAGGGCAGCAGTCGAACATTTTCTGTATCCAGAAAGGCCCGTACAGGACCTGCAACATGCGGTCGTCCATTATCCTGCTTAAATGTAGGGTTTCGCAGTGATCGAATGAAGGGTAGAGCCACGGGTCGTAACATATCTGAAATGTAACGTCCACTGTTCAAAGTCCCGTCAATCCGAACAACAGGTGACCGAGACGTGTAACCAATGGCACCCCATACCATTACACCGGGTGATACGCCAGTATGGCGACGACGAATACACCCTTCCATCATGTTGCTGTAAACAGACCCTGTATTCATCCGAAAAAATGACGTTTTGCCATTCGTGCATCCAGGTTCGTCGTTGAGTACACCATCGCAGGCTTTCCTGTCTGTGATGCAGCGTCAAATGGCTCTGAGCACTATGGGACTTAACATCTTAGGTCATCAGTCCCCTATAACTTAGAACTACTTAAACCTAACTAACTTAAGGACATCACACACATCCATGCCCGAGGCAGGATTCGAACCTGCGACCGTAGCAGTCCCGTGGTTCCGGACTGCTGCGCCTAGAACCGCATGGCCACCGCGGCCGGCTGCAGCGTCAAGGGTAACCGCAGCCATGGTCTCCGAGTTGATAGTCCATGCTGCTGCAAACGTCGTCGAATTGTTCGTGCAGATGGTTCTTCTCTTGCAAACGTCCCCATCTGTTGACTCAGGGATCGAGACGTTGCTGGACGATCCGTTACAGCCATGCGGATAAGATGCCTGTCATCTCGACTGCTAGTGATACGAGGCCGTTGGGATCCAGCACGGCGTTCCGTATTACCCTCCTGAACCCACCGATTCCATATTATGCTAATAGTCATTGGATCTCGACCAACGCGAGCAGCAATGTCGCGATACGATAAACCGCAATCGCGATAACTTTATCAAAGTCGGAAACGTGATGGTATGCATTTTTCCTCCGTACACGAGGCATCACAACAACATTTCATCAGGCAACGCCTGTCAACTGCTGTTTGTGTATGAAAAATCGATTGGAAACTTTCCTCATGTCAGCACGTTGCAGGTGTCACCACCGACGCCAACCTTGTGTGAATGCTCTGAAAAGCTAATCATTTGCATATCACAGCATCTTCTTGCTGTCGGTTAAATCTTGCGTCTGTAGCACGTCATCTTCGTGGTGTAGCAATTTTAATGACCAGTAGTGCAGTTACGAAACACAGTCGAGAACATAGCGAGAGATCCAATTTCTGTCACATTATGTTCACGTCTACAGCACTAATCACAGCAACTTGGGAAGCATCACCGACGTAATGCTGTCGATAAGGAACATCAGATGTTTGATATTTGCATCCAGATGCCGTTTTAACACCTTCTTTCTGCTCCTATATTTTTCCTTTCCCTTCTTCTGTTGTAATTTTCTTCATACTTAACAGTATTCAATTGAGTACTGCGTATTGGTTAATCTACAGGGTGTAATGGGCGTAAGTGCGGTGACTAAAGAGGTGTACTGAACAACATTACATCAGTATATACTTCTTTTGCAAACTAATGATTACAGCTATTAGTAGCAGCACGTGTTAAGCTTGGTTAGCACATTTACGTACGAGTACATGTGACAAGAGCAAGCATTTACTGTTTATTTTCACTTGGGTGGCAGGTTAGTTGTTGAAGTGTGGACACGTGGATGCAAAACGGTTTGTCTATACTGACGGGCGTAGAACACTTTGCGGTGCAATTACGACCGTGCAGAAATCATTAGGTCGTAAAGTTTCTGACGTGTTTGTGGGAAGCCTGTTCTACATAGAGAAAAAAACAATCAACACAATTATGTGTGTACATACTTAGTTACCACATATAAAAATATCTCCAGTTATACCTATTACGCACTGTATATTAGGGGGATATACGAGATGTTTTAAAAATAACGGGAATTTTTGTTTTATGGGAATAATTTTATTTATTCCTCTACATCAATGTTATCGCCTTCAAAATAGTCTCCATTCGATATTCTACACATTTTGTTAGAGCTTTTTCCAATCCCCGAGACACTTCTGCAAAAAATGGTTCAAATGGCTCTGAGCACTATGGGACTCAACTGCTGTGGTCATCAGTCCCCTAGAACTTAGAACTACTTAAACGTAACTAACCTAAGGACATAACACACAGCCATGCCCGAGGCAGGATTCGAACCTGCGACCGTAGCAGCAGCGCGGCTCCGTACTGGAGCGTCTAGAGCCGCACGGCCACCGCGGCCAGACACTTCTGCAGTTCAATCTTTGGGATACCCTTTGGCTCTCTCAGCGATGCGTTTTCAATCTCATCTATATTTGTAAAACGACGATCCTTTACGGTTTGCTTCATTTTGTGGAACAGAAAGAAGTCATATGAAAGTCACATGGGGATATGTTTGTCTAATATGGAGACTGGCGCATCATTAGAGTATTGTTTTGGTTAAAAATTCACGAAAAGCAACGAAGTTATTATTTATTTCATTAACAGTACAGAGTAACCGACCGCCTTGAAATGTATGGTGGGTCGGATGCTTCTGAATCTAATAGCAAAGACTTTTCATTGTTCCAGTCTTATTGGTATACAGTTGTTAATATTTTTTTTAAATAACATAAAGAACATAACATATAAAGATTTCTCTGAGGTTACAGCGAATTGAATGCTTAACAATTGTTAAAATGGTTCCATATAAATTTTTACTACCTAGTTGATGAGAATATAATTTATATAATGCAAATGTCAAAGAAAAATAAAAAAAAGAAAATGTAGCACAATGAGCGTCGTTGGTTGGGTTGGTTGGGGGAAGAGTCCAAACAGCGAGGTCATCGGTCTCATCGGATTACGTAAGGACGGGGAAGGAAGTAGGCCGTGCCCTTTCAAAGGAACCATCCCGGCATTTGCCTGGAGCGATTTAGGGAAATCACGGAAAACCTAAATCAGGATGGCCGGACGTACTCCCGAATGAGCGTGGTTAACAATAATTTGTAATATATAGAGGGAAGTGATATGCTGTATTTGGATGAGTAATACAGTCTAAGTAGCATGTTGGTTAGAAATGGCCTATTTCTATCTACTTCAGATGATAAGGTCTCGGTACAACCTCGAGCTATTCTCATCTGAAATTGTTTGCGCTAATGTATGTATGCACAGATTATACAGATTAAATGCTGATTGAGTACTTCATACATGGAATACATGAATTTTAGCTTCAGATGAGAAATACACTTATGTTTGTTACTTGTTAGTTGAAATAGAATATAGTTCATTGCTACTTGAATGCATTATTCCTTAAATAACTTAATACATTTCTGATATATGAAATTCGTTGATTATAGCTTTGAATAGAGAAGAGAATATACTTCTGTCTGCTGTATTATTACTTCTTATACGTCTGTGTGCAACGAAGTATAAGGAGGTGCACTATCAAGGTGTAAAAGCTGTGAATAATTTGGATACAAGTCCGGATTTTCTTTTTCTTTTTTCTTTTTGATTGCTTCGCTCGAACGGCGTTTAAATTGTTAGCAAGTACTCGTTGTTGATCGTTCGACCTTGCAACAATAATTCATTGAGCACCACGCCGTTACAATCAAAGAACACAGCAAACATAACCTTCACATTTACCACACTTGTGGAGCTTTTGTCGGTCTTGGCGATCGAGGATGCTTCCATCTGACGCTTGAGCCTTGATTTCGACGTCATATCCATAAATCCGTGTTTTATCTCCTATTATGAGACGTTTCAGTAGTTTTGCTATAGTTGTTGGATTAATCTAACGAGTCCTGGGCAACTTGCCTTCGCCGTTGTTTCTCTTCGAAATTCGACAAACTGGAACGAATTTTACTGTGACACGTTTAATCCCAAAATACCCTAAGAATGAGGAAATCAAATACGAACAGTGACTTCTCTGAGTGTGGTTCGGTGACCATTCATAATAATTTCTTTCACTCTTTCAACTAATTCATATGTTAAAACTTCCTGGTAGATTAAAACTGTGTGCCCGACCGAGACTCGAACTCGAGACCTCGAGTTCGAGTCTCGGTCGGGCACACAGTTTTAATCTACCAGGAAGTTTCATATCAGCGCACACCCCTCTACAGAGTGAAAATCTCATTCTGGAAACATCCTCCAGGCTGTGGCTAAGCCATGTCTCCGCAATATCCTTTCTTTCAGGAGTGCTAGTTCTGCATGGTTCGCAGGAGAGCTTCTGTAAAGTTTGGAAGGTAGGAGACGAGATACTGGCAGAAGTAAAGCTGTGAGTACCGGGCGTGAGTCGTGCTTCAGTAGCTCAGATGGTAGAGCACTTGCCCGCGAAAGGCAAAGGTCTCGAGTTCGAGTCTCGGTCGGGCACACAGTTTTAATCTACCAGGAAGTTTCATATCAGCGCACACCCCGCTGCAGAGTGAAAATCTCATCCTGGAATTCATATGTTGATAACGTACTCGGCCGTCCAGGGCTCTCGTCATCTTCAGCGGCTTCATGGCCTTCTTCGAATCGCTTACACAACTCGTAAACCCATGTTTGTCTCCTATAGGCTTAACAAAAGAAATATTTGATAGTTCCAAAACTTTGATTATTCTTGAAACTTTGCTACGGTTTTGTTTTGTTCTTATAGCAAAATTTAATAAAAACTGTCTGATCCATTTTTATACAATGTAATCAGCAGTCCTACCAAAGGCTTGAAATATATCTGACCACAGACTAAACATCCGATACGGCTAATACTGTACGGACAGGCTACTTTTCAGACATGCTTACCAGCACGACAACGAAAAAAGGCGCAAATCGGACTAATTCAGCATACGATATTACGATATTTCTGTTACGTTTCGACAGCATCTCGCATATGCGTTTACATTCTTTTAGGACTATTCGTTATTTTATTGTAGCGTACTGAGCTTTTCTTGTTTTGTGAACGCCACTTGGTGGCGGTGCGATTACCCCATGTGTGTGTGTGAAGTTGAAGCTAGCAGCTGGGCCAGACCAGCCGGGCCTCCTAGCCTATCATGCAGTGCGACTTTGCTTTACTTCTTACCGTGTTGCAAAAAAAAAAAAAAAAAATTGACGAGATATAATGTATTGATTATTTCTGTCTTGTAAGCAAGAAGCAAGATGTTGTTTCTTATGTGATTCCTCTCTTAGCAGAGTCTGAAACTATTTTTAAGAATTTTGAAATTAAGAGCAATGTGCCCAAAACCAGATCCCCACTTTTTATTTGATAAAAATAGAAAAAATTGCATTTTAAAAGCATGTGATATGCACCACTGACATTTTAACCTTTGGAAATACGGGGTGTAGTGGGTGAAACTGTAGATATTTCTTTTGGTGACTGAGGACGATGTACTGAACAACATTACATCAGTATTTACTTAATTTGCACGCTAATGATGACAGGTATTAAAAGTCGTCTGTTTTTAGGTTTGTTACTATCTCCAAGTACATACGGCAAGAGCAACGCATTAATGACTACTTTCGCCTCGAGAGCAGGTCAGGAGTTGAAGTGTGGACGTGTAGAAGCAAAAGTGTTAGTCTATACTGACAGGTGTAGTCCACTTAGTGGTACAGTTACGACGGTGCAAAAATCATCGGGTCGTAAAGTTTTTGGCGTGTTTTTGGAGGATTGTTCAACACGGAGAAAAAATTAGCAGCACACAGAACTCTGTACTTATTAAGTTACCACGTATAGAAATATCTGCACTTATAGCCTTCGCGCCCTATATAATTAAAAGTCAGGATAAAAATTTATTTTCTAAAGCCTTATGTTAAGCTAGTGTGAAAAGTAGCAGCCAAATAGGAATCCTTTAAAAAAAAATATCACTAAACAAAATTAGAAAAAGTATTAAATGAGAGAAAACATATTCTATTTTCAAAGTAGTTGTAATATGATGTGTTTGAGACGGTTATAGTTTTTTTCTGTAACCCTACTATGGAATGATTCTGTGAGCTTTATTTGCGACAGTTTGGTTTTGTTGCCTTTTAGAAAGAGTCTAGCCCATTTTTTCCCAACAATATCGTCTTTGAAAGGGTTTTCGATGTTATTTCTCTCTACCAATTGTACGGCCATTCTTTACAGGTCATTACGAATAAGCCCACAGGAAGAACCTCCCATAGCTAGACAACAGTGAACCAGCTCTGCTTTCTCTCTTTAGCCAGATTTATAGGTCTATCTCTTCTTGATTTTGCTGCTTCCTGACCTGCGCTTTGCTTCACATTGGACAACCTCATAAGCGTTGTTTTTGGAACACTAAACTGTTAATTCGCCTTCCTCCAGTCCATATTCTTTTTCTCAACAGCACTCTCGCGATGAGTCGATTATCGCTGCCTCCGTTGTTTAGTGTGTGGCGTCACTGCTTACTAGCGAGGAAGTTCAAATGGTCCTGAGCACTATGGGACTTCACATCTGAGGTCATCAGTCCCCTAGAACATAGAACTACATAAACCTAACTAACCCAAGGACATCAGACACATCCATGCTCGAGGCAGGATTCGAACCTGCGACAGTAGCAGTCGCGCGGTCCCGGACTGAAGCGCCAAGAACCACTCAGCCACCGCGGCCGGCTAGCACGGAAGTCCTGGGTTCTACTCTTGGTGGTCATCTCTGCGACCACTTAGCTTCACGAGACCAAATGAGAAGCTGGTTGATCAAATATAAGACCGCCAAAAAATATTTAAATTGAAGGAGGAATGGGAAGAAAGGATAGGAAAAGAAAGGAACTATTGATATCAACTGCATCAGGGCTTTGTGTGGTATCAGCGGCGACGAGTGAAAATGTGTGCCGGACTGGGATTCGAACCTGGGATCTCTCGCTTACTAGGTAGTTGCCTTCACGAATGTGTCATCCGGACACTGTGTTTATCGTAACTGCGCGGACTGTCTCGGTCGGCCCACAGCTCCACCTATCCGCAGCCCCTCTCCATGTTCACAGTGCTCGCTTCTTTGAGACTGCCGCAGGGGGTTGGACGTAATTATGCATCCTCACTGCATGTGGTGGATTCATTGCCCATCGAGACGAATCAGTGGTGTCTATTCTTTCGGAAATGTCGTTGTTGTTGTTATGGTCTTCAGTCAAGAGACTGGTTTGATGCAGCTCTCCATGCTACTCTATCCTGTGCAAGGTGCTTCATCTCCCAGTACCTACTGCAACCTACTTTCTTCTGAATCTGTTTAGTGTATTCAACTCTTGGTCTCCCTCTACGATTTTTACCCTCCGCGGTGTCCTCTAATGCTAATACGGTGATCTCTTGATGCCTCAGAATATGGCCTACCAACCGATCCCTTCTTCTAGTCAAGTTGTGTCCCAAATTTCTCTTCTCTTCAATTATATGGAATACCTCCACAATAGTTATGTGATCTACCCATCTAATCTTCAGCATTCTTCTCTAGCACCACATTACGAAAGCTTCTGTTCTCTTCTTGTCTTAACTATTTATCGTCCACGTTTTACTTCCATACATGGCTACACTCCATACACATACTTTCAGAAACGACTTCCTGACACTTAAACCTATACTCGATGTTAACAAATTTCTCTTCTTCAGAAACGCTTTCCTTGCCGTCGTCAGCCTGCACTTTATATCCTCTCTGCTTCGACCATCATCAGTTATTTTGCTCCTTTACTACTTTAAGCGTCTCATTTCCTAATCTAATTCCCGCAGCATCACCTGATTTAATTCGACTACATTCCATTATCCTCGTTTTGCTTTTGTTGATATTCATCTCATATACTCCTTTCAAGACACTGTCCATTCCGTTCAGCTGCTCTTCCAGGTCCTTTGGTGTCTCTGACAGAACTACCATGTCATCGGCGAACCTCAGTTTTTATTTCTCCTCCATGGATTTTAATTCCTACTCTGAATATTTCTTTTGTTTCCTATACTGCTTGTTCAATATACAGATTGAATAACATCGGGGATGGGCTACAACCCTGTCTCACTCCCTTCCGAACCACTGCTTCCCTTTCATGTCCCTCTACTCTTGTAAGTGCCATCTGGTTTCTGTACAAGTTGTAAATAGCCTTTCGCTCCCTGTATTTTACCCTGCCACCTTCAGATTTTGAAAGAGAGTATTCCAGTCAAATGGATCTGAGCACTATGGGACTTAACTTCTAAGGTCATCAGTCCCCCAGAACTTAGAACTACTTAAACCTAACTAACCTAAGGACATCACACACATCCATGCCCGAGGCAGGATTCGAACCAGCGACCGTAGCAGTCGCGCGGTTCCAGACTGTAGCGCCTTTTACTGCTTGGCCACCACGGCCGGCATTTCCAGTCAACATTGTCAAAAGCATTCCCTAAGTCTACAAATGCTAGAAACGTAGGTTTGCCTTTCCTTAATCTATTTTCTAAGATAATTCGTAGGTTCAGTATTGCCTCACGTGTTCCCCTCACGTGTTCCGACATTTCTACGGAATGCAAACTGATCTTCCCCGAGGTCGGCTTCTACCAGTTTTTCCATTCGTCTGGAAAGAATTCGTGTTAGTACTTCGCAGTCGTGACATATTTAAGTGATAGTTCGGAAATTTTCACATCTATCAACACCTGCTTTCTTTGGGATTGGAATTATTATATTCTTCTTGAAGTCTGAGGGTGTTTCGCCTGTCTTATACATCTTGTTCAATAGATGGTAGAGTTTTGTTAGGCCTGGCTCTCCCAAGGCTGTCAGTAACGTCGTATAATTCATAAAAAAGGCTGGTAGCTACACGACATTAATCAGAGTTGATATGGAGTAAAGGAAGAGGAATGCAGACGAAAATGGTTCAAATGGCTCTGAGCATTATGGGACTTAACTTCTAAGGTCATCAGTCCCCCAGAACTTAGAACTACTTAAACCTAACTAACCTAAGGACATCTCACACATCCATGCCCGAGGCAGGATTCGAACCTACGACCGTAGCGGTCACGCGGTTCCAGACTGAAGCGCCTATAACCGCACGGCCACACCGGCCGGCGAGGAATGCAGACAGTTGGAGATAGTCACCTGAAAGCGATAGGCGCATGAGTTTCTTTGCGGGGGCCCATTAGCGGGGCGCTATCAACAGTGAAAGAGCGGCGCGAGATGGCGGCTGTCGGTATTCTCCGCGCGCAGAGGCCGTGACGCCCGTGGCTTACATTCTGCACGGCTGCGGCTTCTCCTTTGGGGGAACAGGATACAGCAGGCGGCCCCCAGAGGCTGCTGCCCAACCGCCGAAATGCAGCCGCTGCACTCGGCTCGTCTTACACGGCGCGCACTACCAACCGGGAAAAAAACTGCCATGTGGCGGCTGGCCTGGTTTCAACGGCACTTTTAGGCACTCCAGAGCGAACTTAAAAGATAAGAGTTTGATAAGGAATCCGTGTCCCGAGATGAACCGTTTGGATGTAGAATAAGCTCGAAGATCGATCACTTTCAAATGTTCCGCTTCACTGCCCGCACACAAGCTAAGAAATGGGCCACGTCATCACACCATGTTGGCCTCTGTTGGTATGCGGACACGGAGATTTGTGGACACCAGGCCGGAACTACAACAAATGAAACGTTAGTTCACTTCATTACATGAATGACAAAAAAGATTCACTATATTTTATGCAATCCGTTGCCAAAGGAGTGTATCGAATATCTACGTACACTACTGGTCATTAAAATTGCTACACCAAGAAGAAATGCAGATGGTAAACGGGTATTCATTGGACAAATATATTATACTAGAACTGGCATGTGATTACATTTTCACGCTATTTGCGTGCATAGATCCTGAGAAATCAGTACCCAGAACAACCACCTCCGGCCGTAATAACGGCCTTGACACACCTGGGCATTGGTCAAACAGAGCTTGGATGGCGTGTACAGGTACAGCTGCCCGTGCAGCTTCAACGCGATAGAACAGTTCATCAAGAGTAGTGACTGGAATATTGTGACGAGCCAGTTGCTCGACCGCCCTTGACCACAAGTTTTCAGTTGGTGAGAGATCTGGAGAATGTGCTGGCCAGGGCAGCAGTCGAACATTTTCTGTATCTAGAAAAGCCCGTACAGGACCTGCAACATGCAGTCGTCCATTATCCTGCTGAAATGTAGGGTTTCGCAGCGATTGAATGAAGGGTAGAGCCACGGGTCGTAACACATCTGAAATGCAACGTCCACTGTTCAAAGTGCCGTCAATGCGAACAAGAGGTGACCGAGTCGTGTAACCAATGGCATCCCATACCATCACGCTGGGTGATATGCCAGTAGCCGGCCGCAGTGGACGTGCGGTTCTAGGCGCGTCAGTCCGGAACCGCGAGACTGCTACGGTCGCAGGTTCGAATCCTGCCTCGGGCATGGATGAGGGTGATGTCCTTAGGTTAGTTGGTTCTAAGTTCTATGGGGCTGATGGCCTCAGATGTTAAGTCCCATAGTGCTCAGAGCCATTTGAACCATTTTTGATATGCCAGTATGGTGATGACGAATTCGCGCTTCCACTATGCGTTCATCACGGTGTCGCCAAACACGGATGCGACCATCATGATGCTGTAAACAGAACCTGGATTCATCCGAAAAAATGACGTTTCGCCATTCGTGCACCCAGGTTCGTCGTCGAGTACACCATCTCAGGCGCTCCTGTCTGTGATGCAGCGTCAAGGGTAACCGCAGCCATGGTCTCCGAGCTGTAAGTCCATGCTGCTGCAAACGTCGTCGAACTGTTGGTGCAGATGGTTGTTGTCTTGCAAACGTCCTCATCTGTTGACTCGGGGATCGAGACGTGGCTGCACGATCCGTTACAGCCATGCGGATAAGATGCCTGTCATCTCGACTGCTAGTGGTATGAGGCCGTTGGGATCCAGCACGGCGTTCCGTATTACCCTCGTAAACCTACCGTTTCCATATTGTGCTAACAGTCATTGGATCTCGACGAACGCGAGCAGCAATGTCGCGATACGATAAACCGCAATCGCGATAGGCTGCAATCCGACCTTTATCAAAGTCGGAAACTTGGTACGCATTTCTCCTCCTTGCACGAGGCATCACAACAACGTTTCACCAGGCAACGTCGGTCAACTGCTGTTTGTGTATGAGAAATCGGTTGGAAAGTTTCCTCATGTCAGCAAGTTGTAGGTGTCGCTACCGGCGCCAACCCTGTGTAAATGCTCTGAAAAGCTAATCATTTGCATACCGTAGCATCTTCTTCCTGTCGGTTAAATTTCGCGTCTGTAGCACGTCATCTTCGTGGTGTAGCAGTTTTAATGGCCACATACATACTCTGCAAACCACGCTGTAGTGCATGGCTGAGTGTCAGTCATGTCACATGTTACAGGAGCGACACGCACTAGTTGTAGTACTCGTATCCCCGCATAGATTCTTCACTTTACACTGATTCTTGGAACTTTGTAATTAGGCGGAAATTTGGTGAGCGTCTGCCAATTCAGGTTTTTCAGGTTTCTCAGCCTTCCATGATATAATATTGTGCCCTGCCCGCGACGTAATAACATACTATTTTCTTTTTCTATCGGAATATTAAGGTTTAAAAATATAATTTAACCACTGAGTCAATGAACTGCGCTGCAAGTCAGCGAATATGTACGCCCAGAATAATGAGAGCGGCGTATCATTATCATCTGTATTTTGTTCTATATAAGAATGTGCGCTCGTCTTTTCTTTCTCTTCTTTAATCGTGCGCCTTTCTGACACCATCTTTCGCTATCAGACTCCTACTTCCTTCCATTTTGTTCGAATGAGCTAAACTTGTGTTCCTGCTGGGAATTTATTTAATGATTATTTATTGTTATTATCGCCAATTGCGAGTACTAATATAACCTTATTATGAATGCTTTATTCTTTCGCTCCAGGGTTGAGCTAAGATTATTGTAATTTCCAAGTATTTCGGTGAAATACGGCACAATTCTTTGTTATGTTCAAAACTGTGAGAATTATTCACAAAATGGTTCATCTGGGCTGTCAGTTGCTCAACAGTTGCACGTCTGTTCGCCCGTAAGCGAAAGAACTTGCCCCCCTTCTAACAGCCGTGTACCGCAAGTCTCTAGAGGAACGGAAGGTTCCAAATGATT
Organism: Schistocerca cancellata; assembly: GCF_023864275.1. Classification (NCBI taxonomy): domain Eukaryota; kingdom Metazoa; phylum Arthropoda; class Insecta; order Orthoptera; family Acrididae; genus Schistocerca; species Schistocerca cancellata. The sequence goes on along the minus strand of NC_064630.1, from coordinate 78,730,807 downwards.
GGAAAAGAGCACAGGTAGTCCCAGTCTTCAAGAAGGGTCGTCGAGCAGATGCGCAAAACTATAGACCTATATCTCTGACGTCGATCTGTTGTAGAATTTTAGAACATGTTTTTTGCTCGATTATCATGTCGTTTTTGGAAACCCAGAATCTACTATGTAGGAATCAACATGGATTCCGGAAACAGCGATCGTGTGAGACCCAACTCGCTTTATTTGTTCATGAGACCCAGAAAATATTAGATATAGGCTCCCAGGTAGATGCTATTTTTCTTGACTTCCGGAAGGCGTTCGATACAGTTCCGCACTGTCGCCTGATAAACAAAGTAAGAGCCTACGGAATATCAGACCAGCTGTGTGGCTGGATTGAAGAGTTTTTAGCAAACAGAACACAGCATGTTGTTATCAATGGAGAGACGTCTACAGACGTTAAGGTAACTTCTGGCGTGCCACAGGGGAGTGTTATGGGACCATTGCTATTCACAATATATATAAATGACCTAGTAGATAGTGTCGGAAGTTCCATGCGGATTTCGCGGATGATGCTGTAGTATACAGTGAAGTTGCAGCATTAGAAAATTGTAGCAAAATGCAGGAAGATCTGCAGCGGATAGACACTTGGTGCAGGGAGTGGCAACTGACCCTTAACATAGACAAATGTAATGTATTGCGAATACATAGAAAGAAGGATCCTTTATTGTATGATTGTATGATAGCGGAACAAACGCTGGTAGCAGTTACTTCTGTAAAATATCTGGGAGGATGCGTGCGGAACAATTTGAAGTGGAATGATCATATAAAATTAATTGTTGGTAAGGCGGGTACCGGGTTAAGATTCATTGGGAGAGTCCTTAGAAAATGTAGTCCATCAACAAAGGAGGTGGCTTACAAAACACTCGTTCGACCTATACTTGAGTATTGCTCATCAGTGTGGGATCCGTACCAGATCGGGTTGACGGAGGAGATAGAGAAGATCCAAAGAAGAGCGGCGCGTTTCGTCACAGGGTTATTTGGTAACCGTGATAGCGTTACGGAGATGTGTAACAAACTCAAGTGGCAGAATCTGCAAGAGAGGCGCTCTGCATCGCGGTGTAGCTTGCTCGCCAGGTTTCGAGAGGGTGCGTTTCTGGATGAGATATCGAATATATTGCTTCCCCCTACTTATACCTCCCGAGGAGATCACGAATGTAAAATTAGAGAGATTAGAGCGCGCACGGAGGCTTTCAGACAGTCGTTCTTCCCGCGAGCCATACGCGAGTGGAACAGGAAAGGGAGGTAATGACAGTGGCACGTAAAGTGCCCTCCGCCACACACCGTTGGGTGGCTTGCGGCGTATAAATGTAGATGTAGACGTAGAAGCATCACCACAGCCGACCTTCACCCCTGTCATCTTTGGCTCGTAGTGCGCCACAGTTGCCTCGGTGCCGGTTTTGGCAACTGCACTGTTTTGCGCGTCTCACCCCCAGTACGCACCTGCCCATTCTGACACGCTGTTATATAACCTCCACAGCTAGCTGCCTCCTCCTGTATGTAAATGGTCCTTGCACGTTGACGTTGTACATAGGTGAGAGTTTCTTTTTTTTTCCTTTTCTAACTCACGGCGTGTGTATTTTTGTATAGCGTTTACTTGATTACAGTTCTAACAGTCGAAGGCCAGGAAAATGGAGCAGTAGTTGAGAAGGGAGTTAGATTGCGTTGCAGCCGATCCCCGACTTTAGTCTGTACTTTGAGCAAGCAGTAAAAAAGGAAACCAACGAAAAATTTTGAAAGTTGAATTAAAGTTTAAGGAGAAGACAGAGAAACTCGCTATGACGCAATTGCGCCAGAGTAAAAGTACCTGTAAGATCAATAGAACGGCGGTGGATAGCTTCTTGAAAAGAGATTACAAGATAAACATCAACGAAACTGAAACGAGTGTAATAGAATGCAGTCGAATTAAATCAGACGATCACGAGGGTATTAAATCAGGGCATGAGACACTAAAAGTAATAGATGAGTTCTGCTACTCGGATACCATAATAACTGACGATGGAAGAAGTAGAGCGGATGTAACGTAAAGATTGGCAAAAAGAAGAAAAGTGTTCATGGAGCCGGCCGCTGGTGGCCGAGCGGTTCTAGGCGCTTCAGTCTGGAACTGCGTGACTGCTACGGTCTCAGTTTCGAATCCTGCCTCTGGCATGGATGTGTGTGATGTCCTTAGGTTAGTTAGGTTTAAGTAGTTCTAAGTTCTATGGGACTGATGACCTCAGGTCTTAAGTCCCATAGTGCTCAGAGCCATTTTTTTTGTTCATGGAAAAAAGAAAAAACTTGTTAACGTCTTATATAAATTCGTGTGTTATGCTGTTTTTTTAGCTTTTAACCTGTTTTTCATACCTACTGTTTTTCTTTCGACAGACTGGCACCTAACCATTCACAAATTCGGTCAGCGAACTTTGTTTTCGCTAATTTGTGGCTAAGATCGACCTCAGATCGCGGGATTCCCTGTTAGAGAGTGTGCTACATAGAACCTCAGGCCAAGATGAACTGTGCAGACTTCATCATTGAGAGGATGAATTCTGGCGAGCGGCGGTGTCAGGTTGTGCAGGCCTCAAAGGCTCCTTTGACTAGCGGCCGCTCGGCGGGCAGTGGTTAATAAATAAACTTGGCGGCCTCTTTCGCACGCGGCTGGTCCCGAGAGAACGCAAACACTTCACTCTCAAAAGGCGATCTGTACGGCCAACGCGTCACGTGCTCTCCCTGCTGAATTTTCACGGCGTGTTAAAGCCGCTCAAATCACGCGTTAACATTCCTTAAGCTTGCCTGAAACTAGATAAATATCAAAAGTACACTACTGGCCATTAAAATTGCTACGCCACGAAGATGACGTGCTACAGACGCCAAATTTAACCGACAGGTAGAAGATGCTGTGATATGCAAATTATTAGCTTTTCAGAGCATACACAGAACGTTAGCGCCGGTGGCGACACCTACAACGTGCTGACATGCGGAAAGTTTCCGCCCGATTTCTCATACACAACAGCAGTTGACCGGTGTTGCCTGGTGAAACGTTGTTGTGATGCCTCGTGTAAGGAGGAGAAATGCGTACCATCAAGTTTCCGACATTAATAAAGGTCGGATTGTAGCCTATCGCGATTGACGTTTATCGTATCGCGCCATTACTGCTCGCGTCGGTCGAGATCCAATGACTGTTGGCAGAATATGGAATCGGTGGGTTCAGGAGGATAATACGGAACGCCGTGCTGGATCCCAACGGCCTCGTATCACTAGCAGTCGAGATGACAGACATGTTATCCGCATGGCGGTAACGGATCGTGCAGATACGTCTCGATCCCTGAGTCAACACATGAGGAATTTTGCAAGACAACAACCATCTGCACGAACGGTTCGACGACGTTTGCAGCAGCTCGGAGACCATGGCCACGGTTACCCTTGACGCTGCATCACAGACAGGAGCGCCTACGATGGTGTACTCAACGACGAACCTGGGTGCACGAATGACAAAACGTCAGTTTTTCCGATGAATCCAGGTTCTGTTTACAGCATCAGGATGGTCGCATCCGTGTTTGGCGACATCGCGGTGAACGCACATTGGAAACGTGTATTCGTCATCGCCGTACTGGCGTATCACCCGGCGTGATGGTATGGGTTGCCATTGGTTACACGTCTCGGTCACCTCTTGTTCGCATTGACGGCACTTTGAACACTGGACGTTACATTTCAGATGTGTTACGACCTGTGGCCCTACCCTTCATTCGATCCCAGCGAAACCCTACATTTCAGCAGGATAATGCACGACCGCGTATTGCAGGTCCTGTACGGGCCTTTCTGGATACTGAAAATGTTCGGCTGCTGCCCTGGCCAGCACATACTCCAGATATCTCACCAACTGAAAACGTCTGGTCAATGGTGGCCGAGCAACTGGCTCGTCACAATACGCCAGTCACTACTCTTGATGAACCGTGGTATCGTGTTGAAGCTGCATGGGCAGCTGTACCTGTACACGCCATCCAAGCTCTGTTTGACTCAATGGCCAGGCGTATCAAGGCCGTTATTATGGCCGGAGGTGGTAGTTCTGAGTACTGATTTCTCAGGATTTATGCACCCAAATTGCGTGAAAATGTAATCACATGTCAATTGTAGTATAATATATTTCTCCAATGAATACCCTTTTGTGATTTGCATTTCTTCTTGGTGTCGCTATTTTACCGGCCAGTAGTGTATAATACTAGACCTTGCTGAAAAGTAATGCCTCCGAATTGTTTATTCAGTTCTTAATATAAAGAAATGTCGACAAATGTACAGTATCATGTGTTTCAAGTCAGGAGTGAGCATTCGAGGCACCCGCCGTACACACAGTTCTCTGTACCGAGACTCTCGGAAACCTGTAAGCACGAATTCAAAGAGTTCGTTGATACATTGAGCACCCTCTCTTTAGCATGACAATGCCACACCACACACGATGCTGCGACATCTGCAACAGCCCGACACTGTCACAGATCATCTTGGACCCATCGGATTTTCGTCTCTTTTCCCTTAACACCTTCGAGGGCTTCGCTTTGATAGTAATGAAGCGGTGCGAGCAGAGGTGAAGTGAGTTTGTGGCTCCGCCAACAGAGTCAAACGCTCGACAGTAACAGTAGCCTAAAACTGACCTCTCGTTGGGAGAAATGTGTTCGTCGCCAGGGTGATTATGTTGAGAAATAAATGCGTAGACATGAGGAATAAATTATTTTTTTTAGTCTTAAAGAGCTTTCACAAAAAATATATCCAGAGGAATTACTTTTCAGCACGCCTTCATAATAAATAGTCATGGCTTATAATCATCACGAATTACACTAGAGCCGGCCGGAGTGGGCGAGCGGTTCTAATCGCTTCAGTCCGGAACCGCGCGACCGCTACGGTCGCAGGTTCGAATCTTGCCTGAGGCATGGATGTGTGTGATGTCCTTAGGTTAGTTAGGTTTAAGTAGTTCTAAGTTCTAGGGGCTGATGACCTCAGAAGTTAAGTCCCATAGTGCTCAGAGCCATTTGAACCAATTACACTAGAGCTTCACTCATTTTCTTTTACTTATTTCTAATGGTAGCCTTTCGGAGTAGTTGCATGTGCCCTTAGTTTTGATTTAAATTCTTGTTTATGCCTTAGTCAGCAACTCGTAATCTAGTGATTATATGGCGAAGCCTCGGGTTCATGCCGGCCGGAGTGGCCGAGCGGTTCTAGGCGCTTCAATCCGGAACCGCGCGACCGCTACGGTCGCAGGTTCGAATCCTGCCTCGGGCATGGATGTGTGTGATGTCCCTAGGTTAGTTAGGTTTAAGTAGTTCTAAGTTATAAGGGACTGATGACCTTAGAAGTTAAGTCCTACAGTGCTCAGAGCCCTTTGAACCAACCCTGCACCATGCGTCAATTCGCTGCAGATCCTCCTGCAATTTTCCATTGTTACAGCCTCCCGATATACGACAGCATCATCCGCAAAAAGCCTGAGTGAACTTCTGATGTTATCCACAAGGTCATTTATATATATTGTGAATAGCAACGGTCCTACGACACTCCCCTGTGGCACACCTGAAATCACTCTTACTTCGGAAGACTTCTCTCCATTGAGAATGACATGCTGCGTTCTGTTATTTAGGAACTCCTCAATCCAATCACACAATTGGTCTGATAGTCCGTATGCTCTTTCTTTGTTCATTAAACCACTGTGGGGAACTGTATCGAACGCCTTGCGGAAATCGATAAACACGGCATCTACGCGGGAACCCGTGTCTATGGCCCTCTGAGTCTCGTGGACGAATAGCGCGAGCTGGGTTTCACACGATCGTCTTTTTTGAAACCCATGCTGATTCCTACAGAGTAGATTTCTAGTCTCCAGAAAAGTCATTATACTCGAACGTAATACGTGTTCCAAAATTCTACAACTGATCGACGTCAGAGATATAGGTCTACAGTTCTGCACATCTGCTCGACGTCGCTTCTTGAAAACGGTGATGACCTGTGCCCTTTTCCAATCCTTTGGAACCCTACGCTCTTCTAGAGACCTACTGTACACCGCTGCAAGAAGGGGGGCAAGTTCCTTCGCGTACTCTGTGTACAATCGAACTGGTATTCCATCAGGTCCAGTGGCCTGTCCTCTTTTGAGCGATTTTAATTGTTTCTCTATCCCTCTGTCGTCTATTTCGATATCTACCATTTTGTCATCTGTGCGACAATCTGTGCGACCAACGCGAGCAGCAATGTCGCCATACGATAAACCGCAATCGCGACAGGCTACAATCCGACCTTTATGAATGTCGGAAACGTGATGGTACGCATTTCTCCTCCTTACACGAGGCATCACAACAACGTTTCACCAGGCAACGCCGGTCAACTGCTGTTTGTGTATGAGAAATTGGTTGGAAACTTTCCTCGTGTCAGCACGTTATAGTTGTCGCTACCGGCATCAAGCTTGTGTGAATGCTCTGAAAAGCTGATCATTTGCATATCACAGCTTCTTCTTCCTGTCGGATAAATTTCGCGTCTATAGCACGTCATCTTCGTGGTGTAGCAATTTTAATGGCCAGTAGTGTATATATTGGCAGGGCAACTTAGTTTAACGGTACACACTTTCATGCAATAGTTTCTGATTGGCCATAGCTCTAGAATGGTACTTCCCAACATGGAAAAATTTGCACAGTTCGACGACCTCTTACCTTCTTACCCCAGGTTTGTTTTTCTGCACCGTATGTACGTATGTGTTTTGGTAAGGTCAAATCAGTGTGGAGAATGTTCCGCACGATGTAGTGGTGTGCCAAGGACAAGTAAGGAATGTGTGGCTTGCGTTGGCCTACAGCTTTCGGAACTAACGTTGCGCATCTGTTTTCACATTTAGTGACGTTTGAGTATCGGGCAGGATAGAACAGCGGTAAGAGCTGTGGGGATAACGAGGGAGAGGCTTTGGTGGGACCCGGCGGTCCTCCGTTGCGTGTCAGCGGCTGTGAAAGCGGCCGAGGACATCTGCGGCTCGGCGCGGAACGTTCACCCTTGACCCCGGTAGCCACAGAGGCGACGCACCAAATTGGCGGAGGAATGCGTCATCTTGTTGCCAGCCACACAGAGACAGCCGCGAGCTCAGCTGGCGGTGCCGTCACCACCGACGAGGGGGGCGGTGACCGCGAGCCAGCGCCGCCGAAGCGCACTGACCGAAAAACTGCTCACTCCCCGCCGTGCAAGCCCAGACCTGACAACACGACTGTTGACCACCCAGTAATCGGATTTTGGAAGTTTTTTATATTTATGCTGCGTCAAGTTCAGAACTCAAACACGACTGTTGCCGCCTCACAAGATGACCAGCCAGCAATCGGATTTTTGTAGTTTTTTATATTTATGCGACGTGAAGTTCAGAACTCAAATATCAATCCACCAAAGTAGTTCACTGCAACTCTCACAAATTCTCGGAAAAATGACTTTCAATATTTCCGAGGAAGTTAAATAGGCTAAAATTAAGGCGTTTTCTCACGATGGGTCGTTTGGCTCACGTAGCTTCGTAGTATCGAAGAATAGTACCTGGATAACCAATGGACCGCTGGTTGTAATCTAGCTGTGGTGTTTTTTTCGTTTTACATTTTTCTTTCAGTTCGAACACCAAGATTATTTAAACATAAAATTCATGATACATACTCAAGTTAAAATAAATATAATCATAATTTTATGAGAAAAGTGCACATCTGTTTGTTTCTAATTACATATTGCACACACTGCAAATATAAATTCTTTATTGCTGATGTTTTATAAAACATAGTTTAAATTGAAAAAAAAATTCAGATATATTAACAACCTTTTGTAAAGTACCTAAAGTAAAAATTTATGTTTGCAGTGCAACTTTGCGTGCGGTATGAAATAAGAAGACGTGCAGTTTTCATAAAAAATGAAGATTAGATATCAGTTAATTTGATAAATTTTCATTCACGCAATGTAAGTTTTCGAACTGAACGAAACAAATAAAATTAAAGAAGAGACGTTCACGGGATTCGAAAAAGCAATCCTTTGATGATTTAATTACTTTTCTCCGCCGCTACCGAGTGACCTACGCGACCCATAGGGAAAACTGCAATTAGTGAAGTTCGTACGCCGGCCGCTGTGGCCGAGCGGTTCTAGGCGCTTCAGTCCGGAACCGCGCTGCTGCTACGGTCGCAGGTTCGAATCCTGCCTCGGGCATGGATGTGTGTGATGTCCTTAGGTTAGTTTAACTTAATTAGTTCTAAGTCCAGGGGACTGATGACCTCAGATGTCAAGTCCCATAGTGCTAAGAGCCCTTTGAAGTTCCTACGAAAACTTTAAAAGTAAATATTGTCGAGAAATTTTGAGAGTTACATTGAACTGCTTTGTATTATTGATATTTGAGTTTTGAAATTCACTACCATAAATACGAAAAATTACAAATTTCCGATTGACAGGAGGTGTCTTTGTTAGAAGATAGGACTGCCCACAGCGTATTCATTTTTATAGTGACTAGAAATTAGACAGCCCTAAAAGTGCAACATCTGAAAGGTATTCGCATGAAATTTTCAGAAATAGGTATGTTGTGCACTTGATTTGGGAACTATAACAGCAGCAGACTCAAAGAGCTTTGTCTGTGTCATCATTTAAACAATATAAAGTCGTAGTATGCCATAATCATTCTTAGTACGGGGTGACCACAACAAAACTGACCAGGAACATTTGTCAGGCATCCTAAGATAGGCAACCCAACTTACGTCACCTGCAACCGGTATGTATGATGTTAAGTCGGGTTGGGTATCTTAGGATGCTTGATAAATATTCCTGGTCAGTATTATTTTGGCCACGCTTTATTTCTCTTAGCACTAGGATTTTGAACACAGTCCACAGACTATGGACATGTGAGCATGTCGTTTCGCCTATTTCTTGGAAAGACGGTAATCGGTTATTCTTAGAGGAGGAACTTCACCTTTTTGGCTTGTTTCACTGAACTTCCAATGGATTTCCGGTTTTACCAGTGCACACTAAACGGTTTCGAGTCTGTTGTTGACAGCAGGTACGAGAAGCCTGTGATTGTGCGCCATTTAGTGGTCAGAATATTCTCTGCAGCCGATCAGGTCGTAAGTCCAATTATGTGGGCACACTTTCACGAAAGGAACGGAAAACTATCGTCTGTTAAACCTGCATTATCCCTACATCCCTATGTAACGAGGAATTGACCACCAAGTGTGAAGTAGCTTAAACTGCATATTCCATGAAATATTGAAATGCTTGAGTAAGTAGGAATGTGATGTGCAGTACAAATCAAAGAAATTATTTTCCGTTGATTTTTTTAACGTTCGTATCTAACAAATTCAAAACGTTCCAGGAACATTGCCTTTTCCGTATCTTCAACTTCCCGCCTCCAACTTAAACAATTTAATCCTTTTTTTCCATACGGCAGTTCTGGAACCTTATACCGGCATAAATTTACATATATATACCTTTGAGTATAAGCTTGTAAAACTAATTTAATTTTGAAATTCAGGCTAATATACTGCTTGATACGTTCATTACTGCTTCGAAACAAAGTTACGATGTCGATGTACAGTTCGATCTATCGCTCGGAATATTTAGATAATCGGAGTTGAATCGTTAGAAATAAAGAAAGTGTTGCAGTTCAACCACACAATATTATATTAGCATGAAATATGGGATCATTGTTCTTAAACATGCGAGACGAAAGGCTGACAAAAAAAAAAAAAAAAAAAAAAAAAGAGTTCAGAATACGTGAAACCCGGCATATACGTAAGACCTGGCAGATCTTGTCACGAAAGGCGAACCCGAACTATAAAACGAGATGGGAGTATTGTGTTGTCAGTAGAGAAGCAGTAACAACAGAACTGGTCCACTTCGAAAGTGGACTAGTCATTGGATGTCACCTGAAAAACTAATCAAGCAGCGACTTTCAGTCCTCCTAAAGCTGCCCATGTCAACCGTTGGTGGTGTGAATGCAAAGTAGGAGCTAAACTAATAACAGCCAAGCCTCATATACTGTCGGACAGGGACCGTTGTCGGACAGTGGTTGAAAAAATCGCATGAAATCTGCGATAAGGATCACTCGTCAGTTTCGAAGTGTTACTAGGACATCAGCTAGCATTGTGACTGTGCGTCGGGAGTTACGTGTAGAGCAGCTCATAAGCCACACATGGTAAGTGACGCTTGAGTCGTTGTCAAGAGCGTCGCACTAGACAGTGGATAACTGGAAACCAGTCATTTGGAGCGCTGAATCACTCTATGTTGCGTTTGGGTTTGGCGAATGGCTGGAGAATAGTATCTGCAGGAGTGGGTGTTCCAGCGCGGGGAAGAGAGGGGTGTTTCTCGTGGTTAGGGTGCGGTCCCTATATTGCGCTTAAAAAACGCCAAGTCAGAAAGGATACGGACACATTTACACCACTGTATACTGCGTACAGCAGACAAAGAGTTAGGAGACCTGTTTTGTAGTCTTCAGTCCGGAGACTGATTTGATGCAGCTCTCCATGCTACTCTATCCTGTGCAAGCTTCTTCATCTCCCAGTACCTACTGCAACCTACATCCTTCTGAATCTGTTTAGTGTATACATCTCTTGGTCTCCCTCTACGATTTTTACCCTCCATGCTGCTCTCCAATACTAAATTGGTGATCCCTTGATGCCTAAGAATATGCCCTACCAATCGATCCCTTCTTCTAGTCAAGTTGTGCCACAAATCTCTCTTCTCTCCAATTCTATTCAATACCTCCTCATTGGAAAAGGAATGGACAAGGTACAGGGACACAGTACTAGAAATGGCTAAAGAATGTCTTGGAACAGTAGTGTGTAAAAGTAGGATGAAGCAAACAGCTTGGTGGAATGATACAGTCAAGGCAGCCTGTAAAAGGAAAAAGAGGGCGTATCAAAAATGGCTACATACCAGAACCCAGGTAGATAGAGAAAGTTATGTTGAAGAAAGAAACAAAGCCAAACAGATAATTGCAGCATCCAAGAAGAAATCGTGGGAAGACTTTGGAAACAGGTTGGAGACTATGGGTCAAGCTGCTGGAAAACCATTCTGGAGTGTAATTAGCAGTCTTCGAAAGGGAGGTAAGAAGGAAATGACAAGTATTTTGGACAGGTCAGGAAAACTGCTGGTGAATCCTGTGGATGCCTTGGGCAGATGGAGGGAATATTTTGAAGAGTTGCTCAATGTAGGTGAAAATGCGATCAGTAATGTTTCAGATTTCGAGGTAGAATGGGATAGGAATGATGATGGAAATAGGATCACATTTGAGGAAGTGGAAAAAATGGTCAATAGATTGCAGTGCAATAAAGCGGCTGGGGTGGATGAAATTAAGTCGGAACTCATCAAATACAGTGGAATGTCAGGTCTTAAATGGCTACACAGGATAATTGAAATGGCCTGGGAGTCGGGACAGGTTCCATCAGACTGGACAAAAGCAGTAATCACACCAATCTTTAAACATGGAAATAGAAAAAATTGTAGCAACTACAGAGGTATCTCTTTAATCAGCGTTGTGGGTAAAATTTTCGCAGGTATTGTTGAAAGGAAAGTGCGAGTATTAGTTGAGGACCAATTGGATGAAAATCAGTGTGGGTTTAGGCCTCTTAGAGGTTGTCAGGACCAGATCTTTAGCTTACGACAAATAATGGAGAAGTGTTATGAGTTAACAGGGAATTGTATCTATGCTTTATAGATCTAGAAAAGGCATATGACCGGGTTCCTAGTAGGAAGTTATTGTCTGTTCTACAAGATTATGGAATAGGAGGCAAACTTTTGCAAGCAATTAAAGGTCTTTACATGGATAGTCAGGCAGCAGTTAGAGCTGACGGTAAATTGAGTTCATGGTTCAGAGTAGTTTCAGGGGTAAGACAAGGCTGCAACCTGTCTCCACTGTTGTTCATATTATTTATGGATCATATGTTGAAAACAATAGACTGGCTGGGTGAGATTAAGATATGTGAACACAAAATAAGCAGTCTTGCATATGTGGATGACTTAGTTGTGATGGCAGATTCGATTGAAAGTTTGCAAAGTAATATTTCAGAGCTAGATCATAAATGTAAGGACTATGGTATGAAGATTAGCATCTCCAAAACGAAAGTAATGTCAGTGGGAAAGACATATAAACGGATTGAGTGCCAAATAGGAGGAACAAAGTTAGAACAGGTGGACGGTTTCAAGTACTTAGGATGCATATTCTCACAGGATGGCAACATAGTGAAAGAACTGGAAGCGAGGTGTAGCAAAGCTAATGCAGTGAGCGCTCAGCTACGATCTACTCTCTTCTGCAAGAAGGAAGTCAGTACCAAGACTAAGTTATCTGTGCACCGTTCTATCTTTCGACCAACTTTGTTGTATGGGAGCGAAAGCTGGGTGGATTCAGGTTACCTTATCAACAAGGTTGAGGTTACGGATATGAAAGTAGCTAGGATGATTGCAGGTACTAGTAGATGGGAACAATGGCAGGAGGGTGTCCACAATGAGGAAATCAAAGAAAAACTGGGAATGAACTCTATAGATGTAGCAGTCAGGGCGAACAGGCTTAGATGGTGGGGTCATGTTACACGCATGAGGGAAGCAAGGTTACCCAAGAGACTCATGGATTCAGTAGTAGAGGGTAGGAGGAGTCGGGGCAGACCGAGGAGAAGGTACCTGGATTCGGTTAAGAATGATTTTGAAGTAATAGGTTTAACATCAGAAGAGGCACCAATGTTAGCACTGAATAGGGGATCATGGAGGAACTGTATAAGGGGGGCTATGCTCCAGACTGAACGCTGAAAGGCATAATCAGTCTTAAATGATGATGATGATGATGATGACCTCCTCATTAGTTATGTGATTTACCCATCTAATCTTCAGCATTCTTCTGTAGCACCACATTACGAAAGCTTCTATTCTCTTCTTGTCCAAACTATTTGTCATCCACGTTTCACTTCCATACAAGGCTACACTCCATACAAATACTTTCAGAAACGACTTCCTGGCACTTAAATCTATACTCGATACTAACAAATTTCTCTTCTTCAGAAACGCTTTGCTTGCCATTGGCAGTCTACATTTGTATCTTCTCTACTTCGACCATCATTAGTTATTTTGCTCCCCAAATAGCAAAACTCATTTACTACTTTAAGCGTCTCATTTCCTAATCTAATTCCCTCAGCATCACCTGATTTAATTCAACTACATTCCATTATCCTCGTGTTGCTTTTGTTGATGTTCATATTATATCGTCCTTTCAAGATACTGTCCATTCCGTTCAGCTGGTCTTCCAGGTCCTTTGCTGTCTCTGACAGAATGACAATGTCATCGACGAACCTCAAAGTTTTTATTTCTTCTCGATGGATTTTGGTACCTACTCCGAATTTTTCTTTTGTTTTCTTTACTACTTGCTCAATATACAGATTGAATAACATCGGGGAGAGGCTACAAGTTCCCAACCACTGCTTCCCTTTCATGTCCATCGACTCTTATAACTGCCATCTGGCTTCTGTACAACTTGTAAATAGCCTTTCGCTCCCTGTATTTTACCCCTGCCACCTTCAGAATTTGAAAGAGAGTATTCCAGTCAACATTGTCAAAAGTTTTCTCTAAGTCTACAAATGCTAGAAACGTAGGTTTGCCTTTCCTTAATCTATTTTCTAAGATAGGTGACAATGACTGTATCTATATGACAATGCACCCCGTCACAAAGAGGCAAGTATGAGGCAGTGGTCTGTTGACAATTAACATTCCTGAAATGGATTAGCCTACCCAGATTCCCGATCGGGACCAATGGAAGACCTTTGGGATCGGTTGGAACGTCAGCTTTGCTCCAGATTTCAGCGTCCAACCTTTTCTAGCTTCGACTCTTGAGAACGAATGGCCTTCCTTTCCTCCACAGATATTCAGATCCATTCTGCTTTGTCCCTAACAAAGCCTGATAGTGGACATTCCTCACGTTAATGACCACTAACAGGTGACCTTTGGATATTAGAATTAATGGAAAAAGGCGTACCAACTTGAGATTTGCTGATGATATTGCCTTACTGGCCTAAGAATTCGCAGAGCTCCAAAACTTAGTTACAGATCTTGCATCGGAATGTCAGCTGGTTGGCTTGAACATGCACCTATCCAAAACAAAAGTAATGTCCAAGAAATAGGTCCCAGCTGTAGATGTGAAAGTCAAGGACAGTCTATTAGAAGAGGTCAGTGAATATGTCTACCTTGGCCAGATTATAAATATGAAGGGAGACATAAGGCCAGAAATCTATCGACGCATCAAGCTTGGCTGGTAAGCATTTGGGAAGGATTCACCAGTATTCAGATCAAAACTGCCAGTAAATCTGAAGAAAGCAGTATTTGATCAATGCGTTCTTCGTGTAATGACGTATGGCTGCGAGACATGTACACTGAAGTCATTTACAAAAGGGAAACTGTGAGGTGCATACTGTAAGACCTTCAGTACACACACCATCAGATTATTTGACTTGTCGCTCTAACGAAGCAGGCAGGCGAGTGTCAGCAATATGTCTCGTGGTCTTATCATGGCGTGTTTATCTTCTGCCATTAGGTCAGACGATAGAAATGACACTTGCACGCTTAGAGTAGAGTAGAGAGATTGACGGTAACCAACTTTAAACAGAACTTGATTAATTTTCACACATGTTTATTAAAATAATAACAAGCATAAAAAATTACTTAACTTGGTTCTGGATGCTATTTACAATTGACAATCTGAAGTTCCTTTGGTATTGGTACGTTAATCTTATTCTCACATATATCTCTGATACTAGACAAAAGTGTCTATACATTTAGCTTCATGGCTCTGTACAGGAATATGGTAATCTTATTAGGCGCAGACTGAAACTTGACTATAGACTGGTACAGACTAATGCTGACTGGTACACACTAATGCAGACTGACTAATCGGAGGTCTGTACACTCGTTATAATACCTCGCGCGTTCATGTATCATTGCGCAATTGTGATCCGCGAGGAGAAAAGGTTCTACGTTAGGAGCAATGTCATTGGCTGCGTTACATATTAATACGCGGATCGGCGGAAGTAGATTTTGGTCCGTCTCTATGGCAGCGCCATCTCGTAGTGCGGAGACGGACGAGCGCTGCACCTGCGCTGTTGTGCTTAGCGGGGCGCGCTCTAGTGGGAAAGTTGTGTACGCGCTGACCACGCAGAACTATGTACACAACAGAAACTTAGGACAGCACAGAGAGCCATGGAGATATCAGTGCTGGGCTATACAAGAAAGGATAGGAAAAGGGCAGATGACATCCGGTCTGTGACGAAGGTAAACGACATCTTAGAGACAGTAGGTTCCTTGAAATGGCAGTGGGCTGGCCACGTCGCAAGAAGACAAGACAGTAGATGGGCGAAGCTAGTACTGGAGTGGAGTCCGAGAGAGCACCGGAGGCCTAGAGGAAGAGCAGATGGGACAAAGACATCAAGAAGATCGCTAGTAACACCTGGCAGAAAACTGCCTAAGACCGTCCCACTTGGAGAAGACTGCTGAAAGTCTATTTGAATCCACGACTCGAAGAGGCCACATCATTTAATGATTGAATTGGCTGATGATGATGATGATGATGAATAGGTGACCTGAAACTTTCGATCAGTCAGCTTCTAACTTCTGACATTCCTTGTCATTTTCGGGAGTCTCGGTTCTGGTGCTACTTTACTCTCCGAAAGCTAGGAATGAAAATGGGTAATTTATACACATAACCACATGAGTGTTTTAGTTACTTTTTTGGGGGATGGGAGGAGGGGTTATAACGCCTCTCGGTTCAAGCCTGAGATAAGACATACAACATCCCCCAGGCTGTGGCTAAGCCATGTCTCCGCAATATCCTTTCTTCCAGGAGTGCTAGGTCTGCAAGGTTCGCAGGAGAGCTTCTATGAAGTTTGGAAGGTAGGAGACGAGGTACTGCCAGAAGTAAAGCTGTGACGACGGGGCGTGAGTCATGCTTGGGTAGCTCAGTCGGTAGAGGACTTGCCCGCGAAAGGCAAAGGTCCCGAGCTCGAGTCTCGGTCCAGCACACAGTTTTAATCCGCCAGGAAGTTTCATATCAGCGCACACTCCGCTGTAGAGTGAAAATTTCTTTCTAGAACATCCCCCAGGCTGTGGCTAAGCCATGTCTCCGCAGTATCCTTTCTTCCAGGAGTGCTAGTTCTGCAAGGTTCGCAGGAGAGCTTCTGTGAAGTTTGGAAGGTAGGAGACCGGGTACTGCCAGAAGTAAAGCTGTGACGACGGGGCGTGAGTCGTGCTTGGGTAGCTCAGTCGGTAGAGCACTTGCCCGCGAAATGCAAGGTCCTGAGTTCGAGTCTCGGTCCGGCACACAGTTTTAATCTGCCAGGAAGTTTTATACAACATCGTGTTTGGCAGCTTTTCGCCGGTGTGAAGTCCACGAAAATAGAGGATGCGGCTGCGGCGCGAGGCGGTAGGCCTGTCGCTAATTGCAGACCGCGGCGCGGTCAGCGCGTCCTTTGATCAGTGTGGCGCGAGATATCGATCTCTGGCGGGCGCGGGTGATCAGCCGGAGCGACCAGACCAGAGGGTAGTCGGCAGTGGCAGCCGCAGAGAGGACCGCCGCGCTGAATCACGAGAACAAAGAGGTCGGCCGCGCTCGGCCGCGCTCGGCAGCCTTCGGCGCGCCGGCGGCGCAGAGGGCCGCGCCGCCGAGCAGCGTCCAGTAGCTGCCGGAGCGGCGTGCAGCGACGCACCGCAGCAGTGGACGGATCTCCGCAGCGCCTGCGAGGCATGTCGCCGCTGTAGGCGCCGCGAGCAGAGCAGCACACACCGCTCCATGGTGAGGACCGCGCTGTCTGCTGCATGCCGCTTTCCTTCCCCTCACCGCCGCTGCCTCGGCCGGACCACCGACGCTCTCCTGACACTAGTGCCGGTGTTTTGTGCGTGTGCAGCTGTGCCTCACTTCCGCAGACAGTTTTTTGCTGGTTTTGGGAATCGTGGAAACGTGTCAGTTTCTGTACTCTGTCTGTCTCGTGTGCATGATCGTCTTTCACATAATGTACGCTTGCTGCTTCACGTAGTGCGGTGTCTTTGAAGGTTACGGTCGAGCTATATTTTAATGGCAGTGCAGTGACGCTAGGGTAAAACGAAGCCTCTCACTTGAGCGCAAAATTTCTTTATATCCACTACAACTATACGACTGTGGTAACGCTTTCTTTTTTTGGCGTTATTCAGCGTTCCGTCAGCATCTAGATCGTTAGAGATGGAGAACTAGCTCAACCCGACAGTTTGGGAAGGAGAAATCGTCTGTGGCCTTGAACGAAATATTTATGCATTCTCCGAAATCATTGTTATCTCCCGGAGCGACGCTGGGAAGAAACTGATGAAATGGAAGGCAGTAAGCATCTCGCTTCAGCGTGATATTGTTGTATGTTCATGATAACAACAGCAGTGCGCTAAAGCATTCACTTTTATCTGCCACTATTTATAGTTTCGTCGGCGTCTAGATCATTGGAGATTGAGCACTGGCTCACCTCGAAAGGTCTGAGAAAAGAAATCGTTTGTGACCTTGAAGGAAACACTTCTTCATACTCCGAAATAATTTTATGGGAACTTATAAGGAAGGTGATACGAATGCATTTAA
Organism: Schistocerca cancellata; assembly: GCF_023864275.1. NCBI lineage: Eukaryota > Metazoa > Arthropoda > Insecta > Orthoptera > Acrididae > Schistocerca > Schistocerca cancellata. The sequence continues at coordinate 78,713,217 of NC_064630.1, read as the reverse complement.
AATCCTGGTCCACTCGGATATAAGCCAATCATTCTAAGGAATGAATATCCTTGACGACGTCACGTGTGGTTGTGTTTATTATGACTGGTGGAGGATGCTTGAACACCGTTCCGCTGAATAGACAATCCTGCTTCAAAATTTAGGTTTGTTTGCTAGAAGTTACGATAGATAGAGTTTCACGTTTCGTCGGTGTCATTATTGATGGTGCACAGTCTCACCTGGCCACTTATAGCAGGAGGAAGAAAGATCGTAGCATTTTGTGTAGTGGATAAAGTAAATCACGGAAAACCAAAATTATCACTTTTATGATCCCTCTGCGCTTCTGATCCTATCATATTGTAAAAGTAACGAACGCTAAAGTCGTGATTGTATGTGGCTTTCATTGTACGATACTTGAAATATTGGCGAAAACGTTCACTTTACATGACGCAAACAAAAATTCAGAAGAATATTTAGCAAACTGGCAGCAAACGCGCTAAGAAACAGGATGATGAAAGATTATTTGGACCCTGCTCTTTTGTAACATTAGTCCGGTGTGTTCTGTTTAGATAATACCGGAAGTCGTCTGAAGAGAAGGGATCTTGAACTGTTGCTACCCATCCAGTGGACGAGTGGGCGTTAACATAATTCTGTTACACTGAGAAGAGGCATGATTTTTATCAGAAAGCTCAAACAGCAAATGCAGTGATGGTCCCGACATTAGCCTCTCCCTTAATTTTGAAGAGGGCCGAAAGAGAGAAAGGAGGAGAAAAATTCCTGTCACATTACCCATTTACAAAAAATTGTTGACGATATGCTCTCTCTTAATCACATTTTTATATGTCAATGCCAGTCTTCTAATCACAGTCTTACTTACATCACCTCACTGTCGCTATTTGTTTCATTACGTCAGCATCTTTGTCACACTTCTGACGAAGTACGTGCTCCTCGCTACCACGCATGGCAATGGACACGACGCATTTCTTGTACCACGCTTCCATTTTTTTTCATATCTTTCACTCTCTACTCTTGAAAAATGGGCGGGCAGTTGTAACACAAAGCTTTTTCTTTTCGGTCGGATATTCCAGTAAGCTTGGGAGCAGGGTAGAGGACACTGAAAATACCTGGAAATCCACTTTCAGCATTTGCCCGACGACCAAGCAAAGCCTCCAGAAGATCTTGATCGGCACCAGGGGGCAGAACCTACGGTATGGTTAATTTACTTCTGGGGCGGTGTTGTCCATTCTCCCAGACGAAAATCGCGCGCCTGTGCGTGCGAGTGCGTGTGTGTATAATGGCTTCTTGAAAGATTCTCTAATTAGGCAATCCTTTCTCATGACGAACAACTGCGACTTTGAAATTGGCGTTGTAACTACACCGGGTTCCATAATTTTTAATGATTTGCTTTCGACACTACTAGTCATTGGTGATCACATTTAGCTGGAGAAAAACTGTGCGTGTGATACCGTTTAAAACGGCGAAACGGTGAGCACGATGATAGTCATTACCTAAATGAAATGTCAACAATATAAGACGGCTACATTGCCATATCTAATAAAACGATTAATTTTCAAATACTGGCGATGTTGTGAGTCAAACTGCGCAACGTGAACTACCGTGTCTACGATACGTCGTACTACCGGTATTTGAAGCATCACACGGATAAACCGCACCATAATTTCTCGTGGCTGAAGTCTGGAAGGAAAGTGCAGTTAAATACATTTCATGCATTTATCGGTCTGATGGGTCGGTGAGCCAGTGCGATCGCCTGAAATCTCGGAGGTAAGCGTAGTTCTTTCAGAGAACGTACGATTCACCAGAGGAACGGGAGAGCGGTACTTGCGAAGCTTCCCTCCTGTTTTGCCCCCGCGGCGTCCCCCTAATTGGCGTCGAGCAGTCTCGCGGTGTAGGGGGCGTGCATCGACCGGCGCGGCGCCGGCGTCTGCCATCTTGGGCCGCGCTGGACCACGCCTCGTAAGCCGGCAGCGGTGCGACCTCGCCGCCCGTCTGCGCCGTGTCTGGCGAGCGGAGCTGCGAGCGCCGCGCCGCCGCCCGCGGCTAACGGAAAGTGAAACGCCAACGCCGTCCACCTAGCCCTGCCGATATGCGCTGTTCTATCGTCACTCTGCTGCCGACTCAACTACATCTACATCTACATTTATACTCTGCAAGCCACCCAACGGTGTGTGGCGGAGGGCACTTTACGTGCCACTGTCATTACCTCCCTTTCCTGTTCCAGCCGCGTATGGTTCGCGGGAAGAACGACTGTCTGAAAGCCTCTGTGCGCGCTCTAATCTCTCAATTTTACATTCGTGATCTCCTCGGGAGGTATAAGTAGGGGGAAGCAATATATTCGATACCTCATCCAGAAACGCACCCTCTCGAAACCTGGCGAGAAAGCTACACCGCGATGCAGAGCGCCTCTCTTGCAGAGTCTGCCACTCGAGTTTGTTAAACATCTCCGTAACGCTATCACGGTTACCAAATAACCCTGTGACGAAACGCGCCGCTTTTCTTTGGATCTTCTCTATCTTCTCCGTCAACCCGATCTGGTACGGATCCCACACTGATGAGCAATATTCAAGTATAGGTCGAACGAGTGTTTTCTAAGCCACCTCCTTTGTTGATGGGCTACATTTTCTAAGGACTCTCCCAATGAATCTCAACCTGGTACCCGCCTTACCAACAATTAATTTTATATGATCATTCCACTTCAAATCGTTCCGCACGCATACTCCCAGATATTTTACAGAAGTAACTGCTACCAGTGTTTGTTCCGCTATCATATAATCATACAATAAACGATCCTTCTTTCTATGTATTCGCAATACATTACATTTGTCTATGTTAAGAGTCAGTTGCCATTCCCTGCACCAAGTACCTATCCGCTGCAGATCTTCCTGCATTTCGCTACAATTTTCTAATGCTGCAACTTCTCTGTATACTACAGCATCATCCGCGAAAAGCCGCATGGAACTTCCGACAGCAATGGTCCCATAACACTCCCCTGTGGCACGCCAGAGGTTACTTTAACGTCTGTAGACGTCTCTCCGTTGATAACAACATGCTGTGTTCTGTTTGCTAAAAGCTCTTCAATCCAGCCACACAGCTGGTCCGATATTCCGTAGGCTCTTACTTTGTTTATCAGGTGACAGTGCGGAACTGTATCGAACGCCTTCCGGAAGTCAAGAAAAATAGCATCTAGCTGGGAGCCTGTATCTAATATTTTCTGGGTCTCATGAACAAATAAAGCGAGTTGGGTCTCACACGATCGCTGTTTCCGGAATCCATGTTGATTCCTACATCGTAGATTCTGAGTTTCCAAAAACGACATGATACTCGAGCAAAAAACATGTTCTAAAATTCTACAACAGATCGACGTCAAAGATATAGGTCTATAGTTTAGCGCATCTGCTCGACGACCCTTCTTGAAGACTGGGACTACATGTGCTGTTTCCAATCATTTGGAACCTTCCGTTCCTCTAGAGACTTGCGGTACACGGCTGTTAGAAGGCGGGCTCAGCGATTTTGCTACTTCTTACTACCAGATGGCAGTTATAAGAGTCGAGGGACATGAAAGGGAAACTGTAGTTGGGAGGGGAGTGAGACAGGGTTGTAGCCTATCCCCGATGTTATTCAATCTGTATATTGAGCAAGCAGTAAAGGAAACAAAAGAAAAGTTCGGAGTAAGTATTAAAATCCATGGAGTAGAAATAACAACTTTGAGGTTCGCCGATGACATTGTAATTCTGTCAGAAACAGCGAAGGACTTGGAAGAGCAGCTGAACGGAATGGACGGTGTCTTCAAAGGAAAATATAAAATGAACATCAAGAAAAGCAAAACGAGGATAATGGAATGTAGTCGAATTAAGTCGGGTGATGTGAAACTTAAAGTAGTAAAGGAGTTATACTATTTGGGGAGCAAAATAACTGATGATGGTCTACATAGAGAGGATATAAAATGTAGATTGGCAATGGCAAGGAAAGCGTTTCTGAAGAAGAGAAATTTGTTAACATCGAGTGTAGATTTAAGTGTCAGGAAGTGTTTCCTGAAAGTATTTATATAGACTGTTCCCATCTGTGGAAGCGAAACGTGGGCGATCAATAGTTTGGACAAGAATAAAATAGAAGCTTTCGAAATGTGGTGCTACAGAAGAATGCTGAAGATTAGATGGGTAGATCATATAACTAATGAGGAGGTATTGAAAAGGATTGGCGAGAAGAGGAGTTTGTGGCACAACTTGACTACAGGAAGAGATCGGTTGGTAGGACACGTTCTGAGGCATCAGGGGATCACCAATTTAGTATTGGAGGGAAGCGTGGAGGGTAAAAATCGTAGAGGGAGACCTAGAGATGAATACACTAAACAGATTCAGAAGGACGTGGGTTGCAGTAGGTACTGGGAGATGAAGAAGCTTGCACAGAATAGAGTAGCATGGAGAGCTGCATCAAACCAGTCTCAGGACTGAAGATCATAACAACAACAACAACTACCCGGTGGCTGCAGAGATATATTAGGTGGAAAATTCGCCCCTACATCTACATGATCGCCCTGTAGCTTACGATAAGAAAGGAAGAATGAATTGATTGTTGGTGTTAAGAACGATCATCCTCCTTTACGTCCTCTGCATTACTTCAGATGACGTGTCACTGAGCACATTTGTTCTGTGCATGCTGTACACGTGAGGCGCCTAGTTGTTTCCACTGCACTGTGTGGAATACGAAGGTTCTGTTATAGTTCACCAACCTGCTGTCTTCAGGTTGATGTCCCCAGCCCAGAAAACAGCACACAGGCCGTATGTTCTGTATCTTGAGGCTGAAACTAACTTTTAGCGAGGTTCTGTTCCGAAATAATGTATCACTTCTTTGGGATGCCAGTCGCGTATTTTAATATAGCCACACGAGAAGACTACATGATCTTAATACACCACCTTCTGATACAGCAAAGTACATTATCAAACACAACGTTTACTGTTCGCTCTATTTGTGGCACGTGTCTGTGCCTCATGACTACCGGAGTGAATCTTTTAATACTGAATACTGGCAAACACATCCTGCCACAGACAGCATGATTGTACAAAAAAATGGTTCAAATGGCTCTGAGCGCTATGGAACTTAACTTCTGATGTCATCAGTCCCCTAGAACTTAGAACTACGTAAACCTAACTAACCTAAGGACATCACAAACATCCATGCCCGAGGGAAGATCCGAACCTGCGACCGTAGGGGTCGCGCGGTTCCAGACTAGCATGATTGTACATCTCGACTGCCTAATCCAGAGTGACGAACAGCCCGAAACACTTCGCGCGCCATGCCAGAAAAGGCGTGACCCGAACGCTTCCGAAGTGCTTCGTCTGCAATTTCGTCAGTCTTTAGTTTTTGATTTAAATTGTTTTGAATAATTCTAAAATGACTAAATGACTAAAATGATTGATACTCAGCTGTTGAGAGATATTTATATTAAAAAGTGAAGTCATCCCAATGAGTAGTTTAACTAATAATAATAACTATATTTTAATGTTTTGGCGCCCTTGCTCCGAACACAGCAGCCAATCACAGAGCAGTAGTATTATGCAGGCGGTCTTTCTCACGGGAATGGTACCGAATCTAACATCTGTCTCAGGTACCTCACACCACATTTCGTCATCTATGCAGGGTGTTACAAAAAGGTACGGCCAAACTTTCAGGAAACATTCCTCACACACTAATAAAGAAAAGATGTTATGTGGACATGTGTCCGGAAACGCTTAATTTCCATGTTAGAGCTCATTTTAGTTTCGTCAGTATGTTCTTCCACCTACGCACAATGGAGCACGTTATCATGATTTCATACGGGATACTCTACCTGTGCTGCTATAACATGTGCCTTTACAAGTACGACACAACATGTGGTTCATGCACGATGGAGCTCCTGCACATTTCAGGCGAAGTGCTCGTACGCTTCTCAGCAACAGATTCGGTGACCGATAGATTGGGAGAGGCGGACCAATTCCATGGCCTCCACGCTCTCCTGACCTCAACCCTCTCGACTTTCATTTATGGGGGCGTTTGAAAGCTCTTGTCTACGCAACACCGGTACCAAATGTAGAGACTCTTCGTGCTCGTATTGTGGACGGCTGTGGTACAATACGCCATTCTCCAGGGCTGCATCAGCGCATCAGGGATTCCATGCGACGGAGCGTGGATGCGTGTATCCTCGCTAACGGAGGACATTTTGAACATTTCCTGTAACAAAGTGTTTGAAGTCACGCTGGTACGTTCTGTTGCTGTGTGTTTCCATTCCATGATTAATGTGACTTGAAGAGAAGTAATAAAATAAGCTCTAACATGGAAAGTAAGCGTTTCCGGACACATGTCCACATAACATATTTTCTCTCTTTGTGTGTGAGGAATGTTTCCTGAAAGTTTGGCCGTACCTTTTTGTAACACTCTGTATACTTCTTGCATCTCCACTGCTCTGGGAACAGCTTCTTGGAGCCTAATATGATGGCTGACTAAGCCAGAAATATTACAAGCTCAAACCTAGGTTTGAAATGATGTATTGTAAACCACAATCTGTACCGTCACAACTTTATTCACAAGTTTCTATTCCGGCCATTTTTGCCGCAGCTGTATTTCAATACAGTAGTTAAAAACAAAAACGCCTGTACATTAATTTTTTAAATTATCATGTGCACCCAGAGGCGTTTCTCCTTAATTACAATGCATTTTCAGTGGGTGTCAGATCAGCATCTAATTGATTATTTTTAAGCCAAACAGATTTCTCTCAGGTGGCAAACTGGTTGAAAGTCGGCAGTTTTCCTTTTGGTCACTGGTTTCAACATGTAGTATTTTAACCGGCAGTTTTCGTTTTGGTCACTATTTTCAACATATAAGACTTTAACTGGCAGTTAAAGTACTATCTATTGAAAACACTGACCAAAACGAAAACTACCAACTTTCAACCATTTTGCCAACTGAGAGAAAGTTGTTTGACTTAAGAGAAATCAGTGGTACGATGACGGGATAAACATTGATGCTGAAAGAGGTTTCTTCCTCTTTTATACTGTAAGGGTTCCATCCAAAGAACATATTGCCACCAAGAGGGCCAGAATACTCCACTCATCGGGACCTGTGGAGAGGGCCGAGATTTTACTCTCGTGGTCTGATGGTTAAGTAGCACACATCGTATCCTCTACTGGTCTTACCATCGAAATATTACTGACGACAATCCAACCAACGTGTGCTGACTAGGAAGACTACTCAAGCGATTCTCTGTCATGAAAGATCCATCGGCGGCTGCTAAATTCATGCTGCATGTCGGTGACGACAGCGTTCTTACGTTTATTCACGATACGTAAGAACAGCGAATAAACACCAGAGTACCTTTGTTTGCGTGGCTATCTTCCGCAGCACCTGTTAAAATCTGGTACTATTGGTTATCCGTCTGAGCTGACTCCAAACAAACGTATTATAGACGCCTTTTCAGGCTTTTCCAAGTGGCCTCTACATGAAGATTAGAAGGATACATCTCAGCCTCCATAAAACTGTCCAACATATAAAGTTAAAAAACATTTGCAGATAGAATAGTATTTTACCTAAATACATTAATGTACAGGTTAAAAACATTTCTGCCAGTGCATGGAAAACAAAACAAATAGCCCACGAAATTTGGCTAAACAACGAGATCAAGTCTCTTCGTGCCAAAAAGCAAACCCTAAATTAGCGAGGTTGAAAATCGTACATATGCAGTGTTAGAAAAAATGGAAAAAACCTCACAAAATTGCATTCAGCTCAAGACGGATAACCAATGGTAAACGCCAGAGTGTTCAGAGTTTTTTGAAAAATTGCTTCCACTACTGGAAGCCTCGCATTGATTTGACTCTAGTTACCTCACTGGAATACTTGTCTCCCTCTACAACTTAGCCCCCATCCCCCTCTCCCCACTTTTCTCCATTACCAAATTAACTGTATTAACTATTCGTTAGTGTCTCTGGATGTTCCACATCAACCTGTCCGTTCTTTTAGTCAAGTTGTACCACACAGGTCTTTTTCCCTTGACACTGTTCTTTTGCTCTTGATTAGTTATCTTATGTAACCTTCAGCATTCCTCTATAACATCTCATTTCAAAAGCTCCTATTCGCTTTATGTTCACCTGATCTCTGACAGAACTACCAAGTCATCATCAAATGTTAATGCGTTTTTCAACTTGTTTCGCATCTTTAATCCACTCTCCAAATTTCTTCTTGCCTTCCTTTACTCCTTGCTTAATGTACAGATTGTATAATAAGGCAGATTTGGTCCAAGCCTGTCCATTATTTTCATGCACTTTGTTTCTTATAGTTGCAGTCTGCTTTCTGTACAAGTAGCAGCTAACCCTTCGCTAAGTTGCACGAACCGGCATCGCACTTATCTTTCTCTACAGGAATTATAGTGTCACTCTCTTTCACAGAAGCGCTTGCAATTTGAATATGACATAGTTGCGTTTCTGAAAAGTGTGTAGTATGTTTGCTGCGCTGGAATCAACTTGCACTACTGGCCATTAAAATTGTTACATCAGGAAGAAATGCAGATGATAAACGGGTAATCATTGGACAAATATATTATACTAGAACTGACATGTAATTCCATTTTCACGCAATTTTGATGCATAGATCCTTAGAAATCAGTCCCCGGATGGCCGTAATAACGGCCTTGATACGCCAGGGCATTGAGTCAAACCGAGCTTAGATGGTGTGTACAGGTACAGCTGCCCATGCAGCTTCAACACGACACCACAGTTCATCAAGAGTAGTGACTGGCGTATTATGACGAGCCAGTTGCTCGCCACCATTGACCAGACGTTTCCAATTGGCGAGAGATCTGGAGAATGTGCTGGCTAGCGCAGCTGTCGAACGTTTTCTGTATCCAGAAAGGCCCGTACAGGATCTGCAATATGCGGTCGTGCATTATCCTGCTGAAATGTAGGGTTTCGCAGTGATCGAATGAAGGGTAGAGCCACGGGTCGTAACACATCAAAAATGTAACGTCCACTGTTCAGAGTGCCGTCAATGCGAACAAGAGGTGACCGAGACGTGTAACCAATGGCACCCCATACCATCACGCCAGCTGATACGCCAGTATGGGGATGACGAATACACGCTTCCAATGTGCGTTCACCGCGATGTCGCCAAACACGAATGCGACCATCATGTTTCTGTAAGCAGAACCTGGATTCATTCGAAAAAATGACGTTTTGCTATTCGTGCTCCCAGGTTCGTCGCTGAGTACACTATCGCAGGCGCTCCTGTCTGTGATGCAGCGTCAAGGGTAACTGCAGCCATGGTCTCCGAGCTGATAGTCCATGCTGCTGCAAACGTCGTCGAACTGTTCGTGCAGATGGTTGTTGTCTTGCAAAGGTCCCCATCTGTTGACTCAGGGATCGAGACGTGGCTGCACGATCCGTTACAGCCATGCGGATAAGATGCCTGTCATCTCGACTGCTAGTGATACGAGGCCGTTGGGATCCAGCACGGCGTTCCGTATTACCCTCCTGAACCCACCGATTCCATATTCTGCTAACAGTCATTGGATCTCGACCAACGCGAGCAGCAATGTCACGATACGATAAACCGCAATCGCGATAGGCTACAATCCGACCTTTATCAAAGTCGGAAACGTGATGTACGCATTTCTCCTCCTTACACGAGGCATCAGAATAACGTTTCACCAGGCAACGCCGGTCAACTGCTGTTTGTGTATGAGAATTCGGTTGGAAACTTTCATGTGAGCACGTTGTAGGTGTCGCCACCGTCGCCAACCTTGTGTGAATGCTCTGAAAAGCTAATTATTTGCGTATCACAGCATCTTCTTCCTGTCGGTGAAATTTCGCGTCTGTAGCACGTCATCTTCGTGGTGTAGCAATTTTAATGGCCAGTGGTGTATAGTTGAAGAGAAAGTGAAACCAGATAATTGTTCGATGACACGTAGCGGTGTGTAACGGTTTCCTGTTGGATAAACCCAGAAGTGTAAGCCAGGTTTCGTGGAGGAGAAGGTGGTGTGCGGAGCAGTACGGCCTGTCGTGTCGTGAAGTGCGTAGCGAGTTGCATCGCACGTGCTGCTGTGCGCTGGTCTAGCTCCTGACGGCGTAGGCTACCTGCGACACGAGAGGTGTGACCGCGCTGCGGCTGCAGTCTCAATGTAGCACTTTTGAAAATTCCACATTTTCTTTTTCACATCTGCCAGCGTGTTCACAGGTGACGGCTCTAAGTGGTATGAAGATCGCGTGTATCGAAAGCACCGCAGTACTTCCAACTCGTTGAAGTTTTCCCTCCAGGGCAATAACATCCTCGCGAAAATTGCGCCTGACAGATGAAGCCACTTATAAAATCGAAGTGTGTGCGACCTGTAGCGTTATTATCCGACGGTCGCTGTGTGCTCCGCAAATCTTACCAGCATTTGCTGTGTGAAGTACGGTCTAACAGCATTTCACAGATGAGCACATCGTTTGTTATATTGTGCACGAAATTTTTCTCTTAAACTGGCGATGACTTTTTGCACCTGATGGAGTTATACATAATGAAATACTGTGGGAAAGAAGCTGCACAAATATCCACTCACATTTCGATAAGATGTCAGAATGGCGACAGCCGGCCGGTGTGGCCGTGCGGTTCTAAGTGCTTCAGTTTAGAACCGCGTGACCGCTACGGTCGCAGGTTCGAATCCTGCCTCGGGCATGGATGTGTGTGATGTCCTTAGGTTAGTTAGGTTTAAGTAGTTCTAAGTTGTAGGGGACTGATGACCTCGGAAGTTAAGTCCCATAGTGCTCAGAGCCATTTTCCGAATGGTGACATTTGGTAAGTTTCTACAAATGTCCAGAAGATCGCCTTCCTCTAAACTCAGAAAAATGTAAGTTAAATTGTTGATGAAGTACACCAACCAGCCACGAACTGACTTTAGGTTACTTTATTTAAAAAGTACCGTCACCGATTTCGAATTTTTTTCAATTCATCATCAGATGGCTTTTACGTGCTTTCATAAAAAAAATTATACATTAGTTTCCTGTGAGTTTGCAAGAATATATTTAACTGCAAGAAAACTGCAAAAACAAATGCTCCAGATGGACATTTCACGGCAACTTACAGGAAAACAATGTATAAATTGTTTTGATGGAAGCATGAAAAACCCGTCATATGATGAATTGCGAAAAATTCGAAATTGGTAATGGTACTTTTTAAATAAAGCAACCTAAAACCAATTTGTGGCTGGCTGCTGTACATTCTCAACAATTTATTTCATATAACAGCCACGGTCTGCAATTATGTCTTTGACAAAATTACGAAATGTAAATTAATGAAGATGAATCCGGAAAGCAGTCCGATAATGTTCGAGTACAGCATTGGTAGCACGTAGATTAAATATCTATTGGTGACGTTGCAAAGCGACATGAAATGCAACGAACACGTGAGGACCGTAATACGGAAGACGAGTGGACCACTCCGGTTTTCTGGGAGAATTTTAGGAAAGTGTGGTTCAGCTCTAAAGGCGACCGCGAACCGAACACTAGTTTGACCGATTCTTCAGTGCTGATCGAGCGTTTGGGATCCCCAACAGGTCAGATTAAAGGAAGAAATCGAAAGAATCCAGGGGCGTGGTGCTAGATTTGCTACCGGTAGCTTCGATCAACACGCGAGTGTTGCGGAGATGCTTCGTGAATTCAAAAGGAGATCGCTGCAAGACGACGTTCATTTCGCGAAAAACTATTGAGAAAATTTAGAGAACATGCATTTGCGGCTGACTGCACAATGATTCTACTGCCGCCAACGTACATTCCGGGTAAGGACCACAAAGATAAGAGAAATTAGGGCTTGTACAAAGGCAGATAGACAGTCCTTTTTCCCTCGCTCTATTTGTGAGTGAAACAGGAAAAGTATTGCCTAGTAGTGGTACAAGGTACCCTCCGCCAGTGACCGTACGGTGCCTTGCAGAGTATGTAAGGAATCAATTAACAGATAAAAATTACTGGATGCAGAGGTTTGTAAGGATGTGGCATGGAATCATCCCACAGACTCAATCAACGGTAAAACTAATGTCAGACTTATATTTATTGGAAGTGTACTGGGAAAACACAGCGTACGCTATTCATGCTTCCATATCGCTCAAGTGTGTGGGACACATACGAAATAGGAATATTGAAGGTATACAAAGAATAACACAAATGGTCACAGGTGTCAGGGAAGATGGATGCCAACTAACCCGCGGAAGCCTGCTTAAAAAGTTTCAACACCACTCGTAACTGATGAAGTTAGGAGAGAACTACAGGCCCGTACGTAACGCTACCACAAGCGTCGCCAAGACAAGATTAGTCAAATTATTCCGCTCACCGAGTCATTCTTTCCGTGCTCCTTACACGAATGGAACGGTAAGAAAGCCCAATTACGTTGTGCAATGGGAAGTACCTTCTGTCATGCATTTCTTAGTAGACTGCAGAGTTTACCTTGGATGTAGAAACAGGAAAGCTGGGACTTATATTGCACGGTTTGACCTGCCTTGGCACGTAAACCCTGGATAATGTGGTGATACAAGCGCCTTAACTGCGACCAAGTCCATGTCATCATCCCACATCATATTCTCATAAACAGTTGCAAGTAGGTGTTTTTATGAGTTGACTGGTCCCATTTGTGACGTACTGGTATTGTGGGATACCACGTTCTGCGACGCACGCAGTTTTTACATTTTCCAACATTCAAAATAAGTTGAAATGTTACCTGAATATCTGCCAAGCTTTTCTGAGGATAGTACATCATTAGAGATAACTGCTGCGTCTGCAAAACATTCTTTTGGTTACTGTTAATATTGTCCTGCAGGTCATTAATACTTTCGTCCGCCCCCGGTAGCTGAATGGTCAACGTGACGGTTTGTCAGTTCTCTGGGTTCGGGTTCGATTCCCGGCTGGGTCGGGGAATTTTCTCCGCCCAGTGACTGGGTGTTGTGCTGTCATCATCCTCATCGACTGCAGGTCGCCGAAGTGGCGTCAAATTGAAAGACCGGCACCCGGCGAACGGTCTGCCCAACGGGGAACCCTAGCCATACAAATAAATAAAATCAATACTTTAGAGACGGGCGTCAATCACCGTGGTTATGGCATTTGGAATCTGCTTTTAACTGATTTTCCGACGATTATAACGTTGTAACTACACTCCTGGAAATGGAAAAAAGAACACATTGACACCGGTGTGTCAGACCCACCATACTTGCTCCGGACACTGCGAGAGGGCTGTACAAGCAATGATCACACGCACGGCACAGCGGACACACCAGGAACCGCGGTGTTGGCCGTCGAATGGCACTAGCTGCGCAGCATTTGTGCACCGCCGCCGTCAGTGTCAGCCAGTTTGCCGTGGCATACGGAGCTCCATCGCAGTCTTTAGCACTGGTAGCATGCCGCGACAGCGTGGACGTGAACCGTATGTGCAGTTGACGGACTTTGAGCGAGGGCGTATAGTGGGCATGCGGGAGGCCGGGTGGACGTACCGCCGAATTGTTCAACACGTGGGGCGTGAGGTCTCCACAGTACATCGATGTTGTCGCCAGTGGTCGGCGGAAGGTGCACGTCCCCGTCGACCTGGGACCGGACCGCAGCGACGCACGGATGCACGCCAAGACCGTAGGATCCGACGCAGTGCCGTATGGGACCGCACCGCCACTTCCCAGCAAATTAGGGGCACTGTTGCTCCTGGGGTATCGGCGAGGACCATTCTCAACCGTCTCCATGAAGCTGGGCTACGGTCCCGCACACCGTTAGGCCGTCTTCCGCTCACGCCCCAACATCGTGCAGCCCGCCTCCAGTGGTGTCGCGACAGGCGTGAATGGAGGGACGAATGGAGACGTGTCGTCTTCAGCGATGAGAGTCGCTTCTGCCTTGGTGCCAATGATGGTCGTATGCGTGTTTGGCGCCGTGCAGGTGAGCGCCACAATCAGGACTGCATACGACCGAGGCACACAGGGCCAACACCCGGTATCATGGTGTGGGGAGCGATCTCCTACACTGGCCGTACACCACTGGTGATCGTCGAGGGGACACTGAATAGTGCACGGTACATCCAAACCGTCATCGAACCCATCGTTCTACCATTCCTAGACCGGCAAGGGAACTTGCTGTTCCAACAGGACAATGCACGTCCGCATGTATCCCGTGCCACCCAACGTGCTCTAGAAGGTGTAAGTCAACTACCCTGGCCGGCAAGATCTCCGGATCTGTCCCCCATTGAGCATGTTTGGGACTGGATGAAGCGTCGTCTCACGCGGTCTGCACGTCCAGCACGAACGCTGGTCCAACTGAGGCGCCAGGTGGAAATGGCATGGCAAGCCGTTCCACAGGACTACATCCAGCATCTCTACGATCGTGTCCATGGGAGAATAGCAGCCTGCATTGCTGCGAAAGGTGGATATACACTGTACTAGTGCCGACTTAGTGCATGCTCTGTTGCCTGTGTCTACGTGCCTGTGGTTCTGTCAGTGTGATCATGTGATGTATCTGACCCCAGGAATGTGTCAATAAAGTTTCCCCTTCCTGGGACAATGAATTCACGGTGTTCTTATTTCAATTTCCAGGAGTGTGTGGTTTCGTTAAAGGTGGATTACGAGACCGTAAAATTAGCAGATATGCAACAGTTTTATTGAACCATGTTTTGGATCAGAAAGGAAACTGGTACACACCATTCTTACTTATAATTTGCTTGAGTGTGGTATATTTTGAAAAACTCAAGAGCTACATCACAATTTTGACACTGCCGAGAGGTTTCGTTTCGGCAGGTTTTTCCCTTCTCGGTCTTGTCGACAGACGAACTTGGAATGTACGCAACACAGAGCAGCAAAGAACAAGACATTCTGCGTACAGATAGGTCAGAAGTCGACGCTACGTTGTACACAGTGCAGACAGTCTCCATTGTTCTGCGTACAGGGTTACCGGCAGAGGGAAGAAACAGCAATGGCAGCTTCGAACTTTTACGCTCTGCTCGGGCAAGACTCGGGCGACGTCCACCTGAGTAACAGCCATCACTCGATTCGTACGCGGAAGGAGTAATATACAGCATCAACAACGTCCTAGTTTGTGGTACTCCTGATCTGTCATTGACTCTCGGTACAAGATAACATGCTGCTTCCTCTCAATCAAGAAATCCTCAGTTGTCTCACAAATTTCGTGTGATACCCCCGTGATAACACTTCCGCTAATTTTTATTGCTATTTGTTTCCCTTCTAACAATATTACGGTATTTATTTCTTGCGCATGGTGCCCCGCCGGTCCTAGGTCTCTGCTGATGATTATGAAGTCCCATACTCCTTGACAGAGCGTAGGGAAACGATGCGGAAGACACGCACCGCCGTACTAGGCAAGGTCCTAGTGGAAATGGTTTGCCATTGCCTTCCTCCGACCGTAATGGGTATGAATGATGATGAGGAAGACGACACAACAACACCCAGTCATCTCGAGGCAGGTGACCCCGCCGGGAATCGAACCCAGGACCCCGTGCTCGGGAAGCGAGAACGCCACCGCGGGACTACGAGCTACGGTCTTAGGTCTCTGAAGAACGTCTTGCTTCAGGACTGTCAAGCACGGCAGATGAAATAATTCTATATTAAGTACTTGTTTGAGGAAGCGTGAAATTACACTACTGCCCATTAAAATTGCTACACCATGAGGATGACGCGAAATTTAACCGACAGGAAGAAGATGCTGTGATATGCAAATGATCAGCTTTTCAGAGCATTCACACAATGTTGGCGCCGGTGGCGACACCTACAATGTGCTGACATGAGGAACGTTTCCAACCGATTTCTCATGCCTGGTGAAACGTTGTTGTGACGCCTCGTGTACGGAGGACAAATGCGTACCATCACGTTTCCGACTTTGATAAAGGTCGGATTGTAGCCTATCGCGATTGCGGTTTATCGTATCGCGACATTGCTGCTCGCGTTGGTCGAGATCCAATGACTGTTAGCAGAACATGGGATCGGTGGATTCAGGAGGGTAATACGGAACGCCGTGCTGGATCCCAACGGCCTCGTATCACTAGCAACCGAGATGACAGGCATCTTATCCGCATGGCTGTAACGGATCGTGCAGCCACGTCTCGATCCCTGAGTCAACAGATGGGGACGTTTGCAAGACAACAACCATCTGCACGAACAGTTCGACGACGTTTGCAGCAGCATGGACTATCAGCTCGGAGACCATGGCTGCAGTTACCCTTGACGCTGCATCACAGACAGGAGCGCCTGCGATGGTGTACTCAGCGACGAACCTGCGTGCACGAATGTAAAAACGTCATTTTTTCGGATGAATCAAGGTTCTGTTTACAGCATCATGATGGTCGCATCTGTGTTTGGCGACATCGCGGTGAACACACAGAAGCTCTCGGCTCTGAGCACTATGGGACTTAACATCTATGGTCATCAGTCCCCTAGAACTTAGAACTACTTAAACCTAACTAACCTAAGGACATCGCACAACACCCAGTCATCACGAGGCAGAGAAAATCCCTGACATTGGAAGCGTGTATTCGTCATCGCCGTCCTGGCGTATCACCCGACGTGATGGTATGGGGTGCCATTGGTTACACGTCTCGGTCACCACTTGTTCACATTGACGGCACTTTGAACAGTGGACTTTACATTGCAGATGTGTTACGACCCGTTGCTCTACCCTTCATTCGATCCCTGCGAAACCCTACATTTCAGCAGGATAATGCATGACCGCATGTTGCAGGTCCTGTACGGGCCTTTCTGCATACAGAAAATGTTCGACTGCTGCCCTAGCGAGCACATTCTCCAGATCTCTCACCAATTGAAAACGCCTGGTCAATGGTGGCCGAGCAACTGGCTCGTCACAATATGCCTGTCAGTACTCTTGATGAACTGTGGTATCGTGTTGAAGCTGCATGGGCAGCTGTACCTGTACATGCTATCCAAGCTCTGTTTGACTCAATGCTCAGGCGTATCAAGGCCGTTATTACGGTCAGAGGTGGTTGTTGTGGGTACTGATTTCTCAGGATCTATGCACCCAAATTGCGTGAAATTGTAATCACATGTCAGTTCTAGTACAATATATTTGTCCAATGAATACCCGTTTGTCATCTGCATTTCTTCTTAGTGTAGCAATTTTAATGGCAAATAGTGTATTTACCAGCCAGTGGCAACGTTATTACTGCGGCTTGTAATAAAAGCCGTCTTGCGTCAGTGGCGTCACAGAACGACAGTAGACAAAGAACGGTTTCGACTTCGATGCCCGGCGGCGGCGGTGCAGTGGTGCTCGGCGCGGTGAGATATCTGAGGTGGGCCGAGCCGGCGCCGCTGGGAGTACAGTAGTATGCACGCCGGCCGCTGGCGGCGTTGCCACGCCGCGCGCCGCACCACCTCGTCCCCCACCCACGCCTCGGGAGAGGTTCGCGGACCCGCTGCAGCCGCAGTAGCGATCCAGGGGGAACGGCTCTGCTGCTCCGCCGCTGTGCAAAACACTGCAGTCGTCCGCATTATAGGCTGTTCCGTTCGGAGCCACGTCACGAGGAAAGGACAAACGGTTCCCGTAGGCAAGAGTCGGGAGGAAGACCTAGCAAAGAAAGAGCCGTAAGCTTCTGCTGTCTGGAAGGCTCGTTCTGCGCACAACGACTCTTTCCATACAGTGTATGCGAATTGCGTACACTGTCTCGTCGTAAGTATGCGGTTAGCCTTATGTAATGCAGAATTTACCACTGCATGAGAACGAGTATGAGCGCAGTGACGAGCTGAACATGACGTAACTGGTTATCAGCTACTTAAGCATGTAACTACACTGTCGGAAGAAATGCAATACCCACAAAGTGAAACGTCCCCTTAGAACAATTTATACATGACTGTGCTTAAACTGACACTCACTATTTTTAGCGCAACGCAATCTGACTTTCAGAAATCCCTACAAAGGAATGGCCCTGACTAACATTAACCTGTACCTTTCACAAATCACTTGCCTCACAAAAATCTTCGTTACTCGAACTACTGCAATACAGCGAGCGCCACTACTGCCAGCTAAATAAAAGATTCAAACTACTGAAGGCACTAACTACTAGTAGGCATAGTTAGCAAATGAAAGATTTTAATAGAGAACAAACATTGTAGTTACCTTAATAGTCATAATATATATAGCAGTTCATAACATCCATTCTTACTAATATCAAAACTCCGCCATTTCTCTCCCCACATCCACCACTGCTGCCGGCTCACCTCCAACTGCGCAACGCTACGCGCTGTTCACATCCATCTGCCCAACACTACAATGGCAGGCAACAATGCAAACTAGCCACAGACTGCACACAGCACAGCCAGTGATTTTCATACAGAGCGCTACGTAACGTTGCCAATAAGAAAACATAAACAGCCTACTTACATACCCCCCATGCTCCCCACAAAAAATTTTACAAATCGTTTTGGGCAGTCGCCAATAATGATTTGATAAAATTTTTCATAATTACAATAACAAAGAAATCAAATGCACACACTTATTGATACTTTATGTTTTCTTATTGTTGTCGTAAAGGCGAACAGTGGAGACACCCTGTATTAACGTCCACTAGTAGGTGTACGGATACTTTTGATCACACAGTACTCGTATATACAAACAGAGCAGAGGCGAATGAGAACCACACTGATCTGGCTGCTGAAAGCCTAAGACTGTAGAAACAATGAGTGCGTTTATGAAATAACTTTTTTGGTACCAGTCATGGTTTTCTATTTATATTTTGCACGATGCGTTTTGGAAAATAATTCCCATTTTCGTGCGTCTTTTGTGTGTGCTATGCCAAAAAATAAGTGACACATAGAAATAAGTGACATTGTAAATACACATCAGCAAATAATAATCAAGATTATTCAGCTCAATACCTTCTGTGCGAAAGTGTTCATACTGTGTGTATGGCTTATAGCGTCATCTCTGTTGACTATGGGTAAAAATTCTTTGTAACTGTCTTCTATGTATATCTGCATACTGCGCACAGAATATTGGTGTGATGTTTAATATGTGTGAGTTTCTGCACTAGTGGACAACAAGAAAACCAGGAATAGGAGTTGTTTTCAAATTTCGCCAATAGCTGTTTATAAAGTTCGATCGTTAATTAAAAATTGCGCGTGTTTTTATACATTAAAGAAAAGACAACAGAACAGTGCAGCATCTCACACATCGAAAACATCACCAATAAATGGCACAGTAGAAAGAAAACACACTTCAAAATGGAACTCATTTTCCAAAACGCGTCTTCAAAAATATAAATAAAAAGAAAATCGCGATTGGTGGTAGAAAAGCCATTTCGTAAACAAACACATTAGGAATCGCATTAGCGAGATACGGATCGCAAATGGGGAAACCCATTGGTTTAAGCGACTTCGACAAAGGACAGATTTTTTTCGACCCGACTCTTGGGAACGAGCTTCTCAGAAACGGCGAAGCTGATCGGGCGTTCGCGTGCTATTGTAGTGACCCTCAATGGGAAGTGGTTGAAGGACGGTAAAATCACGAGCTGAAGACAAGGTGCTGCACGTCGACTCGTCATCACAGAACGTGGAGGTCAGAGGTTTTCCCGCTCCGTAAACGTCATTTTACGACCGGCTTTCTTGTCTAAGTGACTGTTCAAAACAAGTGAGTCTACAGCAGCGTCCCCAGCACGGAGTCTTGTCAGTTTCGAGTGGCCATTTCCGTTTACATGCCAGCGCCAGAACTGCGTGTGTGGTTAGAGCCGTCTGCTGTGTAGTCCGGCATCTAAACTCTGAAAGTGAGTTCATCAGAGACTAGCTTTTTTTACCAAAAAATAGAAATATAGTAGGAAAATATTGGAACAAGCAATGATAATGGTGTTAACCAATGTCCACAGAAGAATTCTTGGTGGAAGTTCTTGGCAAAGTTCGTGTGTTAAATTCTCTATACGCATGAGAACTGGAAGAATAATGAAAGTTTCACGCAAACATTTCAAAAAATACACATTTATTTGACCGAGAAAATATATACTTGCAAACACATCAAACAATACCCAGAACGCCGTAAATGGCGTCTTTTTGCTTTATCCATTACATCTTGTTTTTTTGGTAAGTGGCAAATGACATCGAAAATTATTTTTCTCATCAAATAACTCTGACCCCTTCACGGTTGAAATAATTTTCATGAAACGCTTTATCTATTCTTATTTTTGCATAGTGTGTGCTTTTTCTCTGTAGTACCTGAATACCTTTTTGGTTTCACTTATTTCGCCTATCTCGTACGAGAAAACCAGCGGGAAGCAAATATCAGGACCTTGTGCAGGTTTTCATTGTGTCACAAAAACAAAGCAAACACAGTGAAGATGAAGTAGACGCAGAAGCACAAAATCAATTTCGATACTAGGAGTGAGCTCGGTCAAAATATGTTAACATCCTGTGTTAGCTGACATCGCAGTAGTCCCTTGTTTCTGCGCATGCGCAGTGAGCAGCATATTCGAAAATTTAGAACTTCAAGCTCTTCACAATCTGTAGATCATTGGCGTCATAATCATATTTGTGTCCTGCTTCGTAACTGATTTACACACGGGTACAAAAGGTGCACGTACTTTGAATGGTCAATTTTCACCAGACGGTCACTTGTGTGAAACGGACTGAAAGCGAGAAATGGCTGAAGTTGTTGAACAGAAGTACGTACTCCTGGGCGAGGCACGGTTGTACCCTAGAATAAATGTTGAGGACACGGTTTATCCTTAAACTGACACAGACAATGCCTCTAGAGTCAAAACAGGGGGCGCACAGATAGGACTCTCGAACGCCATCAGATCTCCGAAGACCGTGACAGATGAACCACTAACACTACCAAAAAAATGGTTCAAATGGCTCTGAGCACTATGGGACTCAACATCTTAGGTCACAAGTCCCCTAGAACTTAGAACTACTTAAACCTAACTAACCTAAGGACATCACACACACCCATGCCCGAGGCAGGATTCGAACCTGCGACAGTAGCAGTCCCGCGGTTCCGGACTGCAGCGCCAGAACCGCTAGACCACCGCGGCCGGCACTAACACTACAGCTCTTAAATATGCACTTATGATACCGTGGTGCCGCTGGACGCAGCCCTCGAGGGGTTTCGTTCTTTTTTCAGCAACGTATTACTTCAGTAGGAAACGGTTCTGTACTCCACAACGGAATCCCACGTCAGGTGGCCGTCAGCCACTCAGAGCAGCGCTTCGCCGCTCATCAATCCTGCACTCGCTGCCTGCGTCGTTCCCAGAATAGCGCGGAGTGCAGCGCGCATTTCGCGTGCCTCGGCCGCTCGCCGGGCAGCAGAGCGCGGCGCTGTCACCATCTGAAGCGTCACCGCGACTTTTTGTGAGCCGTGTGCGGCCGGCAGTCGTGATTTAAAGCGCGGGGCTCCGCTCCGGTGGCGCCGCTCAGTGCCTCCGCCAGTCGACTTGTCACGTCTGGCGCGCACTCCCCCGTCTTGCGCGACAGCCTTTTATCGCTCGATACAGCCCACATATCGGCAGTACGAGACTGTTTCTGGGATACTGGACTTTGGTCGCGGCCACAGATAAGCCGAAAACAGCTCTGTTGACCTCGCGAGAGAAGAGTAACAGTGGAAAATAAAGTCACTTCCTCTGTGACAGATATGTTGTTGTTGTTGTTGTTGTTGTTGTGGTCTTCAGTCCTGAGACTGGTTTGATGCAGCTCTCCATGCTACTCTATCCTGTGCAAGCTGCTTCATTCCCAGTACCTACTGCAGCCTACATCCTTCTGAATCTGTTTAGTGTATTCATCTCTTGGTCTCCCTCTACGGTTTTTACCCTCCACGCTGCCCTCCAATGCTAAATTTGTGATCCCTTAATGCCTCAGAACGTGTCCTACCAACCGGTCCCTTCTTCTTCTCAAGTTGTGCCACAAACTCCTCTTCTCCCCTATTCTATTCAATACCGCCTCATTAGTTACGTGACCTACCCATCTAATCTTCAGCATTCTTCTGTAGCACCACATTTCGAAAGCTTCTATTCACTTCTTGTCCAAACTATTTATCGTCCATGTTTCATTTCCATACATGGCTACACTCCATACAAATACTTTCAGAAACGACTTCCTGACACTTAAATCTACGCTCGATGTTAACAAATTTCTCTTCTTCACAAGCGCTTTTCTTGCCATTGCCAGTCTATATTTTATATCCTCTCTACTTTGACCATCATCAGTTATTTTTCTCCCCAAATAGCAAAACTCCTTTACTACTTTAAGTGTCTCATTTCCTAATCTAATTCCCTCAGCATCACCTGACTTAATTCCACTACATTCCATTATCCTCGTTTTGCTTTTGTTGATGTTCATCTTACACCCTCCATTCAAGGCACTGTCCATTCCGCCCAGCTGCTCTTCCAAGTCCTTTTCTGTCTCTGACAGAATTAGAATGTCATCGGCGAACCTCAAAGTTTTTATTTCTTCTCCATGGATTTTAATACGTACTCTGAATTTTTCTTTTGTTTCCCTTACTGATTGCTCAGTATACAGATTGAATAACATCGGGGAGAGGCTACAACCTTGTCTCACTCCCTTCCCAATCACTGCTTCCCTTTCACGTCCCTCGACGCTTATAACTGCCAGCTGGTGTCTGTACAAATTGTAAAGCCTTTCGCTCCCTGTATTTTACCGCTGCCACCTTCAGAATTTGAGAGAGATATAACTATCGTATATTTGGGGAAGTAGACATTTTCATTGGGTGGGAATGCTGGAGGCAAGGAGCCAAGGAGAAACGTATTATGAACACAGTCTGATTTAAATTAGCTAACGTCTGACGTTTCTAGTAAAACTTGCTACAAGAAATGCATACAGTGCTCCGTCCTCTACTGTTTTCCCATCAAAATTTTTGCCTCCTGTAAAAAGTCACGTACAAATTTTTACATTCACGTACTGTAAATATCACCATACTGGCCGGCCGGAGAGGCCGAGCGGTTAAAGGTCAGTCTGGAACCGCACGACCGCTACTTTCGCAGGTTCGAATCCTGCCTCGGGCATGGATGTGTGTGATGTCCTTAGGTTAGTTAGGTTTAAGTAGTTCTAAGTTCTAGGGGACTTATGACCACAGCAGTTGAGTCCCATAGTGCTCAGAGGCATTTGAACCATTTGAATCATCATACTGTCTTCACGCATGTCAAAACTCGGTTTTCCCATCTTAAGCTTACTTCAAGTTCTGTTTTATTTATGAAGTGTGTTCTGTGCTCATTCTGGAAAGATGGTATTCATGTGCCTCTGCATCTTAGTATTTATAAAATGAAAACAGTATTCATTGATAAAACTAGCGTACAATTTACTTAAGATATGTTTGGCTCTTGTTTACATTTTCTGATGTCCATTTCCTTTTCCTTCGTTTGCTAGCGGCGGCCGAAGTATAAAATACATTCTAAGACAAAAAACGACGTACCACATATTCGAATGGGACAGGAATAGGTAGATGTGATATACATGGACAGACAAATACATGATCACAGTTTTAGAAAAACTGGATGGTTTATTCAAGAGTAGAGCTTCAAAACTTTACCAAGTCAATAACGCGTTGGTCCATCATGCAGTTTTTCCGAGATTGTAATCATTTGTTTGTCTGTACATCTACGTCACATCTACAGACTTCTGTCCCATTCGGATAATTCCTTCGTGGTACATATTTGTTCTTAGAACGTATAATGCTTGTACATACACTTTTCGCTTAATAAAGTCATCAGAAGATGAAAACCAATTACGAAGTGATTTAGACAAGATATCTGTATGGCGCGAAAAATGGCAGTTGACCGTAAATAATGAAAACTATGAGGTCATCCATATGAGTACTAAAAGGAACAATTCAGTTAGGTAGTAGTTAATAGTAGAATTACAATTACGAACAATTTAAACTGGAACGATCACTTAGATAATGACTGCGTTTTATTGGCAGAAAACTTAGAAGTTGCAACAAATCTACTAAAGAGACAGGCTATACCATGCCTGTCTGTCCTCTGCAAAACTACTACTGTGCTCTCCTTACCAAGTAGGATTGACGGAAGAAAAGTTCAAAAACGAGCAACTCATTTTGTATTATCTCGAAATGGGGGAGAGAGTGTCAAGGATATGATACGCAAGTTAGGGTGGCAGTAATTAATACAAAGGTGTTTTTCGTAGCGGGAAGATCTTTTCACGAAATTTCAATCTCGAGCTTTCTCCTCCGAACGTGATAAATATTTTGTTGATACCCAGCTACAAAATGGTTCAAATGGTTCTGAGCACTATGAGACTTAACTTCTGAGGTCATCAGTCCCCTAGAACTTAGAACTACTTAAACCTAACTAACCAAAGGACATCACACACATCCATGCCCGAGGCAGGATTCGAACCTGCGACCGTAGCAGTCACGCGGTTCCAGACTGTAGCGCCTAGAACCGCTCGGCCACCCTGGCCGGCACCCAGCTACAAGGGGAGAAATTATCATTGCGATAAGAGAAACCAGACCTGGCATGGAAAGATTTAAGTGCTCGTTTTCCCCGCGTGCTCCTCGAGAGTGGAACGGTAGAGAAATAGAGTGGAAGTCTTTCGATGGGTCCTTTGCCAGGCACTAAGGGCGAATTGCAGAACAGCCAGGTTGATGTAGATGAGCCCACTTTTTTCCAAATGGTTCAAATGGCTCTAAGCGCTATGGGACTTGACATCTGAGGTCATCAGTCCCCTAGGCATAGAACTACTTAAACCTAACTAACCTAAGGAGACGACAAACATCCATGGCCGAGGCAGGATTCGAACCTGCGACCGTAGCAGCAGCGTGGTTCCGGATTGAAGCGCCCAGAACCACTTTTTTTCACGCTGGATTTGTGTTTTCTTCTTTTCTTTTTTCTTTTCTTTTCATTTCACCTCACTCTTTTGTAAACTTCACAAGTAAAGTGTACTGTTGTTTCACGCGTTCACCCGCAGAAAAACCAATAATAATTTCTACAGACTATAAAAGCTGCTGCGGAGGATAGTCCTCCAAAGTATGTAAAAGTTTGCTAGTAATTTTAATTAGGACCGGAGTTATGTTAACCCTTCTGAAGCAGATAACATTTTGCTCTCTGGAAAACGGTTTCGAGCTTGTCACGTCATATCTTGAAAACTATTGTAATTTCTGAAATCGTTCTTTCCACAGTTTCGTATCGCATTGCATGCCTTGTGTATAAAATTAGAAAAACGGTGTTTTTTGTAATTTTTGCAACATTTTACGCGTAATCGGTATGAAATTTTAAGTCTGTCTCTGACAAACGTCGCGTTTCATGTGTTGTATAGTTTTGTGTAATGTCTCAAAGTACCAGGTAGTTATAACTGAAGCTCAGCTTCTCACAGAGATCCGGTGTCGGCTGTAATTATCTTATGGGGGCAGATATGCTAATGCGGAACCGATTTACGCAGAGGGAGAAAAATGGTTCCAATGCTTGCCACCAGGTGCTAATCTGGCGCTGTGAATGCAAGAAAGACTTATAGAAGTGTTTCCATATGTAATGGATTAGAAATTGGGCGAAGAGAGAAATGGTAAAACCAGTGTGAAAGGCAAACGTTGATTTTATTACTAACCGCCACTTACACAATTTGTTGAATATGAGCACCGGAGACGTCGACGAGATGCTGCACACGTAAAACTAAGAAATCAACAGTTGTTCGCAGCAGCTCCGGTGGAATACGAGCAAAGCGTTCCTGTGTGCTGGTCTTCAGATCAGGTAGAGACCAAACATGCCCCTGTAAACGCGTTCTTTTAGATATCCCCACAGCAAAACGTTACATGGACTAAGATCAGGTGATCTTGCTTGCCATGTACGAGGGTCACTCCAAAAGAAATGCACACTACTTTTTTTTTAATCCATCTTTTATTCTACATGTTTTGAAAGTTTTACAGTGTGTAGATACATCCTTTAGGAGCAATATTTTCATTTCTCCACATAGTTTTCGTTCCTCTCAAATGCATTCGCCATCTTGGAACCAGCACCTGTAAACCCACACGGTAAAATTCTGGACCAACCTGTTTGACAGCGTGCACAAGGGAGTCATCGTCTTCAAACCTTGTTCCACGAAAAGAGTCTTTCAGTTTCGCAAAGAGATGATAGTGACATGGTGCTAGGTCAGGACTGTAAGTTTCTTGCAACAGCAAAAGATCCTGCTTTTGCCGATGTAGTCGAACACGACTCAGTCGAGCTTGAAGTTTTTTCAGTGTCGTCACATATGCATCAGAATTTATGGTGGTTCCACTTGGCATGATGTCCACAAGCAAGAGTCCTTCGGAATCGAAAAACCTATAGCCATAACTTTTCCAGCAGAAGGTGTGGTTTTGAATTTTTTTTTCTTGGGTGAATTTGCATGATGCCACTCCATTAATTGCCTCTTCGTCTCTGGTGAAAAATGATGGAGCCATGTTTCCTCACCTGTCACAATTCTTCCACGAAATTCATCTCCACCATTCCCGTACTGTCCCAAAAGTTCGCTGCATACCGTTTTTCTTGTTTCTTTGTGAGCCACTGTCAACATCTTGGGTACCCACCTGGCACAAACCTTTTTTAACTCCCGCACTTTCAGTATTCTGCAAACACTTCCTTCCCCTATCCCAACGTAGCGTGACAATTCGTTCACTGTGATGCCTCTGTCAGCAGTCACCAATTTGTTAACTCTCTGCACATTGTCTGGAGTGTGTGGAGTACGAGGCCTGCCGCTGCGAGGACAATCCTCAATATTCTCGTGACCGCTTTCATCGCGTAACCTGCTTGCCTACCGACTAACTGTACGGCGGTCGACAGCAGCATCTCCATTCACTTTTTTCAACCTCTTGTGGATGTTTCCCATTGTCTCGTTTTCACAGCACAGGAATTCTATGACAGCACGTTGCTTCTGACGAACGTCAAGTTAGCAGCCATCTTGAAGACATGCTGTGACGGCTCCACTCACGGGAACAGGTTGAACTAAGTTTGAAAACAAGCGGGAAGGATGTATCTACACACTGTAAATCTTTCACACATGCAGAATGGAAACTGTATTTTTACAAAAATAGTGTGCATTTTTTTGGAGTGACCCTCGTATCTGAAAAACCTCTGCAGGTAACATGTAAATGGCTCTGAGCACTATGGGACTTAACATCTATGGTCATCAGTCCCCTAGAACTTAGAACTACTTAAACCTAACTAACCTAAGGACAGCACACAACACCCAGCCGTCACGAGGCAGAGAAAATCCCTGACCCCGCCGGGAATCGAACCCGGGAACCCGCGCGTGGGAAGCGAGAACGCTACCGCACGACCACGAGCTGCGGGCAGGTAACATGTAAATGGAAGGTTGCATTAAGCAGATCTTTCACTCGGCGAGCGACAGGAGGTGGTGCCCCATCTTGCATGAAAACAGTTGCTCTATTCCAAACAGGAATCACATGCTGCACATAACGTGCAGACATCACGGTACACTTAACAGACCTGCGGGTGTATTCTCTGCAAGGAAGAACGACTGAGAATAAAGGTAGTTGTGAATCCACACCACAAAGTCACATACAGCGTGTGCAGTCATTCTTCGTCCACGACACACGGTTTAAAAGTACTCCAAATACGGCAGTCCTGTCTATTCGCTGCACCTGCTAGAGTCAAACGTACCTCGTCGTCCCATAGAATATTGACCGGCCACATGTCATCAAGTTCTATTCGTGCCAGAAGCCGATGGGAAAATTCATAACATTGATGTGAATCGTGATGTTTCAGTTGCGGCTGTGTCTGGAGTTCGTACGGGTACCTGTGTAAAATAGACCGCAAAACTGCCCATACTGTTGACCATGTTTACCATGGGATGGATAATTCTCGCGACACTGCACGAGCACCAGCACTGCCCGGGCCACGGGCTGCGTGGTCATTTACAGCAACTGCCACCTTGTCGATAACTTCCGTCGGGATAGGGCCCCTTCCCATTCCGAGTGCCACACCAAGTTCACCCGTGTTTTGGATTTCGTTATCAACTTGTTTAAACCATTTAATGACATCGGGCCTTTCCCCAGACCTTTCAGTCGACGGTTCTCTTTAGATGCAGCACTATAATTGCTGCCGTTCACAAAAAGCAGCTCTTCTAACAGCGCACGGTCTCTCTTCTCTGTTCATTCACGTTATAAATCGTCAACAAACAGTACACAGCGTCACATTTGCACCTAGTGGCCAAAATTGGAACTTATTTTCCCAGGCTTAAATCAGTTCCGCATGGAAGTACACTACTGGCCATTAAAATTGCTACACCAAGAAGAAATGCAGATGATAAACGGGTATTCATTGGACAAATATATTATACTAGAACTGACATGTGATTACATTTTCACGCAATTTGGGTGCATAGATCCTGAGAAATCAGTACCCAGAAGAACCACCTCTGGCCCTAATAACGGCCTTGATACACCTGGGCATTGAGTCAAACAGAGCTTGGATGGCGTGTACAGGTACAGCTGCCCATGCAGCTTCAACACGATACCACAGTTCATCAAGAGTAGTGACTGGCGTCTTGTGACGAGCCAGTTGCTCGGCCACCATTGACCAGACGTTTTCAATTGGTGAGAGATCTGGAGAATGTGCCGGCCAGGGCAGCAGTCGAACATTTTCTGTATCCAGAAAAGTCTGTACAGAACCTGCAACAAGCGGTCGTGCATTATCCTGCTGAAATGTAGGGTTTCGCAGGGATCGAATGAAGGGTAGAGCCACGGGTCCTAACACATCAAAAATGCAACGTCCACTGTTCAAAGTGCCGTCAATGCGAACAAGAGGTGACCGAGACGTGTAACCATTGGCACCCCATACCATCAACGCCGGGTGATACGCCAGTACGGCGATGACGAATACACGCTTCCAATGTGTGTTCACCGCGATGTCGCCAAACACGGATGTGACCATCATGATGCTGTAAACATAACCTTGATTCATCCGAAGCAATGACGTTTTGCCATTCGTGCGCCCATTTTCGTCGTTGAGTACACCATCGCAGGCGCTCCTGTCTGTGATGCAGCGACAAGGGTAACCGCAGCCATGATCTCCGAGCTGATAGTCCATGCTGCTGCAAACGTCCTCGAACTGTTCGTCCAGATGGTTCTTGTCTTGCAAACGTCCCCATCTGTTGACTCAGGGATCGAGACGTGGCTGCACGATCCGTTACAGCCATGCGGATAAGATGCCTGTCATCTCGACTGCTAGTGATACGAGGCCGTTGGGATCCAGCACGGCGTTCCGTATCACCCTCCTGAACGCACCGATTCCATATTCTGCTAACAGTCACTGAATGTCGACCAACGCGAGCAGCAATGTCGCGATACGATAAACCGCAATCGCGATAGGCTACAATCCGACCTTTATCAAAGCCGGAAACGTGATGGCACGCATTTCTCCACCTTACACGAGGCATCAGAACAACGTTTCACCAGGCAACGCCGGTCAACTGCTGTTCTTGTATGAGAATTCGGTTGGAAACTTTCATGTGAGCACGTTGTAGGTGTCGCCACCGGCGCCAACCTTGTGTGAATGCTCTGAAAAGCTAATCATTTGCATATCACAGCATCTTCTTCATGTCGGTTAAATTTCGCGTCTGTAGCGCATCTTCGTGGTGTAGCAATTTTAGTGGCCAGTAGTGTATTAGCATGTCTATCAAGTTTCGCTGCCACGCGATAGTTGCGGCCCACGCTGAACCCCTGTGAATAGTTGCACTGTGATTATAACAGCGCGGTATGAAAAATAATTGTTCGTAATTTTAATTAGGCTCGAAGTTATGTTTTTCTTGGGGCTAGCATGGAGAGATGCAACATACCAGTCCTCGCAGTGAAGTCCTACACGGTGTATCCTCTTCAGACGATTCTGCCTCTTTGACCTGCTGATACGCGCTCTCACGTGTTGCAAAAGGTGTGCCATTTACCCATTTTAAATGCGAAGTAGTTGTCATCTCCCCGACAGGGAAGCCTATTTAATGAAACAAAGGCATCCTAAGAAGCAGTCGTCCGCCGGTCCCCGCGCTAATGGCGTTAATTCCCGTCGGCGAGACATGGAGGACGGGGGGGAGTCGTGTGGCAGCCCGCTTTGTCTGTCTGGTCCGGCCCGCTTCTCCCACGGCTCTCGGGTGTCTGCCGCTACCTGCAGCGCCGCGCTACCTGGCCAGCCCACACAACAGGGCGCCTAGATCCCTATCACAGCCGCCACACCAGATTACAGCCTCACTTTCCGTCCACGTCCAAATCGGAAACCCTGTTCTACATTTACGACGACACACGACGCTGTGACAAGTTAACGACTGCCACGCCTTGACAGCTGCGCACTGTACCGTGATACGTTTCGGCAAAAAATTCGAGCCCACAATTATCAGTTTCTCAAACCCATATCTGTCGTGGCTATACATACGACGGTCACTCCAAAAGAAATGCACACCATTTTTGTAAAAATACAGTTTTCATTCTGCATATGTGAAAGACTTAGAGACTTAGAAAAAGCTTTTGACAATGTTGACTGGACTACTCTCTTTCAAATTCTGAAGGTGGCAGGAGTAAAATACAGGGAGCGAAAGGCTATTTACAGTTTGTACAGAAACCAGATAGCAGTTATAAGAGTCGAGGGACATGAAAGGGAATCAGTGATTGGGAAGGGAGTAAGATAGGGTTGTAGCCTCTCCCCGATGTTATTCAATCTGTATATTGAGCAAGCGGTGAAGGAAACAAAAGAAAAATTCGGAGTAGGTATTAAAATCCATAGGGAAGAAATAAAAACTTAGAGGTTTGCCGATGACACTGTAATTCTGCCAGAGACAGCAAAGGACTTGGAAGAGCAGCTGGGCGGAATGGACAGTGCCTTGAAAGGAGGATATGAGATGAACATCAACAAAAGCAAAACGAAGGTAATGGAATGTAGTCGAATAAATCGGGTGATGCTGAGGGAATTAGATTAGGAAATGAGACACTTAAAGTAGTAAAGGATTTTTGCTATTTGGGGAGCAAAATAACTGATGATGGTCGAAGTAGAGAGGATATAAAATGTAGACTGGCAGTGGCAAGGAAAGCGTTTCTGAAGAAGAGAAATTTGTTAACATCGAGTACAGATTTAAGTGTCAGGTAGTCGTTTCTGAAAGTATTTGTATGGAGTGTAGCCATGTATGGAAGTGAAAAATGGATGATAAATAGTTTGGACAAGAAGAGAATAGAAGATTTCGAAATGTGGTGTTACAGAAGAATGTTGAAGATTAATTGGGTAGATTACATAACTAATGACGAGGTATTGAATAGGATTGGGGAGAAGAGAAGTTTGTGGCACAACTTGACTAGAAGAAGGGATCGGTAGGTAGGACATGTTTTGAGGCATCAAGGGATCACAAATTTAGCATTGGAGGGCAGTGTGGAGGGTAAAAATCGTAGAGGGAGACCAAGAGATGAATACACTAAGCAGATTCAGAAGGACGTAGGTTGCAGTAGGTACCGGGAGATGGAGAAGCTTGCACAGGATAGAGTAGCATGGAGAGCTGCATCAAACCAGTCTCAGGACTAAAGACCACAACAACAACAACATCTGAAAGTTTTACAGTGTGTAGATATATCCTTCCAGCTTGTTTCCAAACTTAGTTCAACCTGTTCCTGTGAGTGGCGCCGTCACAGCATGTCTTCAAGATGGCTACTACACTTGACGTTCGTCAGAAGCCACGTGCTGTCATAGAATTCCTTTCAAACACGTAGAATAAAAGATGGATTTAAAAAAAAATAGCGTGCACTTCTTTTGGAGTGACCCTTGTACAATGTTTTCGATTCGATCTGAAACCTTTATTTATTAATATTCGAGTACCAGATACTACAGAGATCATAGGGGAGATAGTTGCTCGAGATGCGTGTGACATGATCGAATTATGTCTATGAGCAAGCCGTTTTAGATATAAAAGAAAATTTTATGAAGAATCTGACGGTGTTCCAACGGGTTGACCTTTGTCGCCAGTAGGAACAGACATTTTTGGAGCATTTTGGACAACAGGCATTAAGTAACGCGCCAATTAACTCTTCTTGTTGGCTCCACTATGTGGATGACTGATTCTTTAGAGTGCCCCAGGAGGAATGGTCAATATTCAGGGATATGACACGATCGATCATTCAAAGCAAAAATATCTATTAAACATAGGCTCCAAAATGCGTACCTCAAGAACTTGCAGTAGAAGATTTTTGTTGCACAGTGTCGGAACTAAAGAAGAGCTATGAGCACTTCTTCCGGCTTCTAAAATGTATATCTTAAGAACTAACAACACTTGTTTAGTAGAAGAATGTTTCACAGTGGCGAATATGAACGAGTGTTCATAGCTCTCAAGGGCTGCGCTTTAGACTGACTGTTTACGGGAATTTTTTTTTCTTTTTTAGTCCATACTACCACATATCAAAATATGGAAAGCAAAGAGCTTGCACAAGAAGAGATCTGTTTCGCAGTGTCGAAGATGAAGTGCTCATAGCTTTTAAGGAATGCCTTTTAGAGCCCATTTTTACTAGATTTTCTTGCTTAGAGTGATCTTTCCCGTCGTATACCTGAATATTGACCAGCCCTCCTAGGGTACCTTGTGGAAGAGTTTCATAGATTTCACGGTTTCTTACATGAGAATCATCACAAAATCAACTTCACCTTGAAGGTAGAGAGTGAGGTCAGTCTCCCGTTCGTAGCTGTGTTGGTGTAAAGAAGATCTGGCAACACTCTAGGACACAGTTAAACAAATTCGTGTGTAGAAAGCCTACAAGTAGCTCCATCACCTAGCCCAGAAGCAAGCAGTTCTCGACACTCTGTCTTCATGTGCTTTCCGTATCAGTGACAATAACAGCATGGTATCGGGATTGGGATTCTTGCAGAAGACAATGAAAGCCAGCGGCTACGATGGCTTGTCCAAAGACAGGGCTTCCGAACGTAATTTTGTTATGTTAATAAGAAGGAAGAGGAGCCGTCTGTTAGGTAACTGTTCGTTTCTCGAGTTACTGATCACATACTTGACTTGAACTGACTGTACCTGCCGTGACGTGACGGACAGTGCGAATACACCCTCACGTGACGTTGCCGTCATGTCACGTGCCAACTTAACCATTATCAGAAAAATACCGAGACCTTAGCACTGTATTGGAATATGTACACCGGTAACAGTTCACACACCGCCTACAACCGGCTCCTGGCATCTCCCGCCGTTCGCAACGAAACAGGAACACAGTTTACAGTCAACATGGAAAGAACCACACGAAAACATCACTCTCGTACTTTCACAGTATCAAATAGGGGCACTCCGGCCAATGACGCCAAACGCTCATTTCCATCTAAATTACTAGTCTCAATGAAAATATCGCTAAGTTCATATCGTTCAGTTAAATATCAACTTGCATCTTAGAGTGTGAAGACATCCTAAATGGCAACACTCTCTTACTAAAATTGCAAACCCGTTGAGCACTCCTTACCCACGCTCTAGCCAGTAATACTCCCGAATCAGCACTTGCAGTCCGGAGAGCCCACGATTTCAATGATGATGATGATGATGATGATGTTTGGTTTGTGGGGCGCGCAACAGCGCGGTTATCAGCGCCCGTACAATTTCCCAACCTTTGCGCAGTCCAATTTCGCCACTTTCCTGGATGATGATGAAATGATGAGGACAACACAAACACAAACACCCAGTCATATCGAGGCAGGTGAAAATCCCTGACCCCGCCGGGAATCGAACCCGGGACCCCGTGCTCGGGAAGCGAGAACGCTACCGCGAGACCACAAGCGGCGGACGCGATTTCAATGTCTAGGAGGAATTTCTTTATTATGGCACCAGCATCGGAGTTCTAAACTGTCTATTGAATCATTTTTATAGTTTCAAATGGCAGTGAAGGCCAGTTTTCAACTTGATCAGTGGATTACATTAGAATTCGGGGGCTGTCGCAGATGTCCTCTTCTGTTAATACGTAAATCGTGTTAATAATATATTGACACAATCGGATTGACATGAGAACAGGACTGGAAAACACATAAATGAAAATCGATAAAAAATTCCCTAAGTAAAAGGTAAACAAAATGTTGTTGGGGTACCGGGTGGTTATAATTAAAGTACAGCCACTCACGGAGGTCCAGTGTCGGCTGTAATTGTCGTATGGAGCGAAACTTGGTAGATATGCTAATGCGTTAAGGCGGAACCAGTTTACGCTGGAAAACAAATTAGTTTGCAATTTTGGTCACCAGGTGAAAATCTGGCACTGCACACGACAGGGTGACATCCACACTGTTACTGAACAGTCATAAAGGTTTATGATAAAATCTAAATTATGCCTTTTTCACTTGTTTGTCCCTTTTCTGTCCATGTCGAGTTTCTAACCCATTATATGTGGGAACATTTCTATACGTCTTTCTTGGAATTACAGCGCCAGATTTGCACTTGTTGGCCAAAATGGGAACTATTTTTTTTTTTACAGCGTAAAAATCGGTTCCACATTAATGCATCAGAATATCTATCAGGTTTCGCTGCCATACCATAATTCTAGCTCACACTGGACATTTGTGACTAGCTGCATTTTAATTATAACCACCCGCTATATAACAAATGAATCAATTTTGTTAGTAGAATAGAAATTTGGAATCGGAATTTTGTCAACGCAAGTTGACTTCAAAGTTGTTGGTACATTTTAACAATGATTCAAATAATTAATAGATGATAATTGAAACATTGTCTTCTAAATGAAGAATTGAAACCTCGTAGGAGGTAACTATGGTTCCTCCAATGCTTCAGAATGCAGTTTGCGTGTCAATCATTCTCAGAAAGCACGGAAATCTTTGTGGTTTATGTAAACGCCGCCTTTTTCTTGCTGTACTCTAATGTTTGTTCCAGATATGCCTCGCCTTTTACTTTAAGGCATCTGCAGTGCAATCTAGAATGATATAGTTTTGTTTTGATATCGATATTTGTAGATTATAAGAGAGTTCACGTCTTGCTCTTTACTTAAATAAGTGATTCCTAATAGTTACTCGAGTTTTTGCCTGGCGTCTGCGTTTACTCTCATCTGATCACATACTGGAAGTCGCACTATAACTTCATTTATGAAACATAGGAACATTTTCATGTTACCGTCTTTTTTATTCACGATTTTCATATTTTCGCGCTAATTGCTGTAGCTATTAGTGTGACCTCCAGCACGTGACCAGAAACGCGAATAACTGTAAGTAATCACTTATTTATGTCAAAAGCAAGACGTGAACTGTTTTATAATCTACAAATATAGGTATCAAAACAAAACTGTATCGTTCTAGATTCCACTGAAGATACCTTAAAATAAAAGGCGTAACGTGTCTGGAACAAATATTACAGCGCTGCAAGAAAAAGGCGGTTTTTATTTAGAAAAGGAATATATTTGTGGGATTAGTTCATAGCAGCGAATCTCCACAGATCCTACTATGTCACAGTGAATAAGAAGTGGTTCTGAATTGTAATGAAAGTTTAGTAATTTCTAAACAGGAAACCAAATGCAGAAACTTGACTAATACGAAATGGTTCAAATGGCTCTGAGTACTATGGGACTCAACATCTGTGGTCATCAGTCCCCTAGAACTTAAAACTACTTAAACCTAACTAACCTAAGGACATCACACACATCCATGCCCGAGGCAGCATTCGAACCGGCGACCGTAGCAGTCGCGCGGTTCCGGACTGAGCGCCTTAACCGCGAGACCACCGCGGCCGGCGACTAATACGACGAAAGCTGATAAAATGAACGTAAATAACTGATACATGGAAAGACGGATAATTTAATTCAACTTTATATTGTACCCGAATGTGTATGTTATGTTACATCTGGACCAATTTTTACTAGGTGAAGAACATTGGTTCTGTCTTGCTTTGTGTTGGTGGGGTTTTTTCTGTGATGAGACTGCACTAGAATAATTTTACGAAATAAGGTTAGATAATTTTGGAAACAATGGAAAACGTCAACAATGCCTCTTAAAGAAGTACTTCACGATTGCTTTAATTAAAAAGTTACGATAAAAAAACAGTTTTCACCGGTCAAGCTTTCAATTACGTCATTCACTAGATGTTTCACAGAGAGTAAAGAACGTACAGAATGGGAAAAATGAAAGAGAATCGCAAAATATTTATAATACTGGTGCAGAACTGACCGTTGTTAATGAACACCGGAACTGCCCATCACGGAAAATGGTAAAAACCGTGATTTCGATATGCCAGCCTGGTCGTATGTTTGCGCATGCGCGTCTCTCACATCATGCTCTGTCCTGAGTAATTCGCTTTTCAAATGGTTCAAATGGCTCTGAGCACTATGGGACTAAACATCTTAGGTCATAAGTCCCCTAGAACTTAGAACTACTTAAACCTAACTAACCTAAGGACATCACACACACCCATGCCCGAGGCAGGATTCGAACCTGCGACCGTAGCAAATTCGCTTTTCCCTTGCGCTTGAATGAATGAGAGGGGCAGACAAGTTTAATGATAAGTTCAATGCAACACAAAATGGTGCTCGCCATGAAACAGCTCGCGTTCACTGTCGAATGTTATGCGAAGCACAATTCGCGAAAGACGTTTGCACAACTGTTTGCGCGAGAGTCTACGACTGCAAGTGTTTTGGCAAAACCACCAGCAAAAGCAATGCATAGTGGCAAAATCGCACGAAACGGGCTCTGTAGCGACCAAAGTCGTAACTATCAGAAAAGAGATCGAAAAACGGGAAACATTGCTAGAGTGAAGGAAAGCCTTGAACAAGGTACGACGAAATGTCATCGCCATTCGTCTGTGCACCTGAGAGTTACAGAGGTCGTCGTGTCGAATTAGTATAAAATTGTTCTTGTATCTGAATCATTACAGATCTACTGCTGTGTGTGAGTTAAAGCGGACAGTCTAACTTTGGCATGTTGAGTTCTGCCGGTGGTTTCTGAGTGAAGTGGAATCAGGAGTTTCAGAGGCTCAGTTTTTCATTTTTTCAGAGGAGGCCTGTTCAGCCTACCACTGTACGTGAATTTAGAGAACATGCACCATTGTTGTTGTTGTTGTTGTTGTGGTCTTCAGTCCTGAGACTGGTTTGATGCAGCTCTCCATGCTACTCTATCCTGTGCAAGCTTCTTCATCTCCCAGTACCTACTGCAACCTACATCCTTCTGAATCTGCTTAGTGTATTCATCTCTTGGTCTCCCCCTACGATTTTTACCCTCCACGTCGCCCTCCAATACTAAATTGGTGATCCCTTGATGCCTCAGAACATGTCCTACCAACCGATCCCTTCTTCTGGTCAAGTTGTGCCACGAACTTCTCTTCTCCCCAATAATTTCTTTTATTTCATCATACATTTCTTCAATTTCTTCGTCATCTGCAGAGCTAGTTGGCATATAAACTTGTACTACTGTAGTAGGTGTGGGCTTCGTATCTATCTTGGCCACAATAATGCGTTCACTATGCTGTTTGTAGTAGCTTACCCTCATTCCTATTTTCCTATTCATTATTAAACCTACTCCTGCATTACCCCTATTTGACTTTGTGTTTATAACCCTGTAGTCACCTGACCAAAAGTCTTGTTCCTCCTGCCACCGAACTTCACTAATTCCCACTATATCTAACTTTAACCTATCCATTTCCCTTTTTAAATTTTCTAACCTACCTGCCCGATTAAGGGATCTGTCATTCCACGCTCCGATCCGTAGAACGCCAGTTTTCTTTCTCCTGATAACGACATCCTCTTGAGTAGTCCCCGCCCGGAGATCCTAATGGGGGACTATTTTACCTCCGGAATATTTTACCCAAGAGGACGCCATCATCATTTAATCATACAGTAAAGCTGCATGCCCTCGGGAAAAATTACGGCCGTAGTTTCCCCTTGCTTTCAGCCGTTCGCAGTACCAGCACAGCAAGGCCGTTTTGGTTATTGTTACAAGGCCAGATCAGTCAATCATCCAGACTGTTGCCCTTGCAACTACTGAAAAGGCTGCTGCCCCTCTTCAGGAACCACACGTTTGTCTGGCCTCTCAACAGATACCCCTCCGCTGTGGTTGTACCTACGGTACGGCTATCTGTATCGCTGAGACACGCAAGCCTCCCCACCAACGGCAAGGTCCATGGTTCGTGGGGGGGACATGCACCATTATGCATCAGAAAATCTCCAACAGCACTCTGCCGTTGCGTAATCTCAAGATTGCTGTTTGGTGTGTGACGTCTGGTGCCGCCATCGTAACACAATTCTTTCACCGATCCGTGAGTACTAGTCGGTGTGTCGCGAAACTATTTAATCCGTGACTGCATCAGTTCACAGAAGATGAACGACTGTATGGAAATTTTTACCAAGAGGAGAGGTTCTAGGCGCTATAGTCTGGAACCGCGCGACCACTACTGTTGCAGGTTCGAATCCTGCCGCGGGCATGAATATGTGATGTCCTTAGGTTAGTTAGGTTTAAGTAGTTCTAAGTTCTAGGGGACTGATGACCTCAGAAGTTAAGTCCCACAGTGCTCAGAGCCATTTAAACTACATGAGGTGTTCGGTGAGTAGAGGATAATCAGCGAAGGCGTTGCAATCTCCTGGCCACTTCGAATGCCTGATCTCTATGATTTTTATTGCTGGTATCCCTCAGGCAGAGTTGCTATGCGGGTGTCACACTTTGATAAATCGAGCCCAGCGATGCATCGACATCAACGGCCGTCATTTCCAGTATCTTCTGTGATGTTCATTAAAATTCCGGGTCACTTTTATTTTGTCCAATTTACTTTGTTTTTGGAAGAATAATGTGAAAACATGCAGTTACTTTTCACCACCACAGGAGCGATACAGTGTGTAATAAACGACTATCATGCAGAGAAGTGCACTTTTTCTTTCATTTTATTGCTGTCAGTTGTTCAGCTGACAGAAAGTAACATATTTGTTACCTACGGTTGCCAGTGTTTCCTCTACGGGCCACCCATTAGATTTATAGTTTGGTTTCCGGCCTCTGAATAAGACACGTTTCTTTATTGCGTACTAATGCGTTTGGCAGTTCAGTGAAAATCGCTGTAGCCTCTTCTGTGATACCTCAACCCGCGAAGTATCACACGGCTGCCACATCTGCCAATCCTACTGCTATTTGTTCGCGTTGCATTAAAAACTCTTTACTACGTCGCTGGATAAGCAAAGTTTGACTTTACTGCACAGCCTTCGCTTTGGAATGTTTGTGATTGTTTACCATTCCGATCCAGCGTTCCTACAAGTCAGCCTACAGGGAGCAAAAAGAAAAACCAGGGATGAAACGATGTCCTGGGCAGAAAGCGTAAACAGATGACGGCGAGGAAAACAGGAGATGAAGTCCCAGTAAAACCTGGCGCATTTCCCGTAGCTGCCTCGAAGCGTGCTGGAAATAAAGTAAGATGTCTCTCGAACTGGCCCGTTGAAAATGTCCTCCGCAGATGGGGACGAAACGCCGGCTTTTAAAGTGAAATCCATTCGACCAGGCCATAATAGCCTGGAAAATTTTATTAATTGCGAAATTTCTGGCCGTGAAAGTTTACATTTTACAATTACCTCTTGCACCTCAGTCGTGTGACCGGAAGGGTCTCACAGAAGATCTGTAGAGTGGGAAATGGAAACATGGTGAGTTTACGGGTCTAGTCATGCATCAATCATACTTATATATGTAACAATTAGAAAAATAATTTACGTTCTTGTGGGTCCGCAGCGTGATATAAGTCTCACATACAGAATCCGCTGTTTCAATTTAATTTCTTTGTTGCAATAAGCGTATTTCGGCTTATGTTGTCATTGTATGGTTCATTTTTTTGTATTTACATGTTATGGCTATATGGTGTGTGTGTATACGTTGGTACTTACTTCTATTTATCCTTGCAGTCCCTGATTTTGTGATCTTTGTTTGTAACTTAGCTAATTTATAACAGTCGTTGGTCGCTTTTCACATCATTGATGCTGACCAAGGTATTTTAGTTTATGTGTTAATGAATTTCTGACAGCGTATTTGACAGCTGCATCAACTGTGATATACGGTTACAAAGTTGCTTGATGTAGTCTATGAAATTATTTTATTCATCCTTTAATCTTTTCTGCTAATTCTATCTTTAGGTATGAAATGTTTCCATTATGTCTATGTTTATCCGTCATCGTTACTTAAGATTTCAATAAAATTTTCCATACAGTCTTTACCAAAAAAAAAAAGTTCAAATGGCTCTGAGCACTATGGGACTTAACATCTGAGATCATCAGTCCCCACGAACTTAGAACTACTTAAACCTAACTAACCTAAGGACATCACACACATCCTTGCCCGAGGCAGGATTCGAACCTGCAACCGTAGCGGTCGCGCGGTTTCTGACTGAAGCGCCAAGAACCGCTCGGCCACACTGGCCGGCTCAGTCTTTACCACAATGTCTGTTTGTCCGTTTAGTATGTTCTGTGGTCGCTTGAACGCGCGCACATATATTTCTATTTCTTCAAGAACGTTCATCGCAGGTCCTTTTGGTATCACGTCCAGGATTTTAATTGCTTATTCAATACGTTCTGCTTTGCGGTTCCCGGATTTTATGTGTTTCAAAAAAGTAGAAACATTGCTCTCGTAATCTCTAGTGTGCTCTCGATATCTAATGTCAAAAATTTCGACGTCACGAAGACATTTCAGAGGCAAAGGTAACATTTGCAGCAAAGATTAAACGGTGGCCGGCCTGGGTGGTCGAACTGTTCTAGGCGCTACAGTCCGGAACCGCGCGACCACTGCGGTCCCAGGTTCGAATCCTGCCTCGGGCATGGATGTGTGTGATGTTCTTAGGTTAGTTAGGTTTAAGTAGTTCTAAGTTCTAGGGGACTGATGGTCTCAGATGTTAAGTCCCATAGTGCTCAGAGCCATTTGAACCATTAAACGGTGATCTAGTCAATTTCATAGGCTATATAAAGCACCTTTGTAAC
This sequence comes from Schistocerca cancellata, assembly GCF_023864275.1. Lineage (NCBI taxonomy): Eukaryota > Metazoa > Arthropoda > Insecta > Orthoptera > Acrididae > Schistocerca > Schistocerca cancellata. The sequence continues at coordinate 78,672,364 of NC_064630.1, read as the reverse complement.
CATATAGCACCGTTAGTGCAACTGTCAAATACGCTGTCAGAAATTCGTTAACATACAACTATGAACCAAAACATCTTGGACATCATCTACTGATGTGAAGAAGGACCAATAAGCTATCACATATTCACTAAAATACAAACATAGATCACAAAATCCAAGACAGCAATTTAATAAGCGATAGTACCCACCGATGTGATACAGGTCTCAAGAATAACTAGACGTAAGTTAACAACGTATACACACGCGAAATAACCATGTAGGGGGAGCAGTAAATACAAAAAACGTTAAGCAATTGATGGTCAAATCCTGTTTTTCGCAGATAGTTTGACAATGGCAAATGAAACCGAAATAGGCCTATCGCAGTAGAGAAATTCAGTAGAAGCGACAGTCTTGGATGTAATGAGGAAAAAATAAAGCTTTGAAAGGGAATGAATCCTTTATAAGAGGCGTTTTTTTAAGTAAGTACCGTTTTGAAATTAAAAAAAGACGTGCTAAGATATCTCAATAATTTTATTTTTATATGAAAGCCTGTACCTTAATCTACGCACTGACGCCATTACAGTCTGATTCTTCCTTGTTTACGTTGTGTACTGAGTGTTTAAAATGCCTCCGATAATCGTGAGTCCCGCCGACTGTGAAGTACGGGCTGTTATAAGATTTCTTAGTGCTAAAGGTCTAAAAGTAATCGATATTCATCGTGAGATCTGTGCAGTTTACGGAGAAAACATTATAAGTGATGGAATGGTAAGAAAGTGGGTAAGAGCATTTAAAGATGGCCGCACAAAGGTACATGATGAACAACGGAATGGGCGTCCTTCGGTCGTTAATGAAAGTTTGGTGCAGAAAGTGGACAGTAAGGTGAGAGAAAACAGACGCTTTACGATTTCCTCCTTGCGGGTGACTTTCCTAATTTTTCTCGTAGTGTTTTGTATGGAACTGTGACCGAGCACTTGAATTACCGAAAATTGTGCGCACGTTGGGTACCGAAAATGTTGGCGGATGTGCACAAAACCAAACGTTTAGACAGTGCACTGACTTTCCTTGAGCGGTACCACAACGACGGTGAAGATTTCTTAAGCCAAATTGTTACGGGCGATGAAACATGAGTGACCTACGTCACACCAGAATCAAAGCAAACAGTCCATGGAAGTTGAGCAAGGGCATCGTTTTGCTGCAAGACAATGCCCATCCGCATGTGGCGAATCAGACCAAAAATCTCATCACATCTTTTCGATGGGAAACTCTAGATCATCCTCCGTACAGCCCCGATCTTGCGCCCAGTGACTACCATCTGTTCCTGCATTTGAAGAAACACCTGGGTGGTCAGCGTCTTCAAGACGATGACGAAGTCAAAAAACTGGTGACGCAGTGGTTAACAAGTCAGGCGGCAGACTTCTATGAGGAGGGCATTCAAAAACTGGTACAACGCTATGACAAGTGGCTCAATATTGACGGAAATTATGTAGAAAAGTAGATTAAGGTACAGGCTTTCATGTAAAAATCAAATTATTAAGATATCTTAGCACGTCTTCTTTTATTTTCAAAACGGTACTTACTTAAAAACACGCCTCGTAGATCAAGTTTCCCTGAACCATGTTCCTACAGGGTGTTTCAAAAATGACCGGTATATTTGAAACGGCAATACAAACTAAACGAGCAGCGATAGAAATACACCGTTTATTGCAATATGCTTGGGACAACAGTACATTTTCAGGCAGACAAACTTTCGAAATTACAGTAGTTACAATTGTCAACAACAGATGGCCCTGCGGTCTGGGAAACTCTATAGTACGATATTTTCCACATATCCACCATGCGTAGCAATAATATGGCGTAGTCTCTGAATGAAATTACCCGAAACCTCTGACAACGTGTCTGGCGGAATGGCTTCACATGCAGATGAGATGTACTGCTTCAGCTGTTCAATTGTTTCTGGATTCTGGCGGTACACCTGGTCTTTCAAGTGTCCCCACAGAAAGAAGTCACAGGGGTTCATGTCTGGCGAATAGGGAGGCCAATCCACGCCGCCTCCTGTATGTTTCGGATAGCCCAAAGCAATCACACGATCATCGAAATATTCATTCAGGAAATTAAAGACGTCGGCCGTGCGATGTGGCCGGGCACCATCTTGCATAAACCACGAGTTGTTCGCAGTGTCGTCTAAGGCAGTTTGTACCGCCACAAATTCACGAAGAATGTCCAGATAGCGTGATGCAGTAATCGTTTCGGATCTGAAAAATGGGCCAATGATTCCTTTGGATGAAATGGCGGCCCAGACCAGTACTTTTTGAGGATGCAGGGACGATGGGACTGCAACATGGGGCTTTTCGGTTCCCCATATGCGCCAGTTCTGTTTATTGACGAAGCCGTCCAGGTAAAAATAAGCTTCGTCAGTAAACCAAATGCTGCCCACATGCATATCGCCGTCATCAATCCTGTGCACTATATCGTTAGCGAATGTCTCTCGTGCAGCAATGGTAGCGGCGCTGAGGGGTTGCCGCGTTTGAATTTTGTATGGGTAGAGGTGTAAACTCTGGCGCATGAGACGATACGTGGACGTTGGCGTCATTTGGACCGCAGCTGCAACACGGCGAACGGAAACCCGAGGCCGCTGTTGGATCACCTGCTGCACTAGCTGCGCGTTGCCCTCTGTGGTTGCCGTACGCGGTCGCCCTACCTTTCCAGCACGTTCATCCGTCACGTTCCCAGTCCGTTGAAATTTTTCAAACAGATCCTTTATTGTATCGCTTTTCGGTCCTTTGGTTACATTAAACCTCCGTTGAAAACTTCGTCTTGTTGCAGCAGCACTGTGTTCTAGGCGGTGGAATTCCAACACCAGAAAAATCCTCTATTCTAAGGAAGAAACCATGTTGTCCACAGCACACTTGCACGTTGTGAACAGCACACGCTTACAGCAGAAAGACGACGTACAGAATGGCGCACCCCCAGACTGCGTTGTCTTCTATATCTTTCACATCACTTGCAGCGCCATCTGTTGTTGAAAATTGTAACTACTGTAATTTCGAAAGTTTGTCCGCCTGAAAATGTACTGTTGTCCCAAGCATATTGCAACAAACGGTGTATTTCTATCGCTGCTCGTTTAGTTTTTATTGCCGTTTCAAATATACCGATCATTTTTGAAACACCCTGTAGTCTCTTGTTAAAACAGCGATAGTATAACAACCAAATGTATAGAAACGCTTTTCGAACGTTTCTGTTGTCCGCAATATCAGTAGCCTGTATTGTCGCTTTTACCTGTTAGAAGCGTGCTGCAGGACAGCAACAGACACTTCGGTGTGTCATTGCTCTAGGGCAGAGAGCTCGTTGCCTGGGGCCAGCGCTCGCGGCTTTGGCAGAGGCGTCTGGCCAATGGCGTGCAGTCTTCTGCATCAGAGCCGTCCTCATTGTGGGCGTCGCTTCGCGCTGACATTCCGCTCTCGCTGCTATCACCTCGCGCCATCGGCCTTCCTGCCGCCGTGCTAACGGGTCCACCGACGCTCTCTGGCTACAAGAAGGCCCCGAGTCGCAGTAACGTTCGCTTCAACATGCGCTGCCAATTTATAGGTTGCACTCATGTTTTAGCCAAGATGATTTTTGCAGGTGATATGGTAATATGGGGTGATAAAGAGGTAGATGTACAGTTACAACTTGATGCGTGGAAGGAAATAATGAAAAGGCATGGATTAAAAATAAATAAAGATAAGATGAAGTAATGGTATTTGGAAGAGAGAAGGGGATCAACGGAAATATTACCTTGAATGAAGAACCCCTCAAAGTGGTGGGAAGTTTCAGTTATTTAGGGTTCAAAATGGCTCTGAGCACTATGGGACTCAACATCTTAGGTCATAAGTCCCCTAGAACTTAGAACTACTTAAACCTAACTAACTAAGGACACCACACACCCCCATGCCCGAGGCAGGATTCGAACCTGCGACCGCAGCAGTTCCGCGGTTCCGGACTGCAGCGCCAGAACCGCTAGACCACCGCGGCCGGCAGTTATTTAAGGAGTGAAATATCTAGGGATGGAAGAATAACCAACGAAATTAATAGGAGGCTACAGAAGGGAGGCAGTTACTAACAAACAATAAAACACCTGATCTGGAATAAGGAAGTTTCAGAAAGAGCAAAACTCCTTATGTATAAGAATTATTACTTCCCTATTGTCACCTATGGTGGAGAAACATGGACAATGACAGAAAGGGACTGGAGCAGACTGCAAGCAGGGGAAATGAAATTTCTCACAGCAGTTAAGGGGAAAAACAAGAATGGGCAGAGTAAGGAATGTACAGATTAGAAAGGACCTTAAACAAGAAAGTATGAGAGAAGAAATTGAAAAAAAGAGATTAAGATGGTATGGGCATGTTAAGAGGATGCAAGGGCAGAGACTCCTCAAAATTATAGGAGAACTAAAGATGGATGGAAAAAGACCTAGAGGGCGCCCAAGAACACGGTGGAAAATGGGAGTGAGAATATCTGTGGGAAGAAGAGGTGTGACCTGCAAGCAAGTGGAGGAAGAAAAGTGGTGGGAGGACCGAGCCAAATGGAGAGGACTCGTCAGCACCCAGACCCGGCAGTAACTGGAGCGGGATCCGGATATAGATAGATAGATGTTTTACCCAAATAGTTGCGCTTTTGACATAAACAGCAGTTCCTAACACCTCCCACTCCATGTGTGTTGCCGAGTACTAAAGCTGATTTCTTTCAAGTTCTTGTCTGTCAGCCTTGGAAAACACAATCCTGCGTGTCATTACCATCATCAGAATCTGTTGTTTCCCCTCACAAGGCATTAAACAGAAGTACAAATACACAGCTACGAAGATACGTATAGTATGAAATTTGAGGTCACCCGAACATGTGTCGGCACTGCTTCCAGTTTGGATTCTGTTTACATTCAAATGCCACACAGCATTTTTAATGTTGGTTCTTCTTACATTTACTAGAGGTGACATTCAGGCAAACAATAGGCGCAAAGACACTACAGTGACAAGAACTGGATATTTTAAAGGCGGATTACAATAATATTGTTATATTGTCAGCAATTCTCATTTGCTACCTCAACGCAACCAGCAAGGAAGCAAGATCATGTGCAATGTGGAACAGGAAAAATTATGAGCAGCGCTATTTTTACGTGTAATATAGTATCAATTGGAAACCTGTATTGTGCGCATCTAGTGCCTACAGAAGAAGCAATGGACACATGAAAACAATAGAAAAATGAAAAGCACTGACGGTTCCTACAGTTAAAAAGGCGGAACAGGCTTGCTTAGCCGGCCGGAGTGGCCGAGCGGTTCTAGGCGCTACAGTCTGGAACCGCGCCACCGCTACGGTCGCAGGTTCGAATCCTGCCTCGGGAATGGATGTGTGTGATGTCCTTAGGTTAGTTAGGTTTAAGTAGTTCTAAGTTCTAGGGGACTGATGACCTCAGAAGTTAAGTCCCATAGTGCTCAGAGCCATTTTTGAACGTTTTCTTAAAAACAAAATATACATTCGTTTGCAAAAGACCGACTGTTCTTTTCTACATGATAAACATAAGCGGTCTATAACAGTGGTACGCAGGGATGAACCAGTCCATAATTCTCGTTTCCATTTTAGTAGGCCGACTTACAGGGGTTGGACAAAAATTTGGAAACAACGTGAGAAATGGATGCTTGAAAATATTCAGGTTCTAGCCAAGCCTTCAGGCTGCGCTGTTGTATTTGACCACGAACGGTACCTACGCGCTGCCCTCAGTACGTTGGAAAGGTCGGTCGTAGTTGTTGAGAACATTATGTTGAAACTAAGTAAATTCGAACGTGGGCAAATTGTTGGTGCTCTATGATGCTTGCTTACGTAACCAAGGTAACCGAAGTGTTTAATGTCTCAAGAGACATCCCATCGAAGAGCGCTACCGCATACAGCGAAAGCGGAAAAACATTATCCGCGAAGTCACAACGCGGACGAAAGCTTGTGTTAAGTGATCGCGACAGAGTTTTATTGAAGAGGAGTGTGACAAAAAATAAGGGGACGACAGCCGTAAAAGTCACTGTAGGACTGAATGTCGCACTCGGGAGCAATGTCAGCTCCAAAACGACGCGAAGGGAACTGCGTGAGTTGGAAATTCTGGGGCGAGCTGGAATTCATAGACCACTCATCAGTGATGCAAACACCCCTAACAGGAAAACGTAGTGACGAAGCCATAAAATCCGGAGAATTGAGCAATGGAAGTGCTACACTCCTGGAAATGGAAAAAAGAACACATTGACACCGGTGTGTCAGACCCACCATACTTGCTCCGGACACTGCGAGAGGGCTGTACAAGCAATGATCACACGCACGGCACAGCGGACACACCAGGAACCGCGGTGTTGGCCGTCGAATGGCGCTAGCTGCGCAGCATTTGTGCACCGTCGCCGTCAGTATCAGCCAGTTTGCCGTGGCATACGGAGCTCCATCGCAGTCTTTAACACTGGTAGCATGCCGCGACAGCGTGGACGTGAACCGTATGTGCAGTTGACGGACTTTGAGCGAGGGCGTATAGTGGGCATGCGGGAGGCCGGGTGGACGTACCGCCGAATTGCTCAACACGTGGGGCGTGAGGTCTCCACAGTACATCGATGTTGTCGCCAGTGGTCGGCGGAAGGTGCACGTGCCCGTCGACCTGGGACCGGACCGCAGCGACGCACGGATGCACGCCAAGACCGTAGGATCCTACGCAGTGCCGTAGGGGACCGCACCGCCACTTCCCAGCAAATTAGGGACACTGTTGCTCCTGGGGTATCGGCGAGGACCATTCGCAACCGTCTCCATGAAGCTGGGCTACGGTCCCGCACACCGTTAGGCCGTCTTCCGCTCACGCCCCAACATCGTGCAGCCCGCCTCCAGTGGTGTCGCGACAGGCGTGAATGGAGGGACGAATGGAGACGTGTCGTCTTCAGCGATGAGAGTCGCTTCTGCCTTGGTGCCAATGATGGTCGTATGCGTGTTTGGCGCCGTGCAGGTGAGCGCCACAATCAGGACTGCATACGACCGAGGCACACAGGGCCAACACCCGGCATCATGGTGTGGGGAGCGATCTCCTACACTGGCCGTACACCACTGGTGATCGTCGAGGGGACACTGAATAGTGCACGGTACATCCAAACCGTCATCGAACCCATCGTTCTACCATTCCTAGACCGGCAAGGGAACTTGCTGTTCCAACAGGACAATGCACGTCCGCATGTATCCCGTGCCACCCAACGTGCTCTAGAAGGTGTAAGTCAACTACCCTGGCCAGCAAGATCTCCGGATCTGTCCCCCATTGAGCATGTTTGGGACTGGATGAAGCGTCGTCTCACGCGGTCTGCACGTCCAGCACGAACGCTGGTCCAACTGAGGCGCCAGGTGGAAATGGCATGGCAAGCCGTTCCACAGGACTACATCCAGCATCTCTACGATCGTCTCCATGGGAGAATAGCAGCCTGCATTGCTGCGAAAGGTGGATATACACTGTACTAGTGCCGACATTGTGCATGCTCTGTTGCCTGTGTCTATGTGCCTGTGGTTCTGTCAGTGTGATCATGTGATGTATCTGACCCCAGGAATGTGTCAATAAAGTTTCCCCTTCCTGGGACAATGAATTCACGGTGTTCTTATTTCAATTTCCAGTAGTGTATTTGGTCGGATGAGGCTTCTTTCACACTGTTCCCAACTACTGGCCGAGATTACGTCCCAAGAGTGAAACATGGCTGGGGTTCGATGGTGATACGGGCAGCGATATCCCGTTATTCCATGGGCATCATGGTTACTCTGTGAGATCGCATTACTGCCAAGAATTATGTGAGCTTACATGTTGTGGCTGGGATTAACAGTCATACAAAACTTTTTGAAGGACATCATCTTTACGCCAGTTTTGTTATAAACGGCATAACGTCGAGATACATTATAAATTTGTAAAACAATTTTTAAACATTCCGTATTTTTCAGCAGCAATTGATAATGGCCTAAGGCCGAAATTGCAATAGTGCAATAAAAAAATCTATCACAGTCACTGGCGTAAAGATGATGTCCTTCAAAAATTATGTGAGCATTTTAGCTGATCAGGTCCATCCCACGGTAGAACGTTTGTCTCCCAATAATGATGTGTTCCAAGGCGACAGAGCCCACGGTCGCACAGTTCGCATCGTCCACAATTGGTTTAGTGAGCAGGTGGATGAATTGTCATATTTCCTCTGGCCCTCACAGTCATCATATCTCAATATTATTGAGTCTTTGTAGGCTGGATTAGAGAGAAGGGTACGGTCGCTATCCAGCTCCATCAATGTTCTCGAATTTGCCTCCATTTTTCAGGAAGAATAGTAAAAAATGCACAACTACATCTATATACACACTCCGTAAACAACCGTATGGTGCGTGGCGGAGGGTACCTTCTATCGCTACGTAATTTCCTTTCCTGTTCCACTCGTAAATGGAGGGAAGGAAAAACGATTACTGTTTGTAAGTCTCCGTGCGAGCACTAATTTCATCGTTGTCCTAGCTCGAAGTGTATGGCAGTAGAATTATTCTGCAGTCAGCTAAAAACGCCGATTCTCGCGTGTTGAGCGAATCTATCGGTAACAAAGCCAGCATGCCTTGGCGTTGCTTCGATGTTTTCCTATAATCCGATCTGAGGGAGATCCCAAACACCCGAACAATACTCAAGATTCCCTGTAATACCGTACAAGATCCGTATTTACCCATTTCGAGACGACTGGAAACTACGAGGGTCAGTCAAAAAGTAATGCCTCCTATTTTTTTTTCTACGTTTAATTGTCAGGAAATTTAAATGCAATTACATAGGTTGAAAACCACAACATTGAGGATCATTTTGTCATTTTTCAATGTAATCTCCGCCCATCTCTACAGTTTTGGTCCATCTTTGAACAAGGGCATGTATCCCAGCACGGTAAAAATCACAGCTCTGCTTCCTAAGCCATTGACGCACGGATGTTTTGACGGCCTCCTCATCGTCAAAATGAATCCCACGATGAGCTTCTTTTAGTGGCCCGAACAGATGGAAGTCTGATGGTGCCAGGTCAGGGCTGTATGGGGGATGAGGCAAAACTTCCCATCCAATTTTGACAATCTCGTCAGAGGTGTGACGACTGGTGTGTGGTCTTGCATTGTCATGCAAAAGAAGAACATCTGCCATTGATTTTGTTGGGCGAACTCGCTGAAGACGTGCTTTAAGTTTGTTGAGGGTTGTGACGTATTGAACAGAATTTATTGTGCATCCCTGCTCCAAAAAATCAACCAGAATCACACCCTCTGTATCCCAGAAAACTGTTGCCATAACTTTCCCTGCCGATCGCACAGTTTTGAATTTTTTCTTCCTCGGCGAGCTTGTGTGACGCCACTCCATTGACTGCCTCTTTGATTCGGGTTCAAAAAAATGCACCCATGTTTCGTCCCCGGTCACAATTTTTTTCAGAAACTCATCTCCCTCCAAACGGAAGCGCTGCCTCTTTATTCTGATCGGTTAACATTCTTGGAACCCACCGTGCACAAACTTTTGAGTACCCCAATTGTTTAATAATCGTGATCACACTGCCTTTACTAAGAGAAATAATGCGACACACTTCATCTGCAGTCACCCGACGGTCACCACGAATGATGTCATCAACTTGCTGAATGTTGTGTGGAGTCACTGCACTCACCGGCCTGCCGCTCCGCTTTTCGTCAGTCAACGGTGTTTGCCCTTCAGCTTCCTTACAACGACGAACCCATCGTCTAACAGTGCTGACATCCACTGTCACAACACCATACACCTTCTTCTGTCTTTCATGAATGCGTATGGGCGTTTCACCTTCTGCATTCAAGAATTCAATCACACAACGCTGTCTCAAACGAACATCGATGTCGGCCATCTTACAAACTTCTGCTGTGCTGCCACCTGTTGACACAGAAAGTTACTACTGCAGTGGATTGCAGAAGAAGGTTTGAGGAATGGCGCCAAATTCAAATTTTTCACTTAACTTAATTTCTTTAAGTAGAAAAAAAATGGGAGGCATTACTTTTTGACCGACCCTCGTATTTTCAATGCCAACGGTTTTCCTACACCTTATTAGGCATAATAATGAGCTGTGTTTCTGATGTTTCCACGTTTTTGTCCACCCCCTGCGTGTATGCAAGGCAGTTTCTAATAACACAGCTATTGGTTAACAGTGACGGGAGGGGTAGTACCATTTGAATATATGCCACGTATCTTATGGCTAGATGTTGCGTAGTTTCCAGAATGGTAGAGCACTTGCCCGCGAAAGGCAAAGGTCCCGAGTTCGAGTCTCGGTCCGGCACACAGTTTTAATCCGCCAGGAAGTTTCACGTTAGAAGTTAACCGTCTCTGAAATTGGTGCACGATACGTGGGTCGTAGCATAGCACAGACGAAATAAGAATTGGTCAGTTATCAATAGTATTTTCCACGCACTGTACACCACTAGTTTTTAACGAGTGGGAGTCACGCCTCCTTCGCAGAGTCTTAAGGAGCGATCGATGGACTACGTTGAATCACAATGCACACGATTTGAATGTGGGGCGTCAGGAAAGCAATGCTTCCAAGAAAGACAAATGCATTGCATAGGTTGCACCAGTCAGAGACCGGAGTCGTGTCGTAGTGCCTTCCCAAGACTCTCACCCGCTCATTGTATAATGAGGGCACGGCAGTGTCGCTCACAGTTGAATTCAGGCAATAAATTGAGAGCGGAAGGAGGAAGCAAGGTAAGAGTTTAGTGTGCCATCGATTTCGAGATTGTTAATGACGCAAAGGTATCTCACTACGGCAAGAATAATTCAGGCAATCGTTCATAGCCTTGTTGGCACTGTCTTCAATTTAGCTACCGAAACCACGGTATAAATAAGTAAGCGCGGGCTGAATGGTGTTACGAAACCTCCTTTTCCCAAGTAAGTGTCGGCGCCCTGGCTCCACCTCAGAACGTAAGGACGGAAGAAGAGCTCGGGGAGAGCAGTCCCCGATAATAATTGGAGCAATTTTTTTACCCGTAGCCCACTACAACCATTACATCTCTGTTTAGAAGCCAGTCCTAATGAGCAGCCTTTTTAGAAATTCACATTTCTAATCTAAAAGACCAACAGATCTAAAAAAAAGTTTTTTTTATGGTGAACAGATTCACAACTAATAAAGTATTGGAGCCTCCAATTAATGTTTCTGAATTTTGTCGAGAACAAATAGTTTTGCACCTCAGAAAGGGTACTGGAAGTGCTTTCGAGGTAGGTGGTATAACAGGGCTATTATGTAAGCAGCTGTAATTCAAAAGAAGAAGATTTAATCTACATCCAAGCCACTTTACTGCTAATTAGTACGAGGAACTCAAGTGAATTCTTTATCTGATAATACTTGCATGTCGAACGTTACATTGCTGAAACGTTTGTAGTGTATCTTGGACTTTCTTTTTTATTTTTTTATTTTACTTAGGTCTGTTCCCGAGCGGGTATTGCGGTCGTGGCTGCTGGTGACACCTTATTAAGAAAGTGTTCGGAAGCGTGTGGAGAGATTCTGCGTCGTTCTGCCCTGCTTAGGAAGCCGTGTTCACTTTGCGCTCCGATTCTTGCGACACGAGCGGGCTGGACAGGATGTTGAGCCGAGCGCGTTGCTTATAACTATTTAAGACGTTTCAAGGTGTTCCACTTAGACCGCTGCATATTATTATCATCACACGTACAATTTCAGACAGTTCTCGAATCGCTGTCTGGAAACTTGCGTCTGTGATGATGCAGAAAGATGCCGTTGTTGTGATTTGAAATCAGCTACGATACTAAGAAAATCCTGAGAGAAACGTCGCACAAGGAAGTATTCTTTTTATTGTTTCTCTCTGAAGCCGTTAAGAGTGGTTTGATGCAGTACTCGACACTAGTCTATTTTTTGCAAGCCTCTTTATGTCTATACAGGGTGGTCAGAAACTGAAAAGCTTGTTAGCTTGTTGCAGAGTAGGTTCTGCCGGGAAATAACTGTTAAGAAAAAAAAGGACAAGTTGCGTCGTTTCCGAGTTAATTAGCATGGAAGTTAGCCAGTTAGCCAGTCAAGCCGTTTTCGCTCAGATTCAAGCGGCCCGCCAGATACAATATTATTACTTAAACTTGCTCTCATAGCGTAAACGATAACCTTTTGCTCGGGTTCGATCCTGTCGCAAGTCCAGTTTTTGTATCGTTCACTTGTTCGGTTTTAGAAGACGAAACGAGGAATACGGTTGGCGACACCGTGTCTGGCGGGCCGTTTGAATTTGCGCAACAAAGACCTCATTTGCTAACTTCAATGTTAATTAAATCGGGAACGGCGCAACGTATTTTGTTATTTCTCAGCATAATCTACCCTGCAATGCCCTTACAGACTTTTCAGTCTGTTAATGGTATAACGAGGTACTGCAGTCTATATCCATTTGAAACTGATGGCTGTAGTCAATAGCGTTCTCGCTTCCCGCGCCCGGGTTCCCGGGTTCGATTCCCGGCGGGGTCAGGGATTTTCTCTGCCTCGTGATGACTGGTTGTTGTGTGATGTCCTTAGGTTAGTTAGGTTTAAGTAGTTCTAAGTTCTAGGGGACTGATGACCATAGATGTTAAGTCCCATAGTGCTCAGAGCCATTTGAACCAAACTGTAGTCAAAGCCTTAGTCTCAATCCACGCTGTAATCCCTGCACTTCCCTCAATTGTCAAATATTTTATACTGTGATATCTCAGGATGCGTCCAACCAACCCATCGCTTCTTTTACTCCAGTTGTGCCACAAATTTCTTTTCTCCCAATTCGGGCCAGTACCTTTTCATTCTATCTACGTATCTAATCATCAGCATTATTCTGTCACGCCAACATTTCAAAACTTTTTATTCTCTTTTTATTTGAACTATTTATTGCCTACGTTTCACTCCCGTATTCCAGACGAATGACTTCAGAAAAGACTTCGTAACATTTAAATGTATATTGGAAGTAACAAGTAACTCTTCCCGAAACGCTTTCTTTGCAATTGACAGTCAGCATCTTCCCTTTCTGCTGTCGTCAGTTTACTACCCAATTAGCAGAACTCATCTATTACTTTCAGTTTCCCACTTCCTAATCTCATTCCCTCAGCACTGCCTGAGTTAATTCAACTACATTCCATCACACTTGTTTCGTTGGTGGAATGTTGGAATGGAGCGAAAACAAGACTCACTAGAAATTGCACAATAGATTTTTCTCCGAGTTTTCATAACCAAACAAAGAGTCGGAAATAGGCAAATGGAGTATCAGATTGACCGGCGTGAGGTCTATGGTTCAAAATGGCTCTGAGCACTATGGGACTTATCTTCTAAGGTCATCAGTCCCCTAGAACTTAGAACTACTTAAACCTAACTAACCTAAGGACGTCACACACATCCATGCCCGAGGCAGGATTCGAACCTGCGACTGTAGCGGTCGCGCGGTTCCAGACTGTAGCGCCTAGAACCGCTCGGCCACCCCGGCCGGCGGCGTGAGGTCTAGTTTTACAAAAATATACTTAATAGCTTGCAAGTGATAAAGTAAATTAAGAAAAACTTCAGATAAAATTTAAATATTTTACCAACATCTGCTATTAGCTTTGTAAATAAGCATAAATTGAAACTTCTCTGCTTTCTCTTGATCTATATACTCTTAATAACAACAGAACACCAATCGATATTTAAGTATATTACATTTCATGCTTTTTGAACAAAACCTGAAGATAAGGAAAATGAATGACAAAAACAGCCAGTTTGTCTGAAAGTAAGAAATAAAATACTGGAGAGATTTGACACCCCTCATTTACTCATTAGTCCCCATGATTTCTGGTATCATTCAAGGCACTTTAAATGTTTCTCTAATGTATTTTATTTACTGCTTTTTGACAAAAAAATCTTGTGTTGATACTCATCTTATAACCTCATTTCAAGACACTCTCGATTCCGTTCAACTGCTCTTCCAACTTCTTTGCCGTCTCTTACAGAATTGCAGTATCACTGGCGTACTGCAAAAGCTTTAATTTCTTCTCCATGAAGTGTGAAACACTTTTCAAAATTTTCCCTCAGTTTCTGTACAGTGTGAAGCTTGCTTAATGTACAGATTATCACTGGTGATAAGCTATAGCGCTGTCTCGTTCCCGTCACATCTACTGTTTCCCTTTCACGTTCTCCGAGAGAAATCAGGAGGGGAAAGAAAAGAATCTGCGCGGGCCTGGAGTACGTGCTGACGAGTGGTGTTCTGTCGGTTCTGCTATGTGCGGGAGGCGAGGTGGCAGCCAGCAAGAGGGAGACAAGAGTGGAAAGCAGCTCGCGCCGGCGGGGACGCGCCGGCCGCGTTTCGACAAAGCGGAGCACAGCAATGCGGAGCGGACCGCGGGCTGCGGGCCGCTGTTGTGTGCATCCGGGAAGGAGGGTGGGCCGCCACCGAGCAAGAGGACGCGCTTTTCACAACCGAGAAAGCGTAACTGCGGAGGGCACGCGCTCCCAGTTGCGCAACCCCGTCTCTACTTCTCACGTGGGCGACCTGTAAAGCCGTCGGCACACGGACCGTGCATCCGAACGTTGAGCGTTGAGCGTGCCGAGTTTCTGGCGTCATAGCGTGGAATAGCACGTTCTGGAGTCTTTCCGAACGTGCAGAGCAATATCTGGCATGTCAGATATTCTGAGCGTGCGTCTGAGCGTCTGCCACCTCGCCTCCACAGCGCCACCTACGTCACACGCACGCCGTCTCCCTTCAGTACAGAGTTGTGAGGCGCCATATTGGCATTCGTTTCAAGCCTATATCTATATATGCCGTTTCTGAGCACCAGCAAATTGAGAATCACTGGAAAACCCGTTGTTACCTGTGTGATTCGTTCCAAAACATAATGAGAAAAATCATATTCGTAGCAAAACACTTATTGTAACTTGCATATTGTGAGAGTAGGCTATTTGAAGGCAGCGACATGCTGAAGATCCACCCAAACCGCATTGTTCTTGGTATAATTTGTCATAATTAAATTTCAATTAGTAACATATCTACGATTAAGGTGTTCAGCAAGGTGTAATATAATATGACTAGGTACCATGTGGGTGTCGTTGGTTTAGCGTAATGAGTAGCGCTACTGTCCAGTTCAAAAATGACTCTGAGCACTATGGGACTTAACTGGTGTGGTCATCAGTCCCCTAGAACTTAGAACTACTTAAACCTAACTAACCTAAGGACATCACACACATCCATGCCCGAGGCAGGATTCGAACCTACGACCGTAGCAGTCGCGCGGTTCCAGACTGTAGCGCCTAGAACCGCTCGGCCACTCCGGCCGGCTACTGTCTAGTAATGAGTTGTTTGTTGTGGCGGAGGTTCGTGACTTGACACTTTCAAATTTTTTTCCTAACATTTTTATTAGGTTCTAATACTTTATTATTAGTTTAATATAAGTATATACTATAATACTTGATGTTATGTAAATATTAACTCACCTTTTTTTGAGGGATGACTTTGTTCGATCATCTTAATCTACAGGACAGCTTGCGCTACTTCTATAAAGACATTTTGCTCCTTTTTCTTTTACGCTTCGTAATTCACATCTTGCAAAGATTCTGCTACTGGATAGGAACAGAGATCAAGTAAGACGGACCTTGGGGTTTTACTAAAACGTGGGAATGATGAAATAATGTTTATCTTATGTGGAGAAGTATTCCAAATTTGTATCGCACTGTTTGTAATGGAATTTTATAAGCCTATGTCCTTATTGATTGGACATGGTACTTTCCTTTTCGTGGACAATGGAGGAAATGTGCGTTTTAATAGAGCTAACGTGGGAATTTTACGCGCGCCCGTTGAATAAACAGTGTGATTTACGAACTAGGAACATCCCTCAACTGCCGCTGGAGTGCTTTGCCATCGCGTATACCACGTTGCGGCCCACGTACCGTATGCGTAAGTCGCATCGTTCCTGAGCGTTCAGCAGCACATTGAACTTGACACACTAAACGTTAACGTTCGACAGCACGGTCCGTGTGCTGACGGCTCAAGCACCCCCAGTCAACTTCGAGCTGTTACCTCATAATTCCACCTCTGGCTATGTCGTGCCCTGCTGCAACCACCCATGTTTAGAGCTTGCAGAGGTATCCAGTTGTGGTGATGTTCATTGGCTCAAATGGCTCTGAGCACTATGCGTCTTAACTTCTGAGGTCATCAGTGGCCTAGAACTTAGAACTAATTAAACCTAACTAACCTAAGGACATCACACACATCCATGCCCGAGGCAGGATTCGAACCTGCGACCGTAGCGGTCGCTAGGCTCCAGACTGTAGCGCCCAGAACCGCACGGCCACTTAGGCCGGCGGTGATGTTCATTGCTACGCTTCATCCACTGTTGCTTTCAATGGCAGACATTTTGATTATTTGATTGATTGATTGGGGGCGAGCTAAACGGCGAGGTCAGCAATACCGTGATTTCAAAGTTACACACGGAAGAGAGAGGGTCTGCTAAAAGTGGAGAGGAGACGAATTACACTGAAGCGCCGAAGAAACTGGTATCGGCATGCGTATTCAAATAGAGATATATAAACACGCAGAATACGGCGCTGCGGTCGGCAACGCTTATATAAGACACAAGTGGCGCAGTTGTTAGATCGGTTGCTGCTGCTACAATCGCAGGTTATCAAGATTTAAGTGAGTCTGAACGTGGTATTATAGTCGGCGCACATGCGATGGAACACAGCATCTCCGAGGTAGCGATGATGTGCGGATTTTGCCGTACGACCATTTCACGAGTGTACCGTGAATATCAGGAATCCGGTAAAACATCAAATCTCCGACATCGCTGCGACAGGAAAAAGATCCTGCAAGAACGGGACCAACGACGACTGAAGAGAATCGTTCAACGTGACACAGGTGCAACCCTTCCGCAAATTGCTGCAGATTTCAATGCTGGGCCATCAGCAACTGTCAGCGTGCGAACCATTCAACGAAACATCATCGATATGGACTTTCGGAAAGGCCACTCACGTACCCTTGATGACTGCACAATACAAAGCTTTACGCCTCGCCTGGGCCCGTCAACACCGACATTGGACTGTTGATGAGTGGACACATGTTGTCTGGTAGGACGAGTTTCGTTTTAAATTGTGTCGAGCGGATGGACGTGTATGGGAATGGAGACATACTTCATGAATCCATGGACTCTGCGTGTCAACAAGAGACTGTTCAAGCTGGTGGAAGCTCTGTAATGGTGTGGGGCGCGTGCAGTTGGAGCGATATGGGACTCCTGATCCGTCTAGATACGACTCTGACAGGTAACACGTACGGAAGTGTCATGTCTTATCACCTGCATTCATTTAATCATGTCCACTGTGCATTCCGAAGGACTTGGGCAATTCCAGCAGGACAATGCCACACCCCACACTTCCCAATTGCCAAAGAGTGGCTCCAGGAACACTCTTCTGAGTTTAGTCACTTCGGCTGGCCACCAAACTTCCCAGACATGAACATTATTGAGTATAACTGGGATGCCTTGCAACGTGCTGTTCAGATCTCCACCTCCTCGTACTCTTACGGATTAAGGGAGAGCCCTGCAGGATTCATGGTGTCAGTTCCCTCCAGCACTACCTCGGACATCAGACATTTGTCGAGTTCATGCCACGTCGTCTTCCGGCACTTCCGCGTGCTCGCGGGGGCACTGCACGATATTAGGTAGGTTTACCAGCTTTTTTTTTCTTTGCTCTTCAGTGTATAAAATGAGGAAGTTAAAACGCACACAGTAGAAGGTATAAAAGGGTAGCCCAAATCTAAAAAGTGGGGAAACAGAGGGATAAAATAGCGATCTTTGCAAGGGGGCGTGGTCATTGGTTCCAAACCGAGAAAACATGAAGAGATGCCCCAACCACAATCACCATTCCCCTGATCCAGAAACAAAGCAAAACCTTATATCTGGAAATAAAAACAACTTTCACGGAGTAAACTGACGACAGTTAACCATCCGTGCATCGTCTGCCAATATTAAATTTAAGGAATCTGTAAGGCGATACTTTGGACGAGGGGCCAAAAGAAGGGGACATTCCACCAATATATGGGATGTCGTCAGCCTGGCTTCAACACATTGTGGGAGTGGATCGATAAGCCAGAAGAAACAATGAGTGAGCCTCGTATGACCAATGAGTAGACGGCATAAAACAGTGGACTCCTCCTCTGAGGAGCGGAAGGAAGAGCACGAAATGTGCAATAGACTCCTAGACTGTGGGGAGTTTATTATTGTGAATAGTAGAGCACCAGATATCATTCCAGCTTGGGCATAGAGAGATTTAACGTGGCTCCGCATATCCCCTGCTGGAATCATGAAAGGGAAAGTGGGGTAAATATCTGCTTCTCTACCCAACGGTCAGCCAGTTCATTACCTGGGATGCCCAAATGACTTGGGACCCCGAGAAAGACAACTCAGCAAAAGGCACAGCCACGGACAGAGAGAATGTCATGGTTAGCAGAGACCAAAGGGTGACGAGAGTAGCATCGGTCGACAGCCTTCAGGTCCCAGATCTTTTTTTTTTTTGGATGAAGATGGGTGAATGGGTGATTAAACTGGACTGTTGAGATGCGACAGGCTGCGTTAGTGATCATCACATGAGGCATGTACGCTGCAGCTCTCTGATGCATCAGATGGGTGTAGGTTACAGTAGTTATGCTTGAATAAAAAGCTATTCACAGGCTAGACTAACGTGGATAGCTGCATCAAACCAGTCTTCGCACTGAAGACCAGAACAACAATATACAGGATATAGACGATAACTGTTTACAATGCACTGGAGTAGTGTAGGGGAAATCGAGTCGAACAACTTGATGTAATATAATTGCATAGGCTTCTGCGGCCAGAGCTAGCAGACATAAAAGCTTTCTGAGTATCGTACCGCGTCATAATGCAAAAAGAAAAAAAGACCACTTCTGGAGCAACCTGCATTTCGGCCACAGTTACAGTGGCCCAATTCCGGTCCCCTGGTGAGTTTTAGCTCGTGTAGAATGACTTACATTTTGTCATTACTGCTCACTGCGAATGACGTTACGTCACAATTTGAAAGATCGTCACTTTGATTGGTCTCTTGAGGTGGAAGGGACGGACACTTTATTACAATAGGTTGCTACGATGTAAGGAGTGGAAATCTGCTGTGGTGTACTGCTTCTAGCATTGTCTGCTATCATTGGTGGTCATCGGTGAATGAAGCGTGAGCTCTTAGTTCTACTCCTGTTGGACCTGCAGTTTACATGCACAAACATAGAAAATCTGTATGATTATTGTCGTTAGTTTGTACTCAATAGAACGTTCTTAATCATGATCAAAGGAAAGAGTTTCCTTTTATTATTAATAACTGAGAAAGTTTTTATGAATAAAAGAAACATGTTTTGTACAATTATGACGAACTACTGAAGCACTGGAATGAGATTTTCACTCTGCAGCGGAGTGTGTGCTGATATGAAACTTCCTGGCAGACTAAAACTGTGTGCCGGACCGAGACTCGTAGGTTTGCAGGAGAGCTTCTGTAAAGTTTGGAAGGTAGGAGACGAGATACTGGCAGTAGTAAAGCTGTGAGGAAGGGGCGTGAGCCGTGCGTGGGTAGCTCAGATGGTAGAGCACTTGCCCGCGAAAGGTAAGGTCCCGAGTTCGAATCTCGGTCCGGCACACAGTTTTTATGGGCCAGGAAGTTATTGAAACACTGTTTGATATATTTTGTTTTGCAGTTTTTCTTTTATTTTTTTTCGGGATATTGCGTTTTCTAGCGCTATATGATAAACATGTATTTTTTAATTTTTTGTTTTTACTACAGCATCGTAGCAAAGAGGAGGGATAACTATGTAGAACAAAAATGTTCCGTAGTTATGCGGCACTCACTTTTTAGACAGTTCACAGCTTTCGGTTTCTGGAGGAATCTACTAAGACTCTCATCACGTACGTAAAATGTAATCGATATGAGGTAAAACCCGAAAGGTATGCAATCGTCTAACTTACATGTAGCTCTGGTACGACGTTTTCTGACGAATGCTACTAGGAAAACTGTCGCGGTCTACACTTACTCACGATAGCCTACGGTAATTTTGCAACTCTAGCGCCCAGTGTCACATCGTCGACATGTATACAGGGACAATTGGGCAGGTTGGGAGGCGGTTGCGGCGTCGGTTGGTCGGCTGAGTGCCAGGCGCTGCGGCCTTGGTGGCGGCGCGAGCTTTGACCGCCGCTAACGGACTAACTGTCCCGCACTCCCACTCTCTCCTCTCCAGCGGAGACCAGTTCGGGCCCCGGGGACCTGCGGCCCACGCCGCGCCTCTCTCTGGAGTCCGCTCTGCCTCGCCCGCGCCACAACTGTCGCCTTCGGTGCACGGCTGACTCACCTCCTTACGACCGACGCCCGCGCGGTGCCTGCACAGCGCAGTTCACAACGCACGTAACGCGACGTGCACCGGCAAAACAAACATAAGGGGCACCTTGAAGTTTCAGCTCCTTTTGACTGATAGGAAACAAGATTGATAGCGTGTGCAGTTCCGACGAAGAATCTTCTTCTGCGTAACGACAAATTACTGTTGTCGCTCCAAAGGGTTCAATACTGGAACCACTGTTGTTCTTGCTATGTACACTACTGGCCATTAAAATTGCTACACCAAGAAGAAATGCTGATGATAAACTGGTATTAATTGGACAAATATATTATACTAGAATTGACATGTGATTACATTTTAGCGCAATTTGGGTGCATAGACCTGAGAAATCAGTATCCAGAACAACCACCTCTGGCCGTAATAACTGCCTTGATAAGCCTGGGCATTGAGTCAGAGCTTGGATGGCGTGTACAGGTACAACTGCCCATGCAGCTTCAACACGATGCGACAGTTCATAAAGAGTAGTGACTGGCGTATTGTGACGAGCTGTTGCTCGGCCACCATTGACCACACGTTTTCCATTGGTGAGAGATCTGGAGAATGTGCTGGCCAGGGCAGCAGTCGAACATTTTCTGTATCCAGAAAGACTCGTACAGGACCTGTAACACGCGGTCGTCCATTATCCTGCTGAAATGTAGGGTTTCACAGGGATCGAATGAAGGGTCGTAACACATCTGAAATGTAACTTCTACTGTTCAAAGTGCCGTCAATACGAACAAGAGGTGACCGAGACGTGTAACCATTGGCACCCCATACCATCACGTCGGTTGATATGCCAGTATGGCGATGACGCATACACGCTTCCAATGTGCGTGCACCGCGATGTCGCCAAACACGGATGCGACCATCATGATGCTGTAAACAGAACCTGGATTCATCCGAATAAATGACGTTTTGCCATTCGTGCACCCAGGTTTGAGTACACCATCGCAGGCGTTCCTGTCTGTGATGCAGTGTCAAGAGTAACCGCAGCCATGGTCTCCGAGCTGATAGTCCGTGCTGCTGCAAACGTCGTCGAACTGTTCGTCCAGATGGTTGTTGTCTTGCAAACGTCCCCATCTGTTGACTCAGGGATCGAGACGTGGCTGCACGATCTGTTACAGCCATGCGGATAAGATGCCTGTCATCTCGACTGTTAGTGATACGAGGCCGTTGGGATCCAGCACGGCGTTCCGTATTACCCTCCTGAACCCAGCGATTCTATATTCTGCTAACAGTCATTGGATCTCGACCTACGCGAGCAGCAATGTCGCGATACGACAAACCGCAATCGCGATAGGCTACAATCCGACCTTTATCAAAGTCGCAATGTCGCGATACGATAAACCGCAATCGCGATAGGCTACAATCCAACCTTTATCAAAGTCGGAAACGTTATGGTACGCATTTCTCCTCCTTACACGAGGCATCACAACAACGTTTCACCAGGCAACGTCGGTCAACTGCTGTTTGTGTATGAGAAATCGGTTGGAAACTTTCCTCATGTCAGCACGTTGTAGGTGTCGCCACCGGCGCCAACCTTGTGTGAATGTTCTGGAAAGCTAATCATTTGCATATCACAGCATCTTCTTCCTGTCGGTTGAATTTCGCGTCTGTAGCACGTCATCTTCGTGGTGTAGCAAATGTGTAGATGGCGGGTGCAGTCCGATGACGAATCTTCGTCTGTGTGACGACAAATTACTGCTGTCGCTCCACATGGTTCAATACTGGAACCACTGCTGTTCTTGCTATATAATAATGAACTTACAATCTTGTGTTGGTAAAGCAAAACTAGTGCTCTTTGCTGATGATGGAACTATATTCAGAACGAACAAAAAATTAAGTATTCAAAACTTTACTGATTCTTCATTTAATTCTGTACAAGGCAAGATATGTTATCATCAATAACAATACAGCACAAGGAAAAGTATATTCCTGGGTGTGCATATGGATCAAAATTTGAACTGAAAATCACATACGAGTATTACGGACCATCTTCTACATCTTCGTCTACTTTTCTTCTTCACATCTTCTCTATTTCCTCTGTAAAACTGTCTGGCGAGAGTCCCAGACTGACGAACAGTATTCAAGTGTTGTTCAAACGATGGTTTTGCAACCTGCTTTACTGGTGGACTACACTTGCCTAGGATCCTTCCAGGGAATCTCAGTCTGGCAGCTGCCTTACCTGCGGTTATTTTTATGCCGTCATTACACTTTAAATCGCTCCGTACGCTTACTCTTAGATATTTTATGGATTGTAACCATGCAATATTGCGTCTTTCTGTCTGTTTATGCGCAACACGTTACACGTCTCTTCTTTACTATAATCTCTCTTTGATCATTCGACCACTCCGTTCGACAGATACTGTATTTCTTTGACACTGTCACTTTTCCAGTCGTTGTAGCTTCCAACAGTGGTCTCCCTGTGCGTTCACTATACTGAGGCGAAGAGTTACGAAAGCCGCATACATCGGCAATTTAATTCAGACGATTTACGAACTGATTTTTAGCTTTTGTAAGGTGATGGATACTGTATCGAGTGATGGAGATAGAAGCTTGCTCTTCCGAAACATATCAGTTTTCAATAAATCAGTTCTTGAGGTGATTAACATTATAAATATGAATGAGAAGAAATTTCCCTCAAGTTGTTAAACTGCAACTGAGACTTCAGTTCCATATAACTACATCTAACTCTAAGCTCCGCAAGCGACATTAGGGTGCGTGGCAAAAGATACATCTGGCGCCGCCATCATTTTGCCCTTTCCTTGATCCATTCGTGAATGGTGACGTCGGGTAACCTCTGTGTGAGCTCTCATTTCTCGGATTTTCTCGCCTCTTGGCACTTTTAGAACAAAGTCCCTCAGAACTTCACCTGTAAGCATCTCAGTGATAGCCAACACCTCTGTCGCAGCGTCTCTCACTGGAATTTGTTGAGTGTCTCCGCAGAGCTCCCGCGTCTATCAAACAATCCTATGACGGAGCGTGCCGCCTTTCTTTCGATCTTATCTCTTTCATTAATCCTAGCTGGTAAGGATCCCATACGGAACAACACTACTCAAGATCCGGTCCCACAAGTGTGACATGCAGTTTCTTCAGATTTTTCCAATCAACCACAGCCCGGCATTTGCTTTTCTTACAATTAAATTTATGTGTTTATTCCGCTTTAGGTCTCTCCGGATGATATTTTGCGTGTCTTACTGTTTACAGTAATTTCTCGTTTACAATACAGTCGAACAGTAACTGATCTCTTGCCGGCCGCGGTGGTCTAGCGGTTCTAGACGCTCAGTCCAGAACCGCGGGACTGCTACGGTCGCAGGTTCGAATCCTGCCTCGGGTATGGATGTCTGTGATGTCCTTAGGTTAGTTCGGTTTAAGTAGTTCTAAGTTCTAGGGGATTGATGACGACAGATGTTAAGTCCCATAGTGCTCAGAGCCATTTGAACCATTTTTTTAACTGATCTCTTCGTTTCCTTCATTTATGTACAGCGCCAGTTGACTGTCCATACATTCTCCACTTGTCATGATGCATTTCGCTATATTCTTGTAGTATTGCAACCTTCGTGTAGATCACACTATCGTCTATGAACAGTTATTGATCACACTTCCCGCGTTATCCACTTGAAGCCGTTTGGAACAGTTCCCCACAGTCGTTTAAAGAACAAAGTAAGAACATATGGACTATCAGACCAATTTTGTGATTGGATTGAAGAGTTCCTAGATAACAGAACGCAGCATGTCATTCTCAATGGAGAGAAGTCTTCCGAAGTAAGAGTGATTTCAGGTGTGCCGCAGGGGACTGTCGTAGGACCGTTGCTATTCACAATATATATAAATGACCTTGTGGATAACATCGGAAGTTCACCGAGGCTTTTTGCGGATGATGCTATAGTACATCTAGAGGTAACAATGGAAAATTGTATTGAAATGAGGAGGATCTGCAACAAATTGACGCATGGTGCAGGGAATGGCAACTGAATCTCAATGCAGATAAGTGTAATGTGCTGCGAATACATAGAAAGAAAGATCCTTTATCATTTAGCCACAATATAGCAGGTCAGCAACTAGAAGCAGTTAATTCCATAAATTATCTGGGAGTTGGCATTAGGAGTGATTTAAAATGGACTGACCATATAAAATTAATCGTCGGTAAAGCAGATGCCAGACTCAGATTCATTGGAAGAATCCTAAGGAAACGCAGTCGTAAAACAAAGGAAGCAGGTTACAGTACAATTGTTCGCCCGCTGCTTGAATACTGCTTAGCTGTGTGGGATCCGTACCAGATAGGGTTGATAGAAGATATAGAAAGATCCAACGGAGAGCAGCGCGCTTCGTTACAGGATCATTTAGTAATCGCGAAAGCGTTACGGAGATGATGGATAAACTCCAGTGGAAGACTCTGCAGGAGAGATACTCAGTAGCTCGGTACGGGCTTTTGTTGAAGTTTCGAGAACATACCTTCACCGAGGAATCAAGCAGTATATTGTTCCCTCCTACGTATATCTAGCGAAGAGACCATGAGGATAAAATCAGAGATTAGAGCCCACACAGAGGCATACCGACAATCTTTCTTTCTACGAACAATACGAGACTGGAATAGAAGGGAGAACCGATAGAGGTACTCAATACCCTTCGCCACACACCGTCAGGTGGCTTGCGGAGTATGTACGTAGATGTAGATTTATGTGCATATTGTAAACAGTAGCTGCGCTCTCTTTGGGTATTCTCAAAAATACCTTTACACCTCTCGGCTTTATTCCGTTCGGAACACCGTGTAGATATATCACTGTTGTTGGTAGATATATCGCTGTTGTTGTGGTTTTCTCTCAGAAGATTGGTTTGATTCAGCTCTTTACTCTTCTCTATCCTGTGCAAGCCTCGTCATCTCCAAACAACTATTGCAGCCTACATCTTGCATGTTCTATTCGTCTCCTG
The DNA here is from genome assembly GCF_023864275.1 of Schistocerca cancellata. Lineage (NCBI taxonomy): Eukaryota > Metazoa > Arthropoda > Insecta > Orthoptera > Acrididae > Schistocerca > Schistocerca cancellata. The sequence goes on along the minus strand of NC_064630.1, from coordinate 78,647,089 downwards.
GTCTCCCTCTACAATTCCTCTCCCCCTCCCCCCCCCCCAAACACACACACACACACGTATTTAAATTCCCAAATTGGTGATTCCTGGACGTCTCAGAATGTTCCCTATAAAATGATCCCTCCTTTTAGTTAACTAATGCCACGATTTCTTTTCTCCTGAGTTCTTTCCTGTACCTCCTCATAAGTTACATGATCTACCAATCTAATCTTAAGCATTCTTTAGTGGCACCACATGTCAAACGCTTCTAATTTTTTCTTGTCTGAACTGCTTATCGTCCAAGTTCCACTTCCGTACGAGGCTACACTCCAGACAAATGTCTTGAGGTAAAACTTCCTAAACACTTAAATTTATTTTCGGTATTAAGAAATTTCACTTCTTCAGAAACACTTGTCATGTCATTTCCAGTCGATATTTTATATCCTCTCTGCTTTGGCCATCATCAGTTATTTTACTGTGCACGTAGGCAAAAGTCATCTGCTACTACCTGTAGTGTCTCGTTTTCTCATCTAATTCCTTCACCACTGTCTGATTTAATTCGACTACATTCCGTTGCCCTCGTTTTGCTTTTGTTGATGTTCATCTTATGTCATCCTTTCAACACTCAGTCCATTCCATTCAAGTTCTCTTTCAAGTGCTTTGCTATCTGTGAGAGAATTACAGTATCATCGCCAAATCTTCAAGTCTTTATTTCTTCTCCCTGAACTTCAGTTCCTTTTCCAAATTTTTCTTTCGTTACCTGTACTACCTTCCCAACGTAAAGATTGAAAAACATCGTGGATATGCAACCCCCTTACTTACTCCTCAATCGCTGCTTCCGTTCCATGTCCTTCGACTCTTCAGTGATAGCTGATAGGAATTCCTCAATGGTCACAAATCTGGTCCGATACTCGGTAAACCTGTGCAATGGAAAAAATGAAACTGAAATCGCTTGTCTGTTACTCCGCCGTACGCAGCTTGAGCAGCCGCGGTCACAGCAGCCGGCGCCTATGGATGGACGCTTGGGGCTGCCCTGGGCTGGACGCGGCAGTTCCAGGCCGGAGTAAACCCAGCTGTCATCCCGATTTACAACCCGCGGACGCGTTCTAGCTGCCAACCATAACAAACAGTCTCTGTTTACACGAGTTAAAGAAAACGGACCTCCCTTCCGAGTACTGGCTGTAAATTATAGGGCTTGGCGCCCCGGTATACCAGCTTCAGTTCCGAAGACCCAGACAACGGTGAGGTTTCCAGGCACTGTCAAAGGCGTGAGACTATCGCAAATCCTTCACCAATGTAGAGTGTGTCGAGAACGCACCCGCAAAGCATTTTGGGAGACCCATTGCTATCACTGTGCTAACTATAGATTTCGAAGGACATTTAGTTGACATTCTAAAAGGTAAACGTAAACACCACTCACGGATAAGACCTTAGACTTGTTACGACCGGTCGACTGCTGTCTGTAGGTCAGTACGAGTGGCGAAGTGTGGTCTTGGGACCTGTGTTCAACATGTTGCCAATCCCTGCAGCCGTTATTACCAGTGGATGAATCCTGGTGATGCCATTGTTTCTTTATTCAGGCAGTTCCTCATTTGACAAAGTGCATGTTGGCTTCTGTCTCGGGTTCTTCGGCTGACGTTCGTCTGATGATATTTCTGATATTTCACCAGCACGAGTGGCTGGCATAGTCGAAGTTTCTCCCTCCACTGCTGGTGGTGGACTCGCAAGGGCTGAGCGGACCCTCTTCCAGACCTCCCTACCTCTAGAAGATAACATCCATAATTAAAACCTCATCATTTATGTATCATTTCTAACACGTTCTTCGGACGTAAAGGTGTTAACACTGGCAGGAAAAATCATACAGCAAAGCTTACTTTTACGGTTCATGTAGAATAGCAGCAGAAAGGAAAAAAAACATTAGACAAGGTTCTGCGGCTGGTTGATAGGAAAACTGAATGTGCTAGCCGCCTCAAAAGCGTATTTAAGTTTTTCATATTTCTCCATTTATATCGTATGGGAGTAGTTTTTAGAAATTAAATAATTTTAAATGGCTCTGAGCACTATGGGACTTAACTTCTAAGGTCATCAGTCCCCTAGAACTTAGAACTACTTAAACCTAGCTAACCTAAGGACATCACACACATCCATGCCCGAGACAGGATTCGAACCTGCGACCGTAGCGATCGCGCGGTTCCAGACTGTAGCGCCCAGAACCACTCGGCCACCCCGGCCGGCTAATTTTAAATGCAGATATTTTTAGGTTAGGCTTCTTCTTGGCCGTAATAGATATCGATTGACAACACAGACTGCTGTAACCAGTCACATTTATTATGTTATACTATCCAACATGCGTTTCGGAGGATTGTATCTCCGTCATCAGGCGAATTTGTGTCGTTTAACCAGGCTTGCAAGTATTGTATTTACAACTTTTTGGTTAACCTGTGGAACTGTTTTTCAATGGTCTCAGCCTCTTTCTTCAGTCGTATTGACAACACTGATAAACCGAAACAAAAGACTCGAAGTGAACAGAGAGTTTTTATCAGAAGAAAATCGTTACTCTTCCCGTACAAAAAATCTTAAATTCTTGCCAGAAGTGCATCGAAGTCAACGAAAAACGAAGTGTGAAAACAATATCAACAAAAGTACTCGAAGTGAATATGTGCCGAATTTTCGTAAGTGAAGTGGAAGTAATCTATTTAGAATCTCTAAATATTACATATAACAATCATTTTTCCAGAAAAAATTCATTGAAGACGTGTTTAAGGGGAGGTTTACTATCTTTGGCTCGGAAAAAGCATGTTCTTTGTGAATTTTTTTCTCGAGATGTGTTATAGATATCAATGTCAAATTTCGTCAAAATGTTTATTGATATTTCCTTTACAGACTGGAATTTTTCCGACCGTAAATGTCGAAGAGCAAAGGCGGAAGTGCCGTCGGAACGAAACAAAATTTCGATGTAGACCTCCACGCGCCGTATGTCACAGGTCAGCCGGCTCGTCTGAAATCAAAATTGAGTTGACGTTAGCGAAGTATATAAAATTCTTTAGGAGTTGTACCTCGCTTAAATTATTTGGACCACAGGAAACAAAATGGCGGCCATTTGAAGAAAAATAGGGTTTTTTCATTGATTTTCGTCTCCGTCGGCCTAGTAAAAATATTTATATTTGATGGATCGGAATAAAAGTGGTACAACTCCTAGACAATTTCGTTAGCTTCGTCGGAGACAAAGAATCATGCCAATTGGTTCAGTAGATTTGAAGTTACCATACCGCGCGATAAAAAAAGTCATTTCGATAAAAACGCGTTTGAAGTTTGACTACATATAAATGCAATATTATGCAACTTACATTCAATCTGTTATTCCGGGTCCATAAACTAGTCCTTCCTCTTCCTCATAGAAGGCGCTCTGCTCGATTTGGGCCATCCTGCGCTGCTCCAGAGCCGCTCGTACGGCCGGTGACAAGCGATTTTCGGCCGCTTGAATTCGGTGGTCGTCCCAATCCTTGGCGAACTGCGTCGAATAGAGTCCCAGGGTGACGTCCATCATTGTCATGGCCTTCAGAATTGCTGAATACCCTTCATTGAAGCTGCTCACTGCCAGGAAAGTCGCAATCTCCACAGCCCTCGCACCAGAATGAAAATGTTTGGGGGCTAACTTCCAAACACACGCGTTCAAACTTTCATTTGAATTTTGTGTGTTTCCTCCCAACCTCCGGTACAATAACACGCCCTCCGAAAGAAAAAAACTGGAGCGTGAAAAAGGCCGATTTCAGGCAGGTGCATTTTTTTTTTGTTCAACCGTGAATTACATCTCTATGTACATCTACATCTACATCCATACTCCGCAAGCTACCTGACGGTGTGTGGCGGAGGGTACCTTGAGCACCTCTATCGGTTCTCACTTCTATTCCAGTCTCGTATTGTTCGTGGAAAGAAGGATTCTCGGTATGCCTCTGTGTGGGCTCTAATCTCTCTGATTTTATCCTCATGGTCTCTTCGCGAGATATACGTAGGAGGGAGCAATATATTGCTTGACTCCTCGGTGAAGGTATGTTCTCGAAACTTCAACAAAAGCCCGTACCGAGCTACTGAGCGTCTCTCCTGCAGAGTCGTCCACTGGAGTCTATCTATCATCTCCGTAACGCTTTCGCGATTACTAAATGGTCCTGTAACGAAGCGCGCTGCTCTCCGTTGGATCTTCTCTATCTCTTCTATCAACCCTATCTGGTACGGATCCCACACCGGTGAGCAGTATTCAAGCAGTGGGCGAATAAGCGTACTGTAACCTACTTCCTTTGTTTTCGGATTGCATTTCCTTAGGATTCTTCCAATGAATCTGAGTCTGGCATCTGCTTTACCGAAAATTAATTTTATATGGTCATTCCATTTTAAATCACTCCTAATGCCTACTCCCAGATAATTTATGGTATTAACTGCTTCCAGTTGCTGACCTGCTATTTTGTAGCTAAATGATAAAGGATCTATCTTTCTGTGTATTCGCAGCACATTACACTTGTCTACATGGAGATTCAATTGCCATTCGCTGCACCATGCGTTAATTCGCTGCAGATCCTCCTGCATTTCAGTACAATTTTCCATTGTTACAACCTCTCGATATACCACAGCATCATCCGGAAAAAGCCTCAGTGAACTTCCGATGTCATCCAAAAGGTCATTTATGTATATTGTGAATAGCAACGGTCCTACGACAGTCCCCTGCGGCACACCTGAAATCACTCTTACTTCGGAAGACTTCTCTCCATTGAGAATGACATGCTACGTTCTGTTATCTAGGAACTCTTCAATCCAATCACACAATTGGTCTGATAGTCCATATGCTCTTACTTTGTTCATTAAACAACTGTGGGGAACTGTATCGAACGCCTTGTGGAAGTCAAGAAACTCGGCATCTACCTGGGAACCCGTGTCTACGGCCCTCTGAGTCTCGTGGACGAACAGAGCGAGCTGGGTTTCACACGATCGTGTTTTTCGAAACCCATGCTGATTCCTACAGAGTAGATTTCTAGTCTCCAGAAAAGTCATTATACTCGAACATAATACGTGTTCCAAAATTCTACAACTGATCGACGTTAGAGATATAGGTCTATAGTTCTGCACATCTGGTCGACGTCCCTTCTTGAAAACGGCCTACTTACAAACATTTCCGTTCCGTATTCGGAAAAACCGTTTCCGGGGTGGATTTTAAACACTTTTATGGGTCCAAAATGCAATTTAAAGAAAAAATCGATTTTTAGAACCAAAAGATAGTAAACCTCCCTTAATGTAAAAGGCGAGACTCGTCAAGAACGTAAACAATATTACACCGCAGTAAAAAAAGGCGTTTGAATTTACAAAACGAAGAGCTAACTTGATTTGCAGAGAGATGACATGCAAAACATTCCTCCCCTTACACAGGGGCCGCAGGAAGCGTATCCAAGCGTATCCGACAGTAGGAAAAAGTGTAGGGTCTGTAAGGAGTAAACAACCCCGTCAGATTCGGGCGCAGCTGTAACTGTGTAAAACAAAAGAACGCTCAATTATTTTCAGTTCGGACTGAAACGCAGCATAAAGAGGTCGCGAGGTGAAGATAAACCAGCGGAATGGGGCCAGTTGAACCGTGCGACGAAGATACTAAGCACGGGACTGCGGGAGCAACTCGCTGGCGGTGGGCAGGTGTGTCGCCGGCTGCAGTAGGAAGAAGGGGCAGAGGTGGGCAGTGCAGGTAGCAGCTGGGAGCGCAAGGTCAGGCTGTTGCTAGCTGCGACCCGGCCATACTCCGTGTGGGGCCGCGAGCTCCCTCCGAGCCAGTTCCCTCCTTCTGGGCTGACAACTCTTGCCACACCTCCAGAACATGTTACGCTCGCGTCGCATCGAGCAATGTGGCGTAATAATAAAGGCACTAAACTTACTTCCGCACTCTCGTCTGCTGATCAAAGCCCGGCCTTAAGCCGTCGGCACACGGACCGTGCATCCGAACGTTGAGCGTTGAGCGTGCCTAGTTTCTGACGTCACAGCGTGGAACAGCACGTTCGGGAGTCTTTCCGAACGTGCAGAGCAATGTCTGGCATGTCAGATATTCTGAGCGTGCGTCCGATCGTTGACCAGTGAGATGGCACAGCGCCACCTACGTCACACGCACGCCGTCTCCCTTCAGTACAGGGTTGTGAAGCGCCATATTGGCATTCATTTCAAGCCTATATGCATATATGCCGTTTTTGAGCACCAGCAAATTGAGAATCACTGGAAAACCCGTTCTTAACTGTGTGATTCGTTCCAATAAAATAATGAGAAACATCATATTCGTGACAAAAGAATTACTGTAACTTGACTATTATGAGAGTAGGCTATTTGAAGCCAGCGACACACTGAAGATCCACCCAAAACGCATTGTTCTTGGTACAATTTGTTATAATTAAATTTCAATTAGTAACATATCTGCGATTAAGGTTTTCAGCAAGGTGTAATATAATACTGTAGGTAAAGCAGATATCGTGGACAGATTCACTGTAAGAATCTTAAAAACTAAAGAACTCCGCCCGAACAGTCCATGAAGGTCCAAAGGTACCGACCGACTGCCGTGTCATCCTCAGCTCATAGTCATCAACGGATGCGGTCATGGAGGGACATGTGGTCAGCTCACCGTTCTTCTGGCCGTTTTGCCAGTTTGCGAGACCGGAGCCGCTACTTGTCAATCAAGTAGCTCCTCAGTTTGCCTCACAAGGGCTGAGTGCACCCCGCTTGCCAACAGCCCTCGGCAGACCGGATTACTTACTTTACTTTTCCGTGTCCAGATCAAATTTTATTTTTCCAATAGTTAGCCACCACAACGGCTTTGTCGTTGGCTTGTAGCAGGTCACTAAAACTGCAGGGCTCCGGCAGTAGTAGGCACATGAGCAGATGTGCCTCGTCTTGTACCTCTCCGCATCCGCAAAGAACGTCGTCGTCGTTAGTCAGCAGTCCCCACTCGCATAGATTAGTTTTGCATCTGGGTACACCAGCCCTCAGCCTATTTAGTGTTCTCCACACTGTATAAGGAAGTTTGTTTCCAGGTGCCATTTGCTCTTTTGGTATTATCTGCAGTGCGGTTTGTTCATTCTCCCATCTACGGACTCTATTATTTCCCTGTGAACCGTCAAGGATCTTGGTTCTTGCAATAAAGCTATTTCTAGACTTACGCCTCCGAGCCTGAGTGACGTGCCCATTCAGTGGATGTCGAGAATCTGTTTCTTTCGTTGTTCTCTCAGCGTCTGCTGCCACCTGCCTTCTGATCTTGGATAGGGCAATTCCAGCAAGTAGGTACAAATTACCCGGTGGTGTGGTTCTGAGACAGCATGTAACGATTCGCATTGTCTCATTTACACTTACATCAACCTGTGTAGCATGTGCAGATACTTCCCATACTGGCGCTGCATAGTCTGCTGCAGAAACACACAGAGCAAGTGCTGATGTTCTCAGCTAGGATGGTCACCCATCCTAGCCCAACAGAGCGTAACTTCGGTGATCAGACGAGAACCGGTGTTACCACTGCGTCAATACCGTTGGCGGAAGAATCTTAGGCAAATGTAATTCATACATGGCAGAAATGGCTTGCAAACACGTGTAAGTACTGGAGACAACACTCTGGCACACTTCCCAGTTTGGATTAATAGAATGTATTGAGAAGATCCAACGAAGAGCACCACGTAACGCAGGATCATTACGGAATAATCAACAAGCACCAGTGGCAAAAGAAGCGTTATGTGAAGTTTTCTGTTGTAATTGCATGTTACTTCTTCCCACTTAGGTCTCGTGAAATGACCACGACGACGAAAACAGAGAAATTAGGGCTAACACTGGGTTTTATCTGTAATGTTTTTGCCACGTCACTCGCCAATGGAACAGGCAGTGGAGGAAGAGATAGCAGTGCACCGCACTCCTTAAGATGGATTGCGGAATAGAAATGTGGATGTAGAATCGGCTGATTTGGGTTCATATCACTGAATGGTCATTCTAATTGGGGCTTCGCACACAGTTGCCGGTGCGTTTCCTTAAAATCGGACATGCACAATCTTCTTCCCCGATCCGTCTGCAGTCTAAGCTGTCTCCATCTCTAATGACCTCCATGCAGATCAGAAAGCAGAACATAAGATTTCTTTTGGTTGTTGCAATTCATCTGCGAATAAAGGTAGAACTAATCGTCGGTCAGGAACTTCTTTCACTTCGCACCTCTACAGCACAATTTTCAGATCCACTTGAAAACGGCCAGGTGTAAACTTTGAAAACGGTCTAGTACTTAATAATGTTCTTACTGCCATTTACTTTCATTAATTAATTAATTGACATTAACTTCTCTGGTGTTCAGAAAAGCGGTAATAACACGATCGATAACAGGAGTACGGTACGTCATTAATGGTAGAAGAAGCTAGCACTTAAGTGTTGTTGGAGATGCATTCACTTACGATCAATGCGTAATTGGGTAGTCATTTCCATTGACCACGTTTTACGGTGGTAAGTTGCAGAAATAGGTGTGCTCGCTGTTAAGAAACTCATTCTGACTCCGTGTTCCTTTGCAGATATTTGGGTAAATTCATTAATTAGTCCAAATGCGAGTTATTCATTAACTAATTAAACATGTTCAGACATAATTATTCGTCAGAGTCATTTTGTAAAATCATATGGTAGACTCGATCCAGTAAAGTCGGAAGCAGACGAATGAGCAAGCTCCCCCACCACAACTGTCTCACTAATCAAGTCTCTGCATCACCTGATTCGCAGCGACGTCAGTAGTTCGTTTTGCTCTGCAAAACCATCTCGGAACGCACGTCTCCCATTTGCTGTTTTCTTGTTTGGCAGAGTTACTAAATCACTCGCTACTGCACCGCCGTAAAATTACTGCTAATTGAATGCATTCTTTCTTTTTCATTTTCTGGGTCATTGCTTTTCTTCGCTCACTGCTTTCTCGTGCCGGCTGAATAGATTAATCATAAGGTGTCTACTTCTGCATTGCATGCATTAGGCCTCTGTGCTGAGTGTTAACTTGCAGAAACTACTAAAAAGATTGAGTCTGAATAAATTTAAATCTGTTTAGTGGAATCTTACCTCCACACAGTAGACGCATGCTAGACTCTTGCCGCTGGTTAGAATATGTGTATTGTAGCTTTCCACAATGACGACAGTAGTTAGTAGCGTTGTCTGTCATCATCTCACACACACGTGGTTTGTCCAGCTGCTCACGACCGCAAGATGTCTCCAGTCACCAGTCACGCGGCGTGTACCTACATTTCCATTTGCGTTTCACACAAGTTGGACGAAGAGCTGTAGCTACAGGACTGTACGAAAGCAGATATCCGGAATAAAAATAGCTTTGAGGATAATAATCTGCGCGAATAGTGGTAGACACGGGTACATCTGCAAATATCCGCAATAGTAATTACTTTGTGGTTAAAGTTATAGAACAGTGATATTATTACTATTTTCGTCTATTTGCAAGTCATGCAATCCATAGACTCATGATTATGTAAGTTCCCCACTAATGTTACTTTGTGAAATGAAGCCCTAATTTACCTCCCACTCCGTAAAAAGTCCACGTATTACCGAAATTATATACCTACAAGCTATATCCAGCTTAAATTCGAATGCTAACTTTTGACTAAGCAGAACCTAATTAGAATTAAGCTGTAACTAGTCTCAATACAAATTATCCTTATATTAAATGCACAACTGAAGTAAAGCAATTGTATGGCCCTAATCAAAATTTCCACTTGCCTCGCGCCTTGATGAAATTGTTGCAGATTTCTCGAAAGTACAACAGGAAGCAGGCAGTGGCTATGCTCGATTTCTATTTCTAAATAAAATTTTCACACATTATTCAAACTGTCACGTACCATATGGTGCAATATAGTGAAGCGTAATGATAAAATTTCTTGAAAATGTGGGATCGGGAGAGTAATATTCCTATGAAATGATATTCCAAGACAACGATTTCGGAATGAAGTATGTACTCGTATTCAAAAAGACAGAATAAAACTACGCTTGATCTTCGCATATAACACTCGTCTGAACGATAGTATGCTTAACAAAGTGAACTGTTTAAAAAGGCTATAATGTTAACAGAAAATTTCTTTAAAAGCCAAACAGCTTAATCAGTTGATACGTTAATGCATGACTCAGAGAAGTGGGGTGGTCTTTCTCTCAGCTCTGAGCAAGTTAACTAGTTGGCAATAGTTATTTCGACAAACTACCTGCGCAGTGCTGCAGTCTTACTTCTTCTCTTCACATCAATCAAAATTTATATTCTTTTCGACTTTCAGTTTATACATCATATTCATCCTTGCTGTTCTTCCTCTAATAGATACGATCACAAGTCAACACAGCACTGCCGAATACGTCCATCACCTACCACACTTCAATTAAGAATGTATCAGACTGCGCCGAAGCAAACACTAAAGATTGTTTAACAGGGACATAACTTTCTCTCTCTCTGACGTGCGCAACGATAACTTACAGCTGGCCGCTGTGGCCGAGCGGTTCTAGGCGCTTCAGTCTGGAACCGCGCTACCTCTACGGTCGCAGGTTTGAATCCTGCCTCGGGGCATGGATGTGTGTGATGTCCTTAGGTTAGTTAGGTTTAAGTAGTTCTAAGTTCTGGGGGACTGCCGGCGGGAGTGGCCGAACGGTTCTAGGCGCTACAGTCGGGAACCGCGCGACCGCTACGGTCGCAGGTTCGAATCCTGCCTCGGGCATGGATGTGTGTGATGTCCTTAGGTTAGTTAGGTTTAAGTAGTTCTAAGTTCTAGGGCACTGATGACCTCAGATGTTAAGTCCCATAGTGCTCAGAGCTATTTTTTGATAACTTAAAAAACTCAAAATGACCAAGTCACTGTTATTAGCCACTGAGGCGAAGTGCTACTCTACTGGCTTCAGTGCGCTCCTCTTTGTTTATATCTGCAAGCGCTGCAGACTTCGATATGCCCTTCTTCCAACTTTTCCACAAAGTAACTAGAACACAAAATGAGCTCCGCGTTAGGTGTCTTGTATTCATTATAATTTTATTTGGCCTTCGGCAGCTATCAGCCATTAGATGAGGTTAAAGGTAAATAATTGCCATACAGGCCGAAACATAGCCGGCCGCTGTGACCGAGCGGTTCTAGATCCCTCAGTCCGGAACCGCGCTGCTGCTGCGGTCGGAGGTTCGAATCCTGCCTCGGGCATGGATGTGTGTGATGTCCTTAGGTTAGTTAGGTTTAAGTAGTTCTAAGTCTAGGGGACTGATGACCTCGGTTGTTAAGTCCCACAGTGCTTAGAGCCATTTGAACCATGCCGAAACATAGTCGAATTGCTAGTCTAGTAGTAAAGCGCGTGCTTGGAAACCGAGACGCAGGATCAAGTCTCGGCCGGAGTACGGGAATCTTCACTCTACTTTCAAACGAGCCGTCACCTCTCAACTGTATGACGAGTCGACAGGAACGCCACTTGGTTCGTTTTCCGCGTTAAACTGCAGCTCCTGTTTCCCCGGTTGGATAGGTGGAGGTAATTTTTGGAAATTTGTGTTAAATTCCTATGGGACCAAACTGCTGAGGTCATCGGTTCCTACGCTTATACATTACTTAATCTAACTTAAACTATCTTACAGTAACGACAACACACACACCCAGGCCCGAGGGAGGACTCAAACCTCCGACGGGGAGTGTCGCGCGAACCGTGTCAAGGCCCCCAGACCGCGCGCCTCCCCCGCACAGCAAGTGGAGAAGATTAGGGACACGCAACTCGCCAAAGTGGCGACCATTGGATTGACTTATTTCTGGCCATTGAGCCACAAGAAATTAGTACAAAACGTAACTTGATGAAATAATGTGAGGGCATACAGATGCAATTTTTAAATAGGGCTTTAGAGGCCTTCTGTTGCTTGACATACGTGTAAAATAGTGAAACATATGTTTTGGTAATTTAAAAGAAAAGTCGAAGAGCAGTATAAAAGATTAACAATGATGTTGTGGAGCAAACATAAATATATGTACAAGTAACGATATATTATGAAATGGATATTGCTACTCACTATACACAGAAAACGATACATGTGAGATTTCGGCCTAAACGCAGTCTTCTTAAGTAGAAGACACACACACACACACATATTGAATAAGAACAACACACACACATAACCAGTGTCTTTAACCGCTGAGGCCAGAGTGCGAGAACACGTTTAACAAGGATATCTGATACGCCGTGTAGGATTTTGCCGAGTAGTTAAACTGAGTTAATTATTCTGACATCATAAATTTAAGAAATGAAACGAAAAGAATAGTAATAATAGAGATACAAATGTTCAATGTCTAAAATACATGAAACATAGCCGGCCGCTGTGGCCCAGCGGCTCTTGGCGCTTCAGTCCGGAACCGCGCTGCTGCTACGGTCGCAGGTTCGAATCCTGCCACGGGCATTGATGTGTGTCCTGTCCTTAGGTTAGTTAGGTTTAAGTAGTTCTAAGTCTAGGGGACTGATGACCTCAGATGTTAAGTCCCATGGTGCTTTAAAGCCATTTGAACCATGAAACATAGTTCCCAATGCTTCAAAACAGCGAGGTCGTCGGTTACCATCCGATTAGGGAAGTATGGGGAATGAAATCTGGCGTGCCCTTTCAAAGAAACCGTCCCGGCATTTGCCTGAAGCGATTTAGGGAAATCACGGAAAACTTAAATCAGGATGGCCGGAGACGGGATTGAACCGTCGTCCTCCCGAAGCGATTTAGGGAAATCACGGAAAACCTACATTAGGTTGGCCAGACGCGGGTTTGAACCGTTCTCCTATCGAATGCGAGACAGCAGATAGAAGTCATCTTGGTAGGCGAAAATCGTGAAACCAGGATCTACGTGGAATAACAGGTGTATTATCTTCCCCAGAAGAAATGCAACACTTTCCAGTCCTCTCTTGTTGTTGTGGTCTTCAGTCCTGAGATTGGGTTGATGCAGCTCTCCATGCTACACTATCCTGTGCAAGCTTCTTCATCTCCCAGTACGTACTGCAGCCTACATCCTTCTGAATCTGCTTAGTGTATTCATCTCTTGGTCTCCCTCTGCGATTTTTACCCTCCACGCTGCCCTCCAATACTAAATTGGTGATCCGTCGATGTCTCAGAACATTTCCTACCAATCTATCCCTTCTTCTAGTCAAGTTGTGCCACAAGCTCCTCTTCTCCCCAATTCTATTCAATACCTCCTCATTAGTTATGTGATCTACCCATCTAATCTTCAGCATTCCTCAGTAGCAGCACATTTCTAAAGCTTCTATTCTCTTCTTGTCTAAACTATTTATCGTCCACGTTTTACTTCCATACATGGCTACACTCCATACAAATACTTTCAGAAACGACTTCGTGACATTTAAATCTATACTCGATGTTAACAAATTTTTCTTCTTCAGAAACGCTTTCCTTGCCATTGCCAGTCTACATTTTATATCCTCTCTGCTTCGACCATCATCAGTTATTTTGCTCCCGAAATAGCAAAACTCCTTTACTACTTTAAGTGTCTCATTTCCTAATCTAATTCCCTCAGCATCACCCGACTTAATTCCACTACATTCCATTATCCTCGTTTTGCTTTTGTTGATGTTCATCTTATACCCTCCTTTCAAGACACTGTCCATTCCGTTCAACTGCTCTTCCAGTCCTCTAGTCATTGTTGAAAGGCAATCTGTCGTGCCAAACGGTGCAATTCAGAAGTCTGGCGTCGATTAAATTCACAGATTTTGCGGCTTCTTTAGCAAGAATATCGTCTTCTTCGTTATGAATGACGCCGGAGTCAACTTTAGCCCACAGCAGTTCTATAACGTGTATTTAACACTGGATGTACTGCCAAATGAGTGCCAAGATGAGGTTTCAGGCTTTGGAACTCCACTTTTTATGGCTTGGAGATCGTAAAACTGGCGTATGATCGGATAGAATGAGAACCTTGGGAACCTGAAGGGAGGTCACGTGTTTTAAAGCCTCTAGTACAGCTGCAGCTTCCACAGAAAGAAACCAAGTGTTGTAAGATTTAGTGCAGTGGTGGAGTAGGCTGCAGACCGTGTCCCGTAATGGCCTCTGAAACAGCGCCGTAACACGGCTGGACGGCGAAACTACGAGCGGGATCTCCAGGGAGCAACAGAACCGCTCCCGAATGAGTCTGCGTCGTTCAATTATGGAGGAAGTAAGAGTTGCATAAAACCGCCAGCGAGGACGATTTAGAGGAGCTCGCGCCCCTCGCGTTCACACAAAAGGTTTTCATCTTCGGGACGATCGACTGTAAGTTCGAAACAGCCCAACGATACGCAAACTGATATACACCACTGTCCATAAAAACTGCAACACCATGAAATTTCTTTCTTGGATATGCAAAAGATTCGCATTTCAGTGCAACTGCACAAATTTGGTAAGAGACTATTGGGCAATAGCGAGGTCATTAGAGACGCAGCACAAGCTCGAATTACGAAAGTGTGGGGAAGGAAATCGGTCGTGCCCTTTTGAAAGGAATCGTCCCGGCACTTACCTGGAGCGGTTTAGGGAAATCACAAATCACAGACAACGCGAATCTGTATGGCCTGATGGAGGTTTAAACAGTCGTCCTCCCGAATGCGAGTCCAGAGTCCTAACTACAGCGCCCCCTCGCTTGGTGGGGTGATTTGGAAGGTTGCACACAAACTGTAGAAGCTCACAGAGGAGCCGAAATACAACAGTTTTGTGACATGAACTTGTTGTTGTTGTTGTGGTCTTCAGTCCTGAGACTGGTTTGATGCAGCTCTCCATGCTACTCTATCCTGTGCAAGCTTCTTCATCTCCCAGTACCTATTTCAACCTACAGCCTTCTGAATCTGCTCAGTGTATTCATCTCTTGGTCTCCCTCTACGATTTACCCTCCACGTTGCCCTCCAATACTAAATTGGTGATCCGTCGATGTCTCAGAACATGTCCTACCAACCGATCCCTTCTTCTAGTCAAGTTGTGCCACAAGCTCCTCTTCTCCCCAATTCTATTCAATACCTCCTCATTAGTTATGTGATCTACCCATCTAATCTTCAGCATTCTTCTGTAGCACCACATTTAGAAAGCTTCTATTCTCTTCTTGTCTAAAGTATTTATCGTCCACGTTTCACTTCCATGCATGGCTACACTACATACAGATACTTTCAGAAACGACTTCCTGACATTTAAATCTATACATGATGTTAACAAATTTTTCTTCTTCAGAAACGCTTTCCTTGCCATTGCCATTCTACATTTTATATCCTCTTTACTTCGACCAACATCAGCTATTTTGCTCCCCAAATAGCAAAACTCCTTTACTACTTTAAGCGTCTCATTTCCTAATCTAATGCCCTCAGCATCACCCGACTTAATTCGACTACATTCCATTATCCTCGTTTTGCTTTTGTTGATGTTCATCTTATACCCTCCTTTCAAGATACTGTCCATTCCGTTCAGCTGCTCTTCCAAGTCCTTTGCCGTCTCTGACAGAATTACAATGTCATCGGCAAACCTCAAATTTTTTAGTTCTTCTCCATGGATTTTAATACCTACTCCGAATTTTTCTTTTGTTTCCTTTATTGCTTGCTCAATATACAGATTGAATAACATCGGTGATAGGCTACAACCCTGTCTCACTCCCTTCCCAACCACTGCTTCCCTTTCATGCTCCTCAACTCTTATAACTGCCATCTGCTTTCTGTACAAGTTGTAAATAGCCTTTCGCTCCCTGTATTTTACCCCTGCCACCTTCAGAATTTGAAAGAGAGTATTCCAATGGTCTTGAAAGTATTCCTGAGCCAATAAAAGCTTTCAAGTGTCAGGATCAAGAAGACGGTCAATCCATGCACATGCGTCATACGCTCAGCAAAGATAACGTACTGTTTCTACGTAAACGGTACTGCTTGTCATCCCAGCAGATGGATGTCTCTACACGGAGCACCTGCACACTTCTTTTTGCGAGTACGTGACGTCCTCTCCCAACGCAATGAAGACATGCGCCGAAAAACTGGCTAACCCTCAAATGTAAAGATTTAGAGATAAATGTTGCCATCTGTTGCTGGGTACGGGACCTATCAAAATTGACATTGATCTCACCCCTCAGTATGCTAATGTGATATTTAAGTGTGAGACCAATGTCAGTTTTGATAGTTCCCGTACCCAGCAACAGATGGCGACATTTATCTCCAAATTTTTTCATTTGAGGGTTAGCCCGTTTTACCACGCATGTCTTTGTGGACCATGCGAAGGATTCGAAGGGGAGATTCAACTGCTTGGCCCTTAACATTTCTCCCCAGGGTACTTGCACGTCTGATGAGATTCGTGCAATATCTGCTGTACTTGGTGGAGTGCCACAGGATCTTCTACAAATGATACGCCTGTATTGAATGTGGCGATCTCCATTTTAAACACCTTCCATAACATTCAACATTGTTAAGTAAAGAGTACATTATCTTTGCGGAACTTACGGCGCATGCACCTTGATTGCCCTTGTTTTTCTTGACATTCCAAAACTTTCAGTTGTACAGGATTACTTCCGAGGAGATGAGTTCCCTCTCCAACGTTGTTGCAGTTTGACACCTGTGTCAGCTCTTTCAGTTTGTGCGCAAGGTTTTGAATCACTCTACATAAGGAAAGTCTAGCGGCAGGGAGCATGGGAGGTGACAGTTCTGGTGGTTTTATTAGACAAATTTCATCATTTATCAGTTAAAGACCAAATATAAACATTAACACAGTTGTAAGGGCGACTTCACTCTGGCTGACCGGAACAATTTGATTTCAAAGTACACTGTATCACGTTTAGCCACAAGACAAGAAATGTTAACAACAAAAATGTTCAAATATGTGTGAAATCTTATGGGACTTAAAATGGTTCAAATGGCTCTGAGCACTATGGGACTTAACATCTATGGTCATCAGTCCCCTAGAACTTAGAACTACTTAAACCTAACTAACCTAAGGAGATCACACAACACCCACTCATCACGAGGCAGAGAAAATCCCTGACCGCGCCGGGAATCGAACCCGGGAACCAGGGCGTGGGAAGCGAGAACGCTACTGCACGACCACGAGCTGCGGACTTATGGGACTTAACTGCTAAGGTTATCAGTCCCTAGCCGGCCAGAATGATCGAGCGGTTCTAGGCGCTACAGTCTGGCACCGCGCGACCTCTACGGTCGCAGGTTCGAATCCTGCCTCGGGCATGGATGTGTGTGATGTCGTTAGGTTAGTTAGGTTTAAGTAGTTCTAAGTTCTAGGGGACTGATGACCACAGATGTAAAGTCCCATAGTGCTCAGAGCCATTTTGAACCATTTTTGAATTTTTTGCTCCTTTTTCTTTTACGCTTAGTAATTCAAATGTTGCAAAGATTCTGCTACTGGATAGGAACAGTGATCAAGTAAGACTGACCTTAGAGTTTTACTAAAATGTGGGAATGATGAAACAATGTTTATCTTATGTGAAGAAGTATTGCAAATTTGTATCGCACTGTTTGTAATGGAACTTTTATAAGCCTGTGTCCTTATTGATTGGACATGGTACTTTCCTTTTCGTGGGCAATGGAGGAAATGTGCGTTTTAATAGAGCTAACGTGGGAATTTTACGCGCGCCCGTTTAGTAAACAGTATGATTTACGAACTAGAAACTTGCCGCAACTGCCGCCGGAGTGCGTTGCGATCGCGCGTACCACGTTGGGACCCTCGTACCGTATGCACAAGTCGCATCATTTCTGAGCGTTCAGCAGCACGTTGAACTTTGCACGCTCAACGTTGGCGTTCGACAGCACGGTCCGTTTTCCGACGGCTTTAGGGACGTGTTTCGTTCTAGATAAAAAGTTACTGCCTCGAGAGTCTTCCTATGTGTCGTTAGTTTCGCCCTTGCGGCTGATACCGCGAACACAGACGAACAGACAGCGTCAGGAGCAGTCAGCATCAGTGCACTGGTTGTCGCAGTTTGCATCCTGGACGTGCGGCGACGTGTGTAATCTCTTTAACAGGGACATTTGCATAATGTGCAGCGCCTAAGTGCCACTATTGGCCCCGCGCGGCTGTCTAATAAAGTGGAAGGCGGCCTGCGTAATCGATCCGCTGCCGTCATTACGGCGCGGGTGGCGATGGGCTGACCTCACAGCCACAGCCACAGCCTCCAACCTGTTCCAGCCTGCGGAGAAACGCGACCGGCAGAAATCGAAAGTGCCGCGCGGGGCGCGCCTCGCTATGTAACGGTCGCGCGCGTGGGATACTTGCCAACACTCGTGCCGGCTTACCTGCAGCACTCACGTATGCACATTACGAATGGACTGGTTCTCCCCACTGTGATCGGTGTGGCCAAGTGTTGCTGCCGTCGCTGTTACGGGTAAATTGCGTGTTTTGTCCCGCCACTAGTCGATTACTTATTTTTTTAACTTAATACAATGCAAAAATTGACATCTGACAAAGACCGTGTTCACTTGTTACATAACATGTTTTTTTGTCCGTCTAGATTGCTTTTTTTTAATTTTTTTTTTTAGGAGTGACAAGTTTCTTTCCACACGAACCGCCCTCAGATGTGTACAACAACGTGCTGAAAAGTAATGTCACCGAATTTTTTGTATAGAAACTGATAAAGGTTTTTAAATAGAACGAGCGTTATAACATTCTGCACCTTTGCTCTTCATATCTACATACAGGGTGACAATTATTGAACTACACTGCTGGCCATTAAAATTGCTACAACAAGAAGAAATGCAGATGATACACGGGTATTCATTGGACAAATATATTATACTAGAAGTGACATGTGATTACATTTTCACGCAATTTTAATGCATAGATCCTAAGAAATCAGTACCCAGAACAACCACCTCTGGCCGTAATAACGGCCTTGATACGCCTGGGCATTGAGTCAAACAGAGCTTGGATGGCGTGTACAGGTACAGCTGCCCATGCAGCTCCAACACGATACCACAGTTCATCAAGAGTAGTGACTGGCATATTGTGACGAGCCAGTTGCTCGGCCACCATTGACCAGACGCGTTCAATTGGTAAGAGATGTGGAGAATGTGCTGGTCAGGGCAGCAGTCGAACATTTTCTGTATCCAGAAAAGCCCGTACAGGACCTGCAACATGCGGTCGTGCATTATCCTGCTGAAATGTAGGGTTTCGCAGGGATCGAATGAAGGGTAGAGCCACGGGTCGTAACACATCTGAAATGTAACGTCCACTGTTCAAAGTGCCGTCTGTGCACGTCATCTTCGTGTTGTAGCAACTTTAATGGCCTGTAGTGTATGTAGGAATGAAGGATAAAGATTTATGATGTCAAGGACGTTTCTCTTATTAAAAAAAGCTTTAACAGTTTTCACATACAAAATTCGGAGGTATTACTTTTCAGTATGCCCTCGTAGATAAAAATAAGATTACTGTCCAACATACACTCTACTACGTACGTACAAAATTGCTATTAAACCAGTTCTAAAATCAAATGTACCAGAACGTATCTGACTGTATCGATTACAAAACTAACCCGTCCAACTTATCAGCAAAACTTTACATAACACGTCAGAGGATACAACTGATATTAAATTTGGCATATAAGCAATGTTATGTATTGGAATGTATTGGTTAATTTTTTTTTCTTATATACAGATCTAGTCATAGTTCAGGTGAACGCGAACTGGTCATTTCCATTAAAAAAAAGCTAAAGCAGTCTAAACGAACTACAAAATATGGTTCCACACATTGTTACGCCTTTAGAGTTTGTTTTGCTCATAATCTGGTGGTTTTTTAATTACAAGCATACGAAGAAAGTTACAAAATAATCTATAATGAAGTATTTGGTCATTTAAAGCAACTTAAATATATTGTTTATTTTTCAGTCTCAGTTGCATATCTTTTTACTGTATGACTAGCTTCGAATTCACTGGATCATCTTCAGATCTATGGTTGTAGTTCCGTGAAGAACCCATCACATCTGTTTCATAATCAAATGTCAGAACTCAGTATTGTTGCCGAAACTATGCACCCTAAATCAAGGGAAATGAAAACTAGTCGTGTGCAGCTAAGACCGACCGGTAAACGATATGTTAAAACAGTTTTAGATATCAATACAGCTTGTCTTCTCTCGCGACGAATATGTCGGCTATAGTGATATAACAATTTACGAACTACGTCTAATGTAATTTTGAGGCAGTCGCTTCATTGAGATAATGGCGTGTGTATGGGAGGGGGAGGAAACATTACCGTCTGCTGTTGTTGTTGCGATGATATTGGGCTGTATGTCGTTGAGTCTGGAGCTGTCTGTGGTGGACGCATAATGATACGCTGCACTAATTATCATTTTAAGTTCTCTCCACATGTCAGACATATAAATTAACCTTTCCGAGCTTCATTATCACGTATTTTCCGGTAGAAAGATTTTACATTCTCTCTTGCTGTGAATTTCAGAGAATACTGCAGAAAACTGCTTGGCGCTCAGTGTTGAGTGCTCAGTGCAATGTCCAGCTGTAATTTTGCAGAATAATATAGTGTTGCTACAAAGAAAGGCGTGAAATTGAAGCTTAGAACGCATAAATAGTAAATAAAACCTCTGAAATGCAGAGCGTATGTTAACTCAGAGTACGTTAAATAGCTGATGCCAAAATATTGTCATGCGTCCGCTCCGGGAAATTCTAGATTCGATAAGATACTGAGAAACACCATCATAACAGCAACAATGAACACCAGTTTCTCACCTTCATGCGCAGGAAAACAAAAATTTCATGGCTGATAGCGGCTGTTCTAGATGTATACATTCATTTAGTGCATACACGGGCAGATGAGAATTGCAATAATGGCAGTGCTTGTGAGTAACACTTCTGTTTTTTAAAATACTTCTAGCGTCCGTTTGTCGCCTTTTGTTTACTACTGGAGCGATCCGTCCAGGAGCGCACACCGGCCTTCGTGAAGCACACCGCATTAAGGTGAACTGCAGCACTGAGGAGGAAACATAAAAGAAGTGGATGACGAAATTAAAGATCAAAGTTTCAGGCCTATATGGTTACAGTACTACCGCAAAGCGATCCTAATTTTTCTGTTCTCTGTAGTTATCTGTTCGCAGAGAAGAGAAACGGCTTTTTGTTACTTTCCTGAACTCTGAACTTTGTTTATTTTCGTTTGGGGTGGTAAACATTCCTTTTGGCTTGTATATATCTGTTCCTGATGTGTATGGCAGATTTGTAATCAAGTTCCTCCCGAACTCTCGCTGGTCTTTCTTGTGGGGTAAACTTTGAATTTCAATGCTTACTAAAGAAAGGAACTGTTATGCTTGATGGCTGGAGTGAGCCCTGCTGGAACGTAGTTCAGACGTCAGTCAAAAAGAGATTACCCGAAAGGGACGCGTGTTAAGAACTTTTTCCAACTTTTGCAGCTGTAATAAGTCCGCGTCTTGTTGCAGTTAACTTTAGCATCGGAATATGTTTATTTACCTGTATAAAGTAATGTACGAGTGGACTGGTTTTCAGTTTTATCACTCGATATTCCACTTCTTTCCTTCCAGTACCAGACAGGTGTTCTTTATTGCGTGTTGGCCGTATTGCTGCTGCACAGCTCTGGGGACGTCCTGAAACATAGCATAGCGATGTAACAAAACATCGTGTCACTAGGCATTAGTCTCACTAGAGTTACGGACGCCCTTGCTTTGCTATTCTTGCTCGATATTTTAAGTCTCTCGTCGTTCGATTTGTGTGTGTCTACAGTCCTTCCCACAGGTGCCTGATCTCGCCGTAGTACGTGTAATTTGTTTCTTGTAAACTGTTTGTTCTAGATACGAAGGAAGCAGATCCTGTCCGTGTTTGTTAATCTAACGGCAACGTTTGCCCTTGAATTGATCAAGAGCTCTCCATACCAGCCCAGCCTAAGTGATTCATTGCCTCTTGACCCAGGCGAAAGAAAAACACCCACCCTTACAGGGAGATCGCCTATACGTCTTTGCTGGTCGGACGAACGCATTTTCTGCCGTTAAAGTAATTCAGCGTTGATCGTGCACGTTAGGCGATTTCTGGAACTAGAGTACTTAAAAGCAAGATTTTCTGCTAATCCGTGCTCATTCGTTCTCTGGCCACCTAACGAAATGTAATGATTCCTACTTTGATCTCACTTGACTCAGCTCGATATTCGGTATTATATATTAAATAAGTAATCATTTGTATTCCAGTCCGCTTTCTCAAGAATAACTGCACCCTTTTATAAGTTCCACTGAAACCATACAGCCATTCTCTTTACAATATGCCAGTGCTGCCAAATATCCGAAATCAATTTAGCGTGAAACGGGATAATGTATATAAATAGAAATTGAAACGTTCATATGTTGAAATTCTTAAATCTCAGAAAGTTCTTCACTGATTTCTTTGGCATTTTGCCAGAACGTTGTCTTCGAATACGTGTGTATTTTTATATATTTATTTTTAATACAATTCTTATTCGGAAAGTAAGGAACGATCGGTCGCGAAATGGAAGCCACAGTGAAAATCCGATGAAGTTTTGCACAGGTGTGATGGGCAGTGTCTCTAGTATACCCATCGATCGCGTTACGTCGTTCTTTTTAGTTCTGAGCACATAAAGATACATAGAACAATAGTGCCTCCCGCCAAGTACGAGGGCCTGGTGAGAAATTTCGCCTGAAGCTATGCAGCCAGTATTACGTAACTGTTGTGCGTTTTCTTCTTCAAGACAATTCTCAGCCGCATTCTGCAGGGGCAATGAAGATGCTCCTGCATCGTTCTCAATTGGAAATGTTAGATTATCCACAACACAGCACGTAATTGCCTCCCTCTGAGTTTCATCTCTGTTTACATGAACAGATGGCTATGAAGACATTTTGGCACAGACAACGAGCTGTAGGCCTGCGTAAAGAATTGGCAGAAAGCACTGGCGGCTGCCTTCTATAACGAGGGTATTGGAAAGTTGGTACAACGCTACGACAAACGCCTGAGTCGGATCGGCGACTATGGAGATAAGTAGCCGGAAGTTGTTGCTAACTGTTGCAAATAAAACAGTTTTGATTTCCATTTCGCGACCTATCATTCCTTACTTTCCGAATAGCCCTCGTATATACAATATACAAATAAACATCTTATACATAAAGGAGAAACATTACCAAAAATCTTGAAAAGTTCTTGACCGAATTACTTTAAATTTTTATGTAATGCTGCTCTAACGAACATTCGGACAGACATAGGCTATATATTTTAATATACATGATATATAAAAACAAATACTATATCTATATATAAAAATGTATAGTGAAATGTTTTCAGCGAAAAGGAAATTGTATTTCTGGCGTATCGGCTTACGATTAGAATACTACTACGGAATGTGAATATGCTGTAATAGTGAGAGTGGGGAACAGGAGGTGGACAGAGAGATGGAGACGAGGAGAAGAAAGTAAACTCCGTCCGAACATGACACGAAGGCCCCAATGGTAGCGACCGGCCACCGTGTCATCCTCAGCCCACAGGCGTCACTGGATTCGGGTATGGAGGGGCATGTGGTCAGCACACCACTCTCCCGGGCGGATGCCAGTTTACGAGACCGGAGCCGCTACTTCTCAATCAAGTAGCTGCTCAGTTTGCTTCACAATGGCTGAGTGTACCCCGCTTGCCAACAGCGTTCAGCTGACTGGATGACCACCCATCCAAGTGCTAGCCCAGCCCGACAGCGCTTAACTTCGGTGATCTGACGGGAACCGGTGTTACGACTGCGGCAAGGCCGTTGGTAGGAGGAGAAGATGGACATAGAAAATGGAGGAAGAAGAGAGAGGAGGTAGGATAAAATGGATAATGGATAGGGAAAGGCAGCTGTGGCCGAAGAGCGGGGGGGGGGGGGGGAGAGTAGATGGATAAAGAGATGGGGGGACGAGAAGGACAGAGACAGGAGTGGAGAAGAAGATTGGGACGCACATCCAGTTCCTGTACATGTTAGAAACGTGTGGTTTCTGTTTTCTTTCTTTCCCATTTAACCAGACTGGGCCACAGCAACACGTGGCCGGGAAAGCTAGTATCTTCTTTTTTCAAAAAAAAAAAAAAAAAAAAAGTCGTCACACATTTTATGTCTTGGAAACTGTTCTTCGGGTTACAGCTGCAATTAAGCAAGGCATGTGTGGCCTGCTTAGGCAGAATCAATTACCTTACCTGAGAAAATTTCACGTTTCAAAATCAAATGTGTGTGAAATCTTATGCGACTTAACTGCTAAGGTCATCAGTCCCTAAGCTTACACATTACTTAACCTAAATTAGCCTAAGGACAAACTCACACACACCTGTGCCCGAGGGAGGACTCGAACCTCCGCCGGGACCAGCCGCACAGTCCATGACTGCAGCGCCTGAGACCGCTCGGCTAATCCCACGCGGCTATTTCACGTCTGTTTCGTTCTGTTTAGGAAAACCGTTGATAATATGACTACTGATAACTCGATCGGGAAATCGAATTACTGTCTTTGAGATGAAGGGTTACATATTCTACGACAGTACTCATTTTAGTCATAACAATGACATACTTTGAATGTCATTCAAACAGATCGCTTCGACAGTTGTCTTCTGACATCATGTAAGTCGCGGAATATTCAGTGCCAATCTGTTACTTGAATATGTACAGTGAAGAGCCAAAACGCTGTGACCATTTATTTGATGGCATGTCGGTCCACATTTGTAACGCAATACAGCAGCGCATCTGCGTGACGTGGATTAGACAGATCCTTAGTAGATTTCCAGAGATACGTGGCGCCAGATTCCTACACACATGTCACCCAATTCGTGGTTTGTGGATGCGGACCTGGCGCTCCATAGTACCCCACAAGCATTCCATCGCGAATTGGTGGCCGAGACATCAACATGAGTTCACCATAAAGCTCCCCGAATTACTTTAGCACGATTCTGGATTGACAGAGGCTATTATACTGGTGAAGGGCAGAGCACGAAGGGATGCGGGGTGTCTATAATAATGTTCACTAGTCCACGGCGGTCGTGGTGTCTCCGATTGCTACCACAGATCCCATGGAAGCTCAGCTGAATGTCGATCACGGCATTATGCTGCCCCCACAGCCATGGGTCCATGACGGTGTGCACGTTTCGAGTAGCCCTTCCCTTGGATGATGACTTATGTAGATATGACCATCGACCTAGTATAACCAGGCACGTGGTTTACCGACTACGTAACACTTTTAGATTGATCTAGGGGCCACTCTCAAGATCCTGTGTCCACTGCAATCGCCGTTGAGCCAACAAGGGTAAATGTAGGAGTCCTCTGCTGTTGGATCCTACGTTTAACAACGTGCATTGAACAGTGTGCTTTGGGACACTTGTGCCTGCACCAGCATTTTACTCTATCGTCAGATGTGCCACAGATCACCGCCCATGACTCCAACACACACGCTATGTGATGAGGGAGACCAAGAGATGAATACACTAAGCCGATTCAGAAGGATGTAGGCTGTAGTAGGTACTCGGAGATGAAGAAGCTTGCACAGGATACAGTAGCATGGAGAGCTGCATCAAACCAGTCTCAGGACTGAAGACCACAACAACAACAACATGTGATGAGGCGCGGACGTGGAACACATCGTCGCCTGCTGGTGGTTTCACCAACTTCAACTTCTTTCTACCGATGCTCATGACAGTACCTCACCCAGCTTCGCCGAGCTTCCAGCCATCGGGTCATAATTATCTGCCTTTTCTCAAAGTCGCATACGGCATTCGGTATTCCCATTTGAAGCCCATTACGTCGCTAGAATGCTTCCCCATTTTTCTCTATTCCGCTTATACTGGGGGTGACTACAGATATAAATTTTCACTCTGCTACGAAGTGTGCACTGGTATGAAACTTTCTGGCAGATTAAGACTGAGTGCCGGACAGAGACTCGAACTCGAGACATTTGCCTATCGCGGGCGAGTGCTCTACCGACTGAGCTACCCATTCACGAAAAAATGGTTCAATGGCTCTGAACACTATGGAACTTAACACCTGAGGTCATCAGTCCCCTAGAACTTAGAACTATTTAAACCTAACTAACCTAAGGACATCATACACATTCATGACCGAGGCAGGATTCGAACCTGCGACCGTAGCAGTCGCGCGGTTCCAGACTGAAGCGCCTAGAACCGCTCGGCCACAGCGGCCGGCTCCATTCACAACTCACGACCGTTATCGCAGCTTTGCCCCCGCTAGTATCTCTCTTCCTACCTTGCAAAGTTCACGGAAGCTCCCTTGAGAAACTTGCAGGACTAGCGATCTGAGAAGAAAGGATATTGCGGAGACATGGCGTACCACAGCCTGGGGAATGTTTGCAGAATGTAGTTTTCCTCCGCAGCGGAATGTGCACTGGTATAAACTTTCTGGCAGATTAAAACTGTGTGCCGGTCCGAAACTCGAACTCATAAAAGCGCACGCTCCGCTGCAGAGTGAAAAATGCATTCTGGAAACATCCTCCACGCTGTGCCTTAGCCACGTCCCCGCAGAATCCTTTCATGCAAGAACGCTAGTCCTGCAAATCTCTCTAGAGAACTTCTGTGAAGTTTGGAAGGTACGATGGGAGATACTGGCGAAAGAAAAGCTGTGAGGACGGGTCGTGAGTCGTGCTTGGGTAGCTCAATCAGTAAGAGCACTCATCCTAGAAAGGCGAAGGTCTTGAGTTCGAGTCTTGGTCCGGCACACAGTCTTAATATGCCAGGAAGTTTCACAACAGCGCACACTTGGCTGCTATTTCACTCTGAGAACATCGTCCAGGTTGTGACTAAGCCATGTCTCGACAATATCCTTTTTTCGAGGAGTACTAGTTTTGCAAGGTTCACAGGAGAACATACGTGAGGTTTAGAAAGTAGGAGACGAGGTACTGGAGGAAGTAAAGGTATGAACAGGGGTCCTGACTGGTGCTGTGTTTGAGCAGATCAGTTGGTAGAGCACTTTCCTTCGACCGACAAGGTCCCAAGTTCGAGTCTCGGTCCGGCACACACAGTTTTAATCTGTCAGAAAGTTTCAGTGTGTAACTAAATGCCCTTTACAGACTTTGAGGACAGGTTCCTTACAGCAAAGCAAGAAAAAGGTATGCAGTAAACATTGTGTGGTGTCACCGCCAGACACCACACTTTCTAGGTGGTAGCCTTTAAATCGGCCGCGATCCGTTGGTATACGTCGGACCCGCGTGTCGCCACTATCAGTGATTGCAGACCGAGCGCCGCCACACGGCAGGTCTAGTCTAGAGACTCCCTAGCACTCGCCCCAGTTGGACAGCCGACTTTGCTAGCAATGGTTCACTGTCTACATACGTTCTCATTAGCAGAGACGACAGTTTAGCATAGCCTTCAGCTACGTCATTTGCTACGACCTAGCAAGGCGCCATATTCAGTTACTATAATTACTTCAGAGATGTATTCTGAACAGATAATATTGTGAATCATGTACCGTCAAGAGCGACGTTCATCATTAACGGATTAGAGTTAAGTATGAAAGTAATTACGTCCGCTTTTTGAATTCTAATACCTTGTCATTTTCCAGACCTCACTCAGTAGAGTCCTACCCTCCTCACGCCAGCCTGCGTGAGCTAAAACGCGTGCATTTCGGCCTCCTCTAGTAACACGGTGTTGGCTCTTCTGCCAACACAACACATTGGCTGTAAAGTGCATACGTTAAGAGCTATGAGAACTTGTTCAACATGAGAGATGCGCTTCACAGCAACGAAGATGAGCAAGTGTTCATAGCTCTTAAGTATACATGTTAGAATCCATGTTTACTAGACAGTTATTTCTTCTTTCGTGCAAGGAACCTGCCCTTAAAATCAGTAAAGGGAATTTTGTTACACCCTGTTTATTTTCTTTGCGGCATCTGCGCGGGTGCTATAGACCTTGCTGCTGTGCGGCCACAAACCCTTATCGCATCATCACGTGCCTGCGACGCTACCAGAAGCCATTCAGTCTCGTGGCCATCTGTGGTCGTAATGTGTTGAGTGGTCAGTGTAGCGTAACAGACGTGAAGGCTTGTTATGCTGAATCTCTTCAAAATCGGCAACAGAGCGACAGATGTATCCTTAGAGCCTGTAACGTCAGATCGCACTGCACTTGGGCTCTATGTATCGGAGTTTAGTTCTTACAGATCCACACAGTTGGGCTCTGAACATTGTAGAGGACAGAAGAAAAGCAAATACTGTCTCTAAAACGCTGCTGAGTCGTAAGCCAGTATGACGCAATCGTGTGGACGCCGCTTTTGTCCCGCGGCATAACTCTCACTTCGCTGCAGTTAGCACGTTGTGTGTACTTTGCGCACTGACTGAGGATTAACAGGTCTACTGCTACCCACGAAACCGGCGCTGAAAGAGAGTGTGGACGCTTGCTCCGCCTCGCAGGTCGAGAGAAAGTACCGGCTGGGTCGGCGGTCTGTGCCTCGGGTCACAGGCTAGCAGTGCGGAAGCAGCGCCGCTCCTTTCATTTCGTGACTGGCCACGGCAGCGGCGTGTGTTGCGAACCTTTGTGCAAAAGTTATAGTGAAACTGGCGACTCACTTTCATTCTTAAACGGCTCACTTGGATACAAGGTTGTTCTCTCATATTTTGTCTCCTTGCATACCACGATTAATTAACTTCCAGGATGTCGTCTCAAAACCGCGTATACTGAGCGGAAAACGTTGTAGTATACGGAGCAGTCAAATAAAAAGAAGACTGGAAAAAAGTAAGTTAACTGTTTTTTCCAAAAATAGTCGCCATGACTGTTCAAATGATTCAAATGGCTCTGAGCACTATGGGACTTAACATCTGAGGTCATCAGTCGCCTAGAACTTAGAACTAATTAAACCTAACTAACCTAAGGACATCACACACATCCATGCCCGAGGCAGGATTCGAACCTGCGACCGTAGCGGTCACGCGGTTCCAGACTGCAGCGCCGAGGACCGCACGGCCACTTCGGCCGGCGCCATGACTGTTAATACATTTATCCACTCATCAGGTTACCCTCCATTCAGAGGCTGTTGCTGTTTTACTTGTAAATAATAGATTTCAGCTATCAGTCGACCTTTGGAATTTTTATTGGCACATCTAGATTTCAGCTAGAAACTGGCCATTCTCAATGCACTATCATTTTGATCACTGCATGTAATGCCTGTTGGTCGGGCTTCATCCACAGTTCATTGAATACTAATTTATCCCACTGTGACAGAAGATGGAAAAATTGCCTTCGGAACTGTGATTGCATCCAGCGTGCACCTCTACGTCCGAAGCAAATCGACGGCCACGAATATCTTTCTTTAGCGCTACGAAAATAATATGGCAGTCGTGTGGGGAGAGATAGGGACTGTATGGGGAACAGATTTGTAAATGCGTTCAGGAGAGGCTCAGCAACTGGACCTCACATCTTGAGGGAAGAAAAACACACTTGCAAGATATCAGCACCAGCAATCGATCCCGGGCGAAAACGTGGCCCATTACTGTGACAGTATGCGGAGCGTGCAGTTATGACCTCCTGAACGTGCAGCTTTTAAATTTCGCGCGCACCGGTTGTCTGTCACACGCCCGAGCGGGAAGTACTGTACAGCGGAGCCCACCAGAGCGTCCTATATTGAAGGCAAGGGAAGAGGAGGGGGAAGGGTGTCACGTTGATATGGGTTGTTCGATCGTTGATGTAACATCTACAGTTTTTGGCATAAAATTGCTTGCAAGACAATGATTTCTTCGTAAAAACAACAAAAAATAAAATAGAGGAACATTTCATAAATAACGGACAGGTTCCTATTATTGTGGATTGTTTCATGCAACAACATTGAACATTACGTCAGAAGTAGTTGGTAGCTGGAGGTAGAAGCACGTGTTTTTGATTTCTCGCTGTGTACTTTGACATAAAATTGCCCAAAGCTAGAAATGGACCCTGTACGTGACTGTTGAAGACCAGAAGTCGTACATAGAGATCGAAACTTTACGCGACAGAAATCCACAGTGCATTAAGTGAAGTTTGTGGTGAGTTTACAGTGGACCGTAGTACAGTTTGGTTAATTGTTTTCGTGGCGGTCGTGTGAGCATAAACGATAATCCAAGACGCGGAAGGCCAAAAACGTCAACAGATGAACGAAGTGTGGAACTTGTGACAGATGCTGTTGAAGAAGATCGCAGTCCAACTTGTGAGGAATCCTCTGAAGTCACGGGAATTCACCCAGCGTCAGTATTCCGTATTCTGACAAATGATTTGAAGAAGAGAAAAATTTTTGCGAGATGGGTCCCAAACTGTTTGATTGCTGAAGAGAAGTAGAAACATTGGAGCCTCGCTCAAACAACGATTCGACCGTGAAGGCCATGAATTTTTGCAAAGAATTGTCGCTATTAGTGGAACGTGGATTAGAGACTTTTAACCGTAGTTGAAATAACAGTCCAGTGAGTGGAGAACTTCTCCACGTCCAAAAAGATGCGACGCCCTCAATCAAAGCTCAAGCAAATGATGATTTTGGCTTATGATTACCAAGGAATCGTCATGAAAGATAGAGCCCCTTGTGGAACAAATGTCACCGCAGTATCTTATCGTAACTTTATGCAAAACTTGCGCAGAAAAGTGGACAAAACTCGACCACAGTTGCTCGAGGCTCTCCACGATATTGCTCGCCCGCATACCGGCATTGTTGTAGCCCAAAGACTACGCGAATACGGATGGTAAGTGTTGCCGCATCCTCCCTACAGCCCGGATGTGAGTCCACCAGACTTCGACTTGTTCCCGAAGTTGAAAAAACGTATGCAGAGACATCGTTATCATTCTCTGGAAGATCTTCCTACAGCCATTCGACAGATGAACAGACGTAGTGTCCTGGATGGAATAACAAAGTTTCCGAGACGTTGGGATTCAGTCAAAGGGAAACAGGAAGACTGTATTGAAGGAGTGTAAAGAGATATGGAAAAAATAAGCGTGTTGTTGTTGTGGCCTTCAGTCCTGAGACTGGTTTGATGCAGCTCTCCATGATAATCTATCGTGCGCAAGCTTCATCATCTCCCAGTACCTACTGCAGCCTACATCCTTTTGAATCTGCTTAGTGTATTCATCTCTTGGTCTCCCTCTACGATTTTTACCCTCCACGCTGCCCTCCAGTACTAAATTGGTGATCCCTTGATGCCTCAGAATATGTCCTACCAACCGATCCCTTCTTCTAATCAAGTTGTGCCAAAAACTCCTCTGCTCCCCAATTCTATTCAATACCTCCTCATTAGTTATGTGATCTACCCATCTAATCTTCAGCAGTCTTCTGTAGCACCACATTTCGTATGCTTCTATTCTCTTCTTGTCTAAACTATTTATCGTCCACGTTTTACTTCCATACATGGCTAAACTCCATACAAATACTTTCAGAAACGACTTCCTGACACTTAAATCTATACTCGATGTTAACAAATTTCTCTTCTTCAGAAACGCTTTCCTTGCCATTGCAAGCCTACATTTTATATCCTCTCTACTTCGACCATCATCAGTTAATTTGCTCCCCAAATAGCAAAACTCCTTTACTACTTTAAATGTCTCATTTCCTAATTTAATTCCCTCAGTATCACCCGACTTAAATCGACTTCATTCCATTATCCTCGTTTTGCTTTCGTTGATGTTCATCTTATATCCTCCTTCCATGACACTGTCCTTTCCGTTCAACTGCTCTTCCAAATCCTTTGTTGTCTCTGACTGAATTACAATGTCATTGGCAAACCTCAAAGTATTTATTTCTTCTCCATGGATTTTAATACCTACTCCGAACTTTTCTTTTGTTTCCTTTACTGCTTGCTCAATATACAGATTAAATAGCATCGGGGACAGGCTACAACCCTGTCTCACTCCCTTTCCAACCACTGCTTCCCTTTCATGCCCCTCGACTCTTATACCTGCCATCTGGTTTCTGTACAAATTGTAAATAGCCTTTCGCTCCCTGAATTTTACCCCTGCCACCTTCAGAATTTGAAAGAGAGTATTCCAGTCAACATTGTCAAAAGCTTTCTCTAAGTCTACAAATGCTAGAAACGTAGGTTTACCTTTCCTTAATCTTTCTTCTAAGATAAGTCGTAGGGTCAGTATTGCCTCACGTGTTCCAACATTTCTACGGAATCCAAACTGATCTTCCCCGAGGTCGGCTTCTACCAGTTTTTCCATTCGTCTGTAAGGAATTAGCGTTAGTATTTTGCAGCTGCGACTTATTAAACTGATAGTTCGGAAATTTTCACATCTGTCAACACCTGCTTTCTTTGGGATTTGAATTATTATATTCTTCTTGAAGTCTGAGGGAATTTCGCCTGTCTCATACATCTTGCTTCCCAGATGGTAGAGTTTTGTCAGGACTGGCTGCCCCAAGGCTGTCAGTAGTTCTAATGGTATGTTGTCTACTCCCGGGGCCTTGTTTCGACTGCTCTTTCAGTGCTCTGTCAACCTCTTCACGCAGTTTCATATCTCCTATTTCATCTTCATCTACATCCTCATAAGCGTATAAGTAAAAAAAAACTTATTGTGCATTAGTTATGAAATATGCTTCGTAATACAACTTTTACTGAATACGTTTCAGCATTAAGCGGATGCAGTGGGTGAACCAAGTGCCAAAGAACCGGCGCGCGCTAAGTTTGAATGCTGTACATTCAGAAGGTCGTAACTGCGTGCTAGAAGGATTATGGTCCAAATTTTCGCGCAGGATCGATTGCTGGGGCCGATGTCTTTTGCAGCTGTGATTTTCCTCTTAAAATATAAGATCCGTGTTGGCGATGTCTCCTTGTTACACAAGAAGCAGAGCGCATGCCGTGGACACACTCGTAAAGGCCAGCGCTGGTGGGGTCGGCTGTCGTGGTCCGCGAATCACCGGAAGGTACGGCCGCCCCGCCCCCCCTCTGCGGAAGGCACCCTCCGCCACGCGCCACGCCACAGGACCCGAGACGCGCACTTCCCGGCCGGCTCTGCCGTTAGGAGGCTCCCCGTAGCGTATCCGGGGCAGCCGCCTCCACGCAAACACTCTCCTCTCTTCTCGCGGCTTCTCCTCTGTTCCGCTCTGTTCCCCTTTGTCTCGCTCTCTCGTCACAGGCAAGCTGCCTCACCGCTGGGAATTAGCTTACTTCCGTTTCCCGGAGCTAAATGCCATTCGTTCACTGTAGCCAAAGAGCTCCTTTATTTGTACTTGTGTGCTGATACGAGGACGGGCTGAAAAGTAATGCCTCCGAATCTTTCATGTGAAAACTCTTAAAGCCTTTCAAATAAAACAAACTTTATTAACATTCTACACTCTTTGTGTGTGTGTGTGTGTGTGTGTGTGTGTGTAGTGTCGACTGAAGAGATCATCCTTGATGACTTATTCTTCTAGGATAGGATGTAAGGATAAAAGGAAAACACTTTATTTATTACACATTCAGTTAGGCTTGGGCACGCAATGGGTCCTTTAGCCTGCTGTCTTTGGTGATGTCTATCTGCTGTGGAGGGTGAAATGTGTCGAGGCTGTTATGTGTGACTGCTTCCTCGTGTTATGACAGATTGCTTATGGGGGGTGAAACGTTATTGACTTCGGTACTCGATACTTGTGCCATCTTGCAGGGTTTACCGTTCCTACCGATTCTAATTGTCGAACTTCGTCCCTAAGGGCACCGATTTTGTCAAAAACTCGTAGAGCCTTGTCATGGACCTTCTCTTGTATAGTGGTCTCGTGCAGTGCGGTGCGGATGTCGACGTTTCTTGTCCACCATGGAGCTCCTGTGATCCATCGATAGCAAATGTTTTGCAGCGCTTGGAGTTTGTTGTAGTTGCAGACGCACGTAGTTCCGCACGAGGTGGAGCCATATAATATTGTGGGTTCCACCGTTGCCTTATACAATTGAGTTTAGTCTTAGGGTTGACATCCTTAACCTTCAGGAACGGAATCAATGACCTGGACATCTCTTGGGCTGCCGTCTTCTTGTCGTCAATATGCTGCGTAAAGAGTAATTTTTTGTCAAGGTAGACACCAAGATACTTCACTCCCGGCGACCATGGGACAAATTGATCAGCTATTTGGAGTCTGTCGTTCAGAATTGGTTTCCTCCGTATGAACAGAACGGCTGCCGTCTTCGTCGGGTTGATCGTTATCTTATTTTGCAGTGCCCAGCGTTCCATTACAGCAAGTTGCCGTTGCATCCTTCTACACTCATATTCTTCGTGTCTACATATTCGCAAAGCTGTGCCGCTAGAGGGCTCCAATGTGTAGCGTGTAACGTAGCGGTGTGTAACGTAACTATGTCGCTGCGTGAGAACCAGGGTGCTGTAATCGAGTTTCGAATTAGAACAGTTTCTCCACACATACAACATCGTCTCCTTTAGCGTGACAATGCAAGACCATACACGAACGCTGCAACAGTTCGATGCCTTGTATCCACTGTCATCGATCATCCTCCATACAGACCCGACTTGGTCCCATCCAGTTTTCATCAGTTTTCAGAACTTGAAACCACCTTCGAGGAAGTCACTATGTTAATGATGAAGCGATGCAAGCACAGGTGAGTTTCTGGCACCATCAACAAAGTCAAGCATTTTACGGTGACGGTATCAAGAAACCGGTCTTCCATCTACAGAAATATGTTCGTCATCAGGATGACTATGTTGAGAAATAAATAAGTAGACACTAAGAATAAACATGTAGAATGTTAACAACGTTGGTCTTATTTAAAATGCTTAAGAGATTTTACATAAAAAATTCAGAGGCAGTACTTTTCAGTAGCCCTCGCATATCGTTCAACACTCAGTTTGTATCATTCTTCTGAATTACTTATTTTACTCACTATGGGCCGATTCTTTCCAGCCACCCTTCGTTGCATATAGAACTCTGACACGTTGCTCTTGACGGAACGAGAGAGTTACAGAGTCATGACTGTTCACATATTTTATTAATGATTTTCTCTCCCCCTCCTACTGCCGCAGGAAAAAGAAAGGCTGCACTCTATCCAGGATCGGTCACGGTCTTGCGTCACAGTCTGCAGACTCTTAGATAACATTGGAAGCCCCAAAAGGCTTTTCGCTGACAAGCACTTGTCTATAAGAGATAATGGATAACTGGTGTCGGGACTGACAATTAACCCTGAAAGTAAATAAGTGAAACGTATTGCACAAAAGAAGGCGGTGAAATGCACTGCTGTTCAACTGTGCCATTGGCGACAAATCACTGGAACAGTAACTACCTCAAAATATATAAAAGTAAGTATCGGAAGCGATCTAAATTGAAATAACCACGTAAAACAAACTGTAGGAAAAACAGATACTAAGATTCACTGCAAAAAACTTAAGGAAATGTAATTCATCCACGAAATAAGCGGCTAACAAGACACATGTTCCACTGATTCTTTTTTTTTTTAATTTATTTAATTTTTTTTACTTTGCGTATGACTACATCACGAAACATAATATTAAAATTATCTCAAATTACAAACTAATATGCTAGCCATGAATGTTGTGTATTGATCCCTCCGTCATCACTAGGAACTATGTTGAATGGCCAGAGAAAGCTCTCAGAAGACATTTTGGAATTACATGGCGAACAGTCTGCTTAAAAGCGTCATAGCCTCTACTTGGAGAAATAATTTTCTAACCGAACACATATTGCGTAGCAATTCAGAGCCGGGTGGCTTGATCAGTATGCACGGCGTCATATCACAAGTTGTTCCGAAGTAGCACTAACCTGCCACGTGCGTCTCCAGCAGTCAACAGTATTAAAGCCGTTGTTAACTAACATTTCCACAGTTTCTAGAAGTGGGTGAGGAGAGCGAAGCCTTCCTTTAGTGATGCTTGGAATGTGTGTGTGACCTTTTTTTTTGTACTACCGTATAAGAGATGGAGGCGGTATGTGATTAACTTTAGATAGCCAAGAAGTAGGTGTAGGTCTGATTGTACCAGTTTTAAGACGCATGGTAAGCAATATTCCACAACAGGGTAGACCAATCCCAGAGCTGAAGTACGGAGAGTCGATGCAGGAGATCCCCATGTCACAGAGTTTCTGGAGGACGTTATTTCGAGATTCGATTTTGGCAACTGTTCTTAATAGATGTTGTTTGTAACTGAGCGCTGTATCAAGCGTGACCTCCATATGTTTCGTGTTTCTGTTATATCTGAATCTTCCTTCGCCGGGCGGTGTGGCCGAGCGTTTCTAGGCGCTTCAGTATAGAACCGAGCTACTGCTACGGTCGCAGATTCGAATCTTGCCTCGGGCATGGATGTGTGTGATGTCCTTAGGTTAGTTAGGTTCAAGTAGTTCTAAGTTCTAGGGGACTGATGACCTCAGATGTTAAGTCCCATAGTGCTCAGAGCCATCTTTAATCTTCCTTCAAAGCGAACCGTGAGTTCTCTATTGGCCAATTTGTTGTTTAGGTGAAATGTTGAGACTTCTGTCCTAGCGGCACTTGGCTGCAGTCTCCATTTGCGGAAATATTCACCAATAGTAGCTGATTATTGCTAATTAAGTTACAAGGTTGGATTTATAGGAGCGAGAGATAGATAGAGAGAAAGAGAGAAGATCCAACGCAGAGGTACGTGTTTTGTCACGGGATTGCTTATTCGGTGCAAGGACATTACGGAGATGCTCAACAAACCCCAGAACGCTACAAGAGAGGCGTTGTAAAAAAATGGTTCAAATGGCTCTGAGCACTATGGGACTCAACATCTTAGGCCATAAGTCCCCTAGAACTTAGAACTACTTAAACCTAACTAACCTAAGGATATCACACACACCCATGCCCGAGGCAGGATTCGAACCTGCTACCGTAGCAGTCCCGCGGTTCCGGACTGCAGCGCCAGAACCGCTAGACCACCGCGGCCGGCAGAGGCGTTGTACATCGCGGAGGAGTTTACTACTGAAATTCCGAGAGAATACGTTCTGTGGAGAGTCGGACTACACATTACTTCCTCCCACACACGTCTCGCGAAATGACGACGATAGAAAAATCAGAGAAACTAGAACTAATGTGGAGAAGTTTACCGACAATCAAAATGCCCGAATGGTACTGGGAACGGGGAAATGATAATGGTAGGAGAAGTGCCCTCCGACACACTCTTTAAAGTGGATTGCACAGTTTAGATATAGTTGTAGGGTAACGCTGTCAGGAAGTCGAAAAATTAAGAACAAAGAGTGTTAATAAATCAATATGATCTGGTTTTCAAATAATTGAGTTTTATTTTAAACGCGAAGAAAATTACTCCACTTGAAAGTGCAAATTACTGTAACGAATGACATTTAGTGTCCTTCACATAGCGAGTTTTAGAAGTTTATAACCCCAGTATCAAGAGGATTTATTTCAATTTAAGGTGAACAGACGCTTTGTATGTAAGGGCAGTCTCTGGCAGTGGGCAATTTGCAGGGGGGGGGGGGGGATGGGGGGGATTTCCCCGCCTCTGCATCAGACCATCCCCTCCTCTGGTTTTAGTTTATGCATCCCAACCTGGGATGTTTATTTCCCACGCACTGGAGTAAAACTTTACATATAATGTAAATTTGTGGAGCCGAACACTGAAAGTTTTTAATAGTCTTACTATTATTACTATTAATATGTTTGCTTATTAATTTTGAAAAAGTGTTATGCAGTAGTTAAGCATTTCAAAACATTTAGAACTAAATGACAAGACGACGCACGCCACATTTCCGTAGCATGCCACAATGTTGCAAGACATCGCCCCACCGTAAACGAGGCTTTAGAGCCGGGTCTGTATTGTATGGTGGATGTGATGTGTTGCGAACGAAACTAAAACCTGCAATCAGATCCAAACGTCGTGGAAAACTGTGAAGAGGTGTCATCCTGCAGCAAGATAACGCTCGCCCACATTCTGCCAAACGGACAGCCGACGCAATAAAGGAGTTGAGATTCGAGGTGCTGGGACATTCACCATACAGTCCAGACCTGGCTCCAAGCAATTTTCACATGTTTGGACCCTTAACGGAAGCACTACAGGGAAGATTTGAACGTGATGAAGACGTCATTTCTGCGGTGCAAAACTGGTTACAGATGCAACCGATAAACGTATTTTCTGATGAAATAAAAAAACTCGTAAAACGTTGGGAAAACTGCATCGAAGTCCAGGGAGGTTACGTAGAAAAATAACGCATGTTTCAGTTTTCTATCATCAGAATAAGTACAGCTTTTCACAAATGTGCCTTTACTTTTTGAATTCCCCTCGTATACCTGTATGTAGATGATTTTGTAAATAAGCTTTACCTATAATGTACTTTTAAAGATATAACAAGGGATGGCTTTTCTGATAGTGCATGCGCGTGAATAGTGAGTTTCGGCATTAACATTTATTTATAAAAAACTGTTTAACCACGGATAACGCCACGGTCCAAGCAAGTAACATATATAATTACACTAACCCCCTAAAACATCCCCCCCCCCCCCCACTGGTAAAAGCACAAATCGCACACTGGTCTCTGGGACTATCTTTCAGTGGTCACAGTCTACTTTTCCAGTCGTATTAAAGCCACATATGCGTTCCAGAAACTGTTCTAAGCAAAGATGCATCAAACTGAAGCACTTTTATACTCTGACAGTATTATTTATTCTATAACACTAGGGTTGCGATACAGTTATATCGTGGTAGAGACGAGCCTATATTTGCTTTGGAGAAATGTTAACTTGATGCAGAAGTGCTTAGGGCCTTTTTATTTCAGACGGAAGGTTTACATAAATGAACCTGATCCGAAGGCTTACGATGTTACTTGCTTCTTCGTCAAAAAAAAAAAAATCTTCTGCTTCAGAGTCATAGAAATCGTCAAGTCAATTTTAGAAATATCTTTCGTCAGAGAAGATTGCTGGTAAAAATTTTCTGCTTCAGAATCATAGAAATCGTCAAGCCAATTTCAGAAATATCTTTCGCTAGCGCAGATTGCTGGTAAAGGTGAAAGTTTGAGACCTCAAGACAGGCAGAATAAAGTGGTTGTGGAATCAGCTCCCAGACAACCTCCCGCGTAATTTCTTTCGCCATGTTAGCTGCGTGCAACAGCATATAATCGTGTTGCAGCAGCAAGTGATGCAGTCTTCTCGGTCGTTTTTCTCCTACTGCGGGTGCACTACGTCACAGTTGCTGGCTTTAATGTCAGTAGTTGCTGATCGCACTCACGCGAAGCAGTTCGGCATTCCTTCGTCCCACCAGACGTATAGTATCTTTTTCTGCCATGGGCAGAAACTTTTGTACTGGAAGTCCCTTTTTAAATGGCGTGCCTCTGTTCGTTTCCCACACTAACGCTGACATCAAAACTGTCCTAGAGAACCTGTAAAGGCCTACGGTAGGAATAGCGGGCGTTGATCACCAGCTTACTGATGAGAGGCAAAGAAGAGTTACGAAAACGATCAGTCGCTAATTATAAGTTGTTAGTTATGAGGACGATGTGATAAGAGAGTAGCTCTTGTTCAACCTGTGTAAGAATTTACCTTATACGTTATTACCATGCATAAGTGCTGAAATTTCTTACAGAGAACTGAAATAATTCTTTCCTACGCCGACGAAATTTGCAAGCTGAAATTTCCAATATTAACTTACGCACCAATAATTGCTTTCGATAAGGCGCAGAGAGTGAAACGTGAGATTTCGGGTACTAAGAACGTTCGAATAAGACGATTTGCTCACTGACTTTTAGATAGATGGATAGATAGATAAATAGATAGGTAGATAGATAGGAAGAGATAGATAGAGGGAGGAAGAGAGAGGAGCAGAAGGTGAGTTACAAATATCTGTCTGACCACGAACGCAGTAGGTTTACAGGCAGTCGGTTTTATTCCACACACTCCACCTATTCCCATGGTACTTCTTTAAAAATCTTTCCTTTGGTTTTTCGTGAGACGATACTTTCGGCATCTACGTAATATTAAATACACGTGGGTTCTTAGCATAAAAGATGACAAATGTAATCACACTTTCTATTTTCTGCTATAAAACGCTTCAGTACGGAAACTGGTAGTTGTTTTTACTGAGTGTTTCATTCTCATATATTTCTATGAGATATTTCTACGAAACACGTCGAAAGTACCAAACTGAACCCTTTTGTACTGCTATAGAATCCGCGTTCTTGACGTGTGAGAAACAAAACAAAGAGTAGCAGTAGCAGAAAACATACAACGTCAGTTCAGAAAGTTTCGAAGTGACGACCCTTCGTGTGAATTTCTGTACTTTTTCGTTTTGTGGTAGGTTCATATAGGTTCATACTGACAACACCAAGTATCTTCATCGGTTATTACTTTTTCCAGAAAAAAATTGTCAGTGTTTTGCATCTCAGTCAAGTCGCGGCATACGTCCACGCTTCGTTGTTTTTGTTCGGGAGTCAAGGGGTACAGGAACCTTGCACAAACTTTTCTCTTCTTCAAAACGAATGTGGAGGATGTCCTGAACCACTGAGTTGGAAATATACAAGTACATCGACACACTACAGCGTATGTCCACTGCTTAACACATCCTGCTCACTTTTTTTTTTTAATAGAGGTGGAGCCCCTCCACGCCCACACCGGCATGATGGCCAACACAAAAGGTCTACTGCCATCTCTGCATAAGGGTTAGTATTCACTAAAGTGAGGTGTCGCAGGATGTGGGTACTGCGATGTTCGCGTACGTCTGGTTAGGATTAACCATTAATACGCGCTCATCTGGAGATAGATTGGTCGAAATCTGACGAAGGGTAGCGGTTTGAAGGGCAGAGGAAAAAAAGTGCCAAGGCAAGAGCCAAGGGAAAAAAACCTCTGCGAAAGTTAGGTCGGGCGGCAAGAGCAGTAGCGGTTGTCTTGCTGCCTGCGATAGGTTGTGCAAGGATAGGCTTTGTTAGTAGTGGGTATCATGCATGTCGATACCTTGACGTTGTGCGTTTGTGCTGCTCGGCGGCTGGCGCTGGGTGCTGGTACAGAGTCCTCGTTCAGCGTCCTGCAACCTGCAACAGTTAGGTTTGTTATCGGTCTTGTGTCCGATAGGTCATATACCGGAGGCACAGTGTGAGGGAGTGTTGGGAGATTGTTCGTGCGTCTGTGGGCGAGCTCGTCGGTGTCCCTGCTGTGGCCTGTTGGTCGGCTCTAATAGCAGCTGGTAGTTGCCAGTCAGTGTTGCTGATATGCAGGGGCTTACCGACGTTTGTCGCTGTTTGCGTATGTTAGTTTACCATAGGTGGTTATGCCCTAGCTAGCAGTGTCACAACTGACTGGTCGAATTTATATCTGTTGTTCACAATTGTTAGTTCAAACTATCACTACAGTTACTTTGCTAACGTTGCTAAGGAACTAAGAGAGTCTCTAAGCTGTTTGGACGGGCGGTGTATCCATTGTTCCTAATATTGCGAGTATACATGGGAAACAGATATTATACTCTCACTCCACAATCTTCGTAGCACGGTGTGGCTAAGACAAACGTCCCGGTGTTTGACAGCGGAAATGGAGTGGACTGTGACTGAACAAACTCCTGAACCAACGAGGATGCGGGAAACCGACACAGAAGCGATAGCGCGCAGCTGGCAGATACGGCACGCCTCAC
The DNA here is from genome assembly GCF_023864275.1 of Schistocerca cancellata. Classification (NCBI taxonomy): domain Eukaryota; kingdom Metazoa; phylum Arthropoda; class Insecta; order Orthoptera; family Acrididae; genus Schistocerca; species Schistocerca cancellata. The sequence continues at coordinate 78,605,695 of NC_064630.1, read as the reverse complement.
TGCCACATCCCGGCAAACATCTCTTTCCTCTGCGGTATTACGTGTCACGCCAGCTACACAGTGCCGTCTCACTGATAAAGGATAATAACATTCTCTGTGGTACGGACCTTTGTGGAATTAGTTGGCTGAAAAGCAGTTTATCCCACTTAGCTCTCACGACTCTTAATGTTTCTATAATCACTGACGTAATGAAGTAATGCGTGATGACAAACAGGAAGTAATTAAATATCCTGTCTACTTGCTGCACAAGGATGTGCTAGGAAACCTATCCTCGATTTATTCCCAAGTGACTTGAGGAAATCATGGAAAAAGTAATGGAAATGAAGTCCCATGCTTCTTTACAGAGCGTAGGGGAACGATGCGGGAGACCCGCACCGCCTTACTATGCAAGGTCCTAATGGAGGTGGTTTGCCGTTGCCTTCCTCCGACCGTAATGGGGATGAATGATGATGATGAAGACGACACAACAACACCCAGTCATCTCGAGGCAGGAAAAAATCCCTGACCCCCGCCGGGAATCGAACCCGGGACCCCGTGCTCGGCAAGCGAGAACGTTACCGCGAGACCACGAGGGCGGACGAGGAAATCATAGAAAACTTAAATTAAGAGCAGCGTCTTCATCAATGCCCCATTTCTCTCGGCAGTAATGCGGGAGGGATACAATACGTATAAATATCTAGCAAAAGTAGGCATCGTCTGCACGAGACGTAGTGGCCATTGTAACTATTGCAACCACTCGGTACATTAATCCTCGAACGAGCTGCCACCTAAGCATGCTTATCTCTGATGAGCGAAACCATTCAAATAACACAAATACTACGCGACCTGTGGCAATACGTTAACGTACAAATGCATCACTTTCTGACGTCAACTAAGAGAAATGTTTTTAAACCTTTTTTACGTTTCTTTACAATGACGAATTCTACATTAGACACAAAAAATGACAGTTAACAGTGCTATGTTTCGGAAACAGAGTGGCCACAAGAAAAACTGAAAGTAGGAGACGAGGTACTGGCGGAATTAAAGCTGTGAGGACAGGTCGTGAGTCGTGCTTGGGTAGCTCAGTGTCCCGAGTTCGAGTCTCGGTCCGTCACACAGTTTTAATCTGCCAGGAAGTTTCATATCAGCGCACACTCCGCTGCAGACTGAAAATCTCATTCTGGGAACATCCCCCAGGTTGTGGCTAAGCCATGTCTCCGCAGTATCCTTTCTTCCTGGAGTGCTAGTTCTGCAAGGTTCGCAGGAGAACTTCTGTGAAGTTTGGAAAGTAGGAGACGAGGTACTGGCGGTTGTAAAGCTGTGAGGACGGGGCGTGAGTCGTACTTGGGTAGCTCAGTTGGTAGAGCACTTGCCCGCGAAAGGCAAAGGTCCCGAGTTCGAGTCTCGGTCCGTCACACAGTTTTACTCAGCCAGGAAGTTACAAAAACTGAAAGCTTTCAATCATTTTTGCACGTGAGAGAAAACTGTTTGGCTTACAAATAAATAATTAGGTGCTGATCTGACACCCACTGAATATGCCTTGTAAATGTAGAAATTTATGTATACGTTAACGTATAAATTCATTACATTCTGGCGTCAACTAAGAGAAATGTTTTTTAAACCTTTTTTACATGTTTCTTTACAATGATGAATTCTACTCTAGACACAAAAAATGACAGTTAACAGTGCTATGTTTCGAAAACAGAGTGACCACAAGAAAAACTGCAAGCTTTCAATCATTTCTGCACCTGAGAGAAAGCTGTTTGGCTTACAAATAACGAATTAGGAGCTGATCCGACACCCACTGAATATGCCTTGCAAGAGAGGAGAAACTCGTTTGTGTGCACATGCAAAATTTTTTAAAAAAGAAGTGTGGTGTGGAGCATGCAAAAGGCGTTTTTCTTTTAAAATACTGAATTTTAAATAAATTCCGTAAAACTTGGCAAGTATGTTGGCAGCGAGAGATGCCGCTGCACCAATAAAATAAAAATCCTGTTCACAGTAGCCATTTTGTCGGAAAAGGGCACGTATTGGACATTCGCGGCCATTTAAAAATCATATTTCCTTAAATCGCTGTAATCAGAATGATTAGGTGGTACCCCCTCTGATTTTGCCATTGAATTTTTTAAGACTTCTCAGTGATGAAAGTGGCATAATTGTCAAGTAGCTTGAATGTTTTCATAAGATGAAACATCGAAAAAAAGCCTGCCTTAAAGCTTATTAAGTAACGCCACTCTAGAGCCTTGCGTGGCAATGCAACCTGTCGTTCTCCCAGGCAGCTTCTCAACTGGCCTCACGGTAGTGATAATACCACACTCCAGAACTACTGCCACAGCTCTCGCAGTGGAGTTGAGACACGATGCTCGATGACGTAGGTCCCCGTTGGTGAACGGGAGACAGAAATGCGAACTCGTACGTTGGATGCTTCTTCTGATTTAAGATTTAATGATTCATTGCCCGGATATGCAGTAGTTGCTAAATCTTATCGCATCCGCATCGTACACACACCCAATTGAGACGAAACATTGTAATTATCAGTCTTCTCGTATGTTGTTGGCTCGTTGCTATGGAGTTGTTGAACCTGTATGAAGCGAGATCCACAGATACTCTTTGATCACGTCTGAGAGAACCTACGCCGTAATATTTAAAAAAAAATGTTCAAAAGTTCTCTTTTGAATTAATGAAGTAGGTACTTTGATATTCATATTAAATTGTCCCTGCTGAACAGTCGTTGGTTAACTATCATTGATTAAATCACTTAATAATGTAGTCCACGCTTCATATTTCACTTGGGACGAACAGTTTATTGTTCCTTGGCCACTAAATACTTTATAACTTTCGCACCACACGCACACGCAGTTGGTTGGTAAAGTCAGCTCTATTAAGTGAAGTCGTGTAATTGTGTCCTACTGGAGACTAATTGATTGTATTCCTTTGACATACTATCCACTCTTCTTTTAGTTCCAACTAATTTCGTCAATAAAGTTCAATTAACCCGTTATGCACGGTTAAACGCGTCTATACGTTCCTGTCTCTGCTTAGAAAATCAGTTTCGGATCTTCGTGAATCACGTCACGCGAGAAACACTTCTGAACGCAAAACAATCTCGTCGCGTTCCGTACTCTCAATAACTAAGACAAGATTGTTCTCGCACGTCTTTACACGACGAGAGCCAGCAAGCGACTTCTTCTGTGAAAGAGTATTGTAGGCGCATTGAATTTCTTCTTTGCGCTTACAACTCTCTTCCACATAAAAGTTATCTCTAACATCACCTTGGACTTAGGTTTCAAGATATTAATTGCAATTATCACTTGGTTGTTTGTCCATTAATTAAATCTGAGGTTTCTTCCTCCTTTTTTCATAACCAAAACTCTCAGTGATATATAATGTTGTTGTTATCAAAACTTCTTGGTGTTAGCTTATCGGCAAAGATGTACAGGGCTTTTAAAAATGATTGAAGCGATTTCATAAATTCACTGTAGCTCCATTCATTGACATATGGTCACGACACACTACAGATACGTAGAAAAACTCATAAAGTTTTGTTCAGCTGAAGCCGCACTTCAGGTTTCTGCCGCCAGAGCGCTCGAGAGCGCAGTGACACAAAATGGCGACAGAAGCCGAGAAAGCGAATGTCGTGCTTGAAATGCACTTACATCAGTCAGTCATAACAGTGCAACGACACTTCAGGACGAAGTTCAACAAAGATCCACCAACTGCTAACTCCATTCGGCGATGGTATGCGCAGTTTAAAGCTTCTGGATGCCTCTGTAAGGGGAAATCAACGGGTCGACCTGCAGTGAGCGAAGAAACGGTTGAACGCGTGCGGGCAAGTTTCACGCGTAGCCCGCGGAAGTCGACGAATAAAGCAAGCAGGGAGCTAAACGTAACACAGCCGACGGTTTGGAAAATCTTACGGAAAAGGCTAAAGCAGAAGCCTTACCGTTTACAATTGCTACAAGCCCTGACACCCGATGACAAAGTCAAACGCTTTGAATTTTCGGCGCGGTTGCAACAGCTCATGGAAGAGGATGCGTTCAGTGCGAAACTTGTTTTCAGTGATGAAGCAACATTTTTTCTTAATGGTGAAGTGAACAGACACAATGTGCGAATCTGGGCGGTAGAGAATCCTCACGCATTCGTGCAGCAAATTCGCAATTCACCAAAAGTTAACGTGTTTTGTGCAATCTCACGGTTTAAAGTTTACGGCCCCTTTTTCTTCTGCCAAAAAAACGTTACAGGACACGTGTATCTGGACATGCTGGACAATTGGCTCATGCCACAACTGGAGACCGACAGCGCCGACTTCATCTTACAACAGGATGGTGCTCCACCGCACTTCCATCATGATGTTCGGCATTGCTTAAACAGGAGATTGGAAAACCGATGCATCGTTCGTGGTGGAGATCATGATCAGCAATTCATGTCATGGCCTCCACGCTCTCCTGACTTAACCCCATGCGATTTCTTTCTGTGGGGTTATGTGAAAGATTCAGTGTTTAAACCTCCTCTACCAAGAAACGTGCCAGAACTGTGAGCTCGCATCAACGATGCTTTCGAACTCAGTGGTGGGGACATGCTGCACCGAGTGTGGGAGGAACTTGATTATCGGCTTGATGTCTGCCGAATCATTAAAGGGGCACATATCAAACATTTGTGAATGCCTAAAAAACCTTTTTGAGTTTTTGTATGTGTGTGCAAAGCATTGAGAAAATATCTCAAATAATAAAGTTATTGTAGAGCTGTGAAATCGCTTCAATCATTTGTAATAACCCTGTATTTGCCAAGATAACTCTTCCCTATTTCATATTATGATATTCTGTCTTAATCGACTTTAGGGGGGTCGTTGGGGTGTTGTAACACGCTCTGCCACCCGATCGCGAGTTCCATGTAGTTGGTATCTATGACTTGCTGCAGTACTACGGTCCTAGAGATTGCAGCGAAGGAGACGGCTGGCCGTAGCGGACACGTGGGGCTCACGATGTCAAGCTCCCCGCTGTGCGCCCGGGTCTCGTCTCGTTAAAAGCCCGCGCGCGCACGCACGTGGAAATTTTAATTACTTCTGTGGGCTCACTTATCGGAAGCACGGAAGCCCATAAAGCGATGTGAACACGATTACGGGGGGTTCTTTGATTGCGGGTACGTACAACCCGCAGGGGGACCACGGCTTGGAAAACACTCATTACTTCGCGTGCTACGTGACGATACTGCGACTCGGTAACATTTTAATACGACTTTCGCGTTTACTTCTGACGTCATTATGAGGAAAGTACTCACTTTTAAACAACGGTAGTCTTAAAATTCTAAGTTTTCATTGTACGGAGTCCACGAACAAGAAAGTCTGAATTCGAACATTTATAAGCTAAACTGCCGCATTCAGTTCTTCTTTATACGAGCAGCTAGTATCTGTGGCTACAGTAAACAGACGTCTCTATCTTTCCGCGTTCTCTGATCGTAAGATATTTGGAACATAGAACGCTAGACGTACGCTTTGCGTAAATTAGCAATCAATCATTTGGTATTTTTCTTATTTATTTAATGTTCTTTTACCTTTTGAAAGTAGACCGACAAACTTCGGAAGATCACTTTTACTGAGGAGTTTGCTGGCACATTCTATTGACAACACATAAAATTGTTCTATGGACTCCTCTGTCTTTGACTATTACGCAGTCTGAATGGTTGAAAGTGATACACGCTTCCGATGTGCTAAAAAAATGGTTCAAATGGCTCTGAGCACTATGGGACATAACTTCTAAGGTCATCAGTCCCGTAGAACTTAGAATTACTTAAACCTAACTAACCTAAGGACATCACACACATCCATGCCCGAGGCAGGATTCGAACCTGCGACCGTAGCGGTCGCGCGGTTCCAGACTGAAGCGCCTAGAACCGCTCGGCCAGCGCGGCCGGCCAATTCAGTTTTCTCCAACGAGATCTGAAGTCCTGCCCTGAGCTCACTGATTCGTTCCAGCGACATGGGTCATCTGCAAACGCCACGGCTGAGTTTGCTACATATTTTGTAGCTCCCGCAGTTTATAATTTGGCCGTTGCTGCTACCCGGAAGCTGAGTCGCGGAGAGAATGGGCGCGTGTCGGTGGGCGGTCCGCTAGCGGCGTCGCTTCCTGGTCTTCATTAGCAGCTCAGCTCGACTCGGCCCGCGTGCCTCCCTAGTTAGGCAGCAGCAGCAGCCGCCGCCGTTATTCCGACTCGCATCCCTGCCCCCTCAGTCTTAATCACCGCAGGCGCTACTCCTGCTTCCGCCTTGCCACAAAATTCTGAACTCGCCACCGCTGGAATCGTAGACACCTGTTTCTGTCCCTGACTACTCTGCGGTTCACACTTAGGTGCCTGCCTGAGAGTTCTTCGAAGCACCTCCAGACTCCAGAATGAGATTTTCACTCTGCAGCGGAGTGTGCGCTGATATGAAACTTCCTGGCAGATTAAAACTGTGTTCCGGACCGAGACTCGAACTCGGGACCTTTGCCTTTCGCGGGCAAGTGCTCTACTAGTCCGGAGTTCGAGTCTCGGTCCGGCACACAGTTTTAATCTGCCAGAATGTTTCACCTCCAGACTGTTTCTGTGCCGTTCCATTCCCTAACAGCGCTTGGGAAAAATGAACTCTTAAATCTTTCTGGACGAGCTCTGATTTCTCTTATTTTATTACGATCATCATTTCTTCCATATTTTCACACTCAGAGAGCTGGTGACTGAAATTTAATGAATAGATCTCGCCACAATGAAAATTGCTAGTCTCTTTAGTAGGCCTGTTCCATCTTCTAATTGTTTAAAAATGTTCAAATGTGTGTGAAATCTTATGGGACTTACCTGCTAAGGTCATCAGTCCCTAAGCTTACACACTACTTAACCTAAGTTATCCTAAGAACAAACACACACACACTCATGCCCGAGGGAGGACTCGAACCTCCGCCGGGATCTTCTAATTGTTCTTCCAATAAAACGCAGTCTTTGGTTTGCCTTCGCAACAACATGATCTATATGGTCGCTCCAATTTGAGTTGTTTGGTTCAAAATGGTTCAAATGGCTCTGAGCACTATGGGACTCAACTGCTGAGGGCATTAGTCCCCTAGAACTTAGAACTAGTTAAACCTAACTAACCTAAGGACATCACACACATCCATGCCCGAGGCAGGATTCGAACCTGCGACCGTAGCGGTCTCGCAGTTCCAGACTGCAGCGCCAGAACCGCGCAGCCACTTCGGCCGGCAGTTGTTTGTAATTGTAATTCTTAAGTATTTAGATGAATTGACCGCCTTTGAGCTTCTGTGGTTCATCGCGTAACCGAAATTTAAGGATTTCTTTTCGTAATCTTGTGGATGACCTTACGTTTCTCGTTATCGAGAGACAACTACGGCTTTTCGCACCACACAGAAATCGTCTCTAATTCATTTTGCTGTTTGTTTTGATCATTTGATGATTTTCAAATGGTTCAAATGGCTCTGAGCACTGTGGGACTTAACATCTGAGGTCATCAGTCCCCTAGAACTTAGAACTAGTTAAACCTAACTAACCTAAAGACATCACACAGATCCATGCCCGAGGCAGTATTCGAACCGGCGACCGTAGCGGTCGGCTAGAACCGTTCGGCCACACCGGCCGGCTCTGATGATTTTATTAGAAGGTAAATGACAGCATCGTCTGCAAGCAATCCAAGAGTGCTGCTCAGATTGTCTCCTAAGTCGTTTATATACGGTGACGGAAAAAACGCAATATCAAAAAGTAATTAATTTAGAGTAAAGAAATTTCCGTAGTACATTTGCCTAGGTAACATATTTAAGTGATTAACATTGGAACATCACAGAATAATGTAAGCGCGAGATAAGCCATTGCAAATGTGAAATCCTGGTTCTTAATAACCGTTGTAACCACCAGAATGTTGGACGCAAGGATGCAAACATGCATGCATTGTATTGTACAGGTATCGGATGTCAGTTTGTAGGATGGAGCTCTAATCCGTTCCACTTGGCCGATCAATACAGGGATGGTTAATGCTGATTGTGGATAACGCTGCAGTTGCCGACGGATGATGTACCATATGTGCTCGATCGTAGACAGTAATCGAGCAGGCCAAGGCAACATGTCAACAATATGTAGTCTGTAGAGTATCTTGGGTTACAACAGTGGTATGAGGCCGAGCGTTATCCTGTTGGAAAACACCTCGTGTCATCTTATTCATGAATGACAGCACAACAATTCGTATCACCAGCTTGACGTACAAATTTGCAGTCATGTCGCGTGGGATAACCACCTGTGTGCTCTTGCTTTTATTCGAAATCATACCCCATATCACACCACCAGGTGTGTATAGACAGCAGACAGGTTGGTTGCAGGTGATGACCTGGCCTCCTCATAACCAACACGCGGCCATCAATGGCAACGTGGCAGAACCGGCTTTCACCAGAAAACGCACCTTCCAGTGAGCTCTCGCTTGACACCACTGAAATCGCAAACTGTGGTGGTTTGTGGTCAGTGGAATACACGCTACAGGGAGTGTGGCTCTTAGCTGTCCTTGAAGTAATCGATTTGTAACAGTTCATTGCGCCACCGTGGTGCGAACTGCTGCTCACATTTCTGCTGCGCATGTAGTACGAGGTGCATTCAAGTTCTAAGGCCTCCGATTTTTTTTCTAATTAACTACTCACCCGAAATCGATGAAACTGGCGTTACTTCTCGACGTAATCGCCCTGTAGACGTACACATTTTTCACAACGCTGACGCCATGATTCCATGGCAGCGACGAAGGCTTCTTTAGGAGTCTGTTTTGACCACTGGAAAATCGCTGAGGCAATAGCAGCACGGCTGGTGAATGTGCGGCCACGGAGAGTGTCTTTCATTGTTGGAAAAAGCCAAAAGTCACTAGGAGCCAGGTCAGGTGAGTAGGGAGGATGAGGAATCACTTCAAAGTTGTTATCACGAAGAAATTGTTGCGTAACGTTAGCTCGATGTGCGGGTGCGTTGTCTTGGTGAAACAGCACACGCGCAGCCCTTCCCGGACGTTTTTGTTGCAGTACAGGAAGGAATTTGTTCTTCAAAACATTTTCGTAGGATGCACCTGTTACCGTAGTGCCCTTTGGAACGCAATGGGTAAGGATTACGCCCTCGCTGTCCCAGAACATGGACACCATCATTTTTTCAGCACTGGCGGTTACCCGAAATTTTTTTGGTGGCGGTGAATCTGTGTGCTTCCATTGAGCTGACTGGCGCTTTGTTTCTGGATTGAAAAATGGCATCCACGTCTCATCCATTGTCACAACCGACGAAAAGAAAGTCCCATTCGTGCTGTTGTTGCGCGTCAACATTGCTTGGCAACATGCCACACAGGCAGCCGTGTGGTCGTCCGTCAGCATTCGTGGCACCCACCTGGATGACACTTTTCGCATTTTCAGGTCGTCATGCAGGATTGTGTGCACAGAACCCACAGAAATGCCAACTGTGTAGGCGATATGTTCAACAGTCCCCCAAAACAATTCTCTCCACTTTCTCGATCGTGTCGTGAGACCAGCTTGTGCGAGCCCGAAGTTGTTTCGGTTTGTTGTCACATGATGTTCTGCCTTCATTAAACTGTCGCACCCACGAACGCACTTTCGACACATCCATAATTCCATCACCACATGTCTCCTTCAACTGTCGATGAATTTCAATTGGTTTCACACCACGCAAATTCAGAAAACGAATGATTGCACGCTGTTCAAGTAAGGAAAACGTCGCCATTTTAAGTACGGTGCTGCCATCTCTGGGACGTATTGACAATGAACGCGGCCTCATTTTAAAACAATGCGCATGTTTCTATCTCTTTCCAGTCCAGAGAAAAAAAAATCGGAGGCCTTAGAACTTGAATGCACCTCGTACGATGCACCAGAGCAATAAGCCGAAAACGATGGTCTTCCTCCCATTAGTGCCACGTGGCCGTCCAGAACCCGGTCTTCCTGCGACCGTACATTCTCGAGACCACCACTGCCAGCAATCATGTATAGTGGCGTCCGCCTCGATAGCTGAATGGTCAGCGCGACGGACTGCCGTCCTAAGGGGCCCGGGTTCGATTCCCGGCTAAGTCGGGGATTTTCTCCGCTCGGGGACTGGGTGTTGTGTTGTCTTCATCATCATTTGATTCCCAGCCGGCGCGCAGGTCGCCCAAAGTGGAGTCGAATGTAATAAGACCTGCACCAAGGCGGCAGGACCTGCCCCGTAAGGGGCTTCCCGGCCAATGACGCCAAACGCTCATTTCCATTTCCATGTACAGTGGCTACATTCTTGCCAAGTCTTCCTGCAGTATCGCAGAAGGAACATCCAGCTTCTCGTAGCCCTATTAAACGACCTCGTTCATACACAGTGAGAAGTTGATCATGTCATCTTTGTCGTCTTAAAGGCATTCTTGACTAACATCAATTCAATTGTCCAATTTCAAAGGTAACTAACGCTCTCGACCCTTACAGCGTGTATTTAAAGCAAACCTGATTTGCGTCCTTGTACTGGCGCTACTAACGCCACTCTTATGCGACTGTCGTGAAATTTGAAACGACGTCATTTCAGACGTAGAAACACTCCTAACAACCTTCGTTTATCTCGTAGAACTCCTTGGTGGTGCGACTTTTTTCCGTCAGTGCAAATTAGGAACAGCAAAGGATTATAAACATTTACTTGGGGAACAATGGGTACCACTTCTGTTTTACTTGATGATTTTTCGTCGATTACTACGTTCTGTAACATTTCTAACAGGATATCATCGATGCCATTCTCGTTTTTAAATGCCACATGTGGAGGATCCCACACTTAATTGTTTAGGTCAATTGCCACTTCCCGCAGCATATAGATATCTCAAATAGTTTAGACAAGAAGAGAACAGAAGCTTTCGAAATGTAGCGTTACAGAAGAATACTGAAGATTAGATGGGTAGATCACGTAACTAATGACGAGGTATTGAATAGAGTTGGGGAGAAGAGGAGTTTGTGGCACAACTTGACTAGAAGAAGGGATCGATTGGTAAGACATGTTCTGAGGCATCAAGGGATCACCAGTTTAGTATTGGAGGGAAGCGTGGAGGGTAAAAACCGTAGAGGGAGACCAAGAAATGAATACACTAAACAGATTCAGAAGGATGTAGGTTGCAGTAGGTACTGGGAGATGAAGAAGCTTGCACAAGATAGAGTAGCATGGAGAGCTGCATCAAACCAGTCTCTGTACTGAAGACCACAACAACAACAACACAGATATCTCGTCTAAGTCATCCTGTAATAATCTTCTGATGACTTTAGTAGACGGTAAACGACAGCCTCCTTGGGGAACGCCAGATATATTTTCAATACGGCAAGCCTAAAAGAATTCGAAAGGGGCTGCTCGTTTTCGGACACTGAATTCCTCTTCGCCCGTTACCTCTTTTGTCGGCGAGTGTTGCGTTTTAGCGAACGTGCAAGAGATCTCTAGGAATAGACCTCGTACTAGGGCTGGGAGTCGTATGGGAGTTGACCGGCAGTGTTTAACGAATGAGACGGATTTACTGGAAAACTCGAAGTGTAACTTCCTTCTTTTCTTAAGATTGCCTGTGGAGGTTGCTAGAATCTAGATGGAGGTAGTAGCTATTAGTAATATACTGAGATCTACTTACTGTTTTCTGTAATTGGCATTGACTCGATCACCGTTAATAATCTAGACTCCCAAATTCGCAACTCCCGTGGATTACTTATAGTCGTTTGGTTCCCACTGCACAGGTCCACGGTTTCGTATGTACTTTTGAGGGTTGAGACTCTTTTAACTTTATTTTGGTCTGTTACTGTTTTATTTCAAAACAACACAACGTGCTGCACCTGTGAGCTACAGTTGTCACCTTCACCCTAGACAAAAACAATGCAGCGCCGTCTTGTAAATATAAGCACATCTGTCGTCTGCTCAAGAATTCGTCAAGTCTCTCTTACCAAAAGCCGCCCACGCACGTTGTTACTGTCCAGAGGTGTTCCCTTTAGCGGAGACCGCTGTTTTTACTCATTCGCATGGCGTCAGACCAGCCCTACGTCAGAATTACCACCTGGCTTATGACTCAAATTAACATTTGTCTAAATTTAAGTTATGTTGACGGCTAAATACACAGATAGTTCAGTGTACCCAAATTACACCGAGAATCCCTCACAAATTTCCGGCCCTGGTTCAAAAATGGCTCTGAGCACTATGGAATTTAACTTCTGAGGTCATCAGTCCCCTAGAACTTAGAACTACTTAAACCAAACTAACCTAAGGACATGACACACATCCATGCCCGAGGCAGGATTCGAACCTGCGACCGTAGCAGCAGCGCGGTTCCAGACTGTAGCGCCTAGAACCTGCGGCCCTGGTCGCATGGTTATTGTGTTTATAATACTCCGATTGAAACCGGTTGAAAGGGACGGACAGGGCAAAACACATTATAAATGGCCCGCATCTCGTGGTCGTGCGGTAGCGTTCTCGCTTCCCACGCCCGGGTTCCCGGGTTCGATTCCCGGCGGGGTCAGGGATTTTCTCTGCCTCGTGATGGCTGGGTGTTGTGTGCTGTCCTTAGGTTAGTTAGGTTTAAGTAGTTCTAAGTTCTAGGGGACTTATGACCACAGCAGTTGAGTCCCATAGTGCTCAGAGCCATTTGAACCATTTGAACCATTATAAATGTTATTGATAAGTCTTTATCGATGTTTTAGTTAGTTAACTGCAATTAAAACACTGATTTTTAAGTGGAACTAGTTATCAGAAGCGAGATATTTTGATCTCCTACTTCGACTGAGATACATCAATTGTTCCAAAAGACTTTTCTATAAAAGTGTCAGAATTAAGGTGTGCAATGTTCTCATGTCAAGTATTCCAACATTAGTTGGGGCGGAAGCCACCCTCTGCGAAAACTATTCCGTCACTACGAATACATGTTAGTAAATCTGGCGATAATTTCTAAAAAAACCAACCGATTATGAAAAGTTCTGCCAGTCGATCAAATCTGATAAAGTACATGTAAGTAAAACGATTAATATGAAAAAGGAACGGATAATTTCAAACAGTTTTGTGTTTTGGCCGCCAGTCTCTCTTACGTTACCTCCGAACGAACTTTTATTACGTAAAATTTGGGTTATGACGAGGAAAGCAGTTTTCATTCGAAGCAATCCATTTGGAATAGATCGATTGGTCGCAACCGATCTAGAATTTATGAAAAGCACGTCGAGTTGAACAGAAACATGTCCAGTAAATTTTCCAGTCCCTGTGCTCATATTCCGATTGAGTGCGCGAAATTTTATGTAAGGTGCTACTATACTCCCTTTACAGAATTCGAGGAATTGCAGTGGGGATATAGACGGTTCAATTTAGCATACAAATTCTTGTCCTGAAACGTACCATTTTTCCGCTATACGCAAAATGCCAGGGTACAAGTTCTAATATCCCACATTTTCAGCGCCAGTGAGTAGAGTGTTACGTGTGTCCTTGAACGATGACCTGACGTCCTATAACCACTACATGTTAGTTTACGTGCCATTCGGTTGAGTCTGTGTTCTGCCTAAAGAGGTATGTAGCTGCTCTTGTGCTTGTGATGTTTGTATTGTACTGCAATACAATAGTGTTCATTCACTGGAGTACAGAACTCAAGCTGTACGTACATTTCATTTTTAGTGCATTCCTGTTGACCATGGCCGGCCGGGATGGCCGAGCGGTTCTAGGCGCTACAGCCTGGAACCGAGCGACCGCTACGGTCGCATGTTCGAATCCTGCCTCGGGCATGGATGTGTGTGATGTCCTTAGGTTAGTTAGGTTTAAGTAGTTCTAAGTTCTAGGGGACTGATGACCTCAGGAGTTAAGTCCCATAGTGCTCAGAGCCATTTGAACCATTTGTTAACCATCGCTAACTAAACGTTTTGGAATACGCCGACATGATGTTATTATAGAACAAAGCTCGGTGCAATGGGACCTGAGTCCACTAGGCTACTGCCTATGAGGTCGCTTGAAATGTCTGATTTTCGACGCCCCTGTGGCATCCGCGGAAGAACTGCTGGAGCGGGTTATGGCTGCTGCGGATGCCTAAGCACCCGGGGCTGGGGACCGTGTGTACTGTAACATGGTAAGGAGGTATCGTATCTGTGTTTAGTTACGTCAGTGGTCACATCGAGCCCTGCTTGCAAGTGGACACAGACGACAAGCAGCAAGAGTCGGAGAGCAATGTGTGTTATGGCCTTTTGCAGATAGCGGGAAAAATATACGTTTCTAGACATGAGTTCGTGTCCTAAGCTTAAGGGGCTCCGGAACGCCCTATACTTGCAATGTTAAAATAACGCTTATAAATTACATCTTTCCTCACAAAGTATTTGAGGTACGAAGTTGAACTTTTTACAGATTATTTATTGGAATATGGGCTACAACTTAACACAGGGATTTTACAAAATTTTAGTTCAGTTATTAAAGATGATTTTTTTTCAATTGTAATGAAAATTCACAGCATTTTTTTGCAATTTTTTATTTATATATTCAAAAATATACAGTTTTTTGGAAAAAGGCTGTGTTAAATTATGCAGAAGGTACTGTGTAACATTTACTGAAAGTTTGAAACAAATATGTTTGGAACATCCTTAGAAAACATGTAATTAGTATGAGAAAATAAAAGTTTTGGGAATCGAGCGACAAAGATTGGATTAACTTTTTAGTGCATTCCAGGTCCATAGGATGGATTATCTTCATCCTCTGCAAACTCCTCCTCCAGCTTCCTCTTGTTGCTCCTCCTGTTTACTCTTGCTTGTATTTCTAGACTCTTTACAGCCCTGTCTGCAGCCCGAAGGCGTTCCTTGTCTAAAGCAAGCATCGCTCGTACCATGTTAGAACCTATCTTCATTCCCATATTTCTAAATACCTTGCACCTTACAATGTTGCCATCATTGAAAATCGCAACAGCATCATACACACCAAAGTGAAGTGTTTCTATTCCAACAAATACAGTCTTGGGGATTCTCGACCATATAACACTATTTACACTTTCATTGGGGTTTTGAGACGTTATACTTCGCGTATATGCAATAGCTTTGACCAACTGAGTTGAGTGGAGAGGAGCCTCTTGTAGCTGTAGATGCAGGTAGCATGCAGCAGCCCTTATCAGTTAGGAGGCCTAGGTTAGTTGCAAAGTCAAACAGAAGGAAGAAGGTTCTGCTGCTAGGTTCACTCACTTGGTTTTCGTCTTTATTGTTTACAGTAATAACACATACCTTTGGCTTTCCAACAGTTCTCCTTTTCTTAAAAGCCTTCAGAGGATTTCTAATAACTTTACTTTTACTCAACAAAACAGAGACTCAAGAAACAGAATTAATTACGAATATTTTCGAGATAACGACAGAGTAAATAAACATGAAACAATCGACAATCACACCAGCGATATATATTGAACCATCACAGGTTAGCCACAACACATACTTTATCTCACATCACTAAAATGTACCTGATGAACACGGACGTTAATAATAACACCATTTGACAGCAGTTTAACAGCGCCACAGTGGGTCACGCCCATGTAGAACACATTTCAAAAAAAATTTAAAAATAGTTGTAGTCTTCGGAATTGAATAAATTATATATCTATTAAAAGGTAATAGTCTGCAGATTCAGAAAACGCAAAAAAGTAAAAATTGAACTTTTCATGATTTTGAGCCTTTCCGGAGCCCCTTAACTGTCTTGATTCCCACTAGAAGTCCTCAAAGTCCGCAAAGGGAGTTTAGTTACACCCGGTATGTGGACACACGCTGTAGCTGCAGACAGATTGCCGGTGGCTAATACTGGGGCCTGCTGCTAATAACACAGGGAGAGCTGGTCGAGTGTCGCGCTGCGACCGCAGCTGCCGGCTGCAGCGGGAAGTCGAGTGGTGCGGGGGCGGTGGGGCGGTAGGGACGGCGGGGGCGGCGGCCGCTGCTCTGGCTGTGGCTATCGATCCAGGAGGCGGCAGCGGCGGCGCAGCGCACTGCGGGAACTGGAGGCGCGCGGGAGTGCGGGCCTCCGCCTCCAGCTGCCTCCCACGCACACGCACGCAGCACGCGCACCACCTCTCCGCGCCGACTCTGCCGCCCGAGAGCCTATCGAGGAGTCGAGGACCAGCCGGCGAGGCCCACACGTGACCCTCGGAGGCTCATCGATTCGGCCCCGAGTCTGGACCCCCCAGCTGTTGCCGGAAGTAAGCTTTCCAGCTGCTATCGGGGGCGTCGAGGACTCCTTTTGACCCTTTCGGTCCACCAAAGGCGACCTAGCTGTACTCAGATCCGTCAAACAGCGTTATTAGATCAGATAAACGCGTGTGTAGGAAAGTATATAATGTGACAAGAGATCACTGATAGGTACGAGGGCTTTTCAGAAAGTAAGCTCCGATTGATCGCGAAATGGAAACGACTATGATAATCCGATAAAGCTTTGCACAGATGTGTTGGGCAGTGTCTCTAGTATGACCCTAGATAGCATCACGTCACTCCTCTCATTTCTGAGCTCACAGTGATCGCGTAAAGTTGTCTAGAGAATAGTGTCTCCCGCCAAGTACGAGGACCTGGTGAGAAATTTCGCCTGAAGCTATACAGCCAGCATTACATAACTGTCGTGCAGTTTCTTCTACAAGGCAATATTCTCAGCCGCATTCTGAAGGGGCAATGAAGATGCTCCTGCATCGTTTTCAATTGGAAATGTTTGACTACCCACAATACAGCCCGTAATTGACTCCCCCTGCGTTTCATTTCTGCTCACATGAACCGCTGGCTATGAATACAACGTTTTGGCACAGAAAACGAGCTGTAGGCCAGCGTATAGAATTGGCGGAAAGCACTGGCGGCTGTCTTTTATGATGAGGGTATTGGAAAGTTGGTACAACGCTACGACAAATGTCTTAGTCAGAACGGCAACTACGTAGAGAAGTAGCTGGATGGTGTAGCTAACTGTTAAAAATAAAACATTTCTAATTTTCACTGTGGTTCCCATTTCGCGATCAATCGGAGCTTACTTTCTGAACAGCCCTCGTACTTTCCTGCACAATAGGAGATTTTTCGTCTGTCTCCAGGGCAAGAAGAGCAGGTGGAAAAATCAGAGGAATGGCTTACCTCAGGGAAGCGTCCTCGCCCCAGCTCTGTATAATATATATACAAATGACCAATCAGTGCCAAACATCACGTGCCAATTTATGTATGCCGATGGCACTGCAATTGCAGCCCAAGGTAACAATTTTATGGATGTAGAGGAGAAATGAACGAGTACCTTGGAAGCTGTCTCCCAGTATTATGAGGCAGACCACCTAAGGCCGGACCCTTCCAAGACGCAGGCCTGTGCATTCCATTTAAAGAACAGGGAGGCAAATCACGAATTAAATGTAATATGGAGAGGTGAACGTCTCGAGCATTGTAAAACGCCCAAATATCTTGGTGTCACGTTGGATCGCACACTGACCTATAAACATCATTGTAATGCCACAAGGGAAAAAGTCTCAACTAGAAACATCATCATCAGTAAAGTAACCAGCTGATCCTGGGGTGCAAACCCAAAAGTCCTGAGAACTTCAGCCCTTGCGCTCAGTGCGTCAGCCGCGGAATACGCTGTTCCAGTATGGTCTGCATCAACACACGCGAGAAAAGTTGATGTCGCGATGAATGAAATGGCACGGATTGTTACCGGATGCTTGAGGCCAAGATGTAATTAATCATGGGGATTGCATCGCCCAACATACGACGTGACATCGCTGCCGAAGCCCAAAAACCAAGGAAGAAAAGGACATGCGTCATGCTTTATATGGACACCAGCCTGCTGACCGACGGCTTCGTTCGAGGAAGAGTTTCCTGTCACGTACCCGAGTCCTGGAAGGGTCGGCTGCAGAGAATCGTTTGAAAAGGTGGGAAATCGACCTGAGAAACCCCGATAAAGATGTAAAAGAAGAACTGGCGTCTGGTGGAGACCTACCATATACAGTCTGGAGAAACATAAACCGTATGAGGGTAGAAGTGCCAAAGTGCAAGACAAACCTGCAGCAATGGGGTTTCCTAAAAGAGAGTCTGTATGGTTCTGTCCAGGATCCTCAACACCTGCTTATCTGTCCATATTTAGACCAGCCCTGCACAATGAATGACTTATGGGAGGCAAATGACAAGGCCATGTTGGCTGCTGATTTTTGGAAGTCTGAAGTCTAGTTCCGGACACGGAAAGTAAGTAATTATTAGATCAGCACCTGGTATTCGCCTCAAGTCCGAGAACAATTTCGTCACTTCGCTTTAAGAACCGGAAACATTCAAAATGGTTCAAATGGCTCTGAGCACTATGGGACTTAACATCTATGGTCATCAGTCCCCTAGAACTTAGAACTACTTAAACCTAACTAACCTAAGGACAGCACACAACACCCAGTCATCACGAGGCAGAGAAAATCCCTGACCCCGCCGGGAATCGAACCCGGGAACCCGGGCGTGGGAAGCGAGAACGCTACCACACGACCACGAGCTGCGGACCCGGAAACATTACCGCTTCCCTTTTTTTCTAACACATTATGTCGCTTTCTTGTCCGTCTGTCTGGTTTAAATTTTGCAGTTGCTTTAAACTAGCTTCGCTAGATCTAGAGACGAATTTGTGAACATAGCTCTGAACTGAATGACAATGAAATACTGACTCGCTCTCTCGCCTGTCTGATGTACCTATCCCCTATGGGGATGAGTTGGGTGTGAAAAGCTTTGGTAACACCTAACATCTCTATTGCCCTGCAGGACTACCATGTAATGTGGATAATATTGGAATGCGTTCCAGGCGGCATGCGTGGAGCCCTATGACGGCACTAGAAGGCACTGCTACATCTGCAGTGTTGACTTCACATCAACTCCGAGACGTGCCAACCTTTCCAGCCGATCAGTGCTTGCAGCCACACTATAAAGCTAGTTACGCCATGGCTGAGCTAGCCCTTCCGTATCGTTCTCATAATACACCGTTGATCTGGTCTCAGGTTTCAGTATGCCTTAGGTTGTCACTCTAGAATTAATCGTTTCAATTTTGTTGCTCTGCCTAGTCATCTCTTGCTGTCCATTATCTTATTGCCCTCCTGTTCACATTTGCCTAACCGCTATCGATGGCCTCTGGCTAGTCGGCCAGTGTCTACTGGGTCTTAGAGTCATTCCTGATCCTTGTCAGATTCAGGTCACAATACTTTATAACAATGGTAATTATTTTAAAAAATAAATAAATTTGTAATATAACGATTTTAAATCGGATTAAAAAGTGTAAAATAAGTATGTAACCAAAATAATTTTATAATATGATGTGTTTTTAAACTGGACTAAAATGTATTAAAAAATATCTCCTAGCATGATACAGATTCCTAACCACATACAAATACTTCTGAAAATTAGTGACTGTGAATTTTGTAACCTCCCCACACAAAATTATTCACCGCAACCTCCCAACAGAAAATGTTAACATAAATAATATTCACGTTAAGTGTAACCTCCCCACAAAACAAATAATAATAATAATATAATAATTACTATTGATAGCGATTCTAATTTTTGTGTAACCTCAGAACAAAATTTGTTCTCATTTATATTTGTTCACATTTAACCTCCACACAAAATTTGTTTCCCATTTAATGAAAGCTCGAAACAGAAAAATTCCTAACCCTCGTAATAAAAAATGAATTCAGTAACCTGGTAGAATTTGGACGACAGCAGCGCTGCGTCATGGCCCTGTAAGATCATTCTGAATAAAAAAAGGAAAAATTCTTACCTCAATAAAGACGGCGAATATATCTGCTCTTATATAAAATTTTTCCGGGACAGCTCTGTGCAATGCTGGCCGATAGATTTGTCATTTATGAAAGGAAGCAACTGATTTTTCTTTTGTAGCAATAGGAATGATCATGGATTGAAGTAATTAGTAAATTTTTTAAATTGGAATGAATGTTTTTTAGAAATTACTTTATATCACGAAGATTATTATTACGACATTTTTAAAAGATTTACATGGGACTTTACATAACATTACTAGATATGCGCGAGGCTGCTTTTTACCTTATACAATAATACTCAGGCTCCGGTATCGATGCACCGCGACCGGCCCAGCCAACATGATACACCAGACCAGAGCAGACAGGCGACTGCTCGCTAGCAACAACTTACTGCTACAGCTACACAGTTCGTACTGCAGTCAACACTGCTCTCTGGTCTCAGATTCTCTTATAGCTTACATATCGCAGGCAGCACATACCTCTTACAATTTTTAATAGCTAAAAAAAGTACTTCTAAAATTTACAACGAAAAACGTGGTGCATATGCGATACACGATTGATGCATCAATAGTTCACTTATTATATGCTGCATGTGCCTCTTGGCTTTCATTTTAAAACTTATAAGTATTTTCATAGCTGTTAAAAATTCACAATCACAAACTTTCAAACGATCTGAATGGGATTTGGAATCTGTAATGGGCCAGGAGAAATTATTTTATACTTTTGGTAAGATTTAAAATCGTTATACTGAAAATTTCTTTTTATTTAAATAATTATTCATTAATACGTGTGACACTACCGAGCAAAGTGAAGCGGTCGGGAGGCACCGGACTCGCATTGGGGATAGCAGGCGACTAAATGCCGGGGTACTTCCATCAAAAGAACATGGACATTACCTCGCGTCCGTTGTAAGTTATTATTTCTTACAGCTCGTGGTCTAGTGGTTAGCGACACTAGCTTTTCAGGCTGTGGGGTGGGTTCAGTTACCTGTCGGAGATTTCCATCGCTCGGGGACTGGGAGTTTGTATTGTCCTAATAAACACTTCTCATCTTCATCACAAAGATGCGCAAGACGCCGAAGAGGCACCAGATAGGAAGACTTGCCTCAGAATCCGAACAAACCCATATGGACCTCCCAGCCAATAGTGCCATACAGTCATTCATTCATTCATTCATTCATTTCCTAGCCACCTACGTGCGCTAGCCCTGTCCGCTATTGTAGTCGGCTGAGTCAGTATCCAGCTGTAGGGCGAACGGTGTTTTTTTTTCAGCTTAGAGCTGATACAACCGTCTTTCCCTAATCCTTCTATACGAGTTGTGGCCGGAGCCTGCACGAAGACTAATCTCGCGTGACGGCCTTCCGGCGTCCTTTGCAGGCAACGTTGTTAAACCCTTGCCTGCCTACGCTCACCCGTCTTCCTGCTTGTGGTACGGTTCTGCTATCCCCTTCCTTTTAAATATGACCTGTCGCTTTTAGCGCGCTATTTATTTAGATGTTGACGTGAATGATGAGAAGTAGCTCTAAAGCAGTTATCTTTTCGGCGATGGCTTGTTAAAAAAAATCTTTATCACCTGAAGATGCGTCTCCAATTGATGCGAAACTAGTCGTAACTTTTAATAAAAGGTATTCTACAGCCAATGCGGGTCATGTAAGTCAAAAAATGGAAATCTGTCTGCGGTTGCCTGCAGTTGAAGATAACGTGTTCATTCCAGAGGACGCAGCCTTACAGAAGTGGTGGAAGCAGGAGCAGGAAAAGTCCAACGATAATGTCTAGAGTTTGCTCCTGTTTCTGATGGGCTGAAAGATCTACACGTTAAACAAATTCGTGGACCTGGTGCAACAGGCGAGTTGGTCGTCAGTCCTCGTGTGATTGAAGCGGTCCTCCGGGATGGAGGTCACTCCTATAAAGTGGTTATCATTTCTGAGTTCGGTAGCTAATAGTCCTCCGTTATCAACGAGATTATTTTTCTACCGCGGAAAGCTTACAAAGCATTCGAAAGCGCGTTCCCGTCGCGGGCGTCGAATTCTGCTCAGGCACTTTTCTGTTTTTGCTACAAAGTGTTGTAAATTAATGACGCGGACTTGTTCGGTCAAAAGAGGCCTCAGATCAGCTCGCGCAGCCATCAGCTAGCTGAAGGTGATGCTGAATAAAATAATGTACATGGATAGACTTAATTGATAACAATATATTTCATTTTGTAATGTTATGTGAGCCTCACTGCCCCCTTTTTTAACTAATTTGTGTCTGATTTCAGCCGGCCGGAGTGGCCGAGCGGTTCTAGGCGCTACAGTCTGGAACCGCGCGACCGCTACGGTCGCAGGTTCGAATCCTGCCTCGGGCATGGATGTGTGTGATGTCCTTAGGTTAGTTAGGTTTAAGTAGTTCAAAGTTCTAGGGGACTTATGACCTCAGCAGTTGCGTCCCATAATGCTCAGAGCCATTTTTTTGTCTGATTTTATTCTGAGAAGCTCAGTAATGATTGTAAATACTGTAAATGTAAATTTGATTCAAAAAGTGCTTGAAGTGAAGTGAAGCGCAGCTGGACAGCAACAAACTCCTTTGCGCGCAATCCCCTCAACGATAGTAGTTGTGAATCTTTGAGTATGGACTAAAAAAAATTAAAAAAGGCAATTGATTTATTGATTTATTAAAAAAAGTGAAGAATAGAAATATCTTGGTTTTGGAAAAGGAGGTGAACTTCATTGTCGTCGCCGTCTATCAATCGACAGAATTGTAAGTGTACAAAGTTCACTAAAAACAGGAAAATAAATGCATTCTCTATAGTTTTCATTCAATAAGTAACAACCTCTCATAATTTCTTAATTACAGTAGTTTGATTATGTTCTTGTACAGTAGTATGGTGTTGAATTCCACTGACCACTTTTGATGCAGCAGGATGTGTAGTCTGAAGGAAGATTGTGTGCTAAGCAATCCCCTTTTCTCACAAAAAGCAGATTGCTGTTTGATCTTATTTACTTACAACAGTGTTCCCTTAGGTACGAAAAGCTACGAAAACTTGGACTCAAAGCTATCTGCAATACGGCCAAGTAACTATCAGAGTTGTATTTTAAACCTTAAAGAACAATAACTTCCTCCAAATGGTAATACATTACCAACTGGTGCAAAAGCTGATCATTCAAGGAGGCAGCAACCAAAATTTCAGCTACCAGTTACGACTTAAAGTAAAAATCTCAGTCAAAAATAAATCTTTCTCTCTCTCTCTCTCTCTCTCTCCAAACACATACATAAATATTCATATTATTAAAAAAAGTCATTTTATAATTTGTTTAGTGCGAGCGTGATGTCGTTGTGTGACATTTTCGCTACGCACTTGGAACCGTATTCCTCGGATGATGTTGCACTAATTATTGACGGCAGTTGCTAATAAGAAAATAAAACTGTGTTCTTCCAGAGACCTTTTCGAGTCTCAGACATCTATGATGCGTTATGCAGACTGAAGCAAGAAATTTGTACCAAGGCCGGGATTCGAACCCAGTTCTCCTGCTCACTAGGCAGATGCGCTGACCACTAACCCACTCTCGCACAACGGCGTTGTACAGTTGCATTAACTATCCTAGCACTCCTCCCTCCTCAGTCCAAATTCCCGTTCACGTCTCACACCACTTGGCATTCACTTCAAACTCGAATTGAGTGGGCTGAGATGCGAACAGGAATTTAGATTGAGAAAGGAGGCGTGCTAGGGTAGTTAATGTAGCTATGCAACGCCGTTGTGCGAGAGTGGTGTAGCGGTCAGCGCATCTGCCTAGTGAGTAAGAGACCCGGGTTCGAATCCTGGCCTTAGACCAAATTTTCATTTGTGATTTCAGTCTGCATATACAGTATACATGTTGGTAAACTGTTGCAGACGGGATACTAAACTTTTTAGTAGGGAATGTTTTGCAGTCCAATGGTCAGATTCGGAATCTTTCCTGAAAGTACCTATATATGTACAGGTCTTAAATTATTGGCTTTTGAGTTGTGTGAAGTTTAACCCTATCTCAAGGGTCAAAGCGAGGCTGGCTTGTTTAGAATGATTGGCAGTGTAGCAGAGCATACAATTAATCCAGAGCAGTATGTCGCGTAATTAGTTCAGCGCCCTATACGTCGACAAGGAAATGTGGATTTAGTCCGCACCGCGAGTGTGATTTCGCGTTACGCTACAGAAGTTCCGAGTAAGGTAGGGAAGGAGCGTTTCGCTATCCTTCCTCAGTTCCAGCTCGTGCACCGTCTCTAATGACTTGGTTGTTGACGGTACGGTGAACCCACAACTTCCTTCGTACAATACTTTCATAGAACTTTCGCCTGCTGAACCAAGCGTGCTTAGGAGTAATTCTTTGTTCGATCATTTTCATCCAGCTTTTTTTATTGGGATACATGACGTGAACGCGGCTGCCATAGTTGCACTTATATAATTTAATATGTTTATGCGTTCTACAAATCTTATACTAATTAATGTTCAAATGTGTGTGAAATCTTATGGGACCTAACTGCTAAGGTCATCAGTCCCTAAGCTTACACACTACTTAACCTAAATTATCCTAAGCACAAACACACACACCCATGCCCGAAGGAGGACTCGAACCTCCGCCGGGAACAGCCGCACAGTCCATGACTGCAGCACCTGAGACCGCTCGGCTAATCCCTCGCGGCTATACTAATTACCTGACACATTTAGGCCACTGGTCAATACGTGATTTTCAAAATGTCGAAACGCATCAGGAAATTAATAAAATATTTTTGGACCAGCCAAACATGTAATTAAACTATCTAGTTGTTTTGTAGCCTCTTAACCGGGCTACTTTTCTGGTGAATGTTTCGAATTCCAACTTATTCATAAATTTTTATTGACATACCTGCGATGTACTGAAACACTGAGAAAGCAGCCATCTTCTTTACTGAAGCCTTTATATGTTTCGTTTTGTTGGATTTTATAACTCCTCTTACATTTTAGTGTTGTGTTAGTGTAGTTATGGATGGTTATGGAAATAAGGGAAGGGGCTCGGTGAAATCGAATGCCAGAGAATAAAACTCTTCCCGAAAAACACTATGTTGGTCACCGAACTGATAAGTGATAATCAAGAGTGTCACATACCACCACTCCATGAAGCACTTGAGTGGCAGGTAATAATCAAGATTGCTACATGCTCCCAACTCCACGAGACACGGGAAAGACGTTTTGCGATCAAACGCAAGATAGATACGTACTATATCCAACTTGTCTAGTATCACTACCAGTCAGAAAAAATACTAAATTTCCTGCAGCACCAGGATTCGATCCAGTTACAGCCGAGAGGAGCGTCATCCCAAAAGCGTTGGAAGGTGCGACTTGTATACTGGAACATTTCCTTCGTGTAGTTCATGTATGACGTATCAGACAGCTTTCCCTTCCTTGCCCATTTCAAATAATGCACAGCGTCTAAACAAGAAATAAAGATCCTTAACACTAGGCCAGGGACAAACTCACGTGGAGGCAGTGTGTTGAAAATGTTTGGGTAACAACGTCAGCAACTGTGGGTTCAAATGGCTCTGAGCACTACGGGATTTAACTTCTAAGGTCATCAGTCCCCTAGAACTTAGAACTACTTAAACCTAACTAACCTAAGGACATCACACACACCCATACCCGAGGCAGGATTCGAACCTGCGACCGTAGCGGTCGCGCGGATCCAGACTGTAGCGCCTAGAACCGCTCGGCCACTCTGGCCGGCAGCAACTGTGGGAAATACAGTACTCGCAGAACTGATTATTAGCAATTCCATAGTTAATTTCGTAAATTTTTGAACTAAACTATTTTGCGCGGATATTGGTTCAGTTTTCTTGTGTGTGTGTGTGTGTGTGTGTGTGTATATATATCATCTACCCCTTTTGCAACAGGCCTATCACAGATGACTTCTCAGTTAACCATAATTTCCTCCAAGAGAGAAACTGTAGGCTGACATTCCCGTTCACTGTATTTCTTTCTGCAAAGTTGTTGTTCGCGAAGAAAAATCTCTGCAGCTATTTTTGTTTCCCTCGAACTCAGTTTACCGACTATCTGAGCGATGTGTTAAACGTGCTGGCAAACACATGGCGCTGACGCAGGGGTAGGCAACCATCACAGCATCTGCGTTGCGTGCAGGAAACTGAGATGTAAACACCAGAATAATCAGGGTCAAGTGGTTGCATAGTTATACAGAGATGAATATGCTTGTGCAGGATAAACTGCAGAGCCGCAACAAACCAGTCTTCGGACTGAAGACGACAACAACAAATACCAGAGTACGTACGATTTGACGACATCACCCCTCCGCCTGTATTCCTCGTCACGTGAGCAAGCATTCAATCAGTGAGACAATCGAACCTGGAATTTTTTTTTTTTTTGTTAAAAGGTCCGTTTATAAATACTGGATTAAAAAGTAAGAAAATCGTATGTCCGCGTCCCTGCCTTCCTGATTTCGTGATGCAAGAACACTGACGTTCGAAACTTAAGTTAGGTGGTTTCCGACCGGAAGGGAAATGGATAACCGTCACTGTAATTGATTCATTTCATTCGATTTTGTATCAGCTACATGGGCTGCATTTCAGGCTACTGTGTGATGTTTGTATAACAAACAAATGTCATGAGTCTCTCAAAAACTATCTCGTTGAACGAAATGAAGTTAGGTGACTCCCACCTAAGTGCCGGTTCGGTACGCAAACCGGGAGACATAATTCTCACGGGTAGTCTTTTCCAGCCGCTCCAGGTACGCACGGCTCACAGACTGCCTGAAAGCTGTATTTTACTAAGAGTGCGACTGATCATAGACTCAGAGTCTTAATTAAAACCCTTTACAATTAACAAGGACTACACGAAAAGTCAAAAATATCGTCTGTGCTTTCAACATGTCATTGGCGATACTTCGGTAATGTAACAAGTGAGATGTGAGCTGTGAGCTCACAGTGCGTCACTGCAACTGTGACGTTACGGCTGTAGTCAGAGTGAAGGTTCACACCTCCTCGCTCCTTGTTTCGAGAACTTTGTGTGTAGTCAGGATCGTTTTGATCGAGCAGGCAGCTATAAGTATTTAAAGACAAGCTGGCAGCAGCCGTGGCTAGTGCACTAAGACTTCCTATAGTTGCACAGCTACGTCTAGATACATACAGAGTGCCCCAGGGGGAATGATCAGTAGTCAAGAATATGATGGTAACGATAACTCGAAGCAAAAAGGTCTAGAAAACATGGGGTTTGCTACGGGCACTTCTTCATCTTTGATACTGTGAAACAAATTGTTCTACTGCTAGCTCTATGCTTTCCACACTTTGGGAGGAGGTAGTACGGACCAAAACAACAAAAATGGTCCAGTAAATATGGGATCTACACACATACCTTAAATACTATGAGCATTTGTTCAGCAGAAGAGCTGTCTTCCATAACAGCGAATATGAACAAGTGCTCATAGATCTTAAGGTATACACTTTTGAGGCCATGATAACTGGCGTTTTTTTCTTCTTGCTTTGATCCATACTATCACATCTCAGACTATGAAAAGCAAGAAGCTTTAAGTAGAAGAGATTTGTTTCGTAGTATGGCTCTAAATGGCTCTGAAGTCATCAGCCGCCTATAACTTAGAACTAATTAAACCTAACTAACCTAAGGACATCACACACATCCATGCCCGAGGCAGGATTCGAACCTGCGACCGTAGCGGTCGCTCGGCTCCAGACTGCAGCGCCTAGAACCGCACGGTCACTCCGGCCGGCTGTTTCGTAGTATCTTACATAAAGAAGTGCTCACAGCTGCTAAGGTATGCATTTTAGAGCCCGTTTATTAGACTTTTTTGCTTCAAATGGTCGTTTTTGTCGTATCCCTGAGTGCTGACCGTTTCTTTTCGGACACCGTGTTTACTTCATAAGTCACTGCAAATTTCAGAAAACAAGTAACAAGCTGAGATTCCCATGAATACTTCAGTGCGGTTGAGCGTTTATAAAATAGTTCAAATGGCTATGAGCACTATGGGACTTAACTTCTGAGGTCTATAGTCCCCTATAACCTAGAACTACTTAAACCTAACTAAACTGAGGACATCACACACATCCATGGACGAGGCAGAATTCGAACCTGCGACGCTAGCGGTCGCGCGGTTCCAGACTGTAGCGCCTAGAACCGCTCGGCCACTCCGGCCGGCGAGCGTTTCCAAGAAAAACCGATTGTGAAAGCTGGAATGAGGCAGCTAGCATTTCATTCCCAGAATCGTTACTTGAGTGTTTACATGACCACCCATAGCGGTATTGGAAAATCGTTTGCTCTACATCTGTATCAATACTCCTCAAGGCACACTGCGGTGTTCGGCGCAGGGTGGCTCTCATACTTCGGTTATTTATTTATTTATTTATTTATTTATTTATGCATTTATTTTACCTGGCAAGTTCCCTTTCTTCTGTTCTATTCGTTAACTGCGCCTGTGGAGTGTGTATAAATCTTCAAGTGAGTTCTAATTTCTTTGATTCTTCTCGTCGTGGTAATTTCGCGAGTCGTTCATGAGAGGAAGTAATACGTTCCCCTACTATCTTCAGAAAACCAGTTTTGACAGCACTTGTGTACGTATTGTGTGAAACAGTAGTGATTCATTGAAGATTGATGATGGACTCCAGCGATAGAGCTACCTACATTCTTCCCGAACGTAGCAAGTAATAGGTACTAACGGTGTAACAGGGTCAACGAGTACAGTGAAGTTCACTGAAACCAACAAAATCGCTCGTTTTCGAAGTGCTGATAGAAAATTTCTCAAGTTCACTTTCCTGTAGTAAATTATTTTTACAGTGATACGCGAGTACAAGATTGCAGTCAAGAGCGCACAGCACCCTTGGAGCTGTAGAAACGTGCCACGGTTTGCACAGTGAAAAGACCCTGCATTCGGCAGTCGAGTCCCGTTAACCGGTACCGACGCTACGAACACTTTCCAGCTCATGAGCTATTACATGAGTCACGGCTGCCTTATGGAACGGCGCTGCAATCGCGTAACAGCTTGTGTGTTATAGGTCGCTAGACGGAAGACTGCTTATGACAGTGAAAAGTCACCAATGCTACTGATTTATTTATAATTACTAACATTTAACAGCAATAGTCGAATTAAATCGGGTGATGCTGCGGGAATTAGATTAGTAAATGAGACTCTTAAAGTAGTAAATGAGTTTTGCTATTTGGGGAGCAAAATAACTGATGATGGTCGAAGTAGAGAGGATATAAACTGCAGACTGGCAATGGCAAGGAAAGCGTTTCTGAAGAAGAGAAATTTGTTAACATCGAGTATAGATTTAAGTGTCAGGAAGTCGTTTTTGAAAGTATTTGTATGGAGTGTAGCCGTGTATGGAAGTGAAACGTGGACGATAAATAGTTTAGACAAGAAGAGAATAGAAGCTTTCGAAATGTGGTGCTACAGGAGAATGCTGAAGATTTGATGGGTAGATCACATAACTAATGAGGAGGTATTGAATAGAATTGGGGAGAAGAGAAATTTGTGGCACAACTTGACTAGAAGAAGGGATCTGTTGGTAGAGCATGTTCTGAGGCATCAAGGGATCACCAGTTTAGTATTGGAGGGCAGCGTGGAGGGTAAAAATCGTAGAGGGAGACCAAGAGATGAGTACATTAGGCAGATTCAGAAGGATGTAGGTTGCAGTAGGTACTGGGAGAAGAAGAAGCTTGCACAGGATATAGTAGCATGGAGAGCTGCATCAAACCAGTCTCCGGACTGAAGACAACAACAACAACAAGATAACAATGTAACAAAAGCTGATTCTGAAAGAGACTTACATGCTCTGTTAAGCACAACAATAATTTTTACTCTGATTTGAATCAATGAGAAGGGCGAGATATTTTTGCAGACTACCAAAAAAATCATCTCCTACAGGACCGAGACCTGTAAACATGTGACACTGTTGAGAACGCGCTTTTGGGCCATTGTTAAATGCTCGTTGTTAAATGCTCATTGTTATTTCAATAAAATGTCCTCTACTTGCAGTGTAAACTGTGGCACCTCTACTGGTCAGTGCTGAAACTTTGCGGAGCGCCAGAATAATTGATGTGTATAAACTAGCAAAGTTGTCCCACGAGGCGAAGTTGTCCCATTTGACTGCACGTTAAATGTCCAACGATAACATGTCCCGTCAGTCCAAAAAGCTTCGAGTCTGACTTAATAGGCAATAGGAAGAGTTAAGACAGAGTTTTAAGTGCTTCAGTTGTCCGTACAATCATGTGAAACTGTCAGAAAAGTTCTTCTTTGTTATGTTGTTCAACTTGCGCGTCAAATACGCTCGAAAGTCGGTCATGTCGTCAAAGCGTTGACCTTTCATGTGAATTCAGTCCGTCGTTTTCTGTTCCGTCCGTATTGATAACATCAAATATCATCACCAGTGATGATATTTACCAGAAAAGAGTGTATGGTTTTTGTGTTCGAATCAAGTCGTGCCAGACGTCTCCGCGTCGTCGTCTTTATTCAGGAGTTAAAGTCTGCGGGAGGAACTTTTGACACACTTTCCTCTTTTTCAAAACATTCTGGAGAATGTGTTGAACACTTGATTCGGAGATGTTGCTCCATAGCGGTTTGTGACACAACAACGTTGAAACACCACGGCCACACGCCCACTACTTGTTGTTGTTGTGGTCTTCAGTCCAGAGACTGGTTTGATGCAGCTCTCCATGCTACTCTATCCTGTACAAGCCTCTTCATCTCCCAGTACCTACTGCAGCCTACATCCTTCTGAATCTGCTTAGTGTATTCATCTCTTGGTCTCCCTCTACGATTTTTACCCTCCACGCTGCCGTCCAGTAGTAAATTGGTGATCCCTTTATGCATCAGAACATGTCCTACCAACCGATCCCTTCTTCTAGTAAAGGTGTGTGCCACAAACTCCTCTTCTCCCCAATTCTATTCAATACCTCCGCATTAGTTATGTAATCTACCCATCTAATCTTCAGCATTCTTGTGTAGCACCACATTTCAAAAGCTTCTATTCTCTTCTTGTCTAAACTATTTATTGTCCATGTTTCACTTCCATACATGGCTACACTCCATACAAATACTTTCAGAAATGACTTCCTGACACTTAAATATATACTCGATGTTAACAAATTTCTCTTCTTCAGAAACGCTTTCCTTCCCATTGCCAGTCTACATTTTGTATCCTCTCTACTTCGACATTCATCAGTTATTTTGCTCCCCAAATAGCAAAACTCCTTTACTACTTTAAGTGCTTCATTTCCTAATCTAATTCCTACAGCATCACCCGACTTAATTCGACTACATTCCATTATGCTCGTTTTGCTTTTGTTGATGTTCATCTTATACCCTCCTTTCAAGACACTGTCCATTCCATTGAACTGCTCTTCCAAGTCCTTTGCTGTGTCTGACAGAATTACAATGTCATCGGCGAACCTCAAAGTTTTTATTTCTTCTCCATGGATTTTAATACCTACTCCGAACTTTTCTTTTGTTTCCTTTACTGCTTGCTCAATATACAGATTGAATAGCATCGTGGAGAGGCTACAACCCTGTGTCATTACCTTCCCAACCACTGCTTCCCTTTCATGTCCCTCGACTCTTATAACTGACATCTGGTTTCTGTACAAATTGTAAATAGCCTTTCGCTCTCTGTATTTTACCCCTGCCACCTTTAGAATTTGAAAGAGAGTATTCCAGTCAACATTGTCAAAAGCTTTCTCTAAGTCTACAAACGCTAGAAACGTAGGTTTGCATTTCCTTAATCTTTCTTCTAAGATATGTCGTAGGGTCAGTATTGCCTCACGTGTTCCCCACTGCTTAACACAGCTGATTGGTCGAATTCACAACTGTTGTTTAGAGTTGTGAGTTGAAGCTGCCACGGTAGTGACGTACACCAGTCTCGGAAACTTCTGGACAGACGGCGAATGCACTTTCAAACGCTCGCCAGTTGCGGCGTGGTGCAGTGCGAGCGCGCACGTGTAGTGCGGCTGCTGGGCTGTCCGGCGAGACGCGTGGGAGCCGGCCGGCGCCTATGCTTGCACGGCCGCCGGACAAACCAGTTCCCTCTGTCCCGCTGTCCTGCTGCTCGCCCCGTCCCACTGCCGCCTTACGACACACCGGCGGCAATTTTCACAGCTAGTTCTTAATTACCGGCCGGCCCAAATTACACTCCGCTACAAAGCAGCGGCGCCGCAGCCAGTGGCGGGGAATCTGCCCCCTAACAGCGGGTAAACATGGCCGGGGGCAGCGACAGTCTCACGGCCAGGGTCGCTGCCTTCTCCTAATAAGCACTCTCGCTCGTAGCCTTCCTTCCCATATAGCTCCCCGAGCCTGCTGTAAACACCGAAAGATAGCCAGGCTATGGACGTGGGAAGGTAGAGGTGGAAAAAACCGACCGGTTAAAACCGACACCGGTATTTTAATTCCGAATAACAAGTATCTTTCGGTATCTGTTTTGTCTTACATCTACATCTACATCTACATATACGAGGGCAGTTCAATAAGTAATGCAACACATTTTTTTTCTCGGCCAATTTTGGTTAAAAAAACCGGAAATTTCTTGTGGAATATTTTCAAACATTCCCGCTTCGTCTCGTATAGTTTCATTGACTTCCGACAGGTGGCAGTGCTGTACGGAGCTGTTAAAATGGCGTCTGTAACAGATGTGCGTTGCAAACAACGGCAGTGATCGAGTTTCTTTTGGCGGAAAAACAGGGCATCTCAGATATTCATAGGCGCTTGCAGAATGTCTACGGTGATCTGGCAGTGGACAAAAGCACGGTGAGTCATTGGGCAAAGCGTGTGTCATCATCGCCGCAAGGTCAAGCAAGACTGTCTGATCTCCCTCGTGCGGGCCGGCCGTGCACAGCTGTGACTCCTGCATGGTCAAACGATCAACTCTGAAGTGTATTGTGCTACTCTTCAGAAATTGAAGAAACGACTTCAGCGTGTTCGTAGGCACAAAAATCTGAACGAACTTCTCCTTCTTCATGACAAAGCAAGACCTCACACAAGTCTTCGCACCCGAGAGGAGCTCACAAAACTTCAGTGGACTGTTCTTCCTCATGCACCCTACAGCCCCGATCTCGCACCGTCGGATTTCCATATGTTTGGCCCAATGAAGGACGCAATCCGTGGGAGGCACTACGCGGATGGTGAAGAAGTTATTGATGCAGTACGACGTTGGCTCCGACATCGACCAGTGGAATGGTACCGTGCAGGCATACAGGCCCTCATTTCAAGGTGGCGTAAGGCCGTAGCATTGAATGGAGATTACGTTGAAAAATAGTGTTGTGTAGCTAAAAGATTGGGGAATAACCTGGTGTATTTCAATGCTGAATAAAACAACCCCTGTTTCAGAAAAAAATGTGTTGCATTACTTATTGAACTGCCCTCGTATAATCCGCTAGTCACCAAGCGGCCCTCTGGTCCACTCGCAGATCGCGCGAGAGAAAAACGACTGTCTGAACGCCTCAGTACGAGCTCTTATTTTCCTTATCTTTGAATGATGATCTGTGGTGTCACCGCCAGACACCACACTTGCTAGGTGGTAGCCTTTAAATCGACCGCGGTCCGTTAGTATACGTCGGACCCGCGTGTCGCCACTATCAGTGATTGCAGACCGAGCGCCGCCACACGGCAGGTCTAGAGAGACTTCCTAGCACTCGCCCCAGTGGTACAACCGACTTTGCTAGCGATGGTTCACTGACAAATTACGCTCTCATTTGCCGAGACGATAGTTAGCATAGCCTTCAGCTACGTCAATTGCTACGACCTAGCAAGGCGCCATTACCAGTTACTATCGATGCTGTAAAACATGTACCGTCAAGAGCGACGTTCACCATTTATGGATTAAAGTTAAGTATTCCACCAGCTACGTCAGTTTTTTCTACAGTCTAATTTCCTTGTCCTGTTCCAGACCTCACGCCAGCCTGCGTGAGCTAAAACGCGTGCCTTTCGGCTTCCTCTCATACCGGTGTTGGCTCTCCTGCCAACCCACAACATTATCATTACGCGGTTTGGAAGTTGGTGATAATAATATATGCTCTACATCCTCGGTGAAGATCGGATTTCGGAATTTAGTGAGCAGCAGCTTCTGTTTAGCGCGTCGTCTGTGTGCAAGTGTGTCCCACTTAAAACTTTCTATGAGATCTGTAACGCTCTCGCGATGGCTAAGTGTACCAGTAACGAATCTTCCCGCTCTTCTTTTGAACTTCTCAATCTCTTGAATCAGAACCAACTGGTAAGGGTCCCACACAGACGAACAATACTCTAAGACTGGACGAACTAACGTATTGTAAGCTATTTCCCTTGTTGAAGGACTGCATCGCTTCAGGATTCTATCAATAAACCGCAATCTACAGTTCACCTTACCCCTTACTTGTGTAATCTGATCATTCCATTTGAGATCATTTCGAATAGTCACACCCAGATACTTGACTGATGTTACCGCTTCCAAGGACTGGGCATTTATTTTGTACTCATACGTTAATGGGGATTTTCGCCTTGTTATACGCAGTAGGTTACACTTACTAATATTGAGAGATAACTGCCAGTCATTACACCACGCATTTTCTGCAAATCCTCATTGATTTGTTCACAACTTTCGTGTGATACTACTTTCCTGTAGACTACAGCATCATCGGCAAACAGTCTTAAGGCCGCTGTCAATACCATCAACCAGATCGTTTATGTAAATCGTAAAAAGCAGAGGACCTATTACGCTGCCCTGGGGCACACCTGAAGTTACGCTTGTTTCTGTTGAAGTCACCCTGTTCAGGTCAACATACTGCTCCCTGTCTGTTAGAAAACTTTCTATCCGGTTGGACATATGTCATTGGATAGACAGTAAGCGCGCACTTTTTGTAGCAAGCGACAATGCGGAACTGAGTCGAACGCCTTTCGAAAGTCGAGAAATATGGCATCAACCTGGGAGCCGGTATCTAGAGGCTGTCGTATATCATGCACAAAGAGGGCCATCTGTGTCTCGCATGACCGCTGTTTCCTAAAACCGTGCTGGTTTCTGCAGATGAGCTTCTCAGAGTCTAGAAAGGTCATTATGTCTGAACACAAAATATGTTCTATGATTCTACAACAAATCGATGTCAGTGAAATTGGCCGGTAATTATGTGCATCCGATTTTCTACCCTTTTTATAGATTGCTATGATCTGGGCCTTCTTCCAGTCCCGTGGAACTTTCTGCGTTCCAATGATCTCTGATAGATGACGGATAAGAATGGTGCTATACTTGTACCATAGTCAACATAAAATCTTAGTTACAACAGGCGCATTCTTACTACTAACCGGATAAAAAATACCGAAATATCAATTAGCCTTACCTGCAGTTGTATAATTTTCTTTTTTTAAATAAACCTTCTTTAAAAAAAGAGTAATTTCTTTAGTAAAATTTGCATTGCTTTGAAATATTGCCTTATTATAGAATTTGGGGAAAGGCGTCAGCGCTTTCTAATAACAGTGCTGGCAGAAACGAGCAACAAATACAAGGCGTAAGAAATGGTACATCACAGCCGAGACCTTGGGGCGTGGCTTATTCGATACCACGCGTTTGCATGTAATATGCGAGACTTGCCCATCTGCTCTATATAGTAGTTTCTCGCTATTACTGTCGAGGATTAGTTAGCGCTGACTCTTCGTAGTATACAAATAGTGGTATGAACCTCGATTACAACAAGTTTTTTGAGCAAAGTTTCAAAAAATTAGAATCAGTGGGAGAATACTGTTTTTTTTTTCTTTTTTGTTGTTGTAATATTCAATCATTTATCACTTTTCGAGAAAAACAGCGAAGATGGACGAACTAAGTTTTCTGTTCTTTGCCTGTTTAATCTAATATTTTGGTTCTATGTGCCTTGAAACTTAGGAACGCAAAATTTTTCAATCGTCGTTAGATATCTATGTTTACTAAATGAAATAATAGGAATAAAAAACCGAAGATCAGTTATTTCTGAAACCGGTAATTTCGAGCGGTTTTAACACCCAGGTTAAACTGGTGCTGAAAAAAAATCCGATGTAACTGAAAACCGTTTGTTCTAGCGATAACAGGTATTGCTATGGGAAGGTAACCGCAGTAGCATGCGTTACTTCGTGGACGTGCTACAGAGGGAAGCAACCATTTACTCGCGAATGTACTTTTATATGTCCAACTACATCCATACTCTGCAAATCAGTGCGAAGAGCATGGCAGGGGGTACTGCCCATCGTACTTATTGTCATTCTTAGGGCTTCTTCGAATTCCATCCACGTATGGAGCGTGCGAACAATGACTGTTTAAAAGCCTCCATGTACGCTGTAATTAATCTTAACTTTCTCTCACGATCACTACGGTAGCGATGTTTCCAGGGTTGTATGTGCCGGGTGGTTATAATTAAATGGCAGCTTCTCACGGAGGCCAAGTGTGGGCTGTAATTACCGTATGGCAGCGGAACTTGGTAACATGCTAATGCGTTAATGCTGAACCAATTTACACCGGAAAAATTAGTTCCAATTTTAGCCACCAGCTGCAATTCTGGCGCTGTACAGCATCTCGTCGACGTCTCTGATGCGCATAATAAAAATTCTGGGAGGAACGGTTAATAATAAAATCAATATTATGCCTTTCTCGCTTGTTTGACCTCTTTTGCTCACGTCCCATTCCTAATCTATCACTTATGGAAATATTTCAACACGTCTTTCTCGCGTTCACAGCGCCAGATTTGCACCTGGTGGCCAAAATTCAAACAATTTGTTGCGTCATATATCAGTTCCGCTTTAACAAGTTAGAATATCCACCAAGTTTCGCTGTCATGCAGTAATTACACCCCACACTGGACGTCTGTGAGTAGCTGCTCTTTAATTATAACCACCTTGTAGTATATTCTTACGAGGGAACCTCCCCATCGCACCCCCTCAGATTTAGTTATAAGTTAACACAGTGGAAAGTCCTTGAAACACTGAACACAGATCACTCGAAAAAACAGGAAGAAGTTGTATGGAACTATGAAAAAAATAAGCAAAATATACAAACTGACTAGTCCATCCGCAAGATAGGCAACATCAAGGAGAGGTGAGCTCAGGATCGCTGTGGTCCCGTGGTTAGCGTGGGCAGCTGCGTAGCAAAAGGTTCTTGGTTCAGGTCTTCCCTCGAGGGAAAATTTTACTTTCTTTATTTTCGCAAAGTTATGATCTGTCCGTTCGTTCATTGACGTCTCTGTTCACTATAATAAGTTTAGTGTCTGTGTTTTGCGACCGCACCGCAAAACCGTGCGATTAGTAGACGAAAGGACGTGCCCCTCCAATGGGAACCGAAAACATTTGATCGCAGGGTCATAGGTCAACCGATTCCTCCACAGGAAAACACGTCTGATATATTCTATACGACACTGGTGACGGCATGTGCGTCACATGACAGGAATATGTTGTCGACCCACCTAACTTGTACACTTGGCGAATGGGTAAAAAGATTCTTCTACCTTGCCCGATTTAGGTTTTCTTGTGGATATGATAATCACTGCCAAAAACGTGATGAAAACATAAGAGTTTGTCACATAAACTGCAACAAATGAATGCAACAGTTTCACAGTCGCTCAGTTTTCCCTGTGCTCTGTCAAAACATATGTTTTTAACGTTTTCAAATTTTTCGGTGTGTAGACCGTCAAATCCTGCATATGTCCAAGCAAATCTGAACATGGCCTGGAATTTTGGAGAGTGAAGTTGATTTTGTGTGAGTGCCTGCACTTTGATAATTGTCTGGAAATAAAAAAATTAAAATTTTCACTCTAGGGAAGACTTGAACCAAGGATCTCTCGTTCCGCAGCTGCTCACGCTAACCACGGGACCACTGCGCTCCTGAGCTCACACTATCCTCTATGCTGCCTGTCTTGCGCATGGACTACTCAATTTGTATATTATGCTTATTTTTTTCCTAGTTCCGCACAACTTCTTCCTGTTTTCTCCGTTGATCTGTGTTCAGTTTTTTAAGGCCTATCCACTGTGCCAACTTATAACTAAATGTGAAGGGGGTGCGATGGGGAGGTTCTCTTGTTAGAGCCACGAGTTAAAGTCAGTTATTAAAACTTTGGGAGTACGCTTCCTCGGAATAGTTTGCGTCTGTTTTCAAATGTGTGTCAGTTCATTTCTTTCAGCATATCTGTGACACTCTCCCAGTCCTCAAACAAACGAGTGACCTTTCGTGCTGCCCTTTTCTGCATACGTTCAATATCCAGAGTGAAGGCCAGTTTTCGCCGTCGCGTCAAGTTACGCCAAAACAACCCACAATGTATTTCAAATGACGGTGTTCACACGGACCATAACGCCACGTCATGCCACAGTAAGGATTTCTCGGGAAGCAAGTGCTGAGAGTGACGTCGTCTGCAGGCTTCGAAAGTCAACCTCTCTTCGCCGCGCTCACTGTTATACTAGTGGCTTTTGTGCTCTTGTGTCTTCATGATCTTTATTTCTATTGTTTTGCTTTCTTTTCGAGAGAAATTGCAAATGTATCGAAGCGACTTTATTATTTCTTCAGTTTAGTGTTCGTCCATAAGAGGAGTAAGACATCTTAAAGCGAAAAATTATTTAGGTTTTACAATAACAGAGCAGAGCTGACGTCTACGCTGTGTATAAAATAAGAATATAGTTTGAAGCAGTTTTTATTACATTATAAGTTACATCTTACGAATATATGCTATTTAAAAGCACCATAACATTGAAGAAAGCGCAACGTTATTGGAATGGTTTGTTGTGATAAATTGACCAGAAACGTCATATCAGCGGTTAAGCAATATTCGAACTACAGCTTGTATATTAAGTACACTACTGGGCTGCTCGCGTTGGTCGAGATCCAATGACTGTTAGCAGAATATGGAATCGGTGGGTTCAGGAGGGTAATACGCAACGCCGTGCTGGATCCCAACGGCCTCGTATCACTAGCAGGCATCTTATCCACAGGGCTGTAACGGATCGTGCAGCAACGTCTCGATCCATGAGTCAACAGATGGGGACGTTTGCAAGACAACAACCATCTGCACGAACAGTTCGACGACTTTTGCAGCATCATGGACTATCAGCGCGGAGACCATGGCTGCGGTTACCCTTGACGCTGCATCACAGACAGGAGCGCCTGCGATGGTGTACTCAACGACGAACCTGAATGGCAAAACGTCATTTTTCGGATGAATCCAGGTTCTGTTTACAGCATCATGGTGGTCGCATCCGTGTTTGGCGACATCGCGGTGAACGCACATCGGAAGCGTGTATTCGTCATCGCCATACTGGCGTATCACTCGGCGTGATGGTATGGGGTGCCATTGGTTACACGTCTCGTTCACCTGTCGTTCGCAATGACGGCACTTTGAACAGTGGACGTTACATTTGAGATGTGTTACGACCCGTGCCTCTACCCTTCATTCGATCACTGCGAAACCCTACATTTCAGCAGGATAATGCACGACAGGATGTTGCAGGTCCTGTACGGGCCTTTCTGGATACTGAAAATGTTCGACTGCTGCCCTGGCCAGCACATTCTCCACATCTCTTACCAATTGAAAACGTCTTGTCAATGGTGGCCGAGCAACTGGCTCGTCACAATACGCCAGTCACTACTCTTGATGAACTGTTGTATCGTGTTGAAGCTGCATGGGCAGCTGTACCTGTACACGCCATACAAGCTCTGTTTGACTCAGTGCCCAGGCGTATCAAGGCCGTTATTACGGCCAAAGGTGGTTGCTCTGGGTACTGATTTCACAGGATCTATGTACCAAAATTGCGTGAAAATGTAATCACATGTCAGTTCTAGTATAATATATTTGTCCAATGAATACTTATCATCTGCATTTCTTCTTGGTGTAGCAGTTTTAATGGCCAGTAGTGTACTTTGAAGCAATTTTTATTACATTATAAGTTAGATCCTACGAATATATGCGATTTAAAAGCACCAGAACATTGAAGAAAGCGAGGCATTATTGGAATGTTTTGTTGTAATAAATTGACCAGGAAGGTTATATCAGCGGTTAAGCAATTTTCGAATTATAACTTTTATATTAAGTTAAATGTTGATGGATATTGAGTATGTATGCTACTGGCAGAACGACATGGCTAGGATATCAACGAGAGAGGAAATGTACGTTTTAATAGAGCTGACGTATGAATTTTATGTGTGCCCATTTTCATAAATAAACTGCGTGGTTTGGGAGCCAGATAAGTCGACAGAAAGTGCAGCAGTTGCAGATCACTTTGACCAGCACGTCGCACGTGACACAGGCGCTTGATGGCTTTCCCTTCCTGTCCGAGTCCACGCCAACGTCAGCTGCCTCGTCCGATGTTAATGGTCCAAATGACTCTGAGCACTATGGGACTTAACATCTGTGGTCATCAGTACCCTAGAACTTAGAAATACTTAAACCTAACTAACCTAAGGACATCACACACATCCATGCCCGAGGCAAGATTCGAACCTGCGACAGTAGCAGTCGCGCGGTTCCGGACTGAGCGCCTAGAACCGCGAGACCACCACGGCCGGCGTCCGATGTTAGGACGGCTTTACAACGACATTTGATGATGTAAGTGGATCCCTGCCGTTGTTAGAGCAGGTGGGTACGTTGATGTATTGGTGTTGCCCCGTGCTTTGCATGAGACGAGCCAGCCAGAGCGGGTGCTGAGCGAGTAGAGGTAGACGGCTAGTGTGCTAGACGGCGGACGGCGGCTGCTACAGGGGTCGCGGTGTGCTGCTTTCAGGTGGCGGTCGTGATGCTAGCCGGGATCTGCGGCGCGATCGCCACGCTGGTGAGTGTAGCCGGCCCCACACTAGTCGCTAGGCCGTGGCGGCGCGCTGTCCCTTCAGCCACGCGCTCCTTCCACGTAAGGCGGCTTCACGGACTCCGGCACAGTTCTATGAGCTTCTCAATCCTACCTTCGCTTCTACATCAACCCCGCGCCTTCATTATTCGATTGTTTTTCATTATTAATAGCTGTCGGCGATTAGTGTAGCTGAGCATCTCCAAAAGTAGCGACACTTCGGCTTGTAGTTCTGCTACATTAGCAGCCTGCTCTTAAACAACTTTGG
Source organism: Schistocerca cancellata (assembly GCF_023864275.1). Lineage (NCBI taxonomy): Eukaryota > Metazoa > Arthropoda > Insecta > Orthoptera > Acrididae > Schistocerca > Schistocerca cancellata. Next base: position 78,564,976 of record NC_064630.1, on the reverse strand, counting down.
TGGTGTGATCATTCGCGGCAGCAGCTACAAAGAACGGAGAAAAACAACATAATAATAAAGTCGGAGTACGGTAGGTTACGTCGAATCGCGCACAATTTTCCAGATAACCACTGGTCAGAGAGCTACGGCCATAAAACGACAGTCTGCACCTGTTATGCCAATGGGGCATCTCAGTAAAAGTGTCCCCAGCCCAGTTCAAGTCTTCATAGAGGTTTAGGGTAGACACACACCATATTAGTGCCCGGATGCTTTCCAAAAGACGCCGGCCGGAGTGGCCGAGCGGCTAAAGGCGCTACAGTCTGGAACCGCACGACCGCTACGGTCGCAGGTTCGAATTCTGCCTCGGGCATGGATGTGTGTGATGTCCTTAGGTTAGTTAGGTTTAAGTAGTTCTAAGTTCTAGGGGACTTATGACCACAGCAGTTAAGTCCCATATTGCTCAGAGCCATTTGAACCATTTTTCTTTCCAAAAGACAGTGTATGTCCTCCGCTCGTTGGATTGCATCATCTGTATCATTGCTACAGTCCGTGACTATTTCCCGTAATTACTTAATAGCGAACTCAGCTGAAACAGAGCTTCGACATTAGGCAGGCAGTAGAGTTCAACGGGTTCAAATGGCTCTGAGCACTATGGGACTTAACATCTGTGGTCATCAGTCCCCTAGAACTTAGAACTACTTAAACCTAACTAACCTAAGGACATCACACACATCCATGCCCGAGGCAGGATTCGAACCTGCGACCGTAGCAGTCGCGCGGTTCCTGACTGAGCGCCTAGAACCGCTAGACCACCGCGGCCGGCACAGGCAGTAGAGAATCTAGACGAAGGCGATAATTGTTGCTTCTGCATTGTGGGTCAGTAGTCGGAAAATAGCTGCACAGGTAAAGCAGTCGTTTCGTTCGCTGTTTGGGCGATTCTCGCAGAGGCGACGAGCGTGGCGTGAGTCTGCGGAATTAGCGCCCGCCGGAGACTTTTGAATGACGATCGGTGAAGCGCACCAGGCCACCCGCGTGTGTCGCGCGGAAGTGGTGGCCAGTGGTCCCGTCCTGGCGGCCGTTCGTTCACCCCGCAGCCGGCCCCCCGCGGTCGATACGCCCACGCTGCCAAGTGGGCGCCAGTTCCGACCGACAACTTTTCATCTGGTAATACCTCCCTCACCCGCTCTAAATTCTAGGGAAACATTGTCTCAGTCCAGTACCAGTAAACTCCCTGTTCCTTAAAGAAAGGAACTCTACATCGATAATCCGCAAGCCACCGTTACGCGCGTGGCGAAGAGTACCCTGTACAACTGCTTGTCATTTCCCGTCCCGTTCCACTCGCAAACAGGACGAGGAAAAAATGACTGTCTGGACGCTTTCGTATGAGCCCTGACTTCTCGTATCTTATCTTCGTGGTCCTTACGCGCGATGTATGTAGGTGGGAGCAGAATCGTTCGACAGTTATCTTTAATGCCGGTTCTCTAAATTTTCTCGTATCTTATCGTCGTGGTCCTTATACGCGATGTATGCTGGCGGGAGCAGGGAGCAGAATCGTTCATCTCTAAAGGAGACCGCTTGTAAAACACTAATACGACCTATTATTGAGTACTGCTCGAGCGTTTGGGATTCCCTATCAGGTCGGATTGAGGGAGGACATAGAAGCAATTCAGAGGCGGGCTGCTAGATTTGTTACTGGTAGGTTTGATCATCACGCGAGTGTTATGGAAATGCTTCAGGAACTCGGGTGGGAGTCTCTGGAGGAAAGGAGGCGTTCTTTTCGTTAATCGCTACTGAGGAAATTTAGAGAACCAGCATTTGAGGCTGACTGCAGTACAGTTTTACTGCCGCCAACTTACATTTCGCGGAAAGACCACAAAGATAAGATAAGAGAGATTAGGGCTCGTACAGAGGCATAGAGGCAGTCATTTTTCCCTCGTTCTGTTTGGGAGTGGAACAGGGAGAGATGCTAATTGTGGTACGAGGTACCCTCCGCCACGCACCGTATGGTGCATCTCCGTAAAACTTGTTCGAACCTGCCGGTAACAAATCTAGCAGCCCTCCTCTGAACTGCTTCGATATCTTCCTTCAATCCGACCTGGTACGCATCCCAAACACTCGAGCAGTACTCAAGAATAGGTCGCACCAGCGTCTTATATGCAATCTCCTTTACAGTTGGACCACTCTTTCCTAAAATTCTCCCACTAAACAGAAGTCGACCGTTTGCCTTCCCTACCACAGTTTTCCCATGCCTAAATGCTCCCAAAACAGCGTCGAATGTCTGATTGCTTTACAAATGATTTAATGCGTCAAGTGTTTGACGTCAAGCTTGTAACCTAGAAAAAGTTTAGAAATGGTTTGAAATTATGCTTTTAGTTTGGAGGAAGTCGTTAATTGCTTGCATTATGAAATACTGTATTAATATGGGTAATTTCCGCTTCATTTTAAACAAAATCAAGTTTTCACTCGTCTAAATGTCTGTGACGTCATATCTCCAGAATTATGCGTCCGACAACACATAATTTTGCTGGTAACTCCAGTGGTATACATGGATATTGTCTGCAAACTATGTTGCGAGTAGAGTCGGTAGAAAACAAGTAATAAATTAAAACGTCATGTGAAGTCTGACTGCGAAAATCGTCTTTCGTTGGGGGGAGGGGAGGGGGGGAATCATCGACGTAAAAATTTCGTAAATGTTTTACAACTGTAAGTAAAGTATGTTGGAAGTCGATAAATGCTCTCATTCTCAAGTAGTTCGAAAAAGTTCAAAGAAAGGCAGCACCTTTTGTATTATCGCGAAATATGGGAGAGTTGTTGTTGTTGTGGTCTTCAGTCCTGAGACTGGTTTGATGCAGCTCTCCATGCTACTCTATCCTGTGCAAGCTTCTTCATCTCCCAGTACCTACTGCAACCTACATCCTTCTGAATCTGCTTGGTGTATTCATCTCTTGGTCTCCCTCAACGATTTTTACCCTCCAATACTAAATTGGTGATCCCTTGATGCCTCAGAACGTGTCCTACCAACCGATCCCTTCTTCTAGTCAAGTTGTTCCACAAACGTCTCTTCTCCCCAATCCTATTCAACACCTCATCATTAGTTATGTGATCTACACATCTAATCTTCAGCATTCTTCTGTTGCACCACATTTCGAAAGCTTCTATTCTCTTCTTGTCTAAACTATTTATCGTCCACGTTTCACTTCCATACATGGCTACACTCCATACAAATACTTTCAGAAACGACTTCCTGACACTTAAATCTATACTCGATGTTAACAAATTTCTCTTCTTCATAAACACTTTCCTTTCAATTGCCAGTCTTCATTTTATATACTCACTACCTCGACCATCATCAGTTATTTTGCTTCCCAAATAGCAAAACTCCTTTACTGCTTTAAGTGTCTCATTTCCTAATCTAATTCCCTCAGCATCACCCGACTTAATTCGACTACATTCCATTATCCTCGTTTTGCTTTTGTTGATGTTCATCTTATATCCTCCTTTCAAGACACTATCCATTCCGTTCAACTGCTCTTCCAAGTCCTTTGCTGTCTCTGATAGAATTACAATGTCATCGGCGAACCTCAAAGTTTTTATTTCTTCTCCATGGATTTTAATACCTACTCCGAATTTTTCTTATGTTTCCTTCACTGCTTGCTCAAGTGCCACAGAAATGATACAGGATTTGGGACGGACACCATTAAAAGAAAGGCGTTTTTCGTTGCGATGGAATTTTCTCACGAAATTCCAATCACCAACTTTCTCCTCCGAATGCGAAAATATTTTGTTGACACCGACATACATAGGGAGGAACGATCACCACGATAGAGTAAGGGAAATCAGAGCTCGTACGGAAAGAGATAGGTGTTCATTTTTTCCGCGCGCTATACGAGATTGGAATAATAGAGAATTGAGAATGTGGTTCGATGAACCCTCTGCCAGGCACTTAAATTTGATTTGCAGAATGTCCATGTAGATGTAGATGTAGATGTAGCTGTAGATGAATACAGTCTGGCTATTTGCGCACCACCAGTTGTGCTGCCTCAAGACAGTTTCCAACTGTAATAGTTGTCTTTACCATAAGATTATACGTGTTGATAAGTAGAATACGACAGTTTAAATTGCGTTAATAATCACGCGAAACACTGAAAGTAAAATTTTTGTTGCCCTGGAAGCCGTTGGATAGCAACCTGTAAGTCGTCCTGGCTTCCGGGACAACAGTTTACTAATATACATCGCCACTCTCCCGTTCGTTAATGTCAACATTGGAAAACGGATCCGCCGCTTTTCTCGCTAGTAGCTCGCCAGTTGTCACCACACGGCCGAATGAAACCCATTCGAGCTCGCCACCAAGGAAAAATTCTTTATAGTATCTCGAATCGAAGCCGTTTCTTCAGCGTGATGCTCACACATCTCACTCGTTCGGCAACAGAGGCCAACACTTCGGAGGGTGGAAAATCGGAATTCGTCAAACGGCTGTCATCGCTCACTAAAAATGCCAGCCTTGCCGTGAGCCGCAGCGCTGACAGAAAGAGCCTGGCAGTGTGATGCAGGCGGTGCTGGAGCTAGCGGAGGAGGTACAGGTAGCGGCGCGGGCATTAGGCCAAGCAGCTGCGGCAGGCAGGCAGGCAGAAGCACAGAGACACCTGCTGGTCTGCAGCTGCCAGTCGCCGCCACGTGCTCCAGCAGCTGGCGCTGGAGCTCCAGCCGCCACACGCCACATGCCACATCACACGTCGCATCAACATTCCGCAACTCCTCCGTAACATCTGCTGCTGCCTGCCCCGGCGCGCTATCTTTAGACTTTCATCAGCTTCGTTGCAAACAGCAGCTTCGCTTTCTCCTGTGCCGATCTCTTCATTTCCAGGTATTTGTTGCAAGACGAGTCTTTCCAACTTCCTCAGTCCTAAACCTAGAGTTTATGGACGAGAATTGTATGTTGGTGAACAATGCGTTGCTCTGCGACAACAAATAAACATTAAAACACTAAATTTAAGAACACTGTATGATTCACCAAAATATTAGGGTATGCAGCATATATGCTACATCGGGGCCCAAACACTTTTCTATCCTAGTAATAAAATGTTTCAGAGCTCGTTTTAACGGATTTCATTTATAAACAGACAGGTGAAATAAGTAAACATGTTCATTTAATTATCACAAAATGTTGTTTTACTAATTTTGTTGCTTTCTTCCGTCCAAAGACTGGTTTGATGCACCTCTCCATGCTACTCTATCCTGTGCAAGCCTCTTCATCTCCCAGTAACTACTGCAACCTACATCCTTCTAAATCTGCTTAGTGTATTCTCTCCCTCTACAATTTTACCCTCCACGCTTCCCTTCAATACTACATCTACGCGATTACTCTGCTATTCACAATAAAGTGCCTGGCAGAGGGTTCAATGAACCACCTTCAAGCTGTCTCTCTACCGTTCCACTCTCGAACGGCACGCGGGAAAAACGAGCACATAAATTTTTCTGTGCAAGCCCTGATTTCTCTTATTTTATCGTGATGATCATTTCTCCCTATGTAAGTGGGTGCCAACAGAATGTTTTCGCAATCGGAGGAGAGAACTGGTGATTGAAATTTCATGAGAAGATCCCGTCGCAACGTAATACGCCTTTGTTTTAATGATTGCCACTCCAATTCACGTATCATGTCTGTGACACTATCTCCCTATTTCGCGATAATACAAAACGAGCTGCCCTTCTTTGTACTTTTTCGATGTCATCCGTCAGTCCCACCTGATGCGGATCCATCCCACACCGCACAGCAATATTCCAGAACAAGTCGGACAAGCGTGGTGTAAGCAGTCTCTTTAGTAGACTACATTGGTGATCCCCTGATGTCGCAGAACATATTCTACCAAACGATCCCTTCGTCTATTCAAGTTATGGCACAAAACCCTCTTCTCTCCAATTCTATTCAGTGCCTCTTCATTAGCGACGTGATCTACTGATCTTATCTTCAGCATTCTTCTGTAGCACATTTCAAAAGCTTCTATTCTTGTCTAAACCGTTTATCGTCCAAGTTTCACTTCCACACATGGCAACACTCCATACAAATACTTTCAGGAAACACTTCCTGACACTTAAATCTACACTCAATGTTAGCATATTTCTTTTCTTCAGAGTCGGCCGTAGTGGCCCAGCAGTTCTAGGCGCTACAGTCTGGAACCGCGCGACCGCTGAGGTCGCAGGTTCGAATCCTGCCTCGGGCATGGATGTGTGTGATGTCCTTAGGTTAGTTAGGTTTAAGTAGTCCTAAGTTCTAGGGGACTGATGACCTCAGAAGTTCAGTCCCATAGTGCTCAGAGCCATTTGAACCATTTATTTTTTCTTCTTCAGAAACTTTTTCCTTGCCGTAAAAAGTTTACATTTTATATCCTCTGTACTTCGACCATCATCAGTTGCTTTGCTGCCCAAATAGTAAAACTCCTTTACTACTTTAAGTGTCTCATTTCTTATTGTAAGTCCCTCAGCATTACCCGATTTACTTCGAATACACTCCATTATCCTCGTTTTGCTTTTGTTGATGTTCATCTTATATCCTCCTTGTAAGACACTGTCCATTCCGTTCAACTGCTCTTCCAAATCCTTTGCTGTCCCTAACAGAATTTCAATGTCATCAGCAAACCTCAGAGTTTTTATTTCTTATCCCTGGACTGTAATTCCTACTCCATGCGCAAAATACACTGGTTTGAAAAACTTGAGGACGAAAATAACGTTCGCGTGATGTGTCACTGCCAACTAACGTAGCCCGATTAAATTTTGACCGAAAGAACTGGTACAGTGTAGCACAGAAGGTAACTGAAAGAAATATGCAGTGACACTGGAACCTTAACTGACGATAGAATTGTTTTTGCCTGACTGGGATTCGAACCCAGCATCTAGCACTGTCGTTTTCTAGCCAGGAACAGACGATAAATAGCTATTATTGGTTCACCAGTAGCGAGATGGGCGCATGTTTTGCTAGACATCAGGCGACGATAAGTTCTGTGCTGAATGGAATTCAAACCCCGCAAACGTGGTCATGAAGACACTTTACCTATCAAATTCTTTTCCAATAATAGCTAGGAATGGCATGTTTGTACTTTCAATGATGTGATGGAAAATACTCTGCTGGCTTGAAGCTGAATCCACAACATGTCGTCGTTGGTGATCACAACGAACACAACGTTAAATCCAAATCCGTTTTCACCAGCAGGATGGAGAGGAGTGTTTGAACTTGAAAAGATGTAAGGAAACGTTTGATCTTGTTATGTTGTGATTAAAAGCTCATCATGTGGCTGTGAGTTGAAACGAACACGTTACAACTGACAAGGCACGAAGAGACATTGAAAATGCAACTGTTTTTCACCAGTAGTTCGGAGTGCACATGCTAGGGCTCGAAATGAAATAATGAATATTTTGTGCTGATCAGGATTCGAAACCAGATAGGTGCCTTTCAGGGACGCCTAGAAGAGTTTGCAATCTTCGGGAACACAGTGAAATCGAATTCTAATCCCAGTCCAGCACCACAATTTTTAACGTCTCAGTTTCAAATAAAGTAAGAGCCTTGTGAACTTACATGGTCATTGGTTCATTAAATGAAATACGTTTTCTAGTTTACGACGGTTTGCTGGTGACAGAGTCTCTGCCTTACGGGGTTTCTCCATCTGCCACAGCTCAAACGAATGCCCAGTCGGCAGCGAAGGGATGTTATCTTTACTGCGGATATTCAACTACGGAGCTTACTGGCGTTCTGCACTTGGCGCTACTAGGGGTGAAGGAGAGCTACTTGCGTGTGTTAAAAATCTACGCCTGACGTGAGATGTGAACCTACACGGTTTACACATCAATACAAGATTAACCCACCAGACCACAAAACCCCTGCCAAGCACAAAATTATGAATTGCAGAGTATTTATTTAGATGTAGATGCAGATGTCAAGGGACGCGTAACAGGAAGGAGGGCGGGATCTGGGAATGGATAGAAGTTCAGAAGTGCAAAATATAAGCGTGAAATGCTTGCAAAGTATTGCTTACTTAGATGTGTGCCACAGTTCGTTTTATAGAGATAAGGAAGGACTGTTCTCAGAACGAAGAATGGGTTATAGGGAAGGAGAGATAAAAGAATTCGGTTTCATAGGTGGTGAGAGGAATGATAGAGAGTAAAGACAGCAGCAATTAAAAGAGAAAATGAAGCGTCATTGGAAACCGCTAGATTTGTTTACAAAGTTTTGGGGGAGTGTAATAGAAGGGCACTTGCGGCGATAGTGTCAGAGAGAGAGTGTGTGAGAGACAATAGAAGAGATATTAACAACGAGTAAACATTAATGTTCAAATGTGTGTGAAATCTTATGGGACTTAACTGCTAAGGTCATCAGTCCCTAATCTTACACACCACTTAACCTAAATTATCCTAAGGACAAACATACACACCCCTGCCCGAGGGAGGACTCGAACCTCCGCCGGGACCAGCCTCACAGTCCATGACTGCAGCGCCTCAGACCGCTCGGCTCATACCGCGTGGCGAGTAAACATAATATGAAATCGTTGGCGTATTGTGTGGAGGACGGAGGGTGTATTCATGGATGGAGGGGAAGAGAGAGACGTATTTGAAATAACAAAAACTACTGTGACAGAGTCCATCTACGCTGATTAGTTTGTAAGTATGTAGACAGGGTATAAATGAAATCAAAATAGAATACTTAACAAACTGTATATTCAAAAGAAACCCACTTGAATTAAAAGGGCAACTCAAACTTTTCTGTTGCCACGCGATCTTCCACTAGCTCCCAGTGAGGAAAAATGACGAAAAAGAAGACATAACAAAACATTTTAAGAACTCTAATATTTTATCCAGAATCCTTCATTATTTTGTACTTCTATCACGCGTCTTGGCATAGAATGTATAAGCCGTCGGACGTAACAGCCTGAAGAAGCAACTTCCTCCCAGGCTTCCAGGACGCAGCCCCAAAGAGCGTCCGCAGTAGTTGGTTGGTTTCGTGGCCAGTTCTCTGTTAATGTTCTGGCGACCTCAGCCCACATGTTTTCCATGGAGTTCACATCAGCCGCCCGTGGCGGCCAGTCTATGACGTTGACTGCAGTCGTGGAGAGCCGCTGTTCAACAAATGCAGACTTGTGAATGGGAGAATGGTCCTCTTACAGTGTGACGTCCCCTTCCGCGTACAGCATTCGAACTGACGGAAGCATCACATTTTCCAATATGTGGGCATACTGCGCGCTGTCCAGAGTTCCTTCTATCCTGTGAAGAATTCCCGCCCCTCTCGCAGAATTCCAACCCCAGCAGGTAACAGATGGCCGGCCACTTCTTCTCGTCGTGGTTACATATTCGCGTCGATGGCGAGTCCCTTGCGGACTGTAAACGATTCGTGAACCGTCGTTATTGGTGGAAAACACCTTCTCATCAGTGAAAATGACGTTGTCCCACGACACCCTCAGATGGAGCTCCACAAATGCTAGTCGGTATAAAACGTTGTCTTCGCTGAGCTCTTGTTTCACGGCGGATCGTCGTGCATGCAGTCCAGCGTCCCTCAGCCTTCGGCGAATCGTGTCACTAGAGCCGGGGATCGCGTTCAGAAAGGGATTTTCTCTGCTCCTAGACACTAGGTCCCTGTCTTCCTGCTGTGAGATCACTCTCTTCCTGCCTGAGCCAGGAGCCCTGTTGGTGGTGCCTCTTTCAAGGCAGATCCTCCACCATCTCGTTGCAGTGGTATGTGGTACGCCATATCGTCTGCCAGCTTCTCTGATGGAATATCCTCCTTCCTCAATGAGAGCGACGATTCTACCTCGGGCGGCCGGAGCGGCCGAGCGGTTCTAGGCGCTTCAGTCTGGAACCGCGCGACCGCTACGGTCGCATATTCGAATCCTGCCTCGGGCATGGATGTGTGTGATGTCCTTAGGTTAGTTAGGTTTAAGTAGTTCTAAGTTCTATGGGACTGATGACCTCAGATGTTAATTCCCATAGTGCTCAGAGTCGTTTGAACCATTTTTTTTACTCTACCTCGAACAGACCTCTCCCAGTGAGCCATTACGGCAGACAGCCTAATGTGTATTTCTGCTTGCCGCTCTTATACTGATGCCAGGAGAGGAGGTAAACTTATTTACGCCAAACGGAGCGGCAGAGGCAGAGGCATGCGGCGCAGCCGTGCTGGCTCGTCCCGGGCTGTTGGCCCACCAACGCCACCGCCAGCTCGCTCACTTGCGTCTCGCCTCGGCCAGCCTGGCTGGCCCGTAGCTCGCGAGCCGCGGCTAGTACAGACCCGGGCCGCATGGCCAAGATCACCCCTTGAAGGATCAAAAGTTACACCTAACCTACCCAAGTCTGTAGTACAAACTAACACAGCTACAGCTATTATGCTATAACGTGTGCAGGCACACCTACAGTTGACGATTTATTCAAATATTTGACGAACAATACTTTCAAAAATACATTCATTTTAAACATAGCTACCACAAAATATTTCACCTAGCTAGCAATAGTACGACGCAGGAAACTATACTTTCTTGTAAGCGCTGTGCATTAGATGTAGCCTTAAGAAAACCTGTATTCAACCACGACAACTAAGCGGAATGTAAAAGTACACAGGTTTGGCGGCAGCTTCTAAAAATAATAGTATATACTTAGTATATAATACACGTTTTGTGCACTTATAACATGTGCTCAGTGTCTCTGAAACAATACGTGCTGCACGACGGAAATTACTTTCTGCCGAGGCACTTCATTTACATCTCAATCATACACGACTACTAGAGAACATTGCGCTTTACGGCAGTCAATCCACTTGGAAATTAACATCATGATATCGCAGATATTAGGCAACACGTTACTAGGGATGAGTAAGGCCCTAAGGTTTGCAACTAAACATGCTACTCCTAGCTACTACTGAATATGAAGCTGATTATTAACGTGTCTTCACAACCATGGGTGCGGCATTCGACTCTCAGTCAGCATAGACGTTTTCGTCACCTTATTTCTAGTTAAACGTGTGCACATGTCGCTGATGGTGGACCAACATTGGACATTTTTCGTCTGTTCCTGGTTAAACAACGACGGCGGTAGGCGCCGGGTTCGAATCCCGGTCAGGCAATACAACTTTAGTCGTCATTTAAGGTTCCAACCCCACTACTGGTGACAAACTGTGATATCTACATTCTGATTTTACGTACTTATTCAACAATCCGATTAGGTGCTGGGTTTTCATCCTTGTCCCCAGCATTACCATGATGGCATTTCAATTTTAAACATGTGCATCCTTTATTCCTTGACAATGCAACACTATACAACGTCTTTCGAGGTTAGTTACCAACAAGGTAATTGTCATGTTAGGGTTCCTGCTTTCGTACAAACATTATCGTCATTTACGTTCAAGTTGAGAATTGATAACTGATACTGGTGCAAACGTCAATATTTGACGTCTTTTTCTGCCTAGTGATCGAGTCTCGTTAAGGCACAAAGCTTTGCTTGGTTAACAATGGCTTTACGTTCTGGGTTTGCATCCGGATCCAGAACGAAGACGTTGGTCATGTCATTTAAAGTACAACTTCATGTACAAGTAACTGTTGATGAGTAATGTGAACAATGATATTACTTGTGATTCGCTGTTAATGTTGGGATTTCCGTAGAGTGGTTGTCGCCGTTAATCACGTTTTCTTTTAACTGCTTAGTATTACATAAAGTTGATGCGAAACCACTCACCATTGAACGTTGAACGATGTTCAGCATGTGTTGGGTAAACCTTTTAGACAGCAAAGAACTTGTTTCCAATTGCCATACAACTTTATAAATCCATATACTGTCTCAAATATTTAATTGTGCCTAAGGATTACTAAACGATTTATGTGACAAAACTAGTTGTCCCATAACATTTGAAATGTCACTTATTGTCATTAAGTTTAGTTTACAAACGTTAAGGACTGTCTGATCTCCTCTGTACTATCGTGGTGTTACTTTACATCTGGACGGACTGTCATAAAGACTGGTGTTCTCTAGTAGTCTCTAGCGGTACCCATTGTGTACCTTGCAACGACTGTACTGTGGAGGGTTGCGACTATGTGCAACACAGATATGCTATGTTGGTTGCATACATTCAGGTGCAGCCTACACGTTGGAATTCAGGGGTAACCCACTTTTTTTTGCTGTCGAGTGTACAAATTGACACATATGCTTGGAATGACATGGGGTTTTATTAGAACCAAAAAATACAAAAGTTCAAAAAATGTCCGACAGATGGCGCTTCATCTGATTAGAATAGCAATAATTAGCATAACAAAGTAAGACAAAGCAAAGATGATGTTCTTTACAGGAAATGCTCAATATGTCCACCATCATTCCTCAACAATAGCTGTAGTCGAGGAATAATGTTGTCAACAGCACTGTAAAGCATGTCCCGAGTTGTGGTGAGACATTGGCGTCGGATGTTGTCTTTCAGCATCCCTAGAGATGTCCGTCGGTCACGATACACTTGCGACTTCAGGTAACCCCAAAGCTAACAATCGCACGGACTGAGGTCTGGGGACCTGGGAGGCCAAGCATGACGAAAGTGGCGGCTGAGCACACGACCATCACCAAACGACGCGAGCAAGAGATCTTTTACGCGTCTAGCAATACTTTTCTTTTGTTCTAATAAAACCCCATGTCATCCCAAGCATGTGTGTCAATTTTTATCTCTCTATCTACATTATTCCGTGGTTTATTAAGTTTTCAAATTTATACTGACTTTTTGATCACCCGGTACTTCGTCTCCCAGGCGCGCCAAAGCGACCCGAAAGTGTCCAAAGCACTTCGGTTGCAGTGTCGTTACTCTTATGTTTCTCAAAACTAGTGAAATTTAATAACTGCCGCGCCGGGTAGTCGAAGGCGCGGCTCCCCCAGTCGGAGGTTCGAGCCCTCTCTCGGGCATGCATGAGTGTGTGTTGTCCTTAGCGTAGGTTAGTTTAAGTTAGATTCAGTAGTGTGTAAGCCTAGGGACCGATGACGTCAGCAGTTTGGTCCCATAGGAACTTCCCACAAATTCCCAAAAATTAATAAGCAAAAACGATAGAAAAAAAATGGCTCTGAGCACTATGGGACTTAACTACTGAGGTCATCAGTCCCCTAGAACTTAGAACTACTTAAACCTAACTAACCTAAGGACATCACACACATCCATGCCCGAGGCAGGATTCGAACCTGCGACCGTAGCGGTCACGCGGTTCCAAACTGACGCTCTTAGAACCGCACGGCCACACCGGCCGGCAAAAACGATAGACTCGTAGGGTAACGATGAGAGATTCTCATAAAGAAAACTGGGCTAAATACAGTGAAAAGTATACAAATAATTAATAAGAGAAGTTCGGCGTTTTCGCCGCTAGCACCCGAATGTGCCGACCAGTCATAAGCAAGTTCAGTACAATTGGCGGACTCTCCTACGGAACTGGTACATATTGTACCATCTGTCGCTTGTGCCTCAGTCCACTTTTCTACCACATGCTACTTCACGTGTATCAAGCTGCATCAGGGCGAGCTTCTAGAAAACTAAAATACTAGCGGCTACAGACAGGAATACCACAAAAGGAACAACGCGGTAAGTTTGGTCGACGCGGAACGGAACAGAAAGCTTAAAGAGACTATTGTGTTAGAGTGTGCTGATGACCACACCGTGAATGAAACTGCTTGATTTGTTGGTGTACGAAATTGGACGGTTCAAATTGTCTGCGAGGAATGGTGCACCGCTCGCAGATACGGAGCAAAGAGATCCTAACCGAGACGAGTGTTACGCCTTATCAATGACGACCGGTTTGAAGTGTGATAGCAAATTGCAGCTGTCATGAACGTAGGTTCGCCTGAACCAGTTTCTGAGTGAGTACTGCGAAGGGTACTGCATACATTGGTCATTTGGAGACTAACGGCTTCGTAATTGCTTACAGCGATACCTGAAGCAGCGTGTTTTGTAGGGCTAGTAACACGGCAACTGGGCAGTATCTCGCTGGGCACGTACAGCAATGTGTGGTGGATGGTACATCATTGTCCGTCTTTACTGGCCTACTTACGTATGGTACGCGGTAGGTTTGTTGATACACTCTCCCCACCCACACTCCCCCCCCCCCCCCTGCCCTCCTTCCCTCTCTGCTTGTATGTACCTATTCTCCACCGAGCGAGGTGGCGCAGTGGTTAGCACACTGGACTCGCATTCGGGAGGACGACGGTTCAATCCCGTCTCCAACCATCCTGATTTAGGTTTTCCGTGATTTCCCTAAATCGTTTCAGGCAAATGCCGGGATGGTTCCTTTGAAAGGGCACGGCCGATTTCCTTCCCGATCCTTCCCTAAACCGAGCTTGCGCTCCGTCTCTAATGACCTCGTTGTCGACGGGACGTTAAACACTAACCACCTACCTACCTACCCCTACCTATTCTCCAAAATTTCCTTGTGAGAGGTATGTTCCAGCAGGTAACGTGGAACGTTAAGCTCGTGTTGCATACATAACGCCCTGCTGTACTGTCTTCCAATGTAGCTTTTAAATCTTGAACCGCGGGACTGCTACGGTCGCAGGTTCGAATCCTGCCTCGGGCATGGGTGTGTGTGAAGTCCTTAGGTTAGTTAGGTTTAAGTAGTTCTACGTTCTAGGGGACTTATGACCTAAGATGTTGAGTCCCATAGTGTTCAGAGCCATTTGAACCATTTTTAAATCTTTTGGTGAAGCTGTCGTTTAGATTATAGGTATCCGTTATGAATAGCGCTTCTTTGACTTTGTAATACATAGTCCCTTATTCAGCGAGGGGACTATACAGAGTGATACATTACATGTTCTGTGTTTCGCGCAGGCACAGTCGTTGTGTGGTAAGGTTAACAGGTGCATCACAGCGTGCGAGTGAAATGGCGCGGCAACTGGAAACTCACTGCAAAGCTGAAGTACGCCATGTACACTACACCCGGATTCACCGTGAAACTCTGTCAGTATGTAGATCACATTCAGTGATGCGTCCAGCCGTAGAGAAATGGCACAAAGGCCGCACGGACGTGGGTGACGCTGTGCTCTGGAAGTGAGGCTATCGACATCGCTCGCAGACAGTCGAGGAACTGTCTCGCAGCAAT
Source organism: Schistocerca cancellata (assembly GCF_023864275.1). Lineage (NCBI taxonomy): Eukaryota > Metazoa > Arthropoda > Insecta > Orthoptera > Acrididae > Schistocerca > Schistocerca cancellata. The sequence continues at coordinate 78,549,920 of NC_064630.1, read as the reverse complement.
CGATTTTCGAACTTTTGTTGGCGCTCTCCGAGACAGGGGAACGGATTTCTATCGTTGAGGAGCTGAGCTATTGGTAAAACGTTCCGATCGTTATTTACAGAGGCTTAACGATTATGGTGAAACGGTAATGTGCATCACTTTGAGGTGTAGTGTAACGTTCAATAAAAATTACTTGCCTTGTCATAATAACGGGTATCTTACTTTTTGACGTCCCCTCATAAATTGGCAACGGTCTCTGAGTAACTAATAACAGTTAAGAAACTACCGGTTGAGGTTTTACGTAAGTGCCCTCTGTAAGTCTTTGTCACATTCTTCCGATAAATTTGAGTCTGGCATCTGCCTTCTCCATGGCTTGATTTATGTGGGTTTTCGACATGACAGCAGTCCCGACGGAAGTTCCTAGTACTCTATCTAATGAGCAGTGTTTTTAGTGGACATTAATAAGGGGTGAGTCCATCCTTCGCATTTGCTTGAACTCTGCTGGGGACACTTTTAAAAAGATGTGTGAGTGTCTGTGGAGCAATGGCAGCCTATTTTTCCTGAAGAGCCGAAACCGTGAATCGTGGAGGTCGTCATGTTGGACGCTGGGGTCTCGACGTTCTGACTCATCCCAAAGGTGTTCCAGTCGGTTCAGCTCGTGTCTTACACAGGCCAGTATATTTCAGGCATGTTACACATCTACATCTACATATATATGCTCCGCAAGTCACTGTACGGTGCGCGACGGAGAGTATTCTCTACTACAACTAATCGTTTCCTTTCCTATTCCACTCGCAGATGAGCGAGGGAAAAACGATTGTCTACACGCCCCCTTATGAGCCCTAATTTTTCGTGTATTATCTTCGTAGTCCCCACGCTAAATGTGCGTTGACGGCAGTAGGATCGTTCTGCAGTCAGCTTCAAGTGCCGGTGCTCTAAACAGCCTCAGTAGTGTTCTTCGTAATGAATGTCTTCTTCCCTCCATGGATTCCCACTTGACCTCCCGAAGCATATCAACAACACTCATGTGTTGTTCGAACCTACCGGCAACAAATCTAGCAGCCCGCATCTCAATTGCTTCGATGTTTTCTTTCAATCCGATTTGGTACGGATCCCAAACACTCTAGCAACATTCAAGAATAGGTCCCACTCGCGTCTTATATGCGGCCTCCTTTATAGATGAACCACATTTTCCTAAAATTCTTGCAGTAAACCGAAATCGACCATTCGCCTTCCCTACCACAATCCTCACATACTCGTTCAATTTCATATCTCTTCGCAACCACGCCCACATGTTTAAACGGCATGACTGTGTCGACCAGGACACTACTAATGCTGTATCCGAACACTATGGGTTTGCCTTTCCCACTCATCCACATTAACTTACATTTTTCTACATTAAGAGCCAGCTGCCTTTCATCACACCAGCTAGAAATTTTCATATTGTATCAACCTATCTTCGACATCTTGCTGTACACCACAGCATCACCAGCGAACAACTGCAGATTGCTGCCCGCTCCATCTGCCAGATATTATATATATACCGACCTTGCCTAAAGTCAAAATACCTGTTTGCACACCTTATACCATTAGGCATAAATACATATTCTCTGTATGCGTCCCTAAATTGACGAATTAAATCGTCCAAATTAGGCTTATAATACCACAATTCTTCTAAAACAATAACTGCTGCAGAATAATTAATTCTATTGCCACAAAATGTTATAGCTAATTCATCAATCCTCTGTTCACTGTTCGGAACAAGGAAGGCCAGGCGCAGATCGTCCGGATAATTTCGGATATGGTCCCAGTTGGGATAAAAGAACGCCAACGCAGACATTATCTGTAAACAATAACTTTTATTCAGAATGTAACAGTGCCTTTCCTCTTACAAAATGTCATATAAACTCTTTTTCTTACAACATAAGTTAGGTATTTTACATCACTCTGAACATTATCCGACTTCTCAGGTTCATCACCAGCAATTTGGAGACCAATATAAAATGGATTAGTACCTTGAAAAAGCGGATTTTTAACTTTACATTCTTTTTCCAAATCTGTCCACGATTTAACTTTAGATATATCTGCACTAGTCTCCGGTTTAGAATATGTTACAAACTTAAACCTATTCCTCCTTGTATATTTACGCCATGGAACACCTGCAGAACGCTCAGGATTTAAATCAAAATCCTATCACACTTCCCTGCGGCTCTCTTGATGTTACCAGTGTCCCCGATGAACAATCGTCGTCGAGGACAACATATTGTGTTCTATTACTTATGAAGTCTTCAGATGGTTCAAATGGCTCTGAGCACCATGGGACTTAACTTCTGAGGTCATCAGTCCCCTAGAACTTAGAATTACTTAAACCTAACTAACCTAAGGACAGCACACACATCCATGCCCGAGGAAGGATTCCAACCTACGGACGTAGCATTCGCGCGGTTCCGGACTGAGGCACCTAGAACCACTCGGCCATCGCGGACGGCTCAGGAGACAATGCAGCCTAATCTATAGTCGACACCCCATTGTCTTGTTTCCAAGCTGCAGAGAGGCGGCTGCGATGTTTCGGATCATTACCCTCTTGAAGCACCCAGTTTGCGTTGTTCGAAAAAATATTTTCTTAATGGAGCTAATTGTCCTGAGTTTTGTTTTCACGCACGTTAGCCCTCTCTCGGTACAACAGACACGTTTCCAACCTCTAAATGGATGATTTACAAGGGAGACTGCCTCGTGACGCTTCATATATCTTGCACTCATTTTAAACTGCAACCGACAAAATAAAACATTCAATTCTCTCACTGTTCTGTGTAAAAGCGCGTTGAGTAAAGATTCGACACCGCTACCAGAGATGTCGCTGCGGACGGTACATTTAAAATTGTGGCTTACTCCTTCTTGTGGAACTGACTGTATGTGGGTGCTTCACATTAAAGCGCTGCAGGCAGTAGCTCTCGCATACTTAACGCTCGTGAACGATCGCAGTGATTGTCGCTGATCGTGCAGTCAGATCAGCCCCTGTATAGAGACGGAACGGCCGACTGCCTCCGGCTGCGATGGTCTCCGCGGAAGGCGATGCCGCCGCCCTAAATAGCACCACTCCGCCCCCCGTCGTGGCGCTGCCCGGGAGACCTCTACACAGAGAACACGTGTGCGCGTCCGGAAGGGAAGCAAACATAGCAAACACTAACGTACCTCACCTGGCTGCTTCGGCCCAACTCCGGCCTCCAGTGAGAGCTCGCCACATGTCTACAAAGGATTCTACGAGGGCAGTTCAATAAGTAATGCAACACATTTTTTTTCTCGGCCAATTTTGGTTGAAAAAACCGGAAATTTCTTGTGGAATATTTTCAAACATTCCCGCTTCGTCTCGTATAGTTTCATTGACTTCCGACAGGTGGCAGCGCTGTACGGAGCTGTTAAAATGGCGTCTGTAGCGGATGTGCGTTGCAAACAACGGGCAGTGATCGAGTTTCTTTTGGCGGAAAACCAGGGCATCTCAGATATTCATAGGCGCTTGCAGAATGTCTACGGTGATCTGCCAGTGGACAAAAGCACGGTGAGTCGTTGGGCAAAGCGTGTGTCATCATCGCCGCAAGGTCAAGCAAGACTGTCTGATCTCCCGCGTGCGGGCCGGCCGTGCACAGCTGTGACTCCTGCAATGGCGCAGCGTGCGAACACACTCGTTCGAGATGATCGACGGATCACCATCAAACAACTCAGTGCTCAACTTGACATCTCTGTTTGTAGTGCTGTCACAATTGTTCACAAAAATCTGAACGAACTTCTCCTTCTTCATGACAACGCAAGACCTCACACAAGTCTTCGCACCCGAGAGGAGCTCACAAAACTTCAGTGGACTGTTCTTCCTCATGCACCCTACAGCCCCGATCTCGCACCGTCGGATTTCCATATGTTTGGCCCAATGAAGGACACAATCCGTGGGAGGCACTACGCGGATGATGAAGAAGTTGTTGATGCAGTACGACGTTGGCTCCGACATCGACCAGTGGAATGGTACCGTGCTGGCATACAGGCCCTCATTTCAAGGTGGCGTAAGGCCGTAGCATTGAATGGAGATTACGTTGAAAAATAGTGTTGTTTAGCTAAAAGATTGGGGAATAACCTGGTGTATTTCAATGCTGAATAAAACAACCCCTGTTTCAGAAAAAAAATGTGTTGCATTACTTATTGAACTGCCCTCGTAAATCAACATTGCGAGCACCAGTGGTGCCTTAGAGGAAACATACTACGGCATTTCAACATTGTGGTCCCCATTAGGTCTTGTGGAGTTATTTAGACAAATATACGGGGTGGAGAAAAATAATCTGATAATGAGGTCAGAACAATGTAGACGAGGACGTAGAACTGAAAAGGTCTCCAGACAACCGAGGGGTGGAAATGCACCGTTGTGTAACTACGGCCATAAAACAACAGCCGAGCCCCACTGAAGTTTCGAGTCTATGTAGTGCGCTTTTGTAAACTCGAGGTCAACTGCGACCAATCGATTGCTTCAGAAGATAACTGCTTAGTTCTTCATAGCCTAGTTTCCACGTAATAAAAGTTGTTTCTGAAGTAACGTAACAGGCTCTTGCGGCCACTACAGAAAATTGCTTTGAATTATTCGTCACTACTCGTATTGATCCTTTTACAGTACTTATAATTTTATCAGTTTTGTTCGTGTGCTTCAACTTTTCATATTTGGTTTGTATTTTAGTAGTTATCCTCAGCTATACTAACATATACTGGAAGTCGGAACCACCTCTCATTCGCAGGCGATGGATTCCATCAACTAATGTGTAAAACCTGATATAAGAACCCTTCTCATCTTAACGTTGACACTTTTCAGAAAAGCCTTCTGAAACAATTAATGCATAACAGTCGGAACAGGAGATCAAAATCACTCCCTTCTGACAACTAATTTCATTTAAAAGATAATGTTTTAATCAGTATTAATTAATTAAAACATCTATAAAGACATAGCAGTTGACGAATCCAATTACTGTTTTGTAATCATCTGATCCAAAGGAATCGTTCGACGTTCACCACAATAGACTTTTCTTTTCGCATGTTCTATGGCCTTTTTTAAATGTTTTAGCCCTTTTCACACCTTTCATTCTGACCCATTCAAAATATTATAAACACAGTTTATGCGCAATAAACAATTTGTAAGGGATCCACAACGGCATTAGTGTGTACTGACTTATCTGTATAATTAGTTCCATCGTGATGAGAGTCTCGGCAGACGCTTGAGCGAACGACAGAGCACTTGCCCGCGAAAGGCAAAGGTCCCGAGTTCGAGTCTCGGTCGGGCACACAGTTTTAATCTGCCAGGAAGTTTCAGATGTACGTATGTTTACAAGATGGCACTGCATTGTTATTGCATCGGGTGAAGGTGGCAACACTGGTTCACAAGGACGCCGTCAATCATGTCATGTTTTTCATCAACAGAACAGAAATAAACCAATATTATTCGAAGTGTCTGTATACTATTTACAGATATGAAATGAAAATTAAAACACCTGCACCCGTCTCTTTTGCATTTAATTTATTTACGCAACCGGTTTCAGTGTTCCATTACACCATCTTCAGGCTCCTTGACCAACGTAAATCGGGAGGAATCCAAACTCGTGTGCTATCAAAGAAGGAGCTAAACAGTCTCACAGTCATCGGTTGATGAACGAAGGAATAGTGTCGTGTAAACCGCAGATCCTTATATATATGCTTCTATTATGACTGCATACGAGATTGGATGCCTCCAAATTTACGTAGGTCAAGGAGTCTGAAGATGGAGCAATGGAACACCGAAGCTGATTGCGGAAACAAATTAAATGCAAAAGAGACGGTTGCAGGTGTTTTAATTTTCAGTTCATATTGAACACCCAAAGTTCTTGTAGCCATCTATTACAAATATGGATATACAAATATTATACATATGAAGCCATGGACCTACACCTTTAACAGCTGGTGACTACAATGAAAAGATATTCACGGACATTGTGGATTTGGGAGTCTATTTAATAAGTGTGTGGGGGGGGGGGGGGGGGGGGTCGAGCTAAAGCCAACTAAAATAAATAGTGAGTAGATCTCAGCGTGACCATTAGTGACTTCCATAAATCTCTTGAGATGAACTTTTTGTTGCTGTTATTCTTAAGGCTACTTCTGTTTTCTTCCTCATCCTTGTACCACGCGAACCTGTGTTCTCTAACGACTTTGTTGTTGATAGGATATTAAACTCCTATCTTCTTCTGAGATAGGAATATACGGACTTGTCAAAAGTTTGAACTTGTATCTACAAGACCTGAGGTAATTTGGCACATGAAATTTATCGTAGCAAGGCACCCAGTAATAGACTGGGCTACAAAGGTTCCAGCTGGAATAAGGTTGAATACCAGTACTGTCGTGCAGAACTGTAGGTGTTATCTAACAGTGTAGATGCACATCTCTTGTTTCTCAGTAATTGTCAGGCGGTATGAAGATGGAGACATCCAAACAAAGGCACTCACGCCAAATAATACTGCCGTACGTGTAACCATAGGAAGGTAAGGTTTTAGCTGTGTTGTAGTGTGGAAAACGTGGTCATTCTTATGATGTACGTAAGTTTTTTTTTTCAGCTGTAGAATTATGAGGCTGCCTTTTGTAAGTGTTATTATGTAGTTTGGTTCTGCAGAAATGGAATGAGGCTTATAAGAGTACTTCATAGACATAATACGTATGTAACTTGATACTAGAACTGACATGTGATTACATTTTCACGGAATTTGGTTGCTTAGATCCTGAGAAATCAGTACCCAGAACAACCACCTCTGGCCGTAATAACGGCCTTGATACGCCTGGGCATTGGGTCAAACAGAGCTTGTATGGCGTGTAGAGGTACATCTGCCCATGCAGCTTCAACAAGATACCACAGTTCATGAAGAGTAGTGACTGGCGTATTGTGACGAGCCAGTTGCTCGGCCATCATTGACCAGATGTTTTCAATTGGTGGGAGATCTGGAGAATGTGCTGGCCAGGGCAGCAGTCGAACATTTTCTGTATCCAGAAAGGCCCGTACAGGACCTGCAACATGCGATCGTGCATTATCCTGCTGAAATGTAGGGTTTCACAGGGATCGAATGGAGGGTAGGGCCACGAGTCGTAACACATCTGAAATGAAACGTCCACTGTTCAAAGTGCCGTCAATGCGAACAAGAGGTGACCAAGACGTGTAACCAATGGCACCCCATACCATCACGCCGGGTGATACGCCAGTATGGCGATGACGAATACACGCTTCCAGTGTGCGTTCACCGCGATGTCGCCAGACACGGATGCGACCATCATGATTCTGTAAACAGAACCTGGATTCATCCGAAAAAATGACGTTTTGCCATTCATACACCCAGGTTTGTCGTTGAGTACACCATCGCAGGCGCTCCTGTCTGTGATGCAGCGTGAAGGGTAACCGCAGCCACGGTCTCCGACCTGATAGTCCATGCTGCAGCAAAAGTCGTCGAACTGTTCGTGCAGATGGTTGTTGCCTTGCAAACGTCCCCATCTGTTGACTCAGGGATCGAGACGTGGCTGCACGATCCGCTACAGCCATGCAGATAAGATGCCTGGCATCTCGACTGCTATTGATACGAGGCCGTTGGAATCCAGCACGGCGTTCCGTATTACCTTCCTGAACACACCGATTCCATATTCTGCTAACAGTCATTGGATCTCGACCAACGCGAACAGCAATGTCGCGATACGATAAACCGCAATCGCGATACCTTTATCAAAGTCGGAAACGTGATAGTACGCATTTCTTCTCCTTACACGAGACATCGCAACAACGTTTCACCAGGCAACGCCGGTCAACTGCTGTTTGTGTATGAGAAATCGGTTGGAAACATTCCTCATGTCAGCACGTTGTAGGTGTCGCCACCGGCGCCAACTTTGTGTGAATGCTCTGTAAAGCTAATGATTTGCATATCACGGCATCTTCTTCGTGTCGGTTAAATTTCGCGTCTGTAGCACGTCATCTTCGTGGTGTAGCAATTTTAAAGGCCAGTAGTGTAAAAACCAATGGGATTGCGACCGACTGCTGTGTGCCCCTGCATTCCTTAGATGGTACACTTTTTTCCGACTCGAGGAACCCAATAAAAAATTGTGTTTGGAATCTTCCAGCTGAAGCAACTTGGAGTACCAGAAAAGCGCTGTTAACATGTTGTTGTTAGGCTGTAGTGTAGGCGTTTATCTCTCTGTTTCCCGCGTGACTGCAGACTAGACAAGTGGGTAACTGTTTGCCGGCAGAGCCGCAGCCGCAGTCGCAGTTTGCGGTCTCCTTTCTCGGCAGTCGGCGTAGCGTGGCCGCTGTCGCCGTGGCTGCGGCGAGAGTGCGGGCGGCCTCCCCCGCAGCGCTCCACTTGCTGTGCTTTCCCCACAGCTCCCCAGTGCAGCCCGCCCACGCTCGATGCGCTCCGAGTAAACACGCGACATGCGGCCGGAAGGGAGAGTCCGCTTCCGCTAATGGTACGCTAACTGTTGTAAACGGCACGGCGAGCCGCATCGGAACGCCGACAGGCACATCGCGCTCCGGCCAGCGTCCCCGCTTCCTCATCATCCCGAGCCCCCCCACCCCCGCTCTTCCCGCCCCACGAGGGGCCACCAAGGCCTCTCTCTAAGGTTCGTTTGAGCAGTTACCAGAAAGCGCCAGACAACAGGCTGTACTGCGCATGCGCAGCTACGATGACGTAGGCAGCCCGTGCTTGGTGCTTGCTCTGCTCATACGCTTTTCGTCGCATTTCCGGTGGGGCATCACGTGACCATGTGTAGCCGTGCCGCCCGTGCGGCATGTTGTTGAGAGGACATACTTTTATCATATACCACACAGATAAAGGATGCAAATAAGGAAGGAGTTCTTGGCAAAATATCATTTTCGAAATTAGACTCCACAGCTCGAAGTACTACAAAATTTTGCTAAGGGGTGACTTTGACAGATTTTTTTTTTATATTCGTACTCTGCGCTATTGTTATGCAGCATTTCCAACAGGTTTACATCTACACAGCACTGCAAAAAGCTACTAGGATGGAATACAAGTTTCTTGCAACGAAAAAAAAGAGCCAGTTTCTTGTGTAGCTTACACCGGAATAAAGGATAATAAATTTCGTGACTATTTCAAAATGTGAAAAAATTAACATGGTTGTCTGTGAGGCAAAGGAACCGTACAACTGACAGTTTATATTCTACTCTAGGAATAAATATGAAGCCATGTGGGGAGTTAAAACGATAAAACATGGTATGCTGCCAGTCTCAAATTTAACATAGAATGGCATTCTGTAAATTTGAGACTTAAACACAAATTAAGAAATAACTTCAGACCCAGAGGAAGTACTAGACAAGTGCCCTGTGATCGAAAAACACTTTCACAGAAGGCAGATCTATAAAATTCTGCTGCAGCTGTCATTATATTTGAAACAAAATATTTAGTTCAAAACTACTGACCAAATTTGCCTACTTAGCTTCAAGTCAATGTTTACGTATGTTCGTACGTATATAGCATTAAGAGATCTTACAGTGTCATAAAAGGAACAGGACATCAGAGACTACTCCAGCAGCATCAGAATTTCATAAACCATACTAAAATGCTTCATTCCGCTCTAATTGCACATTTCTATGTCTAGATGGACTCTGAAGTACCTGATATTCAGCTTTTCATGTGGTTCTCGTGATACCAATTTTCTTGGAGGTCCAGTACTGTATTCTCATATTTGGTTCTTTATTATGGTATAACGTCATTCGTCCCAGAAAATGAAAATTTGCACTTCAAATTGAACGAGGTTGAAAGTAGCCAATAGCGCGGAATGAAACACTTCGTTTCAAATAAACTAACTGCCTCAGCGGAAAAAAATTAACTGAAGCAAATTTCTCTATAAAACAGACATAAATAGCTTCATTAATACATTAATGGTTGATTGCTAATAACGTGGAAATAATATAAAATCAGAAAATTGAAACTACTAACTTATTTTGGACTTTGATGGTTAGGAGAGTGTATATTAATCCACTTGATGGCTCCCGGCCACAGAAATCTGTTTTGTTTTCATTTGACGTGGGAGCTGTAAACGAAGACACGAAACATATATACGGGTCACGTGGGGAAGGATCCCCCCACTATAACTCAGCTTGCTCTGCGCATGCGCGAATCTGGCAGCTTGGGCGCGCCAGGTAAATTTTTCTGGCTACTTGCTGCTACTGCCCATACACCAAACAGCCACGCTCCAAGTAGCCAGAAGCGGGAGGAAGACACTGCTCATACGCGAATTCAGCTCTGCGCACGCGCACGAGCCCGCTGGCAACTGCTCATACGACCCTTCTCTGTCAGTGCTCGCATGGTCGCGCGGAGCGAGCACCATTGAAGAACCCCGGGGAGTGCGGCCCCCATTCAGGGATACGTTCTCGTATCAACAAGTTTTTATCAGCTCGCTTTCTCGTCTGTTTTTTCAGTACAAATATTGCGAGACTTTCAACTGACTTCCCTATGGGTCAGAGTTTTGAAATTTTAAACACAGTTCAGAAGTGGATGACAGTGCAATATTAATTCGCTTTCTTGTCCGTCTGCTCGGTAAGGGCCTAGATGAGATATGTTCGTAACGACTGACATCTCATCTGCACTGCGGGACCAGTGTGTTATGCAGGTAGTATCAAAATGCCCTCCAGGTGGTATGCAAGCGGACGCACACAGCTCAGCAGAGAGGAGGGAAGGTTCAAAATGGCTCTGAGCACTATGGGACTTAACTTCTGAGGTCATCAGTCCCCTAGAACTTAGAACTACTTAAACCTAACTAACCTAAGGACATCACACACACCCATGCCCGAGACTGCATTCGAACCTGCGACCGTAAGGGTCGCGCGGTTCCAGACTGAAGCGCCTAGAACCGCTCGGCCACCACGGCCGGCACGAACTCAAAAACTCGGCCTACCGTAACAGTGGCAAATCGACCTCCACAGCAGTAGCGACGAGACCTTTACAAACATGGCGACGAGGGTTTACAAAACAGCTCCTTCTTGATTTTGCGATTTTTTCCGTCAGTGCAATTGTAGAAAGAAGATGAGCGTCTTCGAGAGGTTGCGAAACGAGCCCATCGAACGCTGCGACTTTCGGTTACTATGACAGTGAAGGAAAAACCTGTGCAGTTCACAGTCATGCATTTTACATCGTCGTATAGGCAATACTGACCGTACGACTTATCTTAGAAGCTAGATTAAGGAAAGGCAAACCTACGTTTCTAGCATTTGTAGACTTAGAGAAAGCTTTTGACAATGTTGACTGGAATACTCTCTTTCAAATTTTGAAGGTGGCAGGAGTAAAATACAGGGAGCGAAGACTATATACAATTTGTACAGAAACCAGATGGCAGTTATAAGAGACGCGGGCACGAAAGAGAAGCAGTGGTTGGGAAGGGAGTGAGACAGGGTTGTAGCCTCTCCCCAATGTTATTCATTTTGTATATTGAGCAAGCAGTAAAGACGACAAAGAAAAGTTCGGAGTAGGTATTAAAATCCACGGAGAAGAAATAAAAATGTTGAGGTTCGCCGATGACATTGTAATTCTGTCAGAGTCAGGAAAGGACTTGGAAGAGCAGTTGAACGGAATGGACAGTGTCTTGAAAGGAGGATATAAGATGAACATCAACAAAAGGAAAACGAGGATAATGGAATGTAGTTGAATTAATTCGGGTGATGCTGAGGGAATTAGATTGGGAAATGAGACACTTAAATTAGTAGATGAGTTTTGTTATTTGGGGAGCAAAATAACTGATGATGGTCGAAGTAGAGAGGATATAAAATGTAGACTGGCAATGGCAAGGAAAACGTTTCTGAAGAAGAGAAATTTGTTAACATCCACTAGAGATTTAAGTGTCAGGAAGTCGTTTCTGAAAGTATTTGTATGGAGTGTAGCCATATATGGAAATGAAACACGGACGATAAATAGTTTGGACAAGAAGAGAATAGAAGCTTTCGAAATGTGGTGCTACAGAAGAATGCTGAAGATTGGATGGGTAGATCACATAACTAATGAGGAGGTATTGAATAGAATTGGGGAGAAAAGGAGTCTGAGCTTGACTAGAAGAAGGAATCGGTTGGTAGGACATGTTCTGAGGCATCAAAGGATCACCAATTTAGTATTGGAGGGCAGTGTGGAGCGTAAAAATCGTAGAGGGAGACCAAGAGATGAATACACTAAGCAGATTCAGAAGTAGGTAGGTTGCAGTAGGTACTGGGAGATGAAGCAGCTTGCACAGGATAGAGTAGCATGGAGAGCTACATCAAACCAGTCTCAGGACTGAAGACCACAACAACAACATATGCAACAGACGAGACACAGGCGAGCCAAGCGAGGACAGTTTCTGTAGCACGCCCGGTCAGAGGAGTGGGGCGGAGGGGGAAGAAGTGTTGAGGGGGGGGGGACGAGAGGGAGGCAGCGAATACGAAGGCAGGCAGGAGGAGAAGAGGACAGCGGCAGACGTGGGTCAGCAGACTGTTGGCCACTAGCAGAGGATTTAAAGTGGCGCGCGGCGGCAGCAGACAGATCGTGCGCTACGCCGCGCCGCTCGCAGCTGGCGGCCGACCCGCGGTCAAGGTTTGGCTGTCTCACCCGCTGCACAGCTGCTCCGTCGCGGAGGGCTTTCTCACGCGCGCTCGCCGCAGCCTCAGACCGCTCCCCGCTTCACGCACGGCTCCAGTGGCCGAAATACTAAATGTCTTTTTCCAGAGCTGTTTCACAGAGGAAGACTGCACTGTAGTTCCTTCTCTAGATTGTCGCACACATGACAAAATGGTAGATATCGAAATAGACGGCAGAGGGATAGAGAAACAATTACAATCGCTCAGAAGAGGAAAGGCCGATGGACCTGATGGGATACCAGTTCGACTTTCCACAGAGTATGCGAAGGAACTTGCCCCCCTTCTTGAAGCGGTGTACCGTAGGTCCATAGAAGTTCGTAGCGTTCCAAAGGATTGGAAAAGAGCACAGGTCATCCCCGTTTTCAAGATGGGACGTCGAACAGATGTGCAGAACTATAGACCTATATCTCTAACCTCGATCAGTTGTAGAATTTTGGAACACGTATTATGTTCGAGTATAATGACTTTTATGGAGACTAGAAATCTACTCTGTAGGAATCAGCATGGGTTTCGAAAAAGACGATCGTGTGAAACCCAGCTCGCGCTATTCGTCCACGAGACTCAGAGGGCCATAGACACGCGTTCACAGGTAGATGCCGTGTTTCTTGACTTCCGCAAGGCGTTCGATATAGTTCCCCACAGTCGCTTAATGAACAGAGTAAGAGCATATGGACTATCAGACCAACTGTGTGATTGGATTGAAGAGTTCCTAGATAATAGAACGCAGCATGTCATTCTCAATGGAGAGAAGTCTTCCGAAGAAAGAGTGGTTTCAGGTGTGCCGCAGGGGAGTGTCGTGGGACCGTTGCTATTCACAATACACACAAATGACCTTGTGGATAACATCGGAAGTTCACTGAGGCTTTTTGCGGATGATGTTCACTGATCAAATGTGTGTGAAATCTTATGGGACTTAACTGCTAAGGTCAGTCCCTAAGCTTACACACTACTTAACCTGAAGTATCCTAAGGACAAACACATACACTCATACCCGAGGGAGGACTCGAATCTTCGTCGTTGCGGATGATGCTATGGTATATCGAGAGGTTGCAACAATGGAAAATTGTACTGAAATGCAGGAGGATCTGCAACGAATTGACGCATGGTGCAGGGAATGGCAATTGAATCTCAATGTAGATAAGTGTAATGTGCTGCGAATACATAGAAAGAAAGATCCTTTATCATTTACCTACCATATAGCGGGTCAGCAACTGGAAGCAGTTAATTCCGTGAATTATCAGGGAGTAGGCATTAGGAGTGATTTAAAATGGAATTATCGTATAAAGTTGATCGTGGGTAAAGCAGATGCCAGACTGAGATTCATTGGAAGAATCCTAAGGAAATGCAGTCCGAAAACAAAGGAAGTAGGTAACAGTACACTTGTTCGTCCAGTGCTTGAATACTGCTGACCAGTATGGGATCTGTACCAGATAGGGTTGATAGAAGAAATAGAGAAGATCCAACGGAGAGCAGCGCGCTTCGTTACAGGATCATTTAGTAATCGCGAAAGCGTTACGGAGATCATAGATAAACTTTAGTGGAAGACTCTGCAGGAGAGACGCTCAGTAGCTCTGTACGGGCTTTTGTTGAAGATTCGAGGACATACCTTCACCGAGGAGTCGAGTAGTATATTGCTCGCTCCTACGTATATCTCGCGAAGAGACCATGAGGATAAAATCAGAGAGATTAGAGCCCACACAGAGGCATACCGACAATCTTTCTTTCCACGAACAATACGAGACTGGAATAGAAGGGAGAACCGATAGAGGTACTCAAAGTACCCTCCGCCACACACCGTCAGGTGGCTTGCGGAGTATGGATGTAGATGTAGATAAATGTAGAAGTCCTGTATTTTTTGTCGTATCCCTGAAATGTCTGTTTGTAGTGAAGTAACCGTGCGGTTAATCCTTCCATCCTGTAATTACATTACTCATAGGCTGCGGTAGTAGTTGCACTGATAACGGTGGACTTCGCAAATAACTGACATCGGCCATAGACAGCGGATCTTTTCAAATAAGTACAACGCTACGTGCACAGTCAAACTGGAGCCGATTTCATCGTCCGAACGTACAGGCTTTGGACGACAGTCTATGAAATTCGAATCAGTTTGTTTTCTTCGATGAAATCGAGCGACGTTCTCACTTACGGAATTTTAATAAGCCCCCGATCAGCATAAAGAGCGCTTATCAACTTCTTCGAGCAGAAGGAGAGCTCGCTTCACGCAGTTATCGCAGGATGAAAGATGTGTACGGAGAGCAGTGTTTCGCACGATGCACAATATTCCGATGGTGTCAGCTTTATGAGGTAGAATGTGTGACCAAGAAGACTGTCGACCACGTTCAAAAATGTCGATGGGAGATCCTGGAACATCCTCCTTACAGCCTCGATATCTTCCTATGTGACTCGAAGATTAGAGGTTCACCTGTGACAAGGAAGTGCAGGGCAAAGTGGAAAACTGAAACCGCTAGCGATCCACGAGAGCCCCTGCAGCCGTCAACAAGACTCCTTCCTATGCGATGGGATTGGTGTGCCAGTGCCAATGGCCATTATGCGTAGTTGTACTGTTCCACGTGAACTGTAATTATGATATTTTTATTAAAACGTATTTATATCTTCTTCTTCTTGCGTTACGGCCTCTGTAGGACCACGGGTAGCCCCTTCATGGACTGCATTTTCCTCTTCTTCTCCCAGAACCTCTTCATTCTTTCTCTTCTCCTCTCCCGCTCTTCTTCCGAGATCTTCAGTTTCCGTTTCTCCTGGCGGCTCCACTGGTGACATTCCAATCTTTTCCTGTATTAAACTTATTTATATATAATTGTAGTCTCCTCTTCATTTGGGCACACCTTATCTGACAGAAAAGATAAAATATTCTCGCAACCCTATACTGTGGAAACGAAATGGATATTCCAGGAACGAGGGTCACTCCAAAAGAAATGCACACTGCTTTTGTAAAAATGCAGTTTTCATTCTGCATGTGTGAAAGTTTTACAGTGTCTAGGTACATCCTTGCCGCTTACTATCAAACTTAGATCAACCTATTCCCGTGAGTGGCGCCGTTACAGCATGTCTTCAAGATGCTGCACTTGACGTTCGTCAGAAGCAACGTACTGTCGTAGAATTCCTGTGCTGTGAAAACGAGACAGTGGGAAACATCCACAAGAGGTTGAAAAAGGTGTATGGAGATGCTGCTGTCGATCGCACTACAGTTAGTCGGTGGGCAAGCGGGTTACGTGATGAAAGCGGGTACGGCAATATTGAGGATTATACTCGCTGCGGCAGGCCTCGTACTGCGCACACTCCAGACAATGAGCAGAAAGTTAACGAATTGGTGACTGCTGACAGACGCATCACAGTGAAAGAATTGTCACGCTACGGTGGGATAGGGGAAGGAAGTGTTGTGTTTGCAGAATACTGAAAGTGTTTTCGTTAAAAAAGGTTTGTGCCAGGTGGGTTCTCAGGATGTTGACAGTGGCTCACAGAGAAACAAGAAAAACGGTATACAGCGAACTTTTTTTTTGCGAACTTTTCGAACAGTACGACAATGGTGGAGATGAATTTCTTACAGTCCTGACATGGCTCCATGTAACTATCATCTCTTTGGGAAACTGAAAGACTCTCTTCGTGGAACAAGGTTTGAAGATGATGACACCCTTGCGCACGCTGCCAAACAGTGGCGCCAACAGGTTGGTCCAGAATTTTACCGTGCGGGTATACAGACGCTGGTTCCAAGATGGCGTAAGGCAGTTGAGAGGGATGGAAATTATGTAGAGAAATGAAAATATTGTTCCTAAAGGATGTATCTACACACTGTAAAACTTTCAAACATGTAGAATAAAAGATGGATTTAAAAAAAATAGTGTGCATTTCTTTTGGAGTGACCCCCGTAAATTCAGACTATGGTGCTTTTAGAAATAACTTGATTTGAAAACGAGTTATTAGGTGTGCTCCTCCCCTCTTCCCCGCCGCCTCGAAAAATGTTTCTATACAGACACACCCGTCCACTGACCCCTACCCCCTGATGGGTCAGGCAACCCTCTCGACGCTAGCGCCTGCGGGCCACAAGCGAAAGCTGAGACCTTTCCATGTCGATTACGAGCGGCAGTGTGTGTGAAATGTTTTCCTCGGCCACCCATAAGAAACTCGCCGTGATTTCAACGTTACGCGTCGCGGTTCTGGCCTCCATTGCAGAGCCTTCATAAAACTTGTCAGAGTTCGAGTCTTGATCCGGCACACAGCTTTAATCTGCCAAGAAGTTTCGTATCAGCGCACACTCCGCTGCAGAGTGTAAATCTCATTCTGGAAACATCCCCCATGCTGTGGCTAAGCCATGTCTCCACAATATCCTTTCTTTCAGGAGTGCTAGTTCTGCAAGTTTCGTAGGAGAGCTTCTGTAAAGTTTGGAAGGTAGGAGACGAGGTACTGGCAGAAGTAAAGCTGTGAGGACGGGGCGTGAGTCGTGCTTGGGTAGCTCAGTCGGTAAAGCACTTGCCCGCGAAAGGCAAAGGTCCCGAGTTCAAGTCTTGGTCCGGCACACAGTTTTAATCTGTCAGGAAGTTTCATATCAGCGCACACTCCGCTGTAGAGTGAAAATTTCATTCTAGAAACAACCCCAAGGCTGTGGCTAAGCCATGTCTCCACAATATCCTTTCTTTCAGGAGTGCTAGTTCTGCAAGGTTCGCAGGAGAGCTTCTGTAAAGTTTGGAAGGTAGGAGACGAGGTACTGGCAGAAGTAAAGCTGTGAGGACGGGGCGTGAGTTGTGCTTGGGCAGCTCAGATTGTAGAGCACTTGCCCGCGTAAGGCAAAGGTCCCGAATTCGAGTCTCGATCCGGCACACAGTTTTGATCTGCCAGGAAGATTCAACTTGGGAGATGTTTGTGACGACCTTCCCATCGTGTAACACGTCCGCGGTGGCATTTGGTAGAATTGCAATAATATTTGATGGTGATGTGAGATGATTAACCCAACTTAAACCTCACGTGGAGTTCTGAGCTGCTTTCTGAAGCGTCGCCAAGCCCGATGGTGACGTCACAGTGCGCCACGCTTTCGCACTGTTACAGAGGAAGGTCGTAGGCACCTTCATGCCAAATTTCGAACTTTTGCGGCGCAACAGGAGAAAATTATAGGTTTCAAAAAGTGATCATTTAAGTTCATTGTAGGACGTATTGATGTGCACTAATGTATTTTTGATAAATGAACTTAATTTTAATGACAGTAGCCAATATGTGACGACGACTTGTAACGACTTTATTTGACTTCCAAATGTTTCGAAAATGGATTCACATAAAAATTCACAAAATCGATTTCAGTAAGTACGACAGAAAAGTGAAATGCGAAGAATATCACTGGTGACACTATATTAAAATGTGATCTTAGCCTATGGCCTGTAAACTAAGAGATTTGACTTCAGCGGATGAAAATACTGGCCAAACGTAAGCTTTTGTCATCCGTCCGGCGTACCGAACGCATTAAAGTGATCTAAAAAATATTCATGTTTGTCTTTGCGGATAGCATTTTTCTTATCTGTGCAGAACTGTACGAACTGGACCGCTCCTGTTCCTTCTGAAGCCCGTTGCTAGACATCTGCATGGATAAGAAAAATGACGCCCCTGAGGTCAATCCCACCCCCAAGCACAATTGAAACTCTTTTATCTGCTTCCGCGGACGGTAAAATTTTCTAAAATCCGTTCGGTACTCCGCAACTGTGACGGTCGGCCTTGCCAGGCTTGAATTTTCGTCCGCTGAAGTCGGATCTCATAATTAACATTGCATAGTCTAAGAAAGTAAAGGATGATCGTGCACAATCACATTGTAATATAACATAGCCTTTCACAATCTTTGATGTCTTCAGAATGTTAAACTGTCTGTCGTAATTATCGAAATGAAATTAGTGTAATTTTCGTGGGACTTTTCCACAATATTGAGAAGTGTTGTTCTAGCATATTGCATACTGTTAAATGCCAGTCATTATCATTCGTCTAAAATAATACTTTCATTCAGTGTAACATTAACAGCTGTGTAGTCAGCTTAATTTGCGCTCCTTTTTGAGACAAGGAAGTTTTTACACACTCTCTGTTTATGACGTAACATCCCCTGAACTATATGTGATGATATAATTTTGCAGGTACGTTAAGCGGTATATGTGGATACTGTCTGCAAAATGTGTGCGACTAGGGATACTAAGTAACAGAGGTAATAAAACGTAATGCCTGTTGGTGAAGTTTTACTCCATGAGCAGCGAAAATGTAGTAAGCGATAAAGTTCTTTCCTTTCATTATTTTATGGGGCGCGTCACTGAGAAAATTTTTTGCAAATGTTTAAAATTTTGTTTTAATTTTATTGGGAGTCGTCAAGTGATCTCATTCTCGAAGACTGGATGACTAAGGTCTGGGTTATTTCCGCGCATTAAGTTACGGTGCCTTAAGACATGTACATGATTTCTAACTGTCATACTTGATTTAATGTGTTAAACGTCTAATTCAGATTATACTTCTTAATGAGTAGATTATGGCAGCATTTTAAATTTTAAAATTCGGTCAATAATTAACGCGAAATACAAAAAATCGAATTATAATTGCCCCTGAAAGCCGTTAGATAGGCAACCTGCAACTGTGACTGAGCACCGCTTTAGCCTTTTAGTAGTATAGACTACTCTTGCATTTACCGGAAACACAGATGAATGCACTGATTTTATAGCAAACATACTGTATGCGCACATAATGCAAGTAGACTCAGATCATAAATGAAAGACACTGAACCATGAAGGAATTATTATTGCGGATATTCGCATCTATACAGGCTTTTATCAAGGAAATAATTACTTGCAATAAAGTTAAGCTGTCATCAAAACGAAGGTTGGTCTGAACAGCACATTGCTTTTTGTTGCTGGCACATGCTCGTCTTCCTCCGACCTCCTCATCAACTGCGGCGCCAGTTGGTATTTTTCACATTAAGAAACATTGCCAAAGAAGGAAAAAGTTACAAGTAACAAGAGAATTCTATCACTGATCGGAACTGCACTTTTTGTTTGGTCTTTGTCTACACCAATACAACCAGTGCAAACGTACAGTGTTGCCTAACCTTTGAAGGCATCATTTGCCGGCCGGAGTGGCCGTGCGGTTCTAGGCGCTACAGTCTGGAGCCGAGCGACCGCTACGATAGCAGGTTCGAATACTGCCTCGGGCATGGATGTGTGTGGTGTCCTTAGGTTAGTTAGGTTTAATTAGTTCTAAGTTCTAGGCGACTGATGACCTTCGAAGTTAAGTCGCGTAGTGCTCAGAGCCATTTTTGAAGGCATCATTCTATCGTTTCTACCAAAAAAAAAAAAAAAAAAAAAAAAATGATGGCTCTGAGCACTATGGGACTTAACTTCTCAGGTCATCAGTCCCCTAGAACTTAGAACTACTTAACCCTAACTAACCTATGGACATCACACACATCCACTCCCGAGGCAGGATTCGAACCTGCGACTGTAGCGGTCGCGCGTTCCAGATTGAAGCGCCTAGAACCGCTCGGCCACTCCGGCCGGCTATCGTTTCTACAGTTTTTGAGGAACTTAAAACGAATTTCATTGACAGGGTGTTTAATGAAATACAGTGACCCCTTAATTAACCGACAGGCGTTTATAATAAAAAACAAAATAAACTCTTACACACACACGCACACGCACACACACACACACACATATATATATATATATATATATATATATATATATATATATATATATATATATATATATATATATATATATAGACAGACAGACGTACACATACACATATATGCAAATACACACACCCCGACTAAACGGTTACAGTTACTTAGTTCCAACTTCCAACACGAATTCCGCAAGCAATTTGCATTGACACATTCGAAGTAAGTTCTTGATTCATGTGGACCAGCTCCAAAGGTTGCACAGTCTGATTCTGTTCTATACAAAGCATAGCCAAAGTGGATATGGCTGCCGGCCGGAGTGGCAGAGCGGTTCTAGGGGCTACAGTCTGGAACAGCGCGACCGCTAAGGTCGCAGGTTCGAATCCTGCCTCGAGCATGGATGTGTGTGATGTTCTTAGGTTAGTTAGGTTTAAGTAGTTCTAAGTTCTAGGGGACTGATGACCTCAGATGTTAAGTCCCATAGTGCTCAAGGCCATTTGAACCATTTTGTAGATATGGTTGACGTCCTGTATCTCAAAATATATGTGGTTGGCGTCCTGCATCACACCGCAGTCGCAATTGATGGTTCTATGTGGTTTCCAAAGAGGTGTCGATGGCAGCAGCTGTAGTTGAATTTCAGTCTGGCAGTGGTCCTTACGAACTCCCTCTTATTCCTTACGCCAGTTGAGTTATAAGGGGCGATCAAAAAGTATCTGTCCTACGGCCACATTATACCATGCCTACATGTCTGTGCTGGGTTGCATATATGCTGTAGCAAAGTCCTCAAACGGAAAATTCTTGGTCGCTCCTTATAACGTTCACATCCTATTTTTCTGTTTACCATTGGGCCTTCGGTAAGTGTGTGTACATTTGCTTATACGAGTTGTCCTAGTGCATATCTTCGGTCTCCCACGCCTTATTCCATTCGCTTCTGGTCGTGTGTCTGAGTACCGCAATTATATCATCTTTGTGTACACCAGCCGGCCGAGGTGGCCGAGCAGTTCTAGGCGCTTCAGTCTGGAACCGCGCGACCGCTACGGTTTAAGTAGTTCTAAGTTGTAGGGGACTGATGACCTTAGATGTTAAGTCCAATAGTGCTCAGAGCCATTTGTGTACACCAACACAACCAATGCAAATGTACAGCCATCTGATATTTATTATTTATTTATTTATTGCCAAATTATAGACCTGTTACCTGATGTTTAGAACAGGTCATACATCTTACAATCTATTCGTATTTCATCTTTTTACGGTTTTATTTTGTTTTATCTACAGCATTTACAAAGAATCATACTTTTCAAATAACAATAATTTAAAGTTGAAATATAAATAAAATTTTGTTGTTTTTTTTAAGAAGGATATAAAAAGAAGATAGGATAGAGGAGAGATTTGTTGGTACCATCACCGAATGTGACTGACGGTGAATACCTCGGAATGGTTTCTTCCCGCAGTTGACCGCCAGTCACACACACGCACACACATACACACACACACACACACACAAATGGTTATGATATGCCTAATTACGACTGCCTTTAGCATTCGATGTCATTGCTTGCAGTTCTCTGGAATCGCAATCAGGCTCTTTACCTCTGGGCCACTAGCCATATGGGCTATCCGCGAATATCCGCATCGGTGCAGAACCATTAACCGCTGAACACCGCAGGAGCCTATAGCAGGCAGAGGGATCGGCTTCAGTATATGACGATATCTGGCGTCTTCTGACGAGTGCGCGTAGGCGGGGTCGCCACGGCCCGCTGCACGCCTCGGGACGGGCGTGCGCCGCTCGTCGGTCGCGGGCGGGGAGCTTTCACACGGTGTGGCGGCGCGGCCGGCAAAAACCGCCGCCGGCGACCGCGG
Source organism: Schistocerca cancellata (assembly GCF_023864275.1). Taxonomy (NCBI): domain Eukaryota; kingdom Metazoa; phylum Arthropoda; class Insecta; order Orthoptera; family Acrididae; genus Schistocerca; species Schistocerca cancellata. The sequence goes on along the minus strand of NC_064630.1, from coordinate 78,527,778 downwards.
GCCCGCTTCTTGCCTCGGCCGGCCGCTCTCGGGCCACGCCGCGCCGGCTGCGGCCGGTCTCGCGCTGCGCGGGGGCGGCTGCTCTCGTCACGCAGTTGCGCCGGCGTCCGCGGCGCGGCGCTAGGTGTCCGGCGGAAGCTGCGCCTGCGCGTGGGGCGACACGCTCTCTACGCACCGCAGCGGAAAACGCCGAACGCATTGTTACACTTGCAGCGGCCGACTTCGTCACTATCATTGTGAAGTGTCGAACTGAATTCGCGTGACTTTTTCACGCGTGCTTCTTCTATTTCGCAGTATGGCGGGGCTAAAGGAGTCTATCACACTACTGGCCATTAAAATTGCTACACCAAGAAGAAATGCAGATGATAAACAGGTATTCATTGGACATATATATTATACTAGATCTGACATGTGATACATTTTCTCGCAATTTGGCTGCATAGATCCTGCGAAATCAATACCCAGAGCAACCACCTCTGGCCGTAATAACGGCCTGATACACCTGTGCATTGAGTCAAACAGAGCTTGGATCGCGTGTATAGGTACAGCTACCCACGCAGTTTCCACACGATACCACAGTTCATCAAGAGTAGTGACTGGCGTCTTGTGACGAGCCAGTTGTTCCGCCACCATTGACCAGACATTTTCAATTGGTGAGACATCTGGAGAATGTGCTGGCCAGGGCAGCAGTCGAACATTTTCAGTATCCAGAAAGGCCCGTACAGGACCTGCAACATGCGGTCGTGCATTATCCTGCTGAAATGTAGGGTTTCGCAGGGATCAAATGAGGGGTAGAGCCACGGGTCGTAACACATCTGAAATGTAACGTCCACTGTTCAAAGTGCCGTCAATGCGAACAAGAGGTGAACGAGACGTGTAACCAATGGCACCCCATATCATCACGCCGGGTGATACGCCAGTATGGCGATGACGAATACACGCTTCCAATGTACGTTCACCGCGATGTCGCCACACACTGATGCGGCCATCATGATGCTGTAAATAGAACCTGGATTCGTCCGAAAAAACGACGTTTTGCCATTCGTGCAGCCAGGTTCGTCGTTGAGTACACCATCGCAGTCGCTGCTGTCTGTGATGCAGCGTCAAGGATAACCGCAGCCACGGTCTCGCAGTCCGTATCTCTTTCTAGTTTCGTCATAGTTCGTGGATTTCCGATCAAGTTCGTACTTACTAAGATAAGCATTTGTCAATGAACGCGTGTGAATTTTGACGAGGCAAAATTATGATAACATCCAGAGGCTCCTCCTAGTATTTATGTTGTTACAAATGACTTTAATCATTAAATATAAATAAACAAAATCGGTGACTTTGGCGCCAAGATGGGGGTCTTTTCCGTCATGTATATTTCCCAGGCTGACGCTTGTTGCTACGGTCCAGCGCCGAGCCCCTCCCCACCACGCGCGACATATGGTCGCTTCGTCACCTAGCCAGCCAGCCTGGGAAATGCTCTCCGACTCATGGCCGGCTACGGACTACAGCACTTCCAAACTATCGTGAATACATCAACAAGAGACAATAATTTATTAAAACTGGTAAAAATGTCTTCCTCACGTAAGAGGCACCATACAACCGGCATCTTTGGTGCCACTAACAGCCTACAAGAATTTCTTTGGTTCCTGTGAATGATCACACGACAATTCTCTGCTACGGTAGTCACTGAAGGCACCACGCTTTGATCATATGACAGCCAAACACGTTTCATTCGGTGCGATGACAACAGCAGTGGAGGACAGTTTTCGCGCCCATTTTTACGAGGACGAATCAGAAAGTCTTTGCCTTTATTTTTTTTTACTAGCCGAAATAAGGTACTCACGTACCAGCCTACGTACCTCACACTATTTTTCCACATAGTCCCGGGACCGGTTGAGACATCTGTCCCATCGCAACACTAAGCTTGAGGTGCCCCTGTACTTCTACCAATGTTCCGACGGCTGCCATCTGCTTTGCCTGCGACCGAACCTACCCGATCATTGCATCCCGTCCCACAAAATGTGACGTCCCAGGATCTAAATGTGTTGATTAACTCTAATGGAGATTCACTGATACATACAAGGTGGTTTTTTTATTTTTTTGCGAAGGTCCTGCGCATTTGGTGCGGGATAGGGTTCAGGGCAGGTACAGGTTGCGCCACGGTCGTGCTCCGTTTTGTCCGCTGCTGGCGTGCCGCCTACACAACGAAGAAAGATTCCCCAGTGCCAACAAAAGGCGCTCGCGTGTCAGACGTATCCTGCGGCCCCGGGTCGTGTGGTGGGCTGAGCTGGGCCGCGGTGTTGCCGCTGAAGGCCTCTTTCCGCTTATTGTCTGCGCACCTTCTCCCCCTCCCTCCCCCTTTACCTTCCTCCCTGGGCCGACAGTGCAGTTCAATTCTCTCACAGGCACCGGCAGTAGCCTATGTCGAAGCTACTCAACTCGTATTTGTATCCATCCGTGGAATCAGCGTAAGTGGTATCACTCACTCTTTAACAAACACACACACGCCCAACGCAACACAGGCATTATCTAACCAAAAGAGCCGGCCAGAGTGGCCGAGCGGTTCTAGGCGCTAGTCTGGAACCGCGCGACCGCAACGGTCGCAGGTTCGAATCCTGCCTCGGGCATGTATGTGTGTGATGTCCTTAGGTTAGTTAGGTTTAAGTAGTTCTAAGTTCTAGGGGACTGATGACCACAGATGTTAAGTCCCATAGTGCTCAGAGCCATTTGAACCATTTTTGAACCTGCCTCGGGCATGGATGTGTGTGATGTCCTTAGGTTAGTTAGGTTTAAGTAGTTCTAAGTTCTAGGGGACTGATGACCTCAGAAGTTAAGTCCCATAGTGCTCAGAGCCCTTATTTATTTTTTATTTATTTATTTATTTATTGTTCCGTGGGACCAAATTAAGGAGAAGTCTTTATGGTCATGAACGAGTCAATACATGAAATTATAACACGATATTAGAAACAGATAAAATGAAATATAAAAAAAAAACATATTCAGGAGACAAGTAGTAAGTTTAAATGAAGACAATCAACAATGTAACACTGGAATATGCTTAATTTTTTAGCTCTTCCAGGAGCTTCTCGACAGAATAGAAGGAGTGAGCCATGAGGAAACTCTTCAGTTTAGACTTAAAAAGAGTTTGGGCTACTGCTAAGGTTTTTGAGTTCTTGTGGTAGCTTATTGAAAATGGATGCAGCAGAATACTGCACTCCTTTCTGCACAAGAGTCAAGGAAGTGCATTCTACATGTAGATTTGATTTCTGTCTAGTAATAACTGAGTGAAAGCTGCTAACTCTTCGGAATAAGCTAATATTGCTAACAACAAACGACATTAAAGAAAATATATACTGTGAGGGCAATGTCAAAATTCCCAGATTTTTGAACAGGGGTCGACAAGAGGTTCTCGAACTTACACCACATATAGCTCGAACAGCCCGTTTTTGAGCCAAAAATACCCTTTTTGAATCAGAAGAATTACCCCAAAATATAATACCATACTACATAAGCGTATGAAAATATGCGAAGTAGACTACTTTTCGTGTTCAAGTGTCACTTATTTCAGATACTGTTCTAAAGCAGCATTTAGCTTCTGAACAAGATCCTGGACATGGGCTTTCCACAACAGCTTACTATCTATCCGAACGCCTAGGAATTTGAACTGTTCCGTCTCGCTTATAATATGCCCATTCTGTCTGATCAAAATATCGGTTCTTGTTGAATTGTGAGTTAGAAACTGTAAAAACTGAGTCTTACTGTGATTTAGCATCAAATTATTTTCCACAAGCCACGAACTTATTTCATGAACTACATTATTTGTTACTGTTTCAATATTACACACAAGATCCTTCACTATCAAGCTGGTGTCATCAGCAAACAGAAATATTTTTGAATCACCTGTAATACTAGAAGGCATATCATTTATATAAATAAGAAACAGCAGTGGCCCCAGCACCGACCCTTGGGGAACGCCCCACTTAACAGTGCCCCATTGGGACTGAACATCACTATCACTCACAATATTGCGGAGAATTACCCTCTGCTTTCTGTTCTTAAAGTAAGAGGCGAACCAATTGTAAGCTACTCCCCTTACTCCATAATGGTCCAACTTCTGCAGTAATATTTTGTGGTCAACACAGTCAAAAGCCTTCGTTAAATCAAAGAAAACACCTAGCTTTCGCAACCTTTTATTTAATCCGTCCAAAACCTCACAGAGAAAAGAGAATATAGCATTTTCAGTTGTTAAACCATTTCTAAAACAAACTGAACATTTGACAGCAAATTATGTGAATTTAAATGCTCCAGTAACCTTGTATATACAACCTTCTCGATAACTTTAGCAAACACCGATGGCATAGAAATAGGTCTAAAATTGTTAACATTATCAATGTCTCCCTTTTTATAAAGTGGCTTCACTACCGAGTATTTGAACCATTTAACCAAAAGAATCCGGACACCCATCAGTGGACATTAAACTGGCATGTGTCCACACTTCCCCTTTATGAAGGATCGATTTCCGTTAGGGACTCTTTCAGTGAGGTGTCCGAATGTCTGTGGAGGAATGACAGTCCATTGTTCCTCAAGCTCCGGAATCAGAAAAGATAGTAATGGACGCTGAGGTCTGGAGTAAAGTCTAACTGATCCAGAGTTGTTCCATTGGTTTCTCGTCGGATCTCTCGGCAGACCAGTTCGTCTAGTAATGCCATTGTCCACAAGTCACTGCCTCCAGACGACGCTTTATGATAGGTTCAGACTGTTCTTCTACTCTTCGCAATACGTAATGCAGTATAATGTATTCATATCAGTCGGCATGTAGCGTGTTCTTAAGACGCCACACCCTAACCACGAAGAACACCCCCTTGCCCGAACATCACCTCCTCCATGCTACACTATTGGCGCTACGCATGATGGCAGGTAATGTTCTCCAGGCATTCACCATTCCGTTCGATTGCACGGGGTGAGACGCGAAACATCTCTCCACCCACTCGTTTCCGATTGCCCACTGTGCAGTGTCGCTTAGTATTGCCTACAGAAATGTGTGCCGTACGAGGCCCTGCCAGATCAATATACCTCATTATTTTTAACATCCATTGAAGTCCTTGTTCTAGATGGACGCTTGCAGAAATTTGGATCTCAACGGTGATTACTTCAGGTGATTTCATGTGATTTTTTAACTGTACCCAGTGCTCGAAGTTTCCAGTCCATCAGTACATCAGGTCTGTCTGATCTTGGCTTACCTGTGCTTATTATTTCTGTTGTGGGTTGGCAAGACAGCCAGTCCACTATGACAGGAAGCCGAAAGGCTCGCGTTTAAGCTCTCGCAGGCTGGCGTGAGGTCTGGAACAGGACAAGGAATTTACAGTAGCAAAGAACGTACGTAGCTTCTGGAATACTTAACTTTAATCCATAATTGGTGGACATCGCTCTTGACGGTACATGTTTTACAGCATCAATACTAACTGGTAATGGCGCCTTGCTAGGTCGTAGCAAATGACGTAGCTGAAGGCTATGCTAACTATCGTCTCGGCAAATGAGAGCGTAATTTGTCAGTGATCCACCGCTAGCAAAGTCGTTTGTACAACTGGGGCGAGTGCTAGGAAGTCTCTCTAGACCTGCCGTGTGGCGGCGCTCGGTCTGCAATCACTGATAGTGGCGGCACGCGGGTCCGACCTATAGTAACGGACCGCGGCCGATTTAAAGGCTACCACCTAGCAAGTGTGGTGTCTGTCGGTGACACCACAAATTCCCTTTCCGCTACGCCATTAGAATAGCCGACTTGGACAGCTGTAGAAGGGCTGAAATGTCCCAGACGAATCTGCTACTCAAGTGCCATCCAATGACAAGACCACGTTCCACTGTTCTTAGAAACTAGTACCTTCGCAGCTAGGGTTGTTGACTGTGGTGCTGCACGGACGCGCGCCACATTTGATCTTGTAGAGGGCAAGTGCAAGAGACACCGATGACGAGTTCTCGAAACATTGCCTATGCCATGGTCTCCTCTTAGAGCTCTCGAGTCAGAGTTCATTGTCTCCGCTATGTCTGAACCATGAAAGGGGAGATTTAAAAGTGGTCTGGTCTTCAAACTTGTCTGGAACCACGCTGCTGCTACGGTCGCAGGTTCGAATCCTACCTTGGGAATGGATGTGTGTGCTGTCCTTAGGTTAGTTAGGTTTAAGTAGTTCTAAGTCATAAAAAAAAAGAAACACGCAACACACTGTAAAACTGTGTGTGTGTGCCTTCTTCGTCGCCTATATGCTACAGTCTTTTCATGGGAAAGAACGTCGGGATCATCATCATCATCATCATTTAAGACTGATTATGCCTTTCAGCGTTCAGTCTGGAGCATAGCCCCCCTTATACAGTTCCTCCATGATCCCCTATTCAGTGCTAACATTGGTGCCTCTTCTGATGTTAAACCTATTACTTCAAAATCATTCTTAACCGAATCCAGGTACCTTCTCCTCGGTCTGCCCCGACTCCTCCTACCCTCTACTGCTGAATCCATGAGTCTCTTGCTTCTCCCATGCGTGTAACATGACCCCACCATCTAAGCCTGTTCGCCCTGACTGCTACATCTATAGGGTTCATTCCCAGTTTTCCTTTGATTTCCTCATTGTAGACACCCTCCTGCCATTGCTCCCATCTACTAGTACCTGCAATCATCCTAGCTACTATCATATCCGTAACCTCAACCTTGTTGATAAGGTAACCTGAATCCACCCAGCTTTCGCTCCCATACAACAAAGTTGGTCGAAAGATTGAGCGGTGCACAGATAACTTAGTCTTGGTACTGACTTCCTTCTTGCAGAAGAGAGTAGATCGTAGCTGAGCGCTCACTGCATTAGCTTTGCTACACCTCGCTTCCAGTTCTTTCACTATGTTGCCATCCTGTGAGAATATGCATCCTAAGTACTTGAAACCGTCCACCTGTTCTAACTTTGTTCCTCCTATTTGGCACTCAATCTGTTTATATTTCTTTCCCACTGACATTACTTTCGTTTTCGATATGCTAATCTTCATACCATAGTCGTTACATTTCTGATCTAGCTCTGAAATATTACTTTGCAAACTTTCAATCGAATCTGCCATCACAACTAAGTCATCCGCATATGCAAGACTGCTTATTTTGTGTTCACAGATCTTAATCTCACCCAGCCAGTCTATTGTTTTCAACATATGATCCATAAATAATATGAACAACAGTGGAGACAGGTTGCAGCTTGTCTTACCCCTGAAACTACTCTGAACCATGAACTCAATTTACCGTCAACTCTAACTGCTGCCTGACTATCCATGTAAAGACCTTTAATTGCTTGCAAAAGTTTGCCTCCTATTCCATAATCTCGTCGGGATGAAAACAAGAAATTTTAGTTGGCGTCATCATGTTTCCTGCCTTTCAGTGTCAACCGTAAATCGGGAAAATCTGAGAGAAAATATTTGTTCTGACAGTTGCGTCATAGAGAAGAACGCAAGTTTATCTGCAGAGTATCTGAATTAAAACTGCAGGCGATAACGAAGGCTCTCCGCATTGTCAAGTTTACGTAAAGCACTGTTTCATGTCGGAGTCCATACTACATTTGCTCAGTGAAAATATTTGCATGATATCACCTAAACAAGCGTTCGAAGGTGCAGAGGATTTAAGATTCCCTGCAAATGTTTGAGACTAACAGTTATGCCCTTGGAACTAGTTTTTTTCCACTGTTTTTTAAGATGAAGACTGGGTCCGGATACTATTCAGTTATATCTGAACTGCATGAAACTGTTTGTAATGAAAACACGCTGCACGCTTGTATTGCATCAGCAATAGCGCTGTGTTCAGCATGTGACTCAGCGGTTACGTGACATACTACAGATCTACATCTACATCTACATCTACATCTACATTTATACTCCGCAAGCCACCCAACGGTGTTTGGCGGAGGGCACTTTACGTGCCACTGTCATTACTTCCCTTTCCTGTTCCAGTCGCGTATGGTTCGCGGGAAGAACGATTGTCTGAAAGCCTCTGTGCGCGCTCTAATCTCTCTAATTTTACATTCGTGATCTCCTCGGGAGGTATAAGTAGGGGGAAGCAATATATTCGATACCTCATCCAGAAACGCACCCTCTCGAAACCTGGCGAGCAAGCTACACCGCGATGCAGAGCGCCTCTCTTCCAGAGTCTGCCACTTGAGTTTGTTAAACATCTCCGTAACGCTATCACGGTTACCAAACAACCCTGTGACGAAACGCGCCGCTCTTCTTTGGATCTTCTCTATCTCCTCCGTCAACCCGATCTGGTACGGATCCCACACTGATGAGCAATACTCAAGTATAGGTCGAACGAGTGTTTTGTAAGCCACCTCCTTTGTTGATGGACCACATTTTCTAAGGACTCTCCCAATGAATCTCAACCTGGTACCCGCCTTACCAACAATTAATTTTATATGATCATTCCACTTCAAATCGTTCCGCACGCATACTCCCAGATATTTTACAGAAGTAACTGCTACCAGTGTTTGTTCCGCTATCATATAATCATACAATAAAGGATCCTTCTTTCTATGTATTCGCAATACATTACATTTGTCTATGTTAAGGGTCAGTTGCCACTCCCTGCACCAAGTGCCTATCCGCTGCAGATCTTCCTGCATTTCGCTACAATTTTCTAATGCTGCAACTTCTCTGTATACTACAGCATCATCCGCGAAAAGCCGCATGGAACTTCCGACACTATCTACTAGGACATTTATATATATTGTGAAAAGCAATGGTCCCATAACACTCCCCTGTGGCACGCCAGAGGTTACTTTAATGTCTGTAGACGTCTCTCCGTTGATAACAACATGCTGTGTTCTGTTTGCTAAAAACTCTTCAATCCAGCCACACAGCTGGTCTGATATTCCGTAGGCTCTTACTTTGTTTATCAGGCGACAGTGCGGAACTGTATCGAACGCCTTCTGGAAGTCAAGAAAAATAGCATCTACCTGGGAGCCTTTATCTAATATTTTCTGGGTCTCATGAACAAATAAAGCGAGTTGGGTTTCACACGATCGCTGTTTCCGGAATCCATGTTGATTCCTACATAGTAGATTCTGAGTTTCCAAAAACGACATGATACTCGAGCAAAACATATGTTCTAAAATTCTACAACAGATCGACGTCAGAGATATAGGTCTATAGTTTTGCGCATCTGCTCGACGACCCTTCTTGAAGACTGGGACTACCTGTGCTCTTTTCCAATCATTTGGAACCTTCTGTTCCTCTAGAGACTTGCGGTACACGGCTGTTAGAAGGGGGGCAAGTTCTTTCGCGTACTCTGTGTAGAATCGAATTGGTATCCCGTCAGGTCCAGTGGACTTCCCTCTGTTGAGTGATTCCAGTTGCTTTTCTATTCCTTGGACACTTATTTCGATGTCTGCCATTTTTTCGTTGGTGCGAGGATTTAGAGAAGGAACTGCAGTGCGGTCTTCCTCTGTGAAACAGCTTTGGAAAAAGGTGTTTAGTATTTCAGCTTTACGCTTGTCATCCTCTGTTTCAATGCCATCATCATCCCTGAGTGTCTGGACATGATGTTTCGAGCCACTTACTGATTTAACGTAAGACCAGAACTTCCTAGGATTTTCTGTCAAGTCGGTACATAGAATTTTACTTTCGAATTCACTGAACGCTTCACGCATAGCCCTCCTTACGCTAACTTTGACATCGTTTAGCTTCTGTTTGTCTGAGAGGTTTTGGCTGCGTTTAAACTTGGAGTGAAGCTCTCTTTGCTTTCGCAGTAGTTTCCTAACTTTGTTGTTGTACCACGGTGGGTTTTTCCCGTCCCTCACAGTTTTACTCGGCACGTACCTGTCTAAAACGCATTTTACGATTGCCTTGAACTTTTTCCATAAACACTCAACATTGTCAGTGTCGAAACAGAAATTTTCGTTTTGATCTGTTAGGTAGTCTGAAATCTGCCTTCTATTACTCTTGCTAAACAGATAAACCTTCCTCCCTTTTTTTATATTCCTATTAACTTCCATATTCAGGGATGCTGCAACGGCTTTATGATCACTGATTCCCTGTTCTGCACTTACAGAGTCGAAAAGTTCGGGTCTGTTTGTTATCAGTAGATCCAAGATGTTATCTCCACGAGTCGGTTCTCTGTTTAATTGCTCGAGGTAATTTTCGGATAGTGCACTCAGTATAATGTCACTCGATGCTCTGTCCCTACCACCCGTCCTAAACATCTGAGTGTCCCAGTCTATATCTGGTAAATTGAAATCTCCACCTAAGACCATAACATGCTGAGAAAACTACGGTTTTAGTGATAGGATTTTTATCTGTCACTTATTATTTACCAGTCCTTCAGCTATGGCAACGTTAGTTAACGTGAAAAATAGCAATTACGTTAAACACAGTCTAACATATTTATACAGTCGCGACACACTCATTTCACAAGACTTCCTGTAACTCTGACGTCATTTTGACGCCACACCCCATATCGACAACAGCAGGAGCTGCTATCGCCTTCCGTTAGCGTTCTATGTAGGCCTTTCTGGCACGGATAATAGCTCACAAGACTCCGTGTACACGTGATGTCATTTTGACGACACACACAGGATCGAAGCTTGATAAAAGCACGTCGTCATTGGTAGGGTTATTATAATTATTATTATAATTAAACGTCACATAAGGACTTATCGACGGTTAAGGCTTATATCAGATGTAAGTTACACCACAGAAAATGGCTCTGAGCACTATGGGACTCAACTGCTGTGGTCATAAGTCCCCTAGAACTTAGAACTACTTAAACCTAACTAACCTAAGGACGTCACACACATCCATGCCCGAGGCAGGATTCGAACCTGCAACCGTAGCTACACCACAGAGTCTAAATTTGTGCAGTCTCATCGTACTGTAGTATTTTTGTGTCTGTAATTGTGTAGTGAGAGATTCCTGATTCGTGTCTTGCTACCTCCATTTTTTCCTCTTTCTAAAAGATTCCTTGACTTCCCTGTTAATTTAATAAAAGTATGATCTGTGACATTCGATGTTAGATACATAAAAGTGTGCTCTCTCAGGAGAGAGTCGTCGCTGTCAATAATTTACATATTAAGCTTGAAACACGCAAATGCGAGTACATATTCAGAACACGTTGGTCATCTGGTAAAACAAACTACCACTCAGAATAAAAAGCACGGAAGAAACTGATACAATTGAAAAAGAATTAAAAAGTAACTTAGTCTCAGCCATCTATAAAGTTTAAAAGAAAATTTACGAGCTAGTTCCTTTATGACACTTCTTTGTCAAACAAGAGTGTCTTCAATTAAAGAACATCCTTCACCACCAGTATGACGATTTTCGTTATTTTGTTACAACAATCACATTAAGCATAAAACACACAAATGCGAGTAACTTTTCAGAACACACTGGTCATCTGGTAAAACAAACTACCACTCAGAATAAAAATCACAGACGAAACTGATACACTTGCAAAAGAATTAAAAAGTAACTTACTCTCAGCCATCTATAAAGTTTAAAAGAAAATTTACGAGCTAGTTCTTTTACGTCACTTCTTTACCAAACAAGAGTGTCTTCAATTGAAATATATCTTTCACCACCAGTATGACGATTTTCGTTATTTTGTTACAACAAATTATGCCTATACCGAAACGTTTAAGAGAGATCCTCAATGTGTGGTGTTCTGAAACAGTGTTTGTTCATAGAACGAAAGTTCAGTGAGTTGCACTTTAATTCGTTTGATAGAATGATTGTCCATCCTTTTTAATTACAGCCCTACTCCTGAAACTAGATTTCAGAATTTCTACAAAGAAAGCAACGTTGAATATATACTGTATGTTAGATGCAACAGTGCTGGATGGCTTCGGCTTCTTTTTGCTTGTAAATCGCCTTACATTTGAGGTTGATGAAGACGTGCTAGGAAAATATTTAAAACAACTCTTTCAGTAAGTTTCGCAATTAGTTTTTGCCGACACTTTAATCTTATCCTTGTCCACATGTCCACAGTTCAATTGGTTCAAATGGCTCTGAGCACTTCTGAGGTCATCAGTCTCCTAGAACTTAGAACTACTTAAACCTAACTAACCTAAGGACGTCACACACATCCATGCCCGAGGCAGGGATTCGAACCTGTGACCGTAGTCCACAGTTCCGACCACATTTATAAGCTACGTAACTTCAAGGTTAACGTACCCTGCAGTAATCAAAAAGAGTAACATACAGTTTTCTGTAACTGATGCAAACGTTGTTCTTTGAACGTCACATTCGCTTCACGTGTTGTGAAACGTTGTATCACGTAAGTCGAGAGACAGCTATTTCCGTCTTCGAGGTTGCGTGTGATGTTAAAATGACGTCACGTTTGCAGAAGGTTTGTGAGATGAGTGTTACGCTGACAGTTGTTACCGTCTGACAGCTGGAACGATACTAGCAACCCTAGTGGCGAGGAAGCCAGCCGTAAGATTAATTTTTGTTTCTAATTATTTTTCTGCTTAATTAACGAAAAGGGGATCAATTTTTGTGTTCCGAGCATTAGCAAATTATCAAGAGACATGAATGACGCGAAATAAACGTAAAAAGAGACGAATCTCACCGGTGCAATCACAGAAGCCACAACTTATTCATGATGAAATATTTTCGAGTACGTGACCAATTGCAGCTTACTCCGCTAAAAGCAAGAGAATACAAACACATATTTCATGCATCAGATGCATATATTTCTCGGCTGTTCTTATTACGATAGGCACTTTCCTTGACACGTAACTATTTTGTATGGAGTCTAATGATTCACACATGATTACACTTCACCAATACACGAATATTATTGTAAATGAGATTACTTTCGCTTCAAAAGCAAATGTGTTGAAGATTTTTGCCGTTTGTGGCTCAGATGAAACAACTACCCTGGAATTTGGGAAACAGTTTAATCGGTTTTTACTTTTTATCACCACGTTGTGTCGTTTTTCCATCATCTACAGTTGCGGTGGCTTATTTGTACGTATAGCATTCCATTGAATTTTCCGACGTTCCACATCTACTGATTTGCCTGGAAGGGTAGTGAAGAAAACTTCACATTGTCTAGTAGATATATCACATTTTCCTGCAAAAGATTGGGTCTTTTGCTATTTAATAGCCCTCCCTCTTTTTTTGTTCTTAAAAGAAAACTACATTATTGAGTAGGTATTTGCAGGGTAAAGGAGAATCGTAAATAAACTGTCCTGGGATAGTGTTTCATGCGTCCCACGGTCCTTATAAAACTAAAGAAAGTTAAATATGGTCACATCTGTAGTTAGTGCCGGTTTTTATGGCAATACGTTCGCTTCCTACTTAAAACTATGCTACAAATCATTATTTTTACTGAATGAGATTTTCAAAAATGGTGCAAATGGCTCTGAGCACTATGAGACTCAACATCTTAGGTCATAAGTCCCCTAGAACTTAGAACTATTTAAACCTAACTAACCTAAGGACATCACACACATCCATGCCCGAGGCAGGATTCGAACTTGCGACCGTAGCGGTCGCGCGGTTCCAAACTGAAGCGCCTAGAACTGCTCGGCCACACCGGCCGGCCGAATGAGATTTTCACTCTGCAGCGGAGTGTGCTCTGATATGAAACTTATTGGCAGATTAAAACTGTTCTCGGTCCGACACACAGTTTTCATCTGCCAGGAAGTTTCATATCAGAGCACACTCCGCTGCAGAGCGAAAATCTCATTCTGGAAACATCTCCCAGGATGTGGCTAAGCCATGTCTCCGCAATATCCTTTCTTTCAGGAGTGCTAGTTCTGCAAGGTTCGCAGAACAGCTTCTATAAAGTTTGAAAGGTAGGAGACGAGGTACTGGCAGAAGTAAAGGTTTGAGAAAGGGGCGTGGGTCGTGCTTGGAAAAAAAAAAAAAAAAAGCGTGTTCGGTCAGAGGAAAAAAAACTAAAAAAACGCGTGTTCGGTCAGAGGATTAACTGCCCTCTGTAATAAAAAAACTGAGTTAATCGATCAACAACGAACCTAAACGGATGTCTTACGACGTCCGCCCCGAGCAGATGCAACGAACAAAAGCGAACAAAATGAGATGCGGAGCACCCGCGAAAGGCAATGTTCCCTAGTTCGAGTCTCGGTCCGGCACACAGTTTTAATCTGCTAGGAAGTTTCATTATTTTTACTCTTCGCACTCACCTGATATCGACTTCAGAAGTGTAGCTTGCAGTCCTCTTGGAGCGCTGCTGTCGCAGTGTATAGAAAAAATGAGCAGAGTGGCGTGACTGCATGTGTCAGACTGTGGTTAAACTGCAGGTATCACTGGATGGGCAAGTCAGTTTAAATGCTGGAAAAGCGCAACAGCATACCGATTCCAATAAATAGGTCCATGCGTCGCAAGCCGCTGTGGTGTTCAAACGAACCCTCGGATATTCAAATGGTTCAACTGGCTCTGAGCACTATGGGACTTAACATCTGAGGTCGTCAGTCCCCTTGACGTAGAACTACTTAAACCTCTCGAACCTAAGGACATCACACACATCCATGCCCGAGGCAGGATTCGAACCTGCGACCGTAGCAGCAGCGCGGTTCCGGACTGAAGCGCCTAGAACCGTCCTTCTTTAGCATGTGGACTGCTCTGCAGTGAAGATGCAGTCCTCCAGGTGCGGGGCGGGCCCTCAGCTGATAACCTTCCACCGTTCTATATCGGAGGCGGAAGGCCGCCCCTCGGCTTATAAACCTTGGTGCCACGGCCGTCGACCGTGTGGCGTACTAAAGGGCCGGCAGTAAACTCGGGCCCGGCGCGTGGCCCTATGAATAACTCATGTCTGCACTCCACTCCACTCCGCAAGGACCGCGGCAAGTCCCGAGATGTGGGCGAAACAGTCCCCGGCCTTCCCACAAAAATGGCAGTCAGGGGACGAAGTTAGGAGGTCGAAGAAAAACAGCTACTTGTACTACCAGCTAATATCACATCTGATTCTAGTAGAACTCTGGCTCATATTCTCAGTAAACATTATGTCATACCTTGAACAAAATGGCCTTCTGCACAGAAATCAGGATGGGTTCTTTTTTTAAAAAAAGAGAAGAAGATCGATTTACACGTAAGTCTGTTCTCTGCAAAATACTGTGGAGTGCAGCATGGGAAAGAGTACTTCCTGTTGTATTTCATATTAAGGTTTTGCTACCGTTCCATTCGCTTATAGAGTGATGAAAGAACAATGATCGAATTCCTTTGTGCACGTTCTAATTAATCTACAGTCTCAACGGATGCGACACGGAGGGGTTGTGATACATACCTAGATTCCCCACTTAATATTGTTTCTTGAAAATTTACAAGTTTTCCTTCGCGGGGGAGCTGGCCTCTGCTACTTCAAGATTTTTTAGCGTCTCCGTGACCCTCTGCCTGTGACAATTCGTGCTGCTTTTCTTTATATACGTTCAGTGTCACCTCTTAGACTTATCTCGTATGGGTCATACACCCTACGATCAATATTCTTCTTTTTGTTGATCTAATTTTGTTCGTTATTGTTCGTCGAATTTGTTCGTGGCGAGCCGGCCGGGGTGGCCGAGCGGTTCTAGGCGCTACAGTCTGGAACCGCGTGACCGCTACGGTCGCAGGTTCGAATCCTGCCTCGGGCATGGATGTGTGTGATGTCCTTAGGTTAGTTAGGTTTAAGTAGTTCTAAGTTCTAGGGGACTGATGACCTCACATGTTAAGTCCCATAGTGCTCAGAGCCATTTGAACCATTTGTTCGTGGCGGACGTCCGATGACGCTCGTTCAAGTTCATCGTTGATCCGTCCACTCAGTTTTTTTTTCCTTTTTTATTACATTGGGCAGATAACCCTCTGACTTAACACGCTGAGCTATGGTGCCGGCGTTATTCTAGGCGGCGGCGTACGGAGATGCAGATATCAACCCTCTGCTCGTTACACATATCTTCTGGAGTGTGTATGTGGGAAACCGGATGATTCGGTATTTCTAGACTTTTGTAAAGCTTTTTATTCAGTACTCTGTCTCTCTCTGTATCCTGGATGGAGAGACACCGATATAATATTTCGTCTGCCGTTCAGAAATGCGAAGCTGTGCACTTCACGCAGTATATGCAAAAGTGTGGTATCTTCGAAATATTGAACTGATACTTATCTTGAGGTTGAAGCTCACTCTTGTATGCGTGTTTGATTACAAATAAATTTGCTTTTGGATAGGTTCTGCCTTGAGCAAAGACATTTTTTCCTTCTGTTCTAATCAGACATATTAATGAAAATAAATAAAAAAAGCACTGAAGATGCTGTAACTTCAGCGGAACATGTATGAATAGAAAGGAAGAAAAAACTGTGTTTGCTAAAGGTGAAACCTATCCAAAAACAAATTTATTTAATGGTCAATGGAAAGATAAAGAGGGTTTGTGCTGAGTGCCAAGATCGGAACGGAATTTGTAATCGGAACTGCAGCATAAAAGCACGTTGTACTTAGAATCTGCATTATCTGTAGCATCGAAGCGTCTAAAAACAGCTTGCACATGACTCTATGTCAGTACCGGCGGCTTTATACTAAGTCGAAGCTTGGTTCCTTAGAAGCAAGGACAAAAGTGGAGACCAAGTCTCTGACAAGCAGTTTATTCGACTAGCCGTCAAGATAACAATGAGGGACGGGAAGAGAAATGAAGCGATACGGCAAACACTCAACATTTATACCTTAAATGTCAAAATTTTAGAGTAGGGTGAATTTGAAGATTCCAAAGACGGTGACTGAGCGATGAATGGTTGCCAAATTCGGTGTACGGATATTAGCATAGAAGGTTCTGCAAAATGGACAGACCACAGAAAAGATAGAAACATCGAGTCTGAAGTTCGCAATTGGCCGAAGAGCTTAATGCACGACGAGATGATGGTGATGACCGCAATAATAATAATGTCCTGTGACGAGGGCCTCCCGTCGGGTAGACCGTTTGCCTGGTGCAAGTCTTTCGATCTAACGCCACTTGGGCGACTTGCGCGTCGATGGGAATGAAATGATGATGATTAGGACAACACAACACCTAGTTCCTGAGCAAAGAAAATCTCCGACCCAGCCGGGAGTCGAACCCGAGCCCTTAGGATTGACATTCTGTCGTGCTGACCACTTTTTTATTTATTTATATTTTTTATTGTAATCTCATTTTGTTCGTCATAGTTCGTTGCAATTGTTCGTGGCGGACGTCCCCTCACGCCCGTTGATGTTCGTTATTGATCTATTCACTCAGTTTTTTTTTTTTTTTTTTTTTTTTTTTTTTTTTTTATTACAGAGGACAACTAATCCTCTGTCCGAACACGCTGAGCTACCGTGCCGGCACCACTCAGTTACCAGGTGCGGACACCGCTATCATATTTGCTGACTCTGAATATCTTCATAAAATTCCCATTTGAAAAATACTAGCGGTGCTGCTTGTATGGGATTGGATTCCCTGTTGTCTTTTTCGTTACCTAGTTGATCAGATCGGGCCTGAAAATTTGTAGCTCGGAACTACGTCAGGCGTAGACTATAAAATGACGCAGGGCGAAAGCTTCACAAGGCCGAACCTTGGCGTCCGTAGCTGTTGTTAGCAGCGGACAGGTCTGCTCGGCGTGGTCCGGATCGGATGAAGAATGCGGGCAGCTCGTTCTCACGGAGTCGCCTGGGAAGGCGCGAGTTCACACCGTGGCGCCGATCGCTGTGCTCCGCCCGCTCGCATTGCTAAACCAAGAAACTCACTACCGTACTTACTACTTTCATTAAAATTAATAAATTAAATTTTATTAAAATTAATAAATACTGTGGTCAAGAGCAATATCAGCTTTTGAATGCATTAAAAATGGCCGCAACATCTCATAAAGCATTTATGCATTTTGATGCTAGGGTCTCAGCTGACATCTATCCGCCTAGAAATGGCAGCATTGCATCCAGGGCACAGGAGCTTGCAGGGTGTGGTGTGCGTACTGTAAGACCTTCGGTACACACACCATCAGGTTATTTTACTTGTCACTCTAACGAAGTAGGCGAGTGTCAGCAATATGTCTCGTGGTCTTATCGTGGCGTGTTTATCTTCTGCCGTTAGGTCAGACGACAGAAATGCCACTTGCACGCTTAGAGTAGCAGATTGACGGTGACCAACTTTAAACAGAACTTGATTACTTTTCACACACATTTATTGAAATAATAACAAGCATAAAAATTACTTAACTTTGCTCTGAATGCTATTTACAATTGACAATCTGAAGTTCCTTTGGTCTCGGTACGTTAATATTATTCTCACATATATCTCTGATACTTGACAAAAGTGTCTATACATTTATCTTCATGGCTATGTACAGGAATATGGTAATCTTATTAGGTGCAGACTGAAACTTGACTATAGACTGGTACAGACAAATGTAGAACTCGTACAAAAAATGGTTCAAATGGCTCCGAGCACTATGCGACTTAACTTCTGAGGTCATCAGTCGCCTAGAACTTAGAACTAATTAAACCTAACTAACCTAAGGACATCAAACACATCCATGCCCGAGGCAGGATTCGAACCTGCGACCGTAGCGATCGCTCAGTTCCAGACTGTAGCGCCTACAACCGCACGGCCACTCCGGCTAGCGAACTTGTACAGACTGGTACAGATTAATGCAGACTGGTACAGACTGGTGCAGACAAATGCAGACTGACTAATTGGAGGTCTGTACACTTGTTATAATACCTCGCTCGTTCATGTATCACTGCACGAGTGTGATCCACCAGGAGAAAAGGTTCTACGTTAGCTGGTTAGCTGCGTTACATATTAATACGCGGATAGGCGGAAGCAGAATTTGGTCCGTCTCTATGGCAGCGCCATCTCGTAGTGCGGAGACGGACGAGCGTTTCGCCTGCGCTGTTGTGCTTAGCGGGGCGCGCTCTAGTGGGAAAGTTGTGTATGCGCTGGCTACGCGGAACTATGTACACAACACGGAGCTACTACATTCGAACACCAGATGGAATTGCGATGGATAACTTCGTGTTATTTATGTTGCTTCTTCATTCCTTTTTTTCCACTCCATTTCGTTTGTTCGATATTCAACATACGCCTGTCGTAGTTCAGAACTTCTTTTTATGCCATCATAGTGGGTAGCACGGCTTGGTGGAAGTCTGAACCCTTAACATATAGGGCTGGCGCAGGAAATAGGAAAGAGTCAAAGAATGGCGATCTGTTTCATCACAGGTTCGTTTAGTAAGATGCTCACCTAAGTCCAGTGCTGAGAGCCCAAGACAGTGTGGTTTACTGTCAAAATTCGAAGAGCACCCGTTCCTACGAGAGTCAGCTATCAAACTCCTTATTCCTATGTAGGAGGAGTCGCCAAAATTGTGCCATTTTCGATATTTTACTTATTATAGCCTAAAGACAAAGTTACAAAATTGTTTACATAGTGCCATTCTCAACTGTAGGATGTTTTTCTTGGTACCTGATTTAAAGAATGGAAATTTTGAGAAAAATAAAGACACCACACTTAATTTTCTAAACCTCTGCAAGTGATATAAATTAGGAATCAGGTTTCCTGATTTTTACCAGTGGGTGCATAAATTCTACTACCTTTATAACCCATTTCTGCCTGAATTATTTTTTTCTTCGGATTTCTACAAGTTAGATATTTATGTGTCTATTGTCATTAAAGAAAAGCAATACAACAATCGAAACAAAACAATAATCAATAATTGAAACAAAAAAGGGCGTAACATATATGTCACGCTAGGCAGAACATACATTTTAGGCAGAATATATGACAGCAAGTAAAATAATACACTGTATGTGATTTCTGATTTAAAGAATGGAAATTTTGAGAAAAATAAAGACACCACACTTAATTTACTAAACCTTTGCAAGTGATATAAATTAGTAATCAGGTTTTCTAATTTTTACCAGTGGGTGCATAAATTCTACTACCGTTATAACCTATGTCCCTGAGCTTGAAGATATGTGGTAGCCCAAGTTTTAGGAAATACTCTACTTGTTAGTTCCTACATCACTATTTGTAAGCATCAAATTACTATTTTTTCATGACTTTCCCCACCCTTGCTACTCGTCAGCTCACTGACTTCTTGGCTAGGTCTTGAAGTTTTGCTTGGAAATTCCATCATTTCCCTCCGATTCGGTGTTATTTCTTGGCTGGACACATTTAGCTTACTTTTTGCCTGCTATGGCTTCTTCTGCATTGAAATTATGACGCAATCCGTTTCTTTCTGCAATGTCGAGGGCAAGTTTTCTTACATCCAAGAGCATAAAACGAACATCATCTCTTCAAATGTAAGAACATGCTCTTCCACTTCATTTTTAACTTTGTTTTTTTGCGGCCAAAAGCTTTATATCTCCGTTTGCATTTTTTTTATTTTCAGCACGCCTTTTAATTGTTGGCTGAGGCACGTTTTATATGCGTACACATTCATTTAATCTATGATTGCCATTTGGATATATTGTTACAGCTGAATACTGTTCATCTGTGTTCCACTTTCCATAATGCGCTTCTGTTGCCACGTTTTTTAAATAACAATTTAGGATAAATAACGTATTAGAAAATTCACCTCATCCGTTCTAAACATTATGTGTGCTTCAGTCCGGAACCGCGCTGCTGCTACGGTCGCAGGTTCGAATCCTGCCTCGGGCATGGATGTTTGTGATGTCCTTAGGCTAGTTAGGTTTAAGTAGTTCTAACTCTAGCGGTTGAAGACCTCCGATGTTAAGTCCCATAGTGCTTAGAGCCATTTGAACCACTATGTTTGCACAAATAATGCTAAACGTATTTTTGAAATTCATTATACAAGTAAGTCTTTTAAATTGCACCGGTCCAGTATCGGAAACGTATAGCGGTGCGCTAGGAGCGTCGTCGCCATTTTCTGTTTGTCAGTTTCCTACAAACGAATCACAACGAATACAGATTCGTGACTGTCTGAAAAGCAAGGTTATTTCATGTACATTCGCTCATAAATACAACATCACGTTACCACTTACCTTATATCAACAGTAGTTCTCTTCGCCATGCACACAAAAAAATTAGATTAAAACAACATCAAAATCATCACTGTCCTAAGATGATCTGTTCAACACATTACACACACACACACACACACACACACACACACACACACACACACACAGAGACACTCACAAGCATGCACACACTCAAGCTGAGAATATGGCTCCTATGATCAGTTAATTCACACTGACCTCTTTAAATGTCGGGTAGTACAAGAGGTACGAATTTTATAGCAGCGGTAGAAATTAGCAGCCGGTACAATACAGTATTTACCGACGTTCTTCCCACGTACCGGTACCATTGGAGACCAGAACAGAAATGAAGAAACTGCCAGAGAGAGCCGGCGGGCGTGGCCGAGAGATTCTAGGCGCTTCAGTCTGGAACCGCGCGACCGCTACGGTCGCAGGTTCGAATCCTGCCTCGGGCATGGTCGTGCGTGATGTCCTTAGGTTAGTTAAATGGCTCTGAGCACTATGGGACTTAACATCTATGGTCATCAGTCCCCTAGAACTTAGAACTACTTAAACCTAACTAACCTAAGGACATCACACACATCCATGCCCGAGGCAGGATTCGAACCTGCGACTGTAGCAGTCTCGCGGCTCCGGACTGCGCGCCTAGAACCGCTAGACCACCGCGGCCGGCTTAGGTTAGTTAGGTTTAAGTAGTTGTAAGTTCTAGGGGACCGATGACCTCAGATGTTGAGTCCCATGGTGCTCAGAGCCATTTGAACCATTTTTAAGCCAGAGAGTCTCCGCCACACACTACGCAATGGCTTGCGAAGTATAGATATAGGTGTCATCTGCTCCTGAATAACGAACGCTTCTATCCGTGCGGGTTTCTCAGAATATTATTTGAGTAATATGGATTTCGGGAAACGCCATGGAATTCGCCCACTCGAGTATCAAAACCAGACGAAAAACCTCCATGCTATCACGCTGATGTACCAACTGAAACAGCAGACGTGGTGGTGGAACGTCTATAGAGTTTTAATTGCTAGCAACGAGGCAGACAGCGCAGCAGCTAAGATGCTGCACTCGTATTAAGGAGAACAGGCTCCAGAACAAGCTACAACGATGCTTATTTAGGATTTCTGCTGTTTCCCTGTGTCACGCAAATGGCGGTACGGTTGCTTAAAGTAGGCTGTTGTTCGTTTAATGCCTAATCCTTACCCAACACAAATCATGCTCTGTCACTGATAATCTCGATATAGACCGGCCGTTATAATGTGCCTCTTCAGTGCTGAATATTTAGTGATTTGTCCTTGGGCCCGACGTTTGTCATTATTTTGAAGTGAGAAGCATTAGAGAGCATATCCACACACTAAGATATAAAGCACTTACTTAGCTGATTGTCTCCATGTTGGCTTCGTTGTCTTCTTTAGAGGCATAATAATCTCCGCCAGCAGGGCTACTGCGTAGAAAAGTAAGTGCTGTGAGCATTGTGAATACCTCGTAAATCTCACGTTACGTTTAACGACGCTGTCTGTTATAATAACCCGAACAACACGTCTGCTTTGTGCAGCATTACAAAATGACTTGAACGTAATTCACCACAACTTCCCGCCAAGTCTGCACACGATGAAGAAAGTGCAAAGCAACTATACAAACCAACGACTTTACATCTTTATCTGAAACAATCGCTGGTACATATTTAGCAAAACTTAATGTAATTGAATTTACAAAAGACATAAAATATGGATATTTGATGACGAAGTACTTAATTTTAGTTGACCTTTTTGTAAAGGAAGATACCGATACCGTCTGGTATCGCAGGATTCACAATATGTTCAAATGGTTCAAATGGCTCTGAGCACTATGGGACTCAACTGCTGTGGTCATAAGTCCCCTAGAACTTAGAACTACTTAAACCTAACTAACCTAAGGACAGCACACAACACCCAGCCATCACGAGGCAGAGAAAATCCCTGACCCCGCCGGGAATCGAACCCGGGAACCCGGGCGTGGGAAGCGAGAACGCTACCGCAATCACAATATGTCTTGGGCTTGATTACATTACAACGTGGGCCGGGCGCGGTGGTCTCGCGATTCTAGGCGCACAGTCCGGAACCGCGCGCCTGCTACGGTCGCAGGTTCGAATCCTGCCTCGGGCATGGATGTGTGTGATGTCCTTAGGTTAGATAGGTTTAAGTAGTTCTAAGTTCTAGGGGACTGATGACCACAGCTGTTGAGTCCCATAGTGCTCACAGCCATTTGAACCATTACAACGTGGAGCTTCCTTCCTTGCATCAAGTAACCAAAAGTGGTACACGTTCGTATCGCTATTGCAGTATCTATGGTGTGAAACCTGAATATTTGCTGGCGTACTGAGTGCTCTATAATGTTTCGCGAGTGCAACCGTACCAAGAGACGACCGTTTGCACTCCCGTAGCAGCATCGGGTATTTATGTTCTACAAGCTGCGACATCGTCGCGAAAAAACAGTGACCCGTATATGTAATAAGTTCCCTTTAATTTACGTCCACGGTTTCGGTCTTTAATGACCATCATCAGATCTGCAGCAAAAATGGGAAAACATAAATACACTCGCAAACTGTATACAGCTTAAGAACAACACATAGACCATAATGAAAAGTAGTACTGACAAAATTTGCATTTGTGCGCTTTAAAGATGAAGAGGCATACCTGTTTCATAAAAACAAAGTCCTAATGTACTGGAGCCATAGTGGCATCGTCAAATGTTAAATGAGGAATCAGCACCAGCATCGTCAGAGACATATAAGTAATATCATATGCACGAGTCTTGTTGTCAGTAATAGTACTGTTTAAAACAAGCTGCCGTACAGTAGCCACAAGTTGTTTGTGATGTAAGTTCACCAGATGTCGCTAATGTCTGCATACACCAGTTTTCAATAATTAATTGAAACAGCGAAGATACAGGGGGATACAATAGTTGAAGTCTGTAATAAGCTTATAACGTATAAAAGGCATTATAGTAATAAAAAGCAATAAAAAGAAGAACACGACAAAAGTAATATTGTTTAATATTTATGTCATTATCTAGAATATTAGCACTAGAGCACATGTCAACCACTGTTTCTTAACTCTTCCTCTTTTTAACAATATTACTTTTGTCGTGTTCTTCTTTTTATTGCTTTTTATTACTGTAATGCCTTTTATACGTTATAAGCTTATTACAGACTTCAACTATTGTATCCCCCTTTATTTTCGCTGTTTCAATTAATTATTGAAAACTAGTGTATGCAGACATTAGCGACATCTGATCAGCTTACAACACAAACATCTTGTGGCTATTGTACGGCAGCTTGTTTTGAACGGTAGTGCTATTCACAACATAACTCGTGCATGTGATGAAATAAGTGTTCGACGATGCTGGTGCTGAATCCGCATTTAACATTTGACGATGCCACTGTGGCTCCAGTACATTAGAACTTTGTTTTTATGAATCGGGTATGCCTCTTCATCTTTAAAGCACACAAATGTAAATTTTGTCAGTACTACTTTTCATTATGGTCTATGTACTGTTCTTAAGCTGTATACAGTTTGCGAGTGTATTTATGTTTTCCCATTTTTGCTGCAGATCTGATGATGGTCATTAAAGACCGAAACCGGTAATCTGTTAACAAAAAGTTTGTGACCATAGACGTAAATTAAAGGAAACTTATTTATGTTCTCTCTGTTATTAAGCTTCGATGAGTATTCAACGTTTTTGCTATACTTTTTTCGTGCGGCATTCTTAACCATACAGACATCTTTGCTCGGCGTGTTTGCTGTTGTATCGTAGCTCGAGAATGGGAGCAGCAGCGTCAAGAGACTTTGTAGGACACGACTTGAAAAAGATAACGTGGACGTACATCTGCGAGAAGCGACCGCGTTCCACGACTGCACTGGCTCTCTTCGGTGTCGGCAACAGGCGCAACACAAAGACGCAACAGTTGGACGCAAAGGCAGCAAAAACGCGGTTTCGCGCCTAGCGAGGAACTGGAGACTTGCTTGTGTCAACACACACACACACACACACACGCTCACACAGAGGCACGACTGCTTGCAACGCATGCTTCGCGGCTAACCACTAACTAACTCGTGCACGCTGCTAGCTTCCTGGTGGTGGAGGTGTGGTCTACTAACCGTCTGATCTGTTCCGCTCTCACGAGCAGAAAGTACTGGAAGGCGCTGCAGTGTTCCTCGCACCTCTGACGCCCACGTCTCACTTGCGTCCCAGGGGTTACGTGCTGATTTTATTCACGACCTACCTGATAGCTGATTTGGAAGTGCGCTGTTTACACTCTTTGACAGAGGTACTTTCTACAGTCTGAAATGAGATTAATTTCTACAAACTGGGTTCCACTGCGGTGATTTAGAACAAATCTGGATTTACTTCATGATCCCAGTATGCGATGGGGTATTTATAATGTTAAAGTAGTTTCTTTCCTTTGGTGTTACGGTGACTTCCATCGGAGATGCTTCGTTTTTGTGCCGGATAAAGGAAAATGAGGAAGGGTAAAAGAAATGGGGAAGAGGGTGAACGAATTTGGAAGGGGAAGGAGATAATAGTAATAGCAGAGGAAGAAAAAAGATAAGAAGAAATTGCAAGGCACAAAAATTGGAAAAGGGTCGAGATACCTGAAAGGAAATAATTAAGAAGCTTTTTGTGTGAAATTCGCGCCATTTGTCCGTAATTTTTTTATTGTTAATTTGTTTCACACTTTCGCTATATCGACTTTATAGCCGTTATCAAGCGCAAAGGCGAAGAAAGGTCGTTAAACATGAGTGGTAACTAAAACCAGGTGTTACAACTCGTTTTGTTTGAGGTATTAGCTCGAGCCACTCTCGATATGCCTAGTGAGCCAACATAACGAAAGTGTCAGTACTGCATTTTGCCTTCCTTGGTTTGTTTGTTACGGTTTTATATTCGAGACGAATCCGCTTTCGTACATTCCAGACCTTAACAGGCGAATCTGCGCTTTATTATTAACGAGTTTATCCTTCCCCTTTGATGCAGGGTTTTTCGAAATCACAGACGTGCAGGTACCACAAGTGACTGTCATCCCTGGTCACAAACAGAAATTAATCAATAAATAATTGACAAAACGAAACTGCGATTCCACATTAATGTTTTACAGTAAGCTATTGGTATTGCCGAAAACAAGCCTTTCTTTTCCACCTATTGAACCTATGCTCTATAAAGGATTCTTATCGTTTACAGTGACTAAAATATTTTCTCTCTTAACATCCAAGATATTTTTGTTTCCACAGTCTCCTCTAGGTATAGATCACAGCGTTAATTATTTATCCCAACAGCCCTGCGACTATTTTACGCACGATTGTGTTGGGATACTGGCTCAGCCGATAAACTGATGATCCAAGACTGCTTTTGAAAATTTCCGAACAATATCGACCTGAAGCATAATGTTAAGGTTCATTGCTCTTAGAAGAAAACCTCTAGTGTCAGGAACATTTCTGTCGTTGTCCTGTCATCTCACAGTGGCACACTTTAAGCTACCCGTGATTTTCCTCATTCAATGCGAATTCCGAAAAATGAGTTCTGTACATTAGTAAGAACGCTGCTACACTATCGAGTAGATATAGTTCACAGCCCCTAACCGAGTTGTTCGTAGGTCATTTACACATTCTCTGTGTATCAGGCAAGAGTGACTGGACACTATAATGTTTCTCGGTTGCGCAAATTGTGAAAATCAACCAAAATTTCAAAATGGTTTCCGTCTGTCTTTGTAATGTCCTTTACCAAACGGAATGCATTAAATAATGCCTGTTTTGGCAGCAGCTACTAGCTAACATCTGATTACACTCATGGGTAATGATTTCAGAAATGTTGGGAAGCATTGCTGTGGTGGCCAATTTGGAAACTCGGGATTTTTATAGGGACCTCACCTTATCCCGTGGGCAGTGAGTTTAGGATCATTTCAATCAAGATAATAAGCTGTCGTTTCTGAAATATAGTATCAACTTTTTTTCCCATGGCTGTGCCCGCATATGTTTTTGTCTCACATTCTGTTCCTCCTCCCCTTCTGTTTGTCCATCTCTTCCTCCCTCTATCTTTCCACCTCATCCTCCATCCTCTGTCTTCTCGTCCCCCTTTCTCTCTCTCTCTCTCTCCTCGTTGTCCATTTCCTCCACCCACTCCCTCTGACCCAATCTGTCTCCTCCTTGCCTTTGACCATATCTTTAATCTTCTCTGTCTTTCCATCTCTGTCTGCCCCACTTCCTTTTCCACCTGCCCCTACCCCTGTACAGCTTCCAACTGTCACATACATTTTCTCCACCCCCACCCCTCTCTCTCTCTCTCTCTCTGTCCGTTTCCTCCTCTCCCTCGCCATGTTCAACCCTTCTGCAGCCATGCTGATTGGTATGTGTACGTCCCGGAATACGTCCTGGAACACAGTTTAACAAAACAGGCCATACAAGTCCCACAATACACCCACACGCAGGTAAAGCTACAGATCAGGTGCTCGAAAATCATTTATTTGCCCTTGATGTACAGGGCAGCATGCAAAGCAGACCGAGACTCCCCCAACACAACTCTCAGGGCAGCTTATAGATCAGGGCTCAGAAAACCGTTTGTTGTCTCTGACATTTAGGCATGTTGATTTGGCAGGCTGATACTATTCCCACATACGCCTTTTGCGCAGGGCGGCCCATATCCCAGAATCTGGGAAAACACATTTTTGCCCCCATCTTTGCTGCTAGGAGTCTATAGGCCCCACACTGCTGATACTCGCGAAGCCGGC
This sequence comes from Schistocerca cancellata, assembly GCF_023864275.1. NCBI lineage: Eukaryota > Metazoa > Arthropoda > Insecta > Orthoptera > Acrididae > Schistocerca > Schistocerca cancellata. The sequence goes on along the minus strand of NC_064630.1, from coordinate 78,500,085 downwards.
CATTTCTGTGCCAGTTTGGCTGAAATCGATCCGGAGGAGCGTAGGGGAAGAGATGCCAAACATAAATGATGATGTGTCATACTCCGAGGAGCGTAGGGGATGATGCGGGAGACCCGCACCGCTGTAATATGCAAGGACCTAGTGGAAGTGGTTTGCTGTTGCCTTCCTCCGACCGTAATGATGATGAAGACGACACAACACCCAGTGAGGCAGGAAAAATCCCTGACCTCTCCGGGAATCGAACCCAGGACCCCGAGCGCGGGAAGCGAGAATGGTACCGCAAGACCACGAGCTGCAAACAAACATTTACATACTCTCTGCTTTATATATATAACATGTATATATAGCGTGTATATATAAATAAAATATGTAGTAGTACTCATTAACTTGACATTGAACAGTCCTAGATTGTGGCTTACTAACGAGTTGTGAGCCGTGCGGAAGAGAAAATCGTGTCTGCTCCCATCTGTGGATTTCAAGTATTGAGTAGGTAAAAGTTGCGGAGATCGTGTGAGCCTGTGGGAAATGTGTAAATATAGATAGTCTCATTGTTAATGTGGTACTCGGGCAACGTTTGTAGTGCAGAGGCCTGCTTCTGCTATTGCGCGGGTGGTCAGAACGGTAGATGCGCAGAGGTGCGAGGAACGGAGGTGGGGTGAGAGGCAGGTGGGCTGTGGTCAGCGAGCACGGCTCGGCCGGCTGGGTTCGCAGCTGGGCCGGCGTCCTGCGCTGGGGGCTCCGCCGACCGCAGCCGCCGGGCTGCGCCACTCGGCGTCCTTCTCGTGTCTGCCGAGGGGCGGCGTCGGCGCCGGCGCGGCCGCGGGGGCGGGCGTGGGAGGCCGCGGGCCGCACCGCGCGCGCACCGCCACGCTGCCGTCGGCCGCCGCCGCCGCCGCAGACACGGACTACGGCTTCGTGACGCGCCGGGCTCCGCCGCTGCTCGAGGAGGAGGACGACGAGCCGCCCCCGGCCGCCGCGGTGCGCAAGAGCGCCAGCCTGCTGTCGCCGCCCGCCTGGTGGCGCCGCCACCGCAAGGACCACCAGCCCCCGCCCGACGCGCCCGCCGCCGCCTCCGCCTCCGCCTCGGGGGGCAGCGGCCGGCGCTGGCGCAGCCTGGGCGCGCTGATGCGCCTCCAGCAGCAGGCGCCCGCCCCCGCCGCCGCCACCGCCGCCGCCCCCGCGGTGCCGCCGCCCCCGGCGCCGCCCGCCACCGCGCAGTCGCAGTCCTTCTACCTGCTGGACGACTTCCTGCGGCCGGCCCGCGGCGCCATGCGCCAGCACGCCTCCAACACCAGCTCCTCAGACTCGCTCGAGCTGTCGTCGCCCGTGCCGCCGCCCGTACCGCCCCCGCCGCCCCCGCTGCGGCTGCTCGCGTGCCGCGACTGCTCCTGCCGCCGCTACGACACGGTACAGACGCCACTCGCCTCGCTACTAACATCGACCACAAACGCTCACTACTAACACGTCATCGCTGCGCGTCAACGCGATATCGATAAACTGAAATTATAAGTTTGTAGCCGCGTTCCGCATTACAAATAAACGGAAGAAGTTTTCCTTCCACCAGTCTCGGTGTAACTATAGTTGTAGGTGGAGTGGTGAAACTACTGTAGACTATAGCAAGTAAGTGTAGACTATAGTAGATTCCCTTGGACCGATTGTCAGTTAAGATCGACATTGCGTTACCTGTACGCTAAGTGTGTTGCATACCTATCGGGCGTTGCCTCATTTCGTCGCTTTGTTTGCGTATACTCTCTAGAAGCTGGAAGCAGTTAACGTCTGTAAAGAGGGTCGTGCAAACTGCGGAATGTTTTTATTCTATATAATAAACCACCTGTCTCTTACTTAAAAATAAATACTACTTACAACAATATTTAAACTGTCGTTGTTTAGTTCAGGTTTTATACGAAAATTGTTGATTTGTAACGTGCTAAAGAGAGATGCTGTACTAAAAACATAAAAAATATACACATTCATCATACAACGCTAGAAATCGCAATTTCTTAAAAATAATGTTTTAAAAAAAAGCGAAACGAAAGCATATCAGCCATTCTTTTAGTTCTTCGCAGAACTTATATAAAACATATTTTTGTGTCATCCTAAAGAACTTTTACACTTATAACTTGAAATTCCTGATTTTGATCAAGATGAACTTTCTCTTGAGTCCAAAATAACAACAATAATTACATATATTTATTTTATATTTGAGAAATTAATCTGTATTTGCTTCAAAAGTAATTGTTATGGTTTTACGTAAAAGACCTGAAATTACTTGATCAACTAATTTTTGTTGCTCATAAAATGCAGTTTATATTTTGTAAGGACAAACAAACAAACAAAAAATGAGGAGCCATCGTCACCTCATAATTTGTCTCACGCACAATAAATTGTTTTTTTTTCCCTACCAATACTATCGGTATTGCTGACCTCTAGTACGCCGTTTATGTTCTGTGCGAAAACTACGGGACCGTAGAGTTGATAGAGAGCATCTCTAGTTGAAGGTAAGTGTCGTGTAGCTGCCAGACTGCTGTAAGCCTTTCTATTTGACTCCTCTTTTAGCGGCTTGCCTTTCGGTATCGCTACTGACCCTCGTATACCACGAGGCTGCGTGGACTACATTGGAAAACTAACCGCCGTAGAAAATAATTGAGGTAATCGCCAGCGATCCAGCCGTGCACGTCCACGTATACAACCAGCAAAGCTGACCAGTTTTCTATTTATTTATATATTTTTTCCTTTTCTAATTTTATGCCCGTGTATTGTGTTCAAAATACTGTTATCGAATCTTATTCACTATGAGGTAGTGCGATTTAACTAAATTAAAATTTCTTCCTACAAAAAAGTAATGTAGTTAAACATAATCAGCGTCTTCTGCCACATCGATTCATGAAACAGGGGATGATCAAAGTAACTGTATATTTCCGCGTGAAGATACATTTGGATCGTGGTAATGTCGTCGGCCAACGAATGAAAATGTAAATATATAAACGAAGCTTTCCTCGTATGAACTTAAATGTAGTACCTATAATGGAAAGTGAATTAACATAGACGTCATTTTCTGCCAAATTAACTGACGTAACCAAATTAACTGTCGTAAACAAATGTAACTGAAATAGTGAAGCATCGTCTGCTATTGATAAAGACTGCGGCATCTTCCGTCATTGGATTAAACCATATGTGGTTGTTAAAGTTTATTTTTATCGTGAATTTAACTAAGACTCCTTACGTCTTCTTCTTTGGCAACAGAGGTGCGGTGACTTGTGTTAGATTAAATCTTCTTGATCGAGAGAAATATATTTAAAATGAAGTGGAGGGAATGCAATGAAAAAATATAAGGCAAATATAATTGAAATTAAAACTAGAACTTCTGTGTTGTCACCAAATTTACAGTACTGTGATATCATCCTTGCACCTGCTAAGTTAAAGAATACTGTCGGGCAAAAAAAAAAAAAGAAAAAAAAACTACGAAGATCTCTTTATACTTTTTGAGTCTGCACGAACGGAGGTGGGCCAATAAATATCCTACTAAATTTTATTCTATATTTTCTTCTCTTTTTAAAAGAAGGAACGTCATGTATCCTGTCGTGTTTCTTTTGGTCTTAGAATTCGGTTCCTCATCACGAGTGAGAATATTAACAGATGTTATGCTTTCTGGAGTGTTTCAGCCTATTATTTCAAGTTTCTGTTTCATGAAATCCCACAACTCCCTCGAATTTTTATGCATGAAACTATGTTCGTCGCTGTCTACGTGGCCACAGGTGACGCACCTGGGTCAGGTTGCTGGCTGAATTGCACGGAGTTTGAAATTTCTTGGGAGTTTCCTGTTTACTCTGCCTGCACTTGAGATAGCAGATGTGAACTGAGTCCCTTTTCCTTTATGACTGATCAGTCTTCGTGCTTCCATTTTTGTTCGACCACGTTCCTTGTGTTGACTGCTACAAGATTCTTATACATGTCGTTAACCTCCATAATCTGTTTGGCAGATATTCTCATACGGATACAGCTGTATTCCAATAACAAGCACTTTAAGTGATGCAGATCATTTGGGATGTGTCTGACATTGGTCGGCGGGGCGATGTTTGGCCCAGTGATCTCGTTGACCTCTCGACCACTGTGATAGCGCTTCAGCTAACTAGAGTAAATTAACTGTGTGATTTACGTTTCTGCAGAATGTCAAGTGGTAGGAGCCAACCGCCAGTCCACAGTAATTAGCTTGCGCGTCACGTGCTCACGATGTTGCCAGATTTATAACCACGTGGCCGCAACAGTGAATCTTCGTTCATAGGAATAGGAATATCTTCAGTTATAGTCAACAGTGTTATATGGCTCATAGTTTCACGCCAAGAAATCTTCGCAACAACCGAACCAGTAACGGTGCTGTTCGTTTTTAACCAATAGGATTACGAAAAGTGGCCGGTCGCTGCTTTTTATTATTATTATTTGTTCGAATTAACCTCTGTTCTTCCACAGCTGCTGACTCGCAATCTCAATTTTTGACAAAATAGCTACAGCATGTCTTACTTTTGCAGTTGTTTTTGATGGAGTTGTAGAGCTCTGTTAGAGCCTGCAAAAATTAAAAGAAACGTTCAGTGACTAAACTTCGTTATTAATTGTGGATGCTTTGGCTGGTAAGACACGGGTCATTTAGACATACGAAGACAGCTGATACATCCGATCAAGCTACTGAATAAGAGTTGAAAATTCAGTTTCATTAGTGTATCTGGCGACATGCTCTAGTGGTAGTGTAACATTAACAGTTACTTTTTCACGGGTTCCATACTAAAACTTAGCACTTAATATTGTTTCATCTGTGAGCGGCCAACTTCGCAGACATCTTGGAAGAAATAACTGTAAGAGTAACAAGACGAATTGTATTCACAGGCTCGTTATGAGAGGGCTGCTTTTTCTCTAGAGATACGAGTATGCATGTGATGAAAGTGACAAGAGATTACATATTGATTCCGTATTTCTGGATTTCCGGAAGGCTTTTGACACTGTACCCCGCAAGCGGCTTGTAGTGAAATTGCATGCTTATGGAATATCGTCTCAGTTATATGACTGGATTCGTGGTTTCCTGGCAGAGACGTCACAGTTCGTATTAATTGACGGAAAGTCATTGAGTAAAACAGAAGTGATTTCTGGCGTTCCCCAAGGTAGTGTTGTATGCTCTTTGCTGGTCATTATCTATACAAACGATTTAAGACACAATCTGGCAGCCGTCCTAGGTTGTTTGCAGATGACGCTGTCGTTTATCGACTAATAAAGTCATCAGAAGATCAAAACAAATTGAAAAACGATTTAGAAAAGATATATGTATTGTGCGAAAATTGGCAATTGATCCAAATAACGAGAAGTGTGAAGTCATCCACATGACTGCTAAAAGCAATCCGTTAAACTTCGGTTACGCGATAAATCAGTTAAATCTAAAGGCCGTAAATTCAAGTAAATACCTAGGAATAACGATTACGAGCAACTTAAATTGGAAGGAACACACAGAAAATGTTGTGGGGAAGGCTAACTAACCAAAGACTACGTTTTATTGGCAGGAAGCTTAGAAAATGTAACATATCTACTAAGGAGACGCTACGTTTGTCCGTCCTCTTTTAGAATACTGCTGCGCGGTGAATACTGCTGCGCGGTGTGGGATCCTTACCATAGGACTGACGGAGTACATCGAAAAAGTTCAAAGAAGGGCGGCACGTTTTGTATGATCGCGAAATGGGGGAGAGGGTGTCACTGAAATGATACAGGATTTGGGATGGACATCATTAAATCAAAGGCGTTTTTCGTTGTGGCGGAATCTTCTCACGAAATTCCAATCACCAGCTTTTCTCCTCCGAATGCGAAAATATTTTGTTGGCACCGACCTACATAGGGAGAAACGACACCATGCTAACATAAGGGAAATCAGAGCTCGTAGAGAGGGATATAGGTGTTCATTCTTTCCGCGTGCTATACGAGATTGGAACAATAGAGAATTGTGAAAGTGGCACGATGAATCCTCTGCCAGGCACTTAAATGTGATTTGCAGAGCATCCATGTAAATGTAGATGTAAGATAACAGCTCCGCGTAACACTTCTCCGTCCTGGGAGAAGAGGACACGAAAACGTTTGCCCTCCGTTTCCTGTGTAGCTCAAGTTATGTAAATTGTCCAAAACAGTGTCGCATCGCCTCCATATCTGCCAACGTACGCTTGTGTGATCAAAGGTATCCCGACACCTATCAGGTGATATTAATATGGAATGTGTCCACCCTTCACCCTTATGACGGCATGAACCATGCTGGGGATCCTTTCGATGAGGTGTCTCGATGTATGATGAGGAACAGCACCCCATTATTTCTTAGGAGCTGAAACCAGAGAACGTAGAAATATTGGACGCTGCTATGTAGAGCTACGACGACGCTGTGACTCATACCAAACGTTCAAATGGTTCAAATGGCTCTGAGCACTATGGGACTTAACATCTGTGGTCATCAGTCCCCTAGAACTTAGAACTAATTAAACCTAACTAACCTAAGGACATCACACACATCCATGCCCGTGGCAGGATTCGAACCTGCGACCGTAGCAGTCGCGCGTTTCCGGACTGGGCGCCTAGAACCGCTAGACCACCGCGGCCGGCATACCAAACGTGTTCTACTGGGTTTAGGTGGGGACGCTGGGCAGACCAATCCATTTCGGGAATACTATTGACCACAAACCAGTGTCTCACACACGGTGCTTTATGACAGGGTCCATCACCATGCGGATGCAAACAATCATCGTCTCCGAACTATTCCTCTACTGCACGCAGGACGCAATGCCGAAAAATGTGTTCATATCCTTCTGTATTCAGCGTTTTGCTAAGCAGAGTAAGGAGAGACTTATCAACCACGAAAAACAGCCGCACCTTAACACAAACTCCTATGTACTTCATTAAATAAATCTCGTGTGACTAGGGCCTACCGTCAGGTAGACCGTTCGCCGGGTACAAGTCTTCCGATTTGACGCCACTTCGGCGACTTGCGCGTCGATGGGGAGGAAATGATGATGATTAAGACAACACAATACCCAGTCCCTGAGCGGAGAAACTCTCCGACCCAGCCGGGAATCGAACCCGGGCCCTTAGGATTGACATTCTGTCGCGCTGACCATTCAGCTACCCGGGGCGGACATGTACTTCATTGTTGGCACTACACACGACGGCAGTTAACGTTGTGGTTGTTCCTTCGCATTTCCAATCAGACCACCAAGAGGCAGCTCTAGAAGGGTTGAAATGTCCTTGAGGGATTTGTTACTCAGGTGACTTCTAATAACTGGTACCCTTCGAGGTCTTGAGATTCCCTTGACTCACGTATTCTGATGCTGCTTCTCTATTGATTACAGAATATTCCTCGCCTCCTGTTCTATTGACGGGTCCATCTCTCGTGACATCTAAAGGTCAATTCCGCATTACATGAGGGTGTCCGGATACCTTTGATCACGTTGTGTATGTGGGCTTTCATTCAAGGGAAGCAGAAAGTGAAAGAATAAACATGAAAATAACATTAATGCGAAATGAAAACCAAACAGCGTCCAAAATAAATGCTGTCTGAAGTGTACTTCTTTACAGCGAGTCAAATTAATAATAATCCAATACCGTGTTCCGATACCTCGTTCGTTGTTGCAAGCACGACCATGTGATCGACACGACCTGACTCATGGGTATAGGATATAAATTCCCTAAGTGAATCTGCGACCATGATGAATTTGTGTGTATAAAACCGCCTAAATGAAAATGAACCGTTTATTATTATCATCAGATGTGTTACTAAGTTACATAAGAATCAGTGGTAAAACAAGTTCAGCGTCAGATCGGATAAAACCTATGGCTTAGCGGGGCGACCGCTGCCTTTTCGGCTCAAACGTTTATCAAAATACAAATGCTAGCTGAGATTTAGCGCTGAGAAGTAAGTCACCCTCGTTTTGCAGGTGTATTAACAGTGTTGATAACCTTTGGGTACATTGAACTTTTGGTTCTGACAATGACCTTGACAAACATCCTAATTTACAGTGCTACACGTTCATGTAAATATGTTCTTGTTTTAATATTTGACATTCAAGATTGAATGAAACGAATAAACCACGAAACGAAACCAACAGAAATGATGTCTATCAGCGCTTCTCTTTTGCACAGAAACTTGATACGCGTATTTTAACCACATCATCCGTGTAAAACACAGCTTACAGCCGAGATCGAGTGAAATGGGCAAAATACATGATGCGCGGGAGAGTATCACAATGTCCACAGCGCGACGCCCGCTGCAGCAGCACAGCGAGAGCGCTCTAGGAGCGAAGCTTGGAACTTCGACCTCACATTCTACGACTGCCCGCCATCTACAACGCAGGAGCAGTAGCTTCTCACAGCGCCCGCTAGGTGGCTCTGTGGTTGCTCCAGCTGCATATAGCTGAACTTCCTTTGTCAACTGCAGCGAGAAATATAGCTGACTGGCTATTGTACAAAACATTTAGGATTAGTGACATATACAGAGATCTTCAGTATGCTTTGGCTAATTGCAAGCATAGACTGTAAAATAAAGGACTCTTAACAGCAGAACCATTTACATAACTTATTTCATATAATCAGTCTCATGCAGGGCCGTTTCTAGGTGTTTTGGGCCCTAGGTGACAATTGAAAAATGACGCGACCTCTTTTTTAAATTTTTTTTACTACCATTGGTAAACCAGATAGCGCCCCCCTCCACCATCACTAACATCTAACGGCACAACAATGCGAATCTCATTTAATACTTTTAATCATTAAACTAAGGTCACCAGCCGCCCTTATTTTCCGGGGCTGTCCTCAATTTTCGTGCTTAGTTCTCAATTCCTTTACAAGTGATTGAGGAAATCAAATGTCCTTACTTTCTTATTTTTTGTCCTCAGTTTTTGAAAGTTCCCAAAGTAATTGAAATAGGTGGAATGTGTTGAACATTTTAAACTAGAATCAGTTGAATACAGCGTTGTAATCTAATTTGGGATCAATTATTTATTTTACTTAATTGCAAGAAAATGAACTAATAAAGGCGTGGGACTACTCTCATGAAACACAACATCGACGTTATTAATATCTGTTTCATTGTTCAAATTACAAATGCTTCCACGGTTTCTTGTCCTAACTGTGCAGGGAGCCTAGTCTCTACACACTTTAAAGCAGAAAATATCCTTTCGCATGTTACTTGTGTAAATACAACCGTCAGCAAATTGCAATAAGCAGACTAGAGATAGAAGTGTGCACTAATTTTTAAATTGTATTGAGACAACAGCTTGCAAGCACAAGGTACGCAGTTTCTATAATTATGTCCTGTCGATAAAAGACTCATGACGCTCTCTTCCTGGTTATTATTTGCGCATATGTTAAATTTTAAAAAATGGCAGCTAATTTGTTTGATAAAAGACAGTGTAGTTATTTTCTTGTGCTGCGAGTCTCAGACACTCAGAGGCAGACTTAGAGACAGGCCCCAACTCATTTTTTATTAATGTGTATGATGAACTTCACTTTCCTTTCACTCCTTTTAGATAATGTTGGAAAAGAAGTACAAAGCATAGCTCGTCACCATGTGATCGATTACCATTGTAAATAGTAGTAGAACAAAAAACAACAACAGAACCACTGAATTCAAGTGACGCTTGACAAATTATCTGCAGAGACAAAAACAAAAAAGGGACTGAGGGAGGTATGATATCAAGTCGCAACACGATCGTAAGCCAGCCCACGTGCCCCGCACCAGTGCTCGACAGAGACGAATCAAGGTCAGGTTTGTTTCCGTTTCGTACTCAGAGGCGGCAGCTTCAGTTTTGAGGTAGGCAGAGGCAATGTGTCCATTTTCGTCAAAGTAAGTGAAGGCTTATAAAGTAACTGTTCCGTATGGTTTTGAAAATAATTTCGGTGTTTTAATGTATCCTCTTTTTCATTTTCTCGCCTATTTGCTCAGTTTTTTCGGCTGTTTAATTTTAAATTAATTTTTCCGCCCTTTGCTTCCCCTGGAAAATTACGCCGTTCTGTACGACAATGTAGTCTTGCCTAATGCTAGAAACGTCCCTGGTAGCATGTAGAGTCTAACCTCCGTGCTGAAGTGGTTTTGTGGCTGCTGGGAGCAGTAACAGTACCCAGTCCATTGCAACCACTTAAGGTAAGAAAATACCTTCGGAGTTGGTCTTTTACAAACTGTATGCGAAATATGAAACCAAAAGAACGACAACCTTATGTAGGAAGCCACCTGAAACTCCGGTTATCTCACAAATGTAACATCGGCGGACAGAACTACCTCACGTCAGGTACGTAAAAAGAGGTCGCGACGTACGAAAAGCTTTCGAAGTCCCTACATTTGGATAACATTAGTTTAATCTCCAAAGTGTCCAAAGCGTACCGATATGGTCAACGAGCTGTTAATAGCCAGAGAACAGAAATTTCGACCTGTACTGATGTTCCTGAGTGGACATAACTGTATGAGTGGCTCTGTGAGTGGATTGAGTGGCATAATGGTTTGTTGTTGCAATACACGCCTGTCTTTTTCTGGTACTTTCGCATGGAAGATAATTTTCCATCCCAAAAAGGCTGTGTTGTCCAACGATACAGACAACGAGAAGCATTTTATTGAGTTCGACAAGAAAATAACAGGAGTAGTTCCCACTGGACGCTGACTTCTGGCCGCCTCTCCCTCCCAACATCTATTAATAGCGACTCCGTCAGGCGAACAGCACACGAAATTGTAGCTTTAGCATTTCTGTGTTAATTTAGCTATTTTGTCTTTGAATAACAGATATTGAACCTTGACAAGAATAGTGACACAACTCAAAAATGTAATACTTGAGAAAAATCGACTTCAAGAAGTCTATAAAACTTATATTGAAATAGTTTAACTTTCAAATAACTATTTTTGGCAGGGAATTTCATTATATTCTATACAACAGTAATATGGACATGAAGTTCTGGTCCCGTCGAAAGTGAGGTGTTATGAGGTACTCATTAAGTAGTTCTTTGAGTTGTGTCATTTCTCTTTCTTTTGTAAAAACTTTCTTGTTTTTGTTATCATCGGTCTTATAATACTTTTGCCACTTTTCTACCTCAGATAATTTGTATTTGTTTAAAATTACTGTAGTAAGACATTCGAATCTCGATCAGACAAAATCAGTCAAGTTACAATACAAAATGAAAAACAAGTTGAAATTGTTTTATCAGAAAAATACAAAATTATAATTTATGAAAATGATACAATTTAACAATGAACAACAATTAGCTATAATTTAAGGGCTGGCCGGTGTGGCCGATCGGTTCTAGGCGCTTCAGTCTGGAACCGCGTCACCGCTACGGTCGCAGGTTCCAATCCTGCCTCGGGCATGGATGTGTGTGATGTCCTTCGGTTAGTAAAGTTTACGAAGTTCTAAGTTCTAGGGGACTGATGACCTCAGATGTTAAGTCCCATAGTGCTCAGAGCCATTTGAACCACTTATAATTGAAGGAACACAGTTAACGAAGACACAGTATCATAAATGAGCTTATGGGGTGCAGGAATACATTTCAGAGGGGGAAGGGACTCAACATGAGCTTTCTTTATAGCAAAAAAGTCCATTTTATTCTTGTAAGCTGCAACGCACTGCGTTTCAGAGATGTTCAGTTGTTTTGTCCTGGTACTGTTGACGGTGATGTGCGCATATTCCTTTTGCTCGTATATGGTTTTCACAAAAGGAATGCCTGGGTCACTCTTTTGTACTTTTGAGTTCTTTCATGTCATTTGATTCGATCATTTCATTGTTTGATGTTCTGTTATAGTTTGATTCTATTTTCTTTGAGAGTGCTTTGAAGTCCACAAAATCCTGGTAACCAAAATCTGTTACGTTATACGCTCTTTTTCTATCAGAAGAGCAGCGTGGTCTCTGGTAAAATGTCATTCCCAGGACGTCTGCTATACTTTGTTCGTCCAACAAAGACGACTATTCTGCCTCTGTCTGCTTGTACTGCCGAGTATTTGAGTCATTACTCAAATGACGTAAGAAATCTTTTTTATTATTTATTGGTACTGTTGCTAGAGCCTAACAAGCAGGAATCAGAGTCACTACGACCTTACTGGGAAGCGATTAACAACCATAAAAGAGCAGAACGGGAAACAAATTACTGAAACTGCTGTTGTGTCCAATTTTCTATAGGACGTGGTAGTCAAAACCAATCCGTATCTGATAATCAACTATTGTTTATTGTTTATTGTCTACTGCTTTGGGTAGTAATTGATGATAATCAAAGAACTTGAAAGATTTCAAATGATATATCCGCACATGGAGGTCTTTTTATCCCCATAATCCATATAAGACGAGCTGCAGAGCAGAGAGCAAATACGCGGCATGAAGGAAGACGATTGTGTAAACAATGCAAATACATAAATCCAACAACTTATCAGAAAGGTTTCAGCAGTATACAGTATACTTTGAAATTCCTGAGAAATTGTTATAAGTGATATTTTCCATTGATTTCATTTATTTATTCCGCATATAATTGTAAGAAGTATCCCTATAGTAGGAATGAACTTCGTTCGTAGAGTTACGCGAGGTAATCTGCGCTCATCGATTGAATACTCGAGGAAAAATTGCTCTGGAGAAATCATAGCAAACCTTCACCCACAGTTGGCTATGAAACGAACACATTCGTCTTGCAGCACTTCGTCTGAGCCGACTTCTGCAAATAGGCAACAAACCTTGCACAAAACGCTTCACAGAAAAAACCGTGTTACCACTTGCGTGAGGCGTGTAGGTCAACTGACTTCGTAGCGTCACAAATGAACCGACGGAAAAACTATTCATGCAACTGCCTGTTTCTCCGTAATAACGGGCAGCCTGAATGTTACGTTGTATATTGGTATTTATTTTATTTACCTGATGTTTAATTTAACATAACGCAACGCGTTTGGAACATGTTCTGACCATCTTCAGACGTTTATTCATACAGTAAATTGTTACTTAAAAATAAATTGTCTTAAACTGTATTAACATTTGTTTACTATTAGTTGCTGGTGGGGCTGGATATTTGGAGTGAGGTCCCGGTGGAGGTTCGAGTCCTCCCTCGGGCGTGGGTGTGTGTGTTTGTCCTCAGGATAATTTAGGTTAAGTAGTGTGTAAGCTTAGGGACTGATGACCTTAGCAGTTAAATCCCATAAGATTTCACACACACACATTTTGATATTTGGAGTGAGAGGGAAGGGCAGTGATTGGCTAGAAGGTGATGTCCAGTGATGTTTTTTTTGTTTATTTGGAGCTGTGTCTCGTTGTTTATTACAATTGACACCACGACAGCTTTTGTGGGATGCAGGTAGTTTTGCGCCAGGTATTATGTTGCGGAAGTCGTGTGATACACGTTTCTGGATCTCAGTTGTGCGCTTACGATGCTGGCGTCCCAAAGCATCTTATTTCATCCTTTGGTATAATGACGGACATGTTGTGTAACTTTGCTCTTTGTACTATTTACTTTTGACATAATTCACTGCAGAAATTTTTCTATGTACCTGTAGACGCTGGTACAGTTAATACAATATGGCGGCCTTGTAGCGTGGATGAGTGTCGATTATCGCATTTTACAGCGATATTCACGATAACTGACAATGCGACGATCATTTGTTTCGCGTCATTTGCCTGGGAACTGGCTTAAGACTACTGAAGGACTTTCAGTTTTCGAATTCGGTTATCCCATTAAGAACTCCATATTTTGTTGTATAAATAAAAATTTCCGTTTCTTCCATAATATCCGTTCTTTTACATTTTCCTGTTTGTTGGAAAATTTCGAGGTTGTCTTCGATTTTCGAAGGGTGGCTGTATCTTTAATTTTAGTGTTAATACTCAAACAGCCCCTCCAGCAGAGAACAATAAGCGAAAAGTTCTATGTCAACATAATTTAGGACAGTTTATTTTTAAGTAATTTTCTGTAAGCATTAACGCCTGAAGATGGGCAGAACATGCTCGAAACGCGCTGCGTTATGTTAAACTAAACCCCAAACGTATCCAGTATGGCCACAATTAATTATGAATATTACGTGATCCGGGGTGCTAGTAACGCAGTAGCACATCCTCTTCGCTGGATATATCGTAGCACATCGTTGGGAAACACAGTGTGTAATGCTTGCCGTCAGGTTGAGCGTCGTAGACGGTGCTAATACTGGGAGATGATACTCGCTAGTGCGAAAGGAGACACGAACAAGTTTGAAAGGTGTTTCGAGCTTGGTCGGAAACAATGTTTCGGTCAGAAGCGTGTTTGGAGCTCTGTTCCCGTGGGTAGGCAGAGCCGAGTAGCAGTCATCTGACGCTAGGTGAGGAGAGCCCTACGCCATAGTGACGTAGGCACGTGTCATCATGGGTTTCACGAGTTGTCCTATCGACTGTTGTGTGCATTCTATATATATCGACTGTTGTGTGCGTCTTGAATCTGCATTGTTATTTGTTTATGTGCTTTCATTGTCCTATTGTCCGTTGTTGCTAGCGTGTACGTCGTTCTGAACATGGGCTCTAACGGAGATGAGAGAACTTTCGAGCAGATCCATGAAGATAGTCTGAAAGATTTCACTATCTTTCTTAGTTGATTTACAACACGAAGGCAAAATTAAATGGAACTAGATGGTTTAACGTTTCTAGCAACATTCGGAATTATCTTCAGAACCACTTCAATTTCTCAATTTAACGTTTCTGCCTACGTGAACTACGTACAATTCAATGGATTTTATAAAAATACGAAACACTTTAATTTCTTCCTATTTCACGTTTTTATCCACATGATTTATTCAATATTAATCGGACTGAAAACATGACTAGACACTTTTTTAACTTTCGTTATGGTTATGATTCCTTCATTCAGATATTTGTTACGTTCACGAAACACACAATAACATCCCAAGTTCTTTGGATTTCAGCTTAATAATTAATTACTTCACTTTTCTGTCCACACGATTTATGCACGATTCGTCGGATTTAAAAAGAATGGCAAGCTTTTTTTCTTTATTTCGTTATGGCTCCTTCGCTCAGACATTAATTATGTTCATGAAATACACAATAACATTGCAAATTGTTGGGATTACATTTAACAATTCATTCAGCTGGGATGAGAATATCACACAACTCCTGCCACTTCGTTCGTACACATGTATTTACATTTAGCTTTAACGTTATCGAAGCAACTGCAAAGATCGATATACGTACTCATTCAGTCGATTTAGGTTATTTACGTCACGATGACGTAGGGTTCTCCTCACCTAGCGTGAGATGAATGCTAGCCGGCAGAGCCACGTGTCGGTCCGCCGGCCGCATGTCGGTCGGCCACGTGCAGGCAGCCAGGAGGCGCTTCCGGCGGTGGCAGAGGGCAGACAGCGGCGCGCTGCTCGCTGCTGACTCAGCGCAACAAGTCTCTCCAGCCGCCTGCAGCGCGATACACGCCTGCTTCCCGACCTATAACTTGCCAGGGCGGGGGTCACTGCCGTGCGAGCAGCAGCAGTACTGCTTGTGGGATGACTACACAGGGCGGTTCCAAAACGGGCGCACAAACTGAAGGACCTGGCGGAGAAGCCGAAATACGACAGCCTTGGAACAGAAATATGCGCTCGAGGAAGTAATAATGGCGTGTGACGAGGGCCTCCCGCCGGGTAGACCACTCGCCTGGTGCAAGTCTTTCGATTTGACGCCACTTCGGCGACTTGCGAGTCGATGGGGATGAAATGATGATGATTAGGACAACACAACACCCAGTCCCTGAGCGGAGAGAATCTCCGACACAGCCGGGAATCGAACCCGGGCCCTTAGGATTCCCAGGCCGTCGCGCTGACCACTCAGCTACTGGGGGCGGACGAAATGCCGATGAATTCCTTAGTAAATTGGACGCAGCAAATGAAGATTTAAAAAAAGTATTTACACAGCCACAAGCGCCAGCGCACGCATTCGGGTGAAAGTAAGAAGTAGGGAGCACGCGGCATGTCATCTTGGATGGAGAGTCATCGACAGAAGTAGAACTAACTTCAGGTGTGCTTTACGGAAATGTCTCGGGACTTTTGCTGTCCGTGTTGTATGTTAATGTATTTGCAGAGGGTCTTAATTTTTTTTTAATCTCATTTTGTTCACTTGTGTTCGTTGCATCTGCTCGGGGCGGACGTCGTAAGACATCCGTTTAAGTTCGTTGTTGATCCATTAACTCAGTTTTTTATTACAGAGGGTAGCTAAACCCTCTGAGCGAACACGCTACCGTGCCGGCTATCACTCAGCTACCGGACCTCGAGGAAGTAATCCAGTGCCAGGGAAAGCTTCGGATTGTCAACAGCAACGAGAACAATTAATGCACACACTCCCCAAGTTCAGCAAAAATAACAGATAGGACGGATACTAAGACGCCAGTAACCTCTCCCAGCCGATACTTTAAACAATCGAACAATTATTATTATTACTATTATTATTATTATTATTATTATTATTACAGCGTTGATTAATAAAAATATCAAGTAATAACAACATTTTGCTATATTCCTGTTATCTTCTGCCAGTCCTCAATATTCAGGGCTTGCTCTGTTCTTTCGTTGACGACGTCTTTCCGAGAACGTTATGGTCTTACGCGGTTACGTCTGCCAGGTGTTTTCCGTCCAAAATTTTCCCTGGCCACCTCTGATCTCCGAGCGGTCTAAGGCGATGCAATCATGGACTGTGCGGCTGGTCCCGACGGAGTTTCGAGTCCTTCCTCGGGCATGTGTGTGTGTTTGTCCTTAGGATAATTTAGATTGTGTGTAAGCTTAGAGACTGATGACCTTAGCAGTTAAGTCCCATAAGATTTCACACACATTTGAACATTTTGAACCTATGATCTGTCATCGTCAATAAAGGCCCATTCCACATTATTTATTTTCTTTCAGTTGTGTCTGTCGCTGTTTCATTTGCCGTCGTTCCACCTCACCATTTGTTATTTTTGCGATTCTTGATATTCTGGCGCTACTTCGTAAATGACGCATTTCCAAAGCTATTACTATTCTTTTGAGGCCAGCATTTAAAATCCATAGTTCTGGTCCATAGCGTAGGACAGTTCTAACATTAGCCTACCCATTGGTTTCTTATTGTTGTTAGAAATGTTCTTGTCCCACCGAAAAGAATTCATACTTAGCGAACATCATGTCATCTGAAAAAAAAGGCAACAGAAAAAAGCGAACAGAAATATGTCGCAAACAGCGACAATAATTGCTCAAAACAAGCTGTAACATACAATAAATAAGGTAGTATGAAAGTATCCATAGTATACTATATTTCAAAAGACGAATGGTAAGAAAAAAATGTAATAATGTGTTACTGTGTTTGTGTAACCATGCTATTTTCTGCATGTTTTAGATTAAAAGCCCCACTGATGATGGTGATATTTGTCGCCGAAATTAGTTTGGGAGAATAAAGAAACAAACGAATAACAAGGTGTTTCGCATCAAGGCGGACTCAGTTTCTGATATTACTGTTTTTCTTTGCAAACACGGACCAAATGGAAGAGCTCCAAGATAAAATCATTGATTCATACGCCATTTTACAATTCTGCTTTCTTGTATTCTATATTTTACTTCCATATTACCCAATACGATTTTGTCAATATATGCTCCTAGATATTTAGATGTTTTTGCGTGTCGTATAACTGTTCCGCCATTGATGTCAATTTCAGACTACCAGATATTCAGTTGTGTTAGACTAATCTGTAGTTTCCACGTATAAATCAGCTCCAAACGTCTGATTACTTCCCAAATGAGTTAATATGTTAAATATATCCGCTCTCATTATCAAACACTGGATCGGTATAGTCTGAGTAATTTGTGCTCCACTTCAAGAATAGCTGATGTTATCACGCATGTCAACGTTTGTCATCGTATCTGCTCAACTATGTGTTGTATAACTATACAATTTTTCAGATAGTTGAATTGCATATGTGGATACTGTCTCAAAATATGTTATGAACAAAGTTAGTAGCAAAGAAGTAAGAAATTAGAACGTCGAGCCTGATGCTTGACCAGCGCGAATTAGTAATCAATAATCTTTTCTCCTTTCATTATTTTCTCGTCATTGTCAGCAAGAAAAAGTTTGGAAAAAAATTTGAAACTACGTATTAAGTTTATTGCTAAGGGTTCTCATTCTCAAATATTGGATGAATATAGACTGGGTAATTTACCTGCCATGAGTTAAGCTGCCTCGAGAGATACACAGTTTCCAACTTTAATACTTGATTTATTCTGGTGAAACTTTAATGTAAGATTATACAGTGGTCAGAGAAAAATATGGAGACACCAAAAACACAACACTTTACTTGGAGTAATACAGTGTGGGAAAACAGGTTACATTCGAAACGGCTTCCAGTTATAGCGGAATGAATAAATACTGGTCCTGTATGGTTTTCAATTCAATACTGTACTAGTCTTTCTGCAAAATAGTGGCAAGTTCAGGTAAAGACGTAGGAGACAGTTACTGATCACACACATTTCTCTGCAAAGTAGACCACAAACGCTCAATAATATTGAGATGTAGTGACTGTGGCGGACAGAAGAGATACTACAATTCATCCTCGTGCTCGCAAAACCAGTCCCGGACAGTGCGAGGTGTGTGTTAACAGAGGCCATGTCATCTTGATACACAGCTTCACCACTGGGGAACAAACATCATACAATGGAATGGGTCTGACCAACCAAAATTCCACATAATACTTGGCAGTAATTCGACCTTGCACAGTAACTACTCGAAGTACTACAGTGATTCGTCGGTAGCACTAACGTAACAGATAAACCTATTGTTGAGCTTGAAGAAATGTTTTGTTTTATCAACTGGTACACTATGGAGGATTTTTTTATTGCCCTGGCTAATAGATAGATCATTATTCGACGAACTAGACAAAAGTATCCGACACTACACGATTAATTCTTCTAAATCAGCGCTGTCACTTCTTATTCTGTATGTGGTTCTTCTGGCAAGCTTGTCGCTGACAAGTTTTGCAACTATGAGCACTAAATATCTTTGGATCATACAGAGTAAATTATGCTTGTATGTATCCATGGAGGTATAATTATTATATTATATCTCTCTGAACGCATTACTGCCAAGCATGGAGGAGTAATAAGGGCAGATAGAGCTCCACACTTAATCTGTAGGCTGCTCTGAAGCAGGTACCACCACGTTCAAAGGCCTCAAAACATTAGCGTACTGCTGTTTGCGATAGCTTCTTGTTGTCAATTTCTGTAGCGTGCACGCACCAACTGTTTTGAACAGCAAACGCTGCAGTACTACCGCGAGTATCATAGCGGCTGGAAGCAATTTGCAGACGTTTTTCGGGTTTTAAATGCATATTTCATCCAGTAATGAGATTCGTTAGACCTCGTCAGTGCAACTTCTTTTGTTATAGTTTTCGAATGAACACGTAGATAAGTATGTGATGTGAAAAGGCTGCTTTCGAATCCCAGCATTATCGTTAATGAGGACTGACGAAACATGTTTGGTCTATGTTATCTTTCCGAAAATGCTGGGAACATGTTTTACTATGTTTGGTAAGTTTCCAGTCTTTCCTTCTGAAACCTTCCCGTCTCCTCTATCTCTCTCTTGTTATGCAATCTTCCCTTCTACAATAACCTATGAAACCTTCCCTTAGGGTTTCTATCTCTTGCTTAATAATAACAAATGAAATCTTCCCTTTGAAATTAACTCTTTCTCAATAATAATAAGTGCAATCTTCGCCTACAAATTTAAATGCTGCTTATTAAAAGTGATTTGCTGATTATTTCGGCGAAACATAGAATGTGTCGTCATCGTGGCTCTCAGTCGTTACCTGCAATAACCCAAAACCGTTTCTTACCTTTTTAACTGTTACTGGATCGCCATCTGACTGCTACATCGAACTGCGACATGAATATACTTACTCTGGTTTACTATACTCTATTAGTTGCTGGTGGGCTGTCATAATAAGTGGCTGTATTTATTACCAAAGCTGACGTTATTCTTTAATAGCAAAGCTGACGTTATTCTTTAATTAATTTGACTGAAGCTACGTAATTCATAGTTAAACTTTTTCTTGACAATAATAAAATTTTGCAGAGTTTTACGTTGATGGTTTTTGGGATGGATTATAATCAGTAATGCAACATTGCTGGCAAAAATTAATTATATTCTGAAAACGTTTCTCCAAATATTTACTGCTGGTAATGAAATGATTTTACAAACGTTCAAATGGGACTTATTTTTTACAATAATCTTACAACTAGCATTGTGCAAACATACCTTCAATAGTCCTGAGTTTCTCGAAAAATAATTCAATATTATTAGTTCCTCTTATGGTAATAGTTAGCTGATGTCTCTGTACATCCGTTTATAATCTCTTGTAAATCATAGCTGGTGGCTGGCAGGCACACCGCTCCTTTCAGCCTCTCGCTTCACACCTGCTACCGACTCGCTTCACATCTCGCTTACTAATGACTTCCTACGAATGCTAAAGTACGGTCTCTCCCGCCAACAATGCTTTCTGGTGCAGACAGTCACTGCTACCATTACAAAATGTATCAATGCGCGATCTTTCCCGCTCTTTCTTAAAATGTATCTATACGAGGTCTCTCCCGCCCTTTTTAAAATTATATCAATGTGCAGTCCCTCCCGCCAACAATACTTTGGTGCAGACATTCCCTGCTACCACAATTATGTCCAAAATGACAAATATTAATTATTGCAACTTAATCCTATTAATAAACTATAAACATCTTTCATAAATTGTGGTTTGACAATAGACAATAGAAGTATACACGTCTTACACTTCTCACAGCACTCACCCAGAGAGCTTTTCGAGCAGGATTGATAGGAAATATACAGTCAAATGACAGAAACAAAACTACTACAGTAAACGTAAACAACGCAACCAAGATTTCATGTATATAAAAGAGCCGGCCGGTTTAGCCGAGCGGTTCTATGCGCTTCAGTCTGGAACCGCGCGACCGCTACGGTCGCAGGTTCGAATCCCGCCTCGGGCATGGATGTGTGTGATGTCCTTAGTTAGGTTTAAGTAGTTCTAAGTTCTAGGGGACTGATGACATCAGATGTTCAGTCCCATAGTGCTCAGAGCCATTTGAAGCATATACAGGGTGTTACAAAAAGGTACGGCCAAACTTTCAGGAAACATTCCTCACACACAAATAAAGAAAAGATGTTATGTGGACATGTGTCCGGAAACGCTTAATTTCCATGTTAGAGCTCAATTTAGTTTCGTCAGTATGTACTGTACTTCCTCGATTCACCGCCAGTTGGCCCAATTGAAGAAAGGTAATGTTGACTTCGGTGCTTGTGTTGACATGCGACTCATTGTTCTACATTTCAGTCGAAGTATTCGTACGCTTCTCAACAACAGATTCGGTGACCGATGGATTGGTAGAGGCGGACCAATTCCATGGCCTCCACGCTCTCCTGACCTCAACCCTCTTGACTTTCATTTATGGGAGCATTTGAAAGCTCTTGTCTACGCAACCCCGGTACCAAATGTAGAGACTCTTCGTGCTCGTATTATGGACGGCTGTGATACAATACGCCATTCTCCAGGGCTGCATCAGCGCATCAGGGATTCCATGCGACGGAGGGCGGACGCATGTATCCTCGCTAACGGAGGACATTTTGAACATTTCCTGTAACAAAGTGTTTAAAGTCACGCTGCTACGTTCTTTTGCTGTTTGTTTCCATTCCATGATTAATGTGATTTGAAGAGAAGTAATAAAATGAGCTCTAACATGGAAGGTAAGCGTTTCCGGACACATGTCCACATGACATATTTTCTTTCTTTGTGTGTGAGGAATGTTTCCTGAAAGTTTGGCCGTACCTTTTTGTAACACCCTGTATAAAAGAAAAAAATCGCTTCAGCTAGTCTGCTTACGAATGAAATGTGCTTATTTTACACCTTAGATCATAATCAGAACGATTAGTACATCTGTAAATGACACAAACTGGTATTTTGATAAAAAGGCTTTCATGACTCCACGAAATCAAAGCTCCGGAAGGTAATGTTTGGGGCAACTAAAATGGCTGACGTCGCCTTCAATTTTGCGACCTCATGACATCTGCACGTATTATACCCCCATGATGCTCAAAATAGGATCAGGAAATGTTTTCATTTCTCCAAAGTACCCGTGGTTTCTGGCAACACTGCCAAATAAAGCGCTAGAGACGTACGAACAGGGCATTCCGTGGACAGGCAAAGTAGGTCACAAGATTACCGTACCGCTCGTTGCGGCATTGTTTGCGAACCACTAAAAGAGGCAAAAGGCGTGCTGCCGGGAAAGAGGTCAGTGGAGTTGGTTTAGAGCGCGGCAGGAAGCGAGCAGTTTAGCCGCGGCCGCAGCTGTCCTGCCGAGGCCCGCAGTCCCGGCCGCCACTCCGGCTGATTACCTCGGGGAGGCGCGACCGCTGCCAACAGCCCCCTGGCGTAGCGTTAGCCCTCCCTGGCAGCGTGACGTGCGCGCGGGATGACACGCGCGACAGGGGTTTACGTCTGCCGGGAACACTGCTTCACGTCATAACAGCAGAACGGTAGTAGGAAAGCGAATGCACGACTGCGGTTTATTGGGAGAATTTTAGGGAAATGTGGTTTATCTGTAAAGAACGCCAGTGCGACCAATTCTTAGAGTGTTTGGGAACGCCACCAGGTCGGATTAAAGGAAGACAACGAAGCAACTCAGAGGTGTCTGCTAGACTTGCTGCCGGTACGTTCGATCGACACGCGATTACTACGGAAATTCTTCGTGATCTCGAATGGGAGAACCTGGACACAAGGCGACGTTCTTTTCGAGGAACAATATTGAGAAAATTTAGAGAACTGGAGGTCGAAGTTAGCTGTACAACGATTCTACTAACGCCAAAGCACTTTCGGTCTGAGGACCAGGAATGTTAGACAAATTAGGAGGAGTAGAGGCAGCCGTTTTCCCCTCGATCTGTTTACCAGTGGCGCAGGAAAGGAAGTGACTAGTACTGGAACAAGGAACCGTCCGCTTGGGGTGTACGTCTGTAGATGTAGATGTAGATGTAGAAATATCTATGGAGTAAGCATAGCGTACTGCATATGTTGTCGATACCAAACCATAACAGTCACGTGACTTATTTATAAACTTCATTTCCTTGCATTCTGCGCTAAAACCCTAGTATGACATTCTAGCATTTTTGCCTGTATTGTTGTACAGAAGAGCGGAAAGTTCGTCTCTTCAGTGGCTGGTTCAAATGGCTCTGAGCACTATGGGACTTAACTGCTAAGATCATAAGTCCCCTAGAACTTAGAACTATTTAAACCTAACCAACCTAAGGACATCACACACATCCATGCCCGAAGCAGGATTCGAACCTGCGACCGTAGCGGTCGCGCGGTTCCAGACTGTAGCGCCTACAACCGCTCGGCCACTCCGGCCGGCCGTCTTTTCAGTGAAAAAGGTTTAAAAATATAAAAGAGTAACAAACACGATCAAACATGAAGAAAAAATTACAACTGACAGACTTCTAAGTGAAGATGAAAATGAAAATATCTGTTCAAAACGCCTCACAGAAACAACGACTTTCATTTGAAAAGGAGCACTGCACTTTCACTAAAATGCTGAACGACCGGCTATGGAGATGCAGGTAGTTGTTGGGTGGATGCCCCGAAGGCAGAAAATGATCAGGAATGTAGTGCGTGGAAAGGTTCGTAGTAATAGAAAGAGAACGTATGAGGAGAGATGCAAGGGGAGCTTTGATGTGGACTGAAGTACGTAGTTAAGATTTATAGTCGGTAGGATGGATAAATATCGGGGCGGATTCCATAGTCTGGCAGAGGGAGTAGACAAGAAGTTGCGCTGTGGTAGAGTATAGAGGATTTGTAGCATTAGGGTCACTGGGATGTGTTGCTACAGGCACGGCAACAAAGATAGGCGATCAGAGGGGAAAACAGTGGGTTTATTGGCATCTAGTCAGAAAGACACTGAGCTTCTCGGTCCCGGACAGCCACCGTCCGATCTGCTACTACTCGCTATCCGAAGGCGAGGATCTCAACTATACTTTGAGCTTCTCGCCCTCTGGTGGCTACAACGCGGTGTGTGCTGTCTTCTCTTAGAAGCTAATATTACCGCCTAATGAACACTTTTTTTTGTGACACTGTGGTGACTACACATTCAGTCATACCGTGCCGCTGCCGTCCAGTCTGCAACCGCTGCTACTGCAGTCTGTCTCGCTAGTTCGAGTATTGTCTGCGGTATCATTTTTTGTTTCCCTTGCCCGTTGCAACCTGTACCGTCACTGTGCAAGTACTCTTTACGCACCGCCCCCGTAAGTGATTGTGTTATGTCGTCATGTCGTCGTGTGAAAGTGCTATTCGTGTTCTGGATTCTCTCTCCCTCCACAAGCACACTTAGACTCCCGACCGACGTTTACACGCAGCCAGTGCGTGGGGGTGTGGTCCATGGCCGGTTAAGAAATGAAACATTTCCCGAATGGGACTAAAATGTTCCCATCATCAATCGCTCGCTGATGTTGGGGAAGAATGCATATAACCTAAGGGCCTTTTCGCAGCTGTCCCACACTCAGTGCCATGAATTCACTCTGCAGGCTTTGAGCTCTCTCGAGGTCAATATTTCCTTCACGAAGACGTCTACTGTGTCTCCACTGCCAGTTTTCAACCAATATGTTGCAGCCTACGAATTAATAGTTATCTCCATGACAGAAAGATGAAGCGTGTATCCGAATATGAGCGGTTGCAGGAGCTAAACAACAAACTGCGGTCAGTCAAATCGATCATTTAACTTGGCGAAACTGAAGCTAAGGCCATCGATGGAAGTAAGTGATGGTCATGTGGTTAAACAGCATGCCGTTATCCATTGACAGTTTCTTCATCCGACGGGATGATCTAGCAGTTTGTCCTGTCCAACTGCGTAACACACATTTTAAAATTTTGTGCAGTCTCTGGCCTCCTACCTAAAGCTTTGTGGGGAACGAAAGTCAGTAAACTCCGTGGTTCCGTTTAAGTAGCCTTCCATCCGTACAACAGGCAATATGCCACTAAGGCGACTCCCTAAACGACTGGAGGATTTAAAAGCGAACGAACATCATAGCCAGATATTCTAAAGATATCTGGTTTGTTGTTCTTGGAGAATCGTCGCAGCAATTTCGCTTGCGAGGGCAGGCATCGTTGAAACACGACGTACGTATGTTGATATCCCGTAAGGGACCTGTGACCATGTCGCTGGGTGCACTAAATCCATCAGCACCATCATCGTTCAAACGAAGCCCCATAATGTCGAGTGGGTTTCCAATTTCTTTACTTGCAAGAAGACCAGACGGCAATCGGACTTCTTATTTTTATTTATTTATGCATTAATGTCTTGTGTTTATAGTAGTGAAGTTTAGAACTCAAATATCAATGAAGCAAGGTAGTTCGGTGCAGCTCTCAAAAATTCGCGCGAAAATTGACTTTGAAGATCCACGATCATCTTTAATACGTAGGGAGGTCGCATTTTCCACAAGCAGTGTGGCTGTGTTGTAGACCGCTTTCCTCCCGCGTGGGGGACCTACGTTCAATTCCTGAAGCTTTCTGTCTTTTAGACAAAGGTGCATACTCTATGAGCATTTCCACGAAGAATAAAATATATAAAAATACAAAAAACTAATTTTTAAGTTATTTTAATTTGAACAATTTTGATTAACAATGTTTTATAAAAGATCAGTGATTACGAATTTATATTTTCAATCAAAACTAGATTTTTTATGCTATATGCAATTAGAAATAAGAGGACGAATATTTTTCATAAGAATGGCAATTACATTTGAGTTAATTAACATGTATTTATAGAAAATTATAACAGAAAAAACGAAAAAGATAATGACTAAAACGAAACTCGATCCAGCGATTAACACTCTCGAGCTCTGCCGTTATTTTCCATCTTTACGCATTTTACAGTTCACAGAAATGCTCTTGGAACATGCACTTCTGTCAAAAATCAGTATAGAACCCAAGCCCCACACATGAGAGCAAGTAATCTACCACAGAGCCATGCTGTTTGGCGAGAATACGACCTCACTTTAGCGTATTAAAGATGATCGGAAAATTTCAGAGTCGATTTTCGCGAGAATTTCTGAGAGTTGCATGCAACAGCTTTGACATTTGATTTCTGAACTTCACACACCACAAATACAAAAAATTTTAAGAAATCGATTGCCGTGTAGTATCGTTGTTAGTAGCCGCACGCTGATAAAAACACACTAAATTCCCTTTTCTTTGAACCTGTACACCGGCTGGTCGGCGTTCGGCGTGCGACAAGTAATACTCTAAAGCGTCTAGTCACGGCTCGTGCGAGGCTATTGGCGTGTGGAATTGCAGCGGCGCCGTAATCTGCGAGCCCGATCGGGGGACATGCTTTCACCGCTGACAGCACGACACGGGCGGACACGCGAAACGACCTGTTGCGCAGCCAGCCGCGCAGATCTCGCCAATCACGGCCCACCGTTCCCAGCTGGGCTGTGCCGTTCTGCAGAGCACGCACTGTCAAGCGGGAGAGCTGGAACAGCAAAGCGATTTCTGCTTTGGAGCTGCATATGCAGTGTGGCGAGCAATGAGGAACCGTACGTCTTTTGGGTCCCTTGTTTCTCTCTCTCTCTCTCTCTCTCTCTCTCTCTAAGTCCTTTCAAAGGAACTGTACTGGCATTTGCCTGAAGCGATTTAGCAAAATCATGAAAACCTAAAACAGGATGGCCGGACGCAGGTTTGAACTGTCGTTGGGATGTGAAAAACCGTTTCTTGTCCCTGACATGTAGGCTACCTTGAGAAGCAAGTTAATTTGGCTGGCTGTTACTGTTCCCCTCACACCATCTGTGGCGTGCTGGGCCTGGAAGGACACGTTTTTTCCCGTATCTCCGCTCCTACTGGAAATATATAAGAGTGTATGTTTGTGTCCAGTATCCGCTCCCAAACGGCTAGATCGATTTCAACCGAATTTGTCACGCAAACAGCAGGTCTCACCAGTCGCAGCGCTGTGGATTTATAACCTTCTTTCCCAAATAGGAGCGGAGATACGGGAAAAAACGTGTCCATTCCAGCGTCTAGACTGCCCTACACGCCAGAGATGGTGTGAGGGGAACAGTAACAGCCTGCCAAATCAAGATGCTTCGCAAGGCAGCCTACATGTCAGGGAGAAGAAACGGTTTTACACACCCAGACGACTGTTCAAACCCACGTCTGGCCATCCTGATTTAGGTTTTCTTGATTTCCCTAAATCGCTTCAGGCAAATGCCAGTACAGTTCCTTTGAAAGGGCTTGGCTGATTTCCTTCCCCATCCATCCCTCATCTGGTGGGACCGATGACCTCACCGTTTTGTCCCCTTCCCCAAACCAACCAATGCCCTGACAGGTAGGCTACCCTGCATGACAGGTGTATTGTAGGAGTAGTGCTTTACTGAACTGTACTGCAGGGGTTACTAGTGGTGAGCATGGCCGGGGACAGGTTGAGATGGATCGAGGTGTGGATGGACCAGAGAGAGGAGCAGGGGAACTGCATTGTGCAGATGAAAGTTGTAGAGGGGTAGAGGGCGGGTGGAACAGGAAGAAGGGAAGGTGGAGATTGAAAGAGATAGGGGAAGGAGGATACAGTAAGAGGAAGGGGGAGGAAGATATGATCAGATGGAGAGGAAGGAAGATACGATCAGAGAGAGGGGGCAGAGGAAATTGACGAAGATGGGGAGGAGGAGATGAAGAGATGGAGAGAGTGGGGAGGAGCAGATAGACAGACAGACGTAGGAAGATGAGGTAGACTGGCAGAGAGGTGGACACAGAGAGGGGGAGGAGGAGGTGTGTTCGATATATATATGTGAAATGCTTATGCAGGCACAGGTTCTCCTCCCAAGCCCCTGGATCGAATAAACCAAATTTGACGCAGAAACGTCAGTATCACCACTTTGGGGTTTATAACCGGAGGAGGCAAGATGAGATGGTCAGAGAGGGTGGGAAGAGGAAGTGGGTAGCCAAGGGGCGAGCAGAACATGTGTCAGATGGGGCCTAGGTGAAGATGGGTCAGAGAGAGGCGTAAGGAGGAGATGGCCAGAGGGAAGAGAAGGGTATTGACAGTGAGTGGGTTGGGGGGGGGGGGGGGGGAGGAAGAGATGTTACCAATATGTGTCAAACAAATAAGCTGGCGAAGCAGTAGAGAACAGGCTAGTCATCTATATCATTTATGGCAGGAGCACTCCCAGTTGCAGATTCCGTATCTTATGGCTTCCGAGGACAACATACATCTGGTTTCCAGTATTTCATATTATTATTGACCCAATTTAAAAACTTTAAATGCTGTCATAATCTACTCAGTAACAGATATAATCTTACGCTAAAAGGTTGATACAAATCATGTTTTATATCTCCAGGCAGCCTATTTCACAGAGTGCTAATTACTTGGACTATATTCCTATGGATATGATAATGATAGCACGTAGCGACTTCCAACAAACTTTAAACATAATGTCAAACGTTTTCCAAACTTTTTCTCGTTTACATATTTAGCATGGAACATTTAACACACTAAATCATTTGTAAATTAATCATATGTTTGAAGTTATTTTATGCATGGGAGATCGATTGTTTAAAAAATTTAGGGTTTACTGGTACGTAACTGAGACAGAATATTTAATATGAGATTTGTTTGTATTATTTCTCTGTAAGACATGTAACGTTCAGATACATGCGAATGCTCTCTATATTCGCATGCTAGCAGTTTTTGACATTGGTTGGTAGCAAGGGGAGTAACGTCACGAATTGAACGTTCGAAACTACTGGAAGTTTATACAACCCACAGCCTTTCGCAGTTTCAATTGAAAGTAGGTAGTGATGAATGGCTAAATGAGATTCTCCGACAACTGACTTTAGAGACACTCTTCATTCCGCCTTTGCTAAGACTGATACATCTGTGTATGTGTGTCAGTGTTGGATCCTAGTCCGGTTTGCGAGTATAACTTCTTTTCTTCGGCAGTTGGATTTTCTTTTTCTTTTTTTGGGGGGGGGGGGGTTAGGGGTGAGGCCGGTAGGAGCGTCCTGTCATTCGCTGTTATCGTTATTAAGGAAAACTGATTATGTTCGCTAATTGGTCTGAGTGTAGAATAAATAGGTTAGGTCACCACACAAGGTCAAATGTGTGTATATGAAGGACATCAGCTTTGAATAAACCTAAAAGAGTTCTGGTAAAGCGTGTGCGTCAG
Organism: Schistocerca cancellata; assembly: GCF_023864275.1. NCBI lineage: Eukaryota > Metazoa > Arthropoda > Insecta > Orthoptera > Acrididae > Schistocerca > Schistocerca cancellata. Next base: position 78,470,881 of record NC_064630.1, on the reverse strand, counting down.
TACTAAAGAAGATCTCTAGCTGTTTTCCTCTTCCGTCACGAAGTCCGCTGTTTTAACAATGGCGCCACCTTGTTCGCTTGGTATTGTGAACCAGGACCTCGGCCACGAGAAAAGCCGAGGCGTCGTGCCGTCTGGCAGCGTATCAGGGACACTTACGTTGTCTTCCCAGGACCTCCGCCTCGTCCGTTACAGCGGGAGACGGAAACTGTGTAGTCGAGAAGCCCTCGCCACGTTATCGCCGCAGTACCATTAACGATAAGTGTCTCTCTCCTCGCGTGGTCCCGGAACCTTCCACCTCGTCTGCTGTTCTGTTGTGGGAAAGAATGACATGCTGACGGTGGACAATAAGCGACTGATGGCGTTATTTTATTTTATACGGCACGATCACATGAGCATTTCACAATGACGTAACTGGTTTAGACCTCTAAAAGCCATTTATCATCTTGTTACGAAATATTCCAGCTATATTTGGAGGAGCATTGATACATTAAGGGGGTGGGACGTCAAACGGGCCGACTTGGAGCAGGAGAGGCACCACAGGGCATTTTAATTTCTCCTGTCTATACTTTTACAAATAATTCATAAAACTTTGTCAGCATGACCAGGAAGGATTGAGGACTCACACTCATAGCAGTGGAAGTAAAAACGTAGCAAAATACCTTTTGTTTTACATGTGAAATTTCATCATTTTTTCACTTACTACTGGCTGCATTTGTTTCTGTAGGTACACTTTACTTCCTAAGTAAGAGAGATTCTTCGATGAATTTTGCACAGCACACAAAAGCAGTACTTACAGGTGTATGAAACTCTAGAATTTCCCAAATCTATTAAAAACTGTGGTAAAAATTTAGATAATTAACTATAAAATTTGAGTTTTTTCTAAACATGAAGTTTAAAATGTAACTGTTCATTCATTTTTTCATAAAGTAAATGAACTCTAGAGTTTCATGTAACTATAGTTTCTATGCTGTGCAAAATTCATCGAAGAATCTCTCTTACTTAGGAAGAAAAGTGTACCTATAGCAACAAATGCAGCCAGTAGTGAGTGGAAAAATGATGAAATTTGACATGTAAAAAAATGTTTTTGAGCTTCCACTGCTATGAGTATGAATCCTGAATCCTTCCTGATCATGCTTTCAAAGTTTTATGAATTTATTTGTAAAAGTATAGACAGTGGAAATTAAAATGTCCTGCTCCAAGTCGGCCCGTTTGACGTCCTACCCCCTTAAAAAGATGAAATATGGCGTTTTAATGTCCTACAATAATAGCACGTGTTACAGTCTGCAACTTAGTTTTTCTACCATTGCGTAGGTAGTTGCTTAGCTAGTTTTATAGATTCTGTTATGTGTCTTTGTTTCTTTTTTTCTATTGACGGACAGTGAAAACGACTATTTTATGGTCGAAACCGCTTACAGCGTTGTGAAAAGCTCATGCGATTGTGTCGTATAAAACATATGAAAAATAAAAGAACGGGAAAGTCTGACTACACAGCAATTGGTAGTACGTTAGATGTCCGCATACGAAATGTGTCGCCGTCTGGCGATGAATCTTACAGTCAGGCTCCTTCAGCTGGCTACACCGTGTGGGTTTCACGGCACGGAGCGAACAAAGCAGGATACCTCTTTGGAATGTGCGCCGAGATTATGGACGATAATCCTCTGCTAATGAAGAAAGCAACCATCAGATTTACAGTGAAATAAGTAGCTTTGTGCGCGTTTGTTACAGACTGAAGAACGGCAAGGCTTAAGGCTTATCGTGCACTCGCGGTAATGAAAAACCTGCGAAAGAACCGTGCTGAAGGAAACTGGCCTGTTGGTGCTCAGTGTTCTGGCAGTCCTGATTAGCAAAAGAAGATTTATTGTTTTGAAGTAGTGACTGAAGTTGTGGAGAACCAGTATTCATTGTTAGATCTGCCGGCGTCATGCGTAAAGCCTATTATGCCGTGCTTCGGCAAAGTAGTGTATTACATCGCTCCCATTAGGTCACTAGCACATTTAGCGTTTTTGCGCTTGTGATATATTTTTGGCCGAAACCTCGAGAGGGAGAGAGAGTAGCTACATTTGAACTCGTGAATGAAAAATTTAGAGAACTGGTATTCGTAGGAGACTGTGCGACGTCCTTTTTTCGTCGCACAACACGCTAATGGAACTGGATACACAGTCGCCAGTATTGCTATGACGTACCCTCCGCCATGCACTATACAGTGGCTTGTGGTGTCCCTATCACGTCAGAAAAGGAGCTGCTGTTGCTATGCTACCCATTGGTAAACGTGTTCCATAATCAGTGGCTCCTCATAACTTTCTGGGTTCGCTATTCAGGTACTGAAGATTCATAACAGCACACATTCTACTGAAGAATGAAACTTCATTATAGTTATTCAACAACAAAAATGTATTACACTATGGGAATCTAAAATCACTATTGTCATGAATGACTACTTTTCTTCTTTTAACAGTTTCATTGCTTAGTCATTGATTGTAGAGCGACGTACGTGTTCTTGCGACGTAATGAATTATTGAGATAACAGCGTACGCATGTTGTTGTTGTTGTGCTCTTCAGTTCTGAGTCTGGTTTGATGCAGCTCTCCATACTGTTCTATCCTGTGCAAGCTGCTTCATCTCCCAGGACGTACTACAGCCTACATCCTTCTGAATCTGCTTAGTGTATTCATCTCTTGGTCTCCCTCTACGATTTTTACCCTCCACGCTGCCCTCCAACACTAAATTGGTGATCCCTTGATGCCTCAGAACATGTCCTACCAACCGATCCCTTCTTCTAGTCAAGTTGTGCCACAAACTCCTCTTCTCCCCAAATCTATTCAATACCGCCTCATTAGTTATGTGATATACCCATCTAATCTTCAGCATTCTTCTGTAGCACCACATTTCGAAACCTTCTATTTTCTTCTTGTCCAAAGTACTTATCGTCCATGTTTCACTTCCATACATGGCTACACTCCATACAAATACTTTCAGAAACGACTTCCTGACACTTAAATCGATACTCGATGTTAACAAATTTCTCTTCTTCAGAAACGCTTTCCTTGCCATTGCCAATCTACATTTTATATCCTCTCTACTTCGACCATCATCAGTTATTATGCTTCCGAATTGTTGTCAATACTGTTACAATCTATTGCTACGTTTCTTTGTTATCAATAATTAAGGGACTGTGGAAAAGGTGGACCTCGAAACCATAAAAATGTTTATCGCCATCAGTGTGTGTAATATCTAGAGCTACAGGGTCGCACAAAAATAGGGATATATGATTGCTCGAACATAAATGCAGAGCCTGCAGGTTGCGCTGTTTTGTTTGAGCACGAACGGCGCCTGTGCATTGTCCTCAATATGTTGCAACTGTCACTCGTGGTCAGAAAAGAGTTCTGGATACTTGTCAGTGAACTAAGTAAATTCGAACGTGAGCAAACTGTTGGTACTCGTATTACGGGTGCTTCCCTAACCTAGGGAGCCCAGGTTTCTGTTGTTTCAGGACACACCGTGTCGAAGATTTATACCGCACACAGGGAAAACGTAAAAACATCATCGGATAAAAGTGTATGTTGAGTGATTGTGACAGTCGGTCACTGGGGACGATTGTGACGAATGCTAAGAGGGCGACAGCTGCAAAAGTTACTATAGAACTGAATGTTACAATCGCGAATCATATTACACTACTGTCCATTAAAATTGCTACATCAAGAAGAAATGCAGATGACAAACGGGTATTCATTGGACAAATATATTATACTACAACTGACATGTGATTACATTTTCACGCAGTTTGGGTGTATAGATCCTGAGAAATCAGTACCCAGAACTACCACCTCCGGCCGTAATAACGACCTTGATACGCCTGGGCACTGAGTCAAACAGAGCTTGGATGGCGTGTACAGGTACAGCTGCCCATGCAGTTTCAACACGAAACCACAGCTCATCAAGAGTAGTGACTGGCGTATTGTGACAAGCCAGTTGCTCGGCCACCATTCACCAGACGTTTTTAGTTGGTGAGAGATCTGGAGTATGTGCTGGCCAGGGCAGCAGTCAAACATTTTCTGTATACAGAAAGGCCCGTACAGGACCTGCAATACGCGGTCGTGCATTATCCTGCTGAATTGTAGGGTTTCGCTGGGATCGAATGAAGGGCCGGCCGCGGTGGTCTAGCGGTTCTGGCGCTGCAGTCCGGAACCGCGGGACTGCTACGGTCGCAGGTTCGAATCCTGCCTCGGGCATGGGTGTGTGTGATGTCCTTAGGTTAGTTAGGTTTAAGTAGTTCTAAGTTCTAGGGGACTTATGACCTAAGATGTTGAGTCCCATAGTGCTCAGAGCCATTTTTCGAATGAAGGGTAGAGCCACAAGTCGTAACACATCTGAAATGTAACGTCCGCTGTTCAAAGTGCCGTCAATGCGAACAAGAGGTGACCGAGACGTGTAACCAATGGCACCCCATACCATCACGCCGGGTGATACGCCCATATGGCGATGACGAATACACGCTTCCAATGTGCGTTCACCGCGATGTCGCCAGACACCGATGCAACCATAGTGATTCTGTAAACAGAACATGGATTCATCCGAAAAAATGACGTTTTGCCATTCGCGCACCCAGGTTCGTCGTTGAGTACACCACCGCAGGCGCTCCTGTCTGTGATGCAGCGTCAGGGGTAACCGCAGCTACGGTCTCCGAGCTGTTGGTCCATGCTGCTGCAAACGTCGTCGAACTGTCCGTGCACATGGTTGTTGTCTTGCAAACGTCTCCATCTGTTGACTCAGGGATCGAGACATGGCTGCACGATCCGTTACAGCCATGTGGATAAGATGCCTGTCATCTCGACTGCTAGTGATACGAGGCCGTTGGGATCCAGCACGGGGTTCCATATTACCCTCCTAACCCCACCTATTCCATACTCTGCTGACAGTCATTGGATCTCGACCAACGCGAGCAGCAATGTCGTGATACGATGAACCGCAATCGCGTTAGGTTACAATCCGACCTTTATCAAAGTCGGAAACGTGATGGTACGCATGTCTCCTCCTTACACGAGGCATCACAACAACGTTTCACCAGGCAACGCCGGTCAACTGCTGTTTGTGTATGAGAAATCGGTTGGAAACTTTCCTCGTGTCAGCACGTTGTAGGTGTCGCCACCGGCGGCAACCTCGTGTGAATGCTCTGAAAAGCTAATCATTTGCATATTCCATGGCCTCATGGTTACTCTGCAAGGCCACATTACTCCCAAGGAGTATGTGACCATACTGCCTGGCCAGGCCCATCCTATGATGTGCCGTTTGTACCCCAACAATGACTGTGTTTTCCAAGAAGGCAGGGACCCTGTTCACACAGCTCGCCTCGTTCAGGACTGGTTTGTGAACGAGGATCAACTGCCGCATCTCACCCTGCCAGTACAGTCAGCAGATCTCAACAATATTGTTGGGCCTTTGTGGTCTGCTTTGGAGAGAAGGGTGCTATCCACCATCCATCATCTTCACCTGAAGCTATTTTGCCGGATGGATGGATAAGATTCCCTTGAAAACCTTACAGAACTTGTAATTATCCATTCCCAGACCACTGCCAGCTGTTTTGAATGTCAAGGGCTTTCCTAAAGTCCAGGGGTCTCCAGACTTTTTAGTCCGCGGGCCACATTGACTCCTCCACGAAGTCATAAGGGCCAAGATCTACCTAGTGGGATTAAAGCACCCTAGCACTCCATGATCACCGTAATGTAAGGCTAAATGAAAGTTACAACTACATAAAAGTCACTAATTATCACTAAGATGTTAAACTTCTTTACGTGAATACTCTAACAGTGAGTTTTCGAGATATAAATTAATTACTTTTATTTTTATACATCAGTTACAACTAAAATATCCAATATTATTATGTACACCAGGTATTGTATTTTCTTAAAGTTGCCTTTAAAGAAAAATATTTTGTACGATTTACTTGCTATGTGTATGTTACAACGTAATCAAAAGAAAATGAAACTTCGCTTAAGAAGCATCTTCCATAATGATTGATAACTAAGGCTAGTCGCCGAAGTGGCGTCCATTTGAAAGACTTGCACCAGACTCGTGAGTAGAATAAAATGCAAAGAATTTTTTTACTTGAAATGTTTTCGCCAAACTAGTCTGTTAACAGTTCTTTTTTTTTCACTATCGCACGGGAAATGGTCTGTTTGTTTATTGTGGATAGCCACAAGTTTAACTATGACCTTCCGCTTTGTAAAGATAGAGCTCCGACAATGTCGCTGTGTATTTGTCGCGATAGGCCTCGAAACGCAGTTGTTGCCAGTATAGGTACCACCTCAAATATTTGGCGGGCCGGATACCGGGGATGTCCGGCCAGATAACGCGGGCCGGTTTCGGCCCGCGGGCCGCAGTTTGTAGACCCCTGTCCTAAACTGTATTAGGCTTGGCAGTGTGGTGGGCTTTTGGTGCTTCCGCCCATTGTAGCTGCATCTACCACAATCTCTCTAGCGTGCATCGGCGACGTCGTTTACGGAGTCTTAAAGACTTTTATTTCCATTCAAATTTGATAATTTCTTAGCTTTGTGAGAAGTGTACATTGAATTTACCAATTCTATAGCAGTGTAACAATGCTTGAACAGAGAATGAAATTCACAGGGTCTGAAATATATATAGATCATAGGAATCGGAATGGCGTCCCAATAGAAACAGCATAGACACAAAGCGGTAAGTAGTACACTCTTAAGTATTGTGAAGGACGTTTGACGCCGCCCTCGAAAGCTGGATTCGTCGTAGACGTGGCGGCGCCGTCCTGGCTGCACTTGTGAATGGAACGAGCGCCGGCAATATGATTGCGTGAGGCGCGGCCGACTGATTGCATTTCGCCGGCGAATCAATCGACCGCCAACACGGCGCATTCACTGGGCGCCGCGCCCGCTGAATGAATGGAGCATCGGCAGGCGCGGCGGAGGAAGGAGTCTGCCACGCTTAGCCTACGTTCGCGGCCACATGCATTTTGTTTCCCTGGCTCTCCATCTGATCCACTGCAGATCATGTCAACCACAGCTGCCATTGGTATCCGTGTTCTTCACAATGCCAGACGTAGTCCAGTAAAGGCAGCCAATGGTGAACGCTAAGCTAGAAATTGAGCCCGGACGGTCGTACACTTCTTCCACTGGCATCTCCCATCTGATGGCATCAACGTGGCCATCATGGGTCCAGATATTACCAGACAGCTCCAAAACAAGGGAGGGCTCTGGCTTTTCTTACTTCTGCCGGGGTCCTCTATCTTGGGCTATGTTCAATTTACCGGCGGAAGGCAGCATCTTCGCTGGCGAACTTCTTACAGTTAAGAAAGTCTTTAGATATGCGGCGAATCAGTTTGACGACATCATGTCGCGGATTCGAAGAGTCCACTGGAAAACCTAGAAAAACAGCAGTGGGACCACCAGTATGAAACCCAACGTGTCCAGTTATTATGAATCAAGGACCACTCTGGTGTCCCATCTACCGAGTTGGTGGACCACGTGGCGCAACAAAAAATGGTTCAAATGGCTCTGAGCACTATGGGACTCAACTGCTGTGGTCATAAGTCCCCTAGAACTTAGAACTACTTAAACCTAACTAACCTAAGGACATCACACACATCCATGCCCGAGGCAGGATTCGAACCTGCGACCGTAGCGGTCGTGCGGTTCCAGACTGTAGCGCCTTTAACCGCGCGGCCACTCCGGCCGGCGTGGCGCAACAAAGTGTGACTGATGACTTACCCCACTGCACTTGTCTTCCTCATACAGATTTCGTTGTCGGCGTAAAGAAACATGTCTTCCAAGAAAGGTTACAAACGTGGCAGATTTCACAACGATCCAGATGAAGGCACTACTCCGCAACACAGCACACATCTCCGCAAGAGTTTTCACAAATAAGGCTATCTAGGCGTCATAACTCTACGATAATGTTCATATGGCTAGCTTACACCAGTTGTCTTTCAGATCTTTATAGCATGAAAGTTCAGCAGCCTCAGTACTGCGAAGCACACCTGATTGAGATTGCCGGCTAGAACCATGTTATACTTGGATGTTTGAGTTACGACAGACGTAGGTGCAAGTTTCTCAGGGGTTGAGGGGCCCAACCTATATCTGTGACGGACCTGTGACGTCAGTTGACCGCAGCTGTCAGTGATGCCCTGTTTCTCCAAGAAGCGGATATCCATACATCCACACATGCTATAAAAATGTTTCTATGTATGTACAGGGCTATTACAAATGATTGAAGCGATTTCATAAATTCACTGTAGCTCCATTCATTGACATATGGTCACGACACACTACAGATACCCACTTCAGGTTTCTGCCGCCAGAGCGCTCGAGAGCGCAGTGAGACAAAATGGCGACAGGAGCCGAGAAAGCGTATGTCGTACTTGAAATGCACTCACATCAGTCAGTCATAACAGTGCAACGATACTTCAGGACGAAGTTCAACAAAGATCCACCAACTGCTAACTCCATTCGGCGATGGTATGCGCGGTTTAAAGCTTCTGGGTGCCTCTGTAAGGTGAAACGGGTCGGCCTGCAGTGAGCGAAGAAACGGTTGAACGCGGGCGGGCAAGTTTCACGCGTAGCCCGCGCAAGTCGACGAATAAAGCAAGCCGGGAGCTAAACGTACCACAGCCGACGGTTTGGAAAATCTTACGGAAAAGGCTAAAGCAGAAGCCTTACCGCACTTCCATCATGATGTTCGGCATTTCTTAAACAGGAGATTGGATCGGTCGTGGTGGAGATCATGATCAGCAATTCATGTCATGGCCTCCACGCTCTCCCGACTTCACCCCATGCGATTTCTTTCTGTGGGGTTATGTGAAAGATTCAGTGTTTAAACCTCCTCTACCAAGAAACGTGCCAGAACTGCGAGCTCGCATCAATGATGCTTTCGAACTCATTGATGGGGACATGCTGCGCCGAGTGTGGGAGGAACTTGATTATCGGCTTGATGTCTGCCGAATCACTAAAAGGGCACATATCGAACATTTGTGAATGCCTAAAAAACTTTTTGAGTTTTTGTATGTGTGTGCAAAGCATTGTGAAAATATCTCAAATAATAAAGTTATTGTAGAGCTGTGAAATCGCTTCAATCATTTGTAATAACCCTGTATTTACGTATGTATGTATTTATACATGTAACCATTCGACCGATTTCAGCCGGCCGGTGTGGTCATGCGGTTCTAGGCGCTACAGTCTGGAACCGCGCGGCCGCTACGGTCGCAGGTTCGAATCCTGCCTCGGGCATGGATGTGTGTGATGTCCTTAGGTTAGTTAGGTTTAAGTAGTTCTAAATTCTAGGGGACTGATGACCTAAGATGTTGAGTCCCATAGTGCTCAGAGCCATTTGAACCATTTTGACCGATTTCAACCAGACTTCGTAACATACCAGTTACTGTCTGGAAAGAATCGCTGTTGCGGTAGCAACCATTACCTATCAGAGGCGTGAGGGTGGAGATGCAAAAGCAGTGTACCCCACGACACGCAGTACCCGTACTTAATTCAGCGCGTATTTGAGAATGAGAGTACTTGGTGTCTTGCAAAAAAACTTTACACATGTTTTCAAACCTTTAAGAAAAGTTTTTCTCGCTGACAACGTCACAAGATGGTGAAAGTTACTATTGAAATATGTTTTGCGAGAATAAGACTCCCCACCTTGATCCCCCTTTCACCCTCCCCCCCCCCCCCCCTCCACCCTTGTATCCGCAGCTGTCATAGGAGAGATTAGGTTGCGTATAGAGTCGTATACAGGGTGATCAGAAACAGTCAAAAAAGCTTGCAAGAATGCTGCAAGGAAGGCTGCGCTGAGAAATAATTGTTAAGAAAAAAAATTCGCAACGTCGCGGCGTTTCCAAGTAAATTAGCGGTGAAGTTAGGCAATCAGATCGTTGCAGGGGCAGACGCAAGCGGCCTGTAGAGACGGTGTTGTCAAACGTGTTCTTCGTTTGGTTTCCTAACACCGGACAAAAATCGTCAGAAGAATTGAGTATGGGACGGTAGTAAATATCGAACCCGAGCCAAAGGCTGAGCAGTCTCTTGCGCTATCATCTACGCCGTGAGAACACTTGACACTAATTATTGTATCTGGCGGGCCGTTTGAATTTGAGCCCGCAACGCCCTGATTGTCTAACAGCAATGCTGATTAACTCAGGCTGCGCTGGATTAGCTGAGCGGTAACACGTTAGTCCCGTATAGTATAGCTTCTTCACATTTTAGATGGGGAGTGGTTACGTATAGTTAGGAAGGAAACGCCTGAAGAAGTAAGAGTTCATTTTTGTTTGGCAGGCACACAAATGGCGGTGCCCCGTAGGGATGGCTATGATTTTGTTTTATTTCTTTTGTTAAGTAAAAAAAAAATAGTGGTCAGCGCGACAGGAAGTCAATCCTAAAGGCCCGAGTTCGATTCCCGGCTAGGTCGGAGATTTTCTCCGCTCAGGGATTAATTAAAAAATTAAAAAAAAGAAAAAACTAATAAAAAAGAGCTGTCTAAGGCGCTGCAGTCATGGACTGTGCGGCTGGTCCCGGCGGAGGTTCGAGTCCTCCCTCGGACATGGGTGTGTGTGTTTGTCCTTAGCATAATTTAGGTTAAGTAGTGTGTAACCTTAGGGACTGATGACCTTACCAGTTAAGTCCCATAAGATTTCACACACATTTGAACATTTTTGATTAACTCGGAGCCGGCCGGAGTGGCCGTGCGGTTCTAAGCGCTGCAGTCTGGAACCGAGCGACCGCTACGGTCGCAGGTTCGAATCCGGCCTCGGGCATGGATGTGTGTGAAGTCCTTAGGTTAGTTAGATTTAATTAGTTCTAAGTTCTAGGCGACTGATGACCTCAGAAGTTAAGTCGCATAGTGCTCAGAGCCATTTGAACCATTAACTCGGAAATGGCACAACGTATCGAATCGTTTTCTTAACGATTGTTTCTCAGCACAGCCTCCCCTGCAACACCATTATAAGCTTTTGAGACTTTTTCTGGCCAACCCATAAACAGTCGTTTTTCACACGCTCTATATGCCATTACACTAGGACAGAAAGTCATAGCAGTGGTACGAAGTAACCTCCGGCATGCAGTAAAGTCCACGGATATCGCTTGATGGCGATAATAAGGTTTGGCTACCAGCTGCGTGCTATTCGAAAAGTAAGCAGAAATGTTCTCCCTCCTCTCTCTTTCATTGTGATCAACATTCAGCAGGCGCTCGTCTCTCGTCTACGTGCAACGTTTACAGTTAAAAATGCTAAATTCGTGTTTTGCGAAAAAGGTGTGCTAAAGAGCGCGAGGAGAAAGAATGAATAGTTCCAACTAACGGCAGACCGGCCGCTTCGCGGCCACAATGCCAGACGGCTTTACTCTTTAGTTAGCACTATTAGCGAGGATTGCACCCGCAGTCCCTATTCAGTCCGACAAGTCACCACGTGACTCACTGGGAGCATTCCTCACAGAAGTGGGACACGACATTTTCACTTTATTTCTTAATCACTTATCAAGAACCAACATCTTCTTTGGCCTATAAAGAAACGACCACCCCATCGAGATCGTTGTGATTCGAGGCAATCCTAGCAAAACGGTGGTAAGATTGGCGAAAGAACTAACCTTGACCTTCTTGTGTGTAAGTAACTTTTGGGTTTAAAGTGTCATTCATGGTGAGGTCGCGCAAGCTCAAATGGTTCAAATGGATCTGAGCACTATGGGACTTGACATCTGAGTTCATCAGTCCCCTAGAACTTAGAACTACTTAAACATAACTAACCTAAGGACATCACACACATCCATGCCCGAGGCAGGATTCGAATCTGCGACCGTAGTGGTCGCGTGGTTCCAGACTGAAGCGCCTAGAAACGCTCGGCCACACCAGCCGGCCCGCGCAAGCTCAGATCGGAAAGAATGGAGTGGGAAGTTTATTATAACCTTTTAAAACGAACCATCCCAGAGATTTACCGTAAGCAGTTCAGGAAAGTATCGTAAAACGGAAATCTCGATGGCTGGACAGGGATCTGTGTGCCGATCCTCCCGACTGCAAGTCAGATATACCGGCTAACGTGTCGCCTCCTTCGGCTTGACCTTCTACAAGGATTCGATCGAGCGTTTCTTTGAAGTTGTTTAAGGAAGCAACAAGAAACCTGAACCTCTATAACTGGATAGGCGTGGGAATTTCACTCCTCATGTCTAAAGAAGTCGTAGTCATTGCCCTAACACGGCTACTACATTCCTCTTGCTGTGCTGCAATTATGTGGCTTGAGGATTCCACTGTGTGCTGGGATGTGGTGCTACACCTCGCCTGTCTACAGCTTCCGCAAACGAATGGAACCCCATAAAGGAGATGCCACACCTTGTGGCTATAGAAGGATTTGTCGCGATCCCACTCGCAGACGTGAATCAAGCGGTCAGTTTGCACCACCGTTGTGTGAATGCTCTGAAAAGCTAATCATTTGCATATCACAGCATCTTCCTCGTTGCTGTTGTTGTTGTGGTCTTCAGTCCTGAGACTGGTTTGATGCAGCTCTCCATGCTACTCTTACCTGTGCAAGCTTCTTCATCTTCCAGTACCTACTGCAGCCTACATCCTTCTGAATCTGCTTAGTGTACTCATCTCTTGGTCTCCCTCTACGATTTTTACCCTCCACGCTGCCCTCCAGTACTAAATTGGTGATCCGTTGATGCCTCAGAACATGTCCTACTAACCGATCCCTTCTTCTAGTCTAGTTGTGCCACAAACTCCTCTTCTCCCTAATTCTATTCAATACCTCCTCATTAGTTATGTGATCTACCCATCTAATCTTCAGCATTCTTCTGTAGCACCACATTTCGAAAGCTTCTATTCTCTTCTTGTCTAAACTATTTGTCGTCTACGTTTCACTTCCATACATGGCTACACTCCATACAAATACTTTCAGAAACGACTTCCTGACACTTAAATCAATACTCGGTGTTAACAAATTTCTCTTCTTCAGAAACGCTTTCCTTGCCATTGCCTGTCTCCATTTTATATCCTCTCTACTTCGACCATCATGAGTTAATTTTCTCCCCAAATAGCAAAACTCCTTTACTACTTTAAGTGTCTCATTTCCTAATCTAATTCCCTCAGCATCACCCGACTTAATTCGACTACATTCCATGATTCTCGTTTTGCTTTTGTTCAAATGGTTCAAATGGCTCTGAGCACTATGGGACTCAACTTCTGAGGTCATTAGTCCCCTAGAACTTAGAACTAGTTAAAACTAACTAACCTAAGGACATCACACATATCCATGCCCGAGGCAGGATTCGAACCTGCGACCGTAGCGCTCTCGCGGTTCCAGACTGCAGCGCCTAGAACCGCACGGCCACTTCGGCCGGCTTGCTTTTGTTGATGTTCATCTTATATCCTTCTTTCAAGAAACTATCCATTCCGTTCAACTGCTCTTCCAAGTCCTTTGCTGTCTCTGACAGAATTACAATGTCATCGGCGAACGTCAAAGTTTTTATTTCTTCTCCATGGATTTTAATACCTACTCTGAACTTTTCTTTTGTTTCCTTTACTGCTTGCTCAATATACAGATTGAATAGCATCGGGGACAGGCAACAACAGTTTTTTTTTTTTTTTTTTGTCGTCAGTCTACTGACTGGTTTGATGCGGCCCGCCACGAATTCCTTTCCTGTGCTGACCTCTTCATCTCAGAGTAGCACTTGCAACCTACGTCCTAAATTATTTTCTTGACGTATTCCAATCTCTGTCATCCTCTACAGTTTTTGCCCTCTACAGCTCCCTCTAGTACCATGGAAGTCATTCCCTCATGTCTTAGCAGATGTCCTATCATCCTGTCCCTTCTCCTTATCAGTGTTTTCCACATATTCCTTTCCTCTCCGATTCTGCGTAGAACCTCCTCATTACCTTATCAGTCCACCTAATTTTCAACATTCGTCTATTGCACCACATCTCAAATGCTTCGATTCTCTTCTGTTCCGGTTTTCCCACAGTCCATGTTTCACTAGCAATGCTGTACTCCAGACGTGCATCCTCAGAAATTTCTTCCTCAAATTAAGGCCGGTATTTGATATTAGTAGACTTCTCTTGGCCAGAAATGCCTTTTTTGCCATAGCGAGTCTGCTTTTGATGTCCTCCTTGCTCCGTCCGTCATTGGTTTCTGTACAAATTGTAATTAGCCTTTCGCTCCCTGTATTTGACCCCTGCCACCTTCAGAATTTGAAAGAGAGTATTCCAGTCAACATTATCAAGAGCATCCTCCTCCTGTCGGTTAAATTTCGCGTCTGTAGCACGTCATCTTCGTGGTGTAGCAATTTTAATGGCTGGTAGTGTACTTAAAAAAACATATATTTAAGTTTTTCATTTGACTCACCCTCGTATCACACGAAACGCACCTGCAGACAAAGAAAAAAGTAATTATGTAATTTTACTTTTTCGAGGGCGTAACTGAAATTTTGTGACTCACCCTTCGTGCAAACAAACTGCAGTCGCGGACAAAGTACCGAGTGGATGAGTGTCTTAGGTTAGTGGTCCACTTCACACCGACAGGCCGACCGTGAAAGACAGAGCAGTATTGGGAACAGCAGACAGGAAAGCTGCCAGTTAGCGGCGGTGCAGTTAGCTGTGAAGGCGTGCGTCAGCCGCGGCCGCGGTGCAAGTCTCCCGGAAAGCTGATAGGATAGCGCCAGCGCCGCCTGACTCAGCCGAAGCACGCGTTGCTACACGCCGATGCTAATGTCTGCGTCTGCCGACACCTCGCGCTCTCGGAATACCGCAGTCTGCGGCGGGTCGCATTCTCTCCGCGTCTCTTCCTGTGCTCTGGCGCTAAAAAAAGGCACACGTAGACTGTCCTACGCAGCGTACCTCGGTCACCCACCGAAACGTCGCGTTTGTTCAAGGGAAGCGACGCATTAAAACGACTCTCATTGGACGTCAACGAAACGGAATGGAGAGCGACATTACTGTCCAATGGGGACGTTTGAAAACTGCGCCCAGTGTATTGCACGAACATGTATTAGCCGGATGCTGCTTTTAGCATTTGAAGATGTTCATTGTGGCTGAAATAGGTTATGATTGTGTCATAAAAAAGTGATTGTGTCAAGAAATAAACAATATTGTATGTATGAAGATAATAACTGTTCTCGAGAGAACAGATACCATTGATGACCGTGCTATCTTTCTAGAATAAATGATAATTAATTGAAACCCTCATCTGTCAAAAGGTGTTGTTGATATACCTCGATGGGTATAGCTGAAAATGTGTGCCCCGAACGGGACTCGAACGCAGGATCTCCTGCTTGCATGGCAGACGCTCTATCCATCGTTTTCTTTCTTTTTTTTCATTTTGTTCAGTATAGTTCGTTGCGTTTGGTCTGGGCGGAAGTCACATGGCGTCCGTTCAAGTTGATCGTTGATTGCTTTACTCAACGCTGAGCTACCGTGCCGACATCCATCTGAGCCACCGAGGATACACATGAATAGCGCGACTGTAGGGACTTATCCCTTGCACGCTTCCCGTGAGACCCACATTCCCGACTGTCCACAATCTACATACGTAATGTACCTAATAGGTATTTGCCTATCCACTCATTACTCGCGCACACTAACAAGGGAACCTCCCCATCGCACCCCCCTCAGATTTAGTAATAAGTTGGCACAGTCGATAGGCCTTGAAAAACTGAACACAGATCAATCGAGAAAACAGGAAGAAGTTGTGTGGAACTATGAAAAAATAAGCAAAATATACAAACTGAGAAGTCCATGTGAATATAGGCAACATCAAGGATAATCTCAGCTCAGGAGCGCCGTGGTCCCGTGGTTAGCGTGAGCAACTGCGGAACGAGAGGTCCTTGGTTCAAGTCTCCCCTCCAGCGAAATGTTTTTGCAAAGTTATGATCTGTCCATTCGTTCATTGACGTCTCTGTTCACTGTAATAAGTTTAGTGTCTGTGTTTTGCGACCGCACCGCAAAACCGTGCGATTAGTAGACGAAAAGACGTGCCTCTCCAATGGGAACCGAAAACATTCAACCGATTCCTCCACAGGAAAACACGTCTGATATATTCTATACGACACTGGTGACGGCATGTGCGTCACATGACAGGAATATGTTGTCGACCCACCTAACTTGTACACTTGGCGAATGGGTAAAAACATTCTTCTACGTTGCCCGATTTAGGTTTTCTTGTGGATGTGATAATTACTCCCAAAAAAGTGATGAAAACATAAGAGTTTGTCACATAAACTGCAACAAATGAATCCAAAAGTTTCGCAGTCAGTCACTTTTCCCTGTGCTCTGTCAAAACATATGTTTCAAATTTTTCCGTGTGTAGACCGTCAAATCCTGCCTATGTCCAAGCAGATCTGAACATTTCCTGGAATTTTGGAGAGCGAAGTTGATTATGTGTGAGTGCCTGAACTTTGATAATTGTCTGAAAATAAAAAATTAAACTTTTCGCTCGAAGGGAGACTTGAACCTAGGACCTCTCGTTCCGCAGCTGCTCACGCTAACCACGGGATCACGGCGCTCCTGAGTTCAATTTATCGTTGATGTTACGTATCTTGCACATCGACTACTCGGTTTGTACATTTTGCTTATTTTTTCATAGTTCCACACAACTTCTTCCTGTTTTCTCGATTGATCTGTGTTCAGTTTTTCAACGCCTATCCACTGTGCCAATTTATAACTAAATCTGAGGGGGGTGCGATGGGGAGGTTCCCTTGTAAGGTGACGATTCCCGTAAGAGTTCGGGCAACCAGTGCGCATTTGCACAGAGTAAGGTCAATGGCTGGGTAGCCTTTAACTATATATATTAAGATAGTAACTTTTCTCGAAAGAACAGATACCACTGATGACCGTGCAGCTTCTCTAGATGATAATTAATTGAAACCCTCAGCTGCCGAAAGGTGTTGTTGATATACCTCGATGGGGACAGCTGAAAATGTGTGCCCCGACCAGGACTCGAACCTGGGATCTCCTGCGTGCAAGGGATAAGTCCCTGCACTCCCACTCTTCATCTGTGTCCTCGGTGGCTCAGATGGATAGAGCATCTGCCACGTAAGCAGGAGATCCCGGGTTTGAGTCCCGGTCGGGGCACACATTTACAGCTGTCCCCATCGAGGTATATCAACAACACCTTTCGCAAGCTGAGGGTTTCAATTAATTATCATTTGAACAATACTGTGTTCGAACATCTGTGGTTCTCTTCATAAGTTCGCCACGTAAGAACCCTTGGCTGTTCTAGCTGACGAGCAATGTGCGGAGTTCGGAGAGACAGATTAGTGGACTTCTCCTCGACTTTTTGTGGTTGCGAATTTTACTAGGCGAAGTCTACAGGCAAATGGAGGTGTCCTCGCGCTAGACGGATCGTCAAACCAATGTCACTTGGCCTAGCCCAGTACGACACGGTGAATGTGAGGTTATGAGATACAAATTTCGGAATATAAAAGGGGCGATCAAAAAATTTCCGTCTGAGGGCCTTACTGCAGTGTACACTCAACGTAGTACGACTCCGATGCTGGTTTCTAAGCAACGACTTCTAGGCGAGGGATTAGCGTGGAATTCGTATCTTTCCGAAGTGCGCACTGCAAACGCGGAAACGTGAACTATGGCGACGCTGTTACCAAAACTGATGCGTGACTCGGCCACGATTAGCAAGACTTTTATCGACTGCCTGGTGATGCCTAGAACAGGCGGAACGCGTCACATGTGAAGATTAAATAAACCTATCTTGTGCAACCAAGACTATTTTTTCTGTATCTAAAGATCTACAGGGTTATTACAAATGATTGAAGCGATTTCACAGCTCTACAATAACTTCATTATTTGAGATATTTTCAAACTGCTTTGCACACACATACAAAAACTCAAAAAGTTTTTTTAGGCATTCACAAATGTTCGATATGTGCCCCTTTAGTGATTCGGCAGACATCAAACCGATAATCAAGTTACTCCCACACTCGGCGCAGCATGTCCCCATCAATGAGTTCGAAAGCATCGTTGATGCGAGCTCGCAGTTCTGGCACGTTTCTTGGTAGAGGAGGTTTAAACACTGAATCTTTCACATAACCCCACAGAAAGAAATCGCATGGGGTTAAGTCGGGAGAGCGTGGAGGCCATGATATGAATTGCTGATCGTGATCTCCACCACGACCGATCCATCTGTTTTCCAATCTCCTGTTTAAGAAATGCCGAACATCATGATGGAAGTGCGGTGGAGCACCATCCTGTTGAAAGATGAAGTCGGCGCTGTCGGTCTCCAGTTGTGGCATGAGCCAATTTTCCGCGGGCTACGCGTGAAACTTGCCCGCACGCTTTCAACCGTTTCTTCACTCACTGCAGGCCGACCCGTTGATTTCCCCTTACAGAGGCATCCAGAAGCTTTAAACCGCGCATACCATCGCCGAATGGAGTTAGCAGTTGGTGGATCTTTGTTGAACTTCGTCCTGAAGTGTCGTTGCACTGTTATGACTGACTGATGTGAGTGCATTTCAAGCACGACATACGCTTTCTCGGCTCCTGTCGCCATTTTGTCTCACTGCGCTCTCGAGCGCTCTGACGGCAGAAACCTGAACTGCGGCTTCAGCCGAACAAAACTTTATGAGTTTTTCTACGTATCTGTAGTGTGTCGTGACCATATGTCAATGAATGGAGCTATAGTGAATTTATGAAATCGCTTCAATCATTTGTAATAGCCCTGTATTACAGTTGCTGTACCAGCGCCACCGCAGTAGTTACGGAGGGGAGTGATTTTAAGACAAAACATCGTTAGAGTATTACAGCGAAGTACCCTCTGTCACGCGCTGTCATAGCTCTTGCGGATTGTACATTTAGATGTACAGTTCCTTGAGATAATGACAAAACGACATACACGGCTTGGCCAAAATAGAATTACTTATCACACAGATAGTTTCGCCGTTCAGATTTCCATCTCTCCATCTACAATCAAATCATCCCTCTTACACAATAAAGTATTTAGAACTATCCGTCGACGGAAAAAACGAACATGGAATACACATTTCTTTACCATCCATCACCTATTAAAATTACTAACAGACCGCAACTGGGGACTGTATCCTTCTACCATTATCCCCACCTGTGAACATCCATCCACCCAATCCTCACCTACGCCATTGTTGTCTGGATCTGCACCTCCCCTAAACTCTACGAGTCCCTTAAAACCTTGGAAAGGTCGCACTCGCCTCGCCTTTCGCATCCACCTACCTACGCCAATTCGCATCCTGTAATGACTCCTCCATTTCCCACACCTTCTTCTCTTCCTAGAGTACTTTCGATTCAATACATTAATCATGAAACCCAGTCCTGGCATCTAGTTTCCCTCCCACCAACCATTAGTCCAGGTACTCCGCTGAGCCACTACATCCATATTCCACCTTCCATGCTCACTCATGCTTTACCGATCCTCTATGGAATTTCAACCAGCTCCCACCCCCCAAAGATGACATCCCTCTCGAGCAATACACCTCTTTCCAACCCTGGTCACAACGATACACTTCACACCAACCTTCCACTTTCGTTCCTCCCTTTTCCTCCACCTTGAGGAGTCGCAACCTGCCTGCCGCACAGTCATACTTATCATTCCACCTTCTTTATAACCACGATCATTTTCATGCATCACCAACATCACCATTCCCCATAACGTCATTATTTTTATCATCGTATTATTTCAAGTATAGTATAAAATCAGCTACAACGCTTAAAAAAAAAAAAAAAGAAACTTCAATATTGTCCAACAATGTGTTCTTTAAAATCTTCATTTTGTCATCCGTTTTTCCGTAAGAATTGTAACTGTTGTCCACCAACGTGTTTTTAAATAATAATTTATTTTTATCTTTTTTTTGTATTTTCTGCCCCATTTTCAAATCGTGTGACCTACGAAGAGCGGTTTTATCCGCTGCCACACCGCCCCTTCGTGGGGAATCGAACTAATAATAAAGAAAAAATGACATGTAGAACTGATGATGTTAGCGTCGCACAGAATGGACGAGGCAGGCAGACGGCGCCTGTTCACATAATCACGATGGGCGGAAATTGTCATCATTCTTCTGCGAAAGCTTAGACAGCGCTGCGCCATTGAGTCAGTGACTGCAGGGGTAATCCGAGCTTGACTCAGTGCAAGTTTAAACGATAGCGTAAGCTGCTGCTGCAAAAGACAGACACCGCCAAATACACTCCTGGAAATGGAAAAAAGAACACATTGACACCGGTATGTCAGACCCACCATACTTGCTCCGGACACTGCGAGAGGGCTGTACAAGCAATGATCACACGCACGGCACAGCGGACACACCAGGAACCGCAGTGTTGGCCGTCGAATGGCGCTAGCTGCGCAGCATTTGTGCACCGCCACCGTCAGTGTCAGCCAGTTTGCCGTGGCATACGGAGCTCCATCGCAGTCTTTAACACTGGTAGCATGCCGCGACAGCGTGGACGTGAACCGTATGTGCAGTTGACGGACTTTGAGCGAGGGCGTATAGTGGGCATGGGGGAGGCCGGGTGGACGTACCGCCGAATTGCTCAACACGTGGGGCATGAGGTCTCCACAGTACATCGATGTTGTCGCCAGTGGTCGGCGGAAGGTGCACGTGCCCGTCGACCTGGGACCGGACCGCAGCGACGAACGGATGCACGCCAAGACCGTAGGATCCTACGCAGTGCCGTAGGGGACCGCACCGCCACTTACCAGCAAATTAGGGACACTGTTGCTCCTGGGGTATCGGCGAGGACCATTCGCAACCGTCTCCATGAAGCTGGGCTACGGTCCCGCACACCGTTAGGCCGTCTTCCGCTCACGCCCCAACATCGTGCAGCCCGCCTCCAGTGGTGTCGCGACAGGTGTGAATTGAGGGACGAATGGAGACGTGTCGTCTTCAGCGATGAGAGTCGCTTCTGCCTTGGTGCCAATGATGGTCGTATGCGTGTTTGGCGCCGTGCAGGTGAGCGCCACAATCAGGACTGCATACGACCGAGGCACACAGGGCCAACACCCGGCATCATGGTGTGGGGAGCGATCTCCTACACTGGCCGTACACCACTGGTGATCGTCGATGGGACACTGAATAGTGCACGGTACATCCAAACCGTCATCGAACCCATCGTTCTACCATTCCTAGACCGGCAAGGGAACTTGCTGTTCCAACAGGACAATGCACGTCCGCATGTATCCCATGCCACCCTACGTGCTCTAGAAGGTGTAAGTCAACTACCCTGGCCAGCAAGATCTCCGGATCTGTCCCCCATTGAGCATGTTTGGGACTGGATGAAGCGTCGTCTCACGCGGTCTGCACGTCCAGCACGAACGCTGGTCCAACTGAGGCGCCAGGTGGAAATGGCATGGAAAGCCGTTCCACAGGACTACATCCAGCATCTCTACGATCATCTCCATGGGAGAATAGCAGCCTGCATTGCTGCGAAAGGTGGATATACACTGTACTAGTGCCGACATTGTGCATGCTCTGTTGCCTGTGTCTATGTGCCTGTGGTTCTGTCAGTGTGATCATGTGATGTATCTGACCCCAGGAATGTGTCAATAAAGTTTCCCCTTCCTGGGACAATGAATTCACGGTGTTCTTATTTCAATTTCCAGGAGTGTATTTTCGTACACTGCACGTGGTGTTCAGTTCGCTACGTAACCATGAATAAAGCACACCAATGAAATATCAAGCGGTCTCACCTATGTTTGAAATCTGTTAGTTGGCAATGAGTGTAGTTTTTATCAAGAGATATAATGTATGGCTCAAATGGCTCTGAGCACTATGGGACTCAACTGCTGAGGTCATTAGTCCCCTAGAACTTAGAACTAGTTAAACCTAACTAACCTAAGGACATCACAAACATCTATGCCCGAGGCAGGATTCGAACCTGCGACCGTAGCGGTCTTGCGGTTCCAGACTGCAGCGCCTTTAACCGCACGGCCACTTCGGCCGGCAGATATAATGTAGGTAGTGTCGTGACCATAACTGTGGTGTAAACCGTGTCTGCCTCTTCTGACCAGCCACATCATAAAAAATAACGTCTGAAAATTTATTTCAATTTTATGCTTGTCAATCATTCGTTTGATTTAAATGTAGCCGTTACCCCATCACGATATTATTGCTCGTGTCCTCAGTGGCTGTTATCGGAAACACGTGGTGAAGTTACAGTAAACAAATATAGCAACGACTAAGGAAAATGTATCGCACTGTGAATGATTTCAAGACACTTGTCCGTACACTACGAACACACTTGAAAAACCTCGATAAAAACTCACGGTAAACCAAATCGAAGCGCCCTCTCCTCCATGTGCAATAATATTGTTATCGATTATTATTTTCCTTTATTGTCCTTACTAACTGCCAGTTCGATGTTCCAAAATTCAGGATTATTGCCGCCCTTTGTGGCCGAGCGGTTCTAGGCGCTACAGTCTGGAACCGCGCGGCCGCTACGGTCGCAGGTTCGAATCCTGCCTCGGGTATGGATGTGTGTGATGTCCTTAGGTTAGTTAGGTTTAAGTAGTTCTAAGTTCTAGGGGACTGATGACCTCTGACGTGAGTCCCATAGTGCTCAGAGCCATTTGAACTACTTTTTTAGGATTATTTCATATTAGTTTTTGACAACAAACATACCGACCTCTCACGCGGTAATAATCAACAGAAAGCTTAGTTACTTAAACTGGTAACTTACTTTAACTGGTTCAAAGACTGTTACTCGACTATATTATGGTTAAATGTTCCGAAAATATTTTTAAATGAACCGTGCATTGGTTCACAAACAAACTATCTTTTTTCCTGCCTGATAGTACATTACGAGCTTCACATTGGAAACCATTTTCCATGATTACGATGAGTTGCTACACAATGTCTTCCTTGTATACAATCAGACGGTTTACGCGGGTGGAAGGCTTATAAGAATGTGATCGGCAACAGCTGAGGAACGGCAGAAAGACATTTCGGTAGTTTACAGCTGGATAATTCCATGGTGTTTAAACAAACCCTGTGTCTTGTGGAAGATTTTAATAATCACTGTGTTGCTTTTTAATGTTGTACTTGCAAAGAAGAATCTATTCGTGGACAGTTATGTAGTGTCGTAATAATAACGAATTATTCGAAGGCCCTCATGCTTACGCATGCACGAACGTTGCGCTTTCTTCTGTTATAAATTTTCAGCACTTCTCTTCAACTTCTTTATTTATCACTATCAAGCCAAAATCATTTCGGAATACGATACGGTGCAACATCGGAGAAACAGAAGTCCTTACAAATGGTTCAAATGGCTCTGAGCACTATGAGACCTAACTTCTGAGGTCATCAGTCCCCTAGAACTTAGAACTACTGAAACCTAACTAACCTAAGGACATCACACACATCCATGCCCGAGGCAGGATTCGAACCTGCGACCGCAGCGGTCGCGCGGTTCCTGACTGAAGCGCCTAGAACCCCTCGGCCACTCTGGCCGGCAGAGGTACTTACATTCCACGGCTAAGCTCAGATACACAGCTTGTATCCGAAGACTCTAGGTGTGATACTTGTCACTGGATTAATAAGTTAGTGTCAACATGCTATGCATCGAACACTCATTAACCATGATCTGTTAGCTGCAAGCAGTGTTACATAAAATGTACCAAATGACTGCATGATTAGAACAAGGACGTATTGCCGGCCGGTGTGGCCGTGCGGTTCTAGGCGCTTCAGTCTGGAACCGCGTGACCGCTATGGTCGCAGGTTCGAATCCTGCCTTGGGCATGGATGTGTGTGATGTCCTTAGGTAAGTTAGGTTTAAATAGTTCTAAGTTCTAGGGGACTGATGACCACAGATGTTAAGTCCCATAGTGCTCAGAGCCATTTGAACCATTTTGAACAAGTACGTATTCTCCTGTGATAACGTAGGTACTATTCACAAGAGACAGCATAGCAAATTGTCACAGTACGCGCGAGTGGGCGGATTCAAATTCTCGAGCAGCAGCTGAAGCATTAGGATTGCTTCAGCAGCAGTGTATCAGCAGGAGTGTGGGTGACAGACTGGTGGGGCCATACATTTTAGCAAACAGATTAACAGGTGCTATGTATCACCCATTTCTGCGTGATGAGTTATCACTGGAGAACGTTATCCTTGCAGAAACAGAGCGACAGTGTTTATGCACGACAGGGCACTGCGACGTTTTTTTACAGATCGTGCGATACTACCTCACCGCGACGTTATGTGGCCGATGGACTGCTTCATTGGATTTCTGCCTATGAGGATGTATAAATGTACTGGTGTATGCTCAATTAATCGACAATGTGCAAACGTTAAAGAAGCGTGACCAACGCATGTTCCGCAGTCCGAATGGAACGAGGTGTAATTGTAAGAATGTGCGATTCACTGTGAAGAAGGGCTGAAGGATGTGTCAGGATGCGTGGTAACTGCATGCAGCTCTGCTTGTGCGTAACACACCGATGGGAATGAGAGCTCAGGTTAGCCCGTATCTCAATAGGTACTGGTTTTCGCACATGTCATTACATAAACTTTTCTCCTAGGTCTGTCTAATCTCCTATACAAACATGTGACACTTTTTTTAAACGCTCTGCGGATGAGATTAAGAAAATGTGCAACAGTGATGACGTCTGAATAAGGCGCTCTAATATCATTTCACGAGAAACGTTAGCAATTTACATCAAGTTTTTCCCTATACCTGTCTTCTTGGACAATGAGTTTTCCAGTGCTTTTGTGACTCGTCACAAAACTGAACGGCAAAATATCTTAACATTGCACAAAAGCACAGCTTAAGAGACACGCGACAAAGCCGATAAATAAATGTATAAGCTTTTGAGCGTCACAGTCACCCGACGGTCAAAGCAAGCACCCTTCAGGAAACACGGAACATTTAGACCAGCGATCGATACGTTTGACGCGAAAGCACTGGCGGCAGCTCAAAGAATGTGGCAACCTTTGTCGTACGCCACCGATGTTTGTGCAAGATAGCGAAGCGCCGTGCTGTGTGACGCACTTGGAAACACGCAGGTTGATTGCGTCAGGTTGTTTTTAGGAAGCTGTCCGCGATTACTAGATCTGGTTCCTTGTTGCTTCTGCCTTTATTGCCCACAGACTCGATGGTGGATCAAAAAAGTAATGCCTTCTGTGTCATAAAAAAAAGTGTAGTAATGAGCACTTAAAGTGGAATTAATACAGATCAGAGCCTGAACCACCATCTACACAACACTATCGTTCAACATACTCAACATGTACTTGTACACATTTGCGCCATCGTTGAACCCGGGCACAAAATGTTTGTAAAAATTCAGGTTTTTGCTTCCTGACTCATTTTTCTCAGAATGATTTTAAAGCTGTTGATTGTAAACTCTAACGCGTCTGTATTCTCGAATAATTTCATCAGCACATCCTCAACTGGTATCCGCGAGAGATGTTATCTACCAGCGGCTGCGCAGTTTATCTGCAATGCCCGTTTCTCTGTTACGGAAAGTCTTCACCCAACGCCGCACACTGCTGATAACAGCTTTAAAATCATGGGTCAAGAAGCAAAATTCACAATTTCTACAAACTAGATGTAATGCCCGCGTTCAATGATGACCAAATGTGCAAAAATGCCTTGTGATCCTGTTAAACGGTAGTGTTGTGTAGAAGTCGGATCAGTCTATGATATGTACCAATTTCACTGTTAAATGTTCATTACTAAATTTTTTATGACAAAAAAATGGTTCAAATGGCTCTGATCACTATGGGACTTAACATCTGAGGTCATCAGTCCCCTAGAAGTTAGAACTACTTAAACCTAACTAACCTAAGGACATCACACACACATCCATGCCCGAGACAGGATTCGAACCTGCGACCGTAGCAGTCACGCGGTTCCGGACTGAAGCGCCTAGAACCGCTCGGCTACCGCGGCCAGCCTTTTTTTATGACACAGGAGGCTTTTTTTTATCCGCGCTCGTACGTATTACGCTCAACAAGAAAAACCTAGATCTTGATGAAGATGCCGAGTAATCCTGGAAACAACAGAGAAACTCGCCTTGCATCCATCTCACACTCAAG
Organism: Schistocerca cancellata; assembly: GCF_023864275.1. Taxonomy (NCBI): domain Eukaryota; kingdom Metazoa; phylum Arthropoda; class Insecta; order Orthoptera; family Acrididae; genus Schistocerca; species Schistocerca cancellata. Next base: position 78,444,890 of record NC_064630.1, on the reverse strand, counting down.
TTGTGACCAGCAAGAATATTGGGCTTATGTGGTTCTTCTTATTCGCCTGCAAAGGTACCAGTTCGATATAAAATGTCACCTACATTGACTGTAAACACACTGCTCTAGTTTCAGAACAGTTCTCCGAGTGGCAAAAGTTCAATGTGGGAATCATCGTCAGGTATTGTGCGACGTTACTATTCTCTGGCGAAACATCACTTCTTTTATGAAAAGAAGCTGAGATACAGCCGCAGCGGTTTGCGTATCCTACGATACATTGCCTTTAGTAGATTCTTAATGACGTCGACTAGAGCAAAAATTAAACACAGAGAGAGAGAGAGAGAGAGAACTCAAACTGATTTAGACCTGAAGTAGGCCAATCCGTTCTTAATTAGCTTGCAGACGAGAAGTTAAAGCACTAACAAAGCAAAAAGAAATCACGCAGTTTAAAAGCTTTGTTCGTTTGCTGGCGGCACATTTCAGTCTGACGGACAAGCTAAGTACAAGCAAAGTTTTACAACCGCAGGGAAGTTCAAAATAGAGAGGCCCATTGATGGCTCTTGTAATTCTACCTAAATAGTGACGCGTGAAATCTCATTATGCACTACATGCTTCACGCAAAGTAAAAACTAAAGCGAAGTTGTATAGAGCTGTTGGCTTAGATATCCCGTACACCGAATTTAAAGAGGTGTTCCTCGCTCTTATGTGAGTATACGCATTTCATTACAAACTACGACAGTTGCGTCTCTGGTGTAACTTTTTAGTACTGTGTAGTTTGCTGAGATGGGTGCACGTGAAGTTTAGCGTCGTGTCTGCGTTGAAGGATAGCGGGAAGTTTGACGGCGTTTCGTCTTGTAGCATAGCGCTAAGGAACCTCCGAGAACAACGGCCTAACTCCTCGAGCCACTGGGTGCTGGTTTGTACTTGAAATTGAGACAAGGATTATAATGTACGCCTGTGCTCTGTTAATTAGGAACCTACACGACACTACATTTACTACTCTTTGTGGTCAAATTCTGAAACTAGAAGTAGCTAGCTGGAATACTTACAGTGGAAGTTTTCTTTTTGAATGCACGGGGCTGGAGTGCGTTAAGCTGGTGTGCGTTAACGACTTCGTCAGCGGCAGAACTGGAAATACGAACTTCTACTTCATCGCAACTGAGAGACATTATAACTTCCGTTAAAATACCGACCCATTTTCAGATACAATAGTTTAAGAAAAATGCAGTAATTCCCTCCAAAAAAGATTCACCTGTTATTCCGTGAGACAGAATGTTGAAGTGCTCATTAAATTAAAAATAGTTCAAGTCCCCTAGTTCCAATAAACGTAATTGGGGGGGGGGGGGAGGGGATGCATAGCTGTTAGGCAGATACTAGAACTGCTAACTCCTGCCTTTAATTCACCATTGGGAACCCCTCTGTCGCATTTCGTGCTGACCTGTTAAATAGCTGAAAAGAACTGCGATTCCATAATGAGCCGGATTGCAAACAGTCCGCTCTTCGACTCGGCGAAAGAATGGAAATTTTTTTCTTTCCTATTGAAATTGCACGAATACTTCTACATCTACATCTACGTGATTACTCTGCTATTCACAATAAAGTGCCTGGCAGAGGGTTCACTGAACCACCTTCATGCTGTCTCTCTACCGTTCCACTCTCGAGCGGCATGCGGGAAAAACGAGCACTTAAATTTTACCGTGCGAGCCCTGATTTCTCTTATTTTATCGTGATGATCATTTCTCCCTATGTAGGTGGGTGCCAACAGAATGTTTTCGCAATCGGAGGAGAAAACTGGTGATTGAAATTTCATGAGAAGATCCCGTCGCAACGAAAAACGCCTTTGTTTTAATGATTGCCACACCAATTCATGTATCATGTCTGTGACACTATCTCCCCTATTTCGCGATAATACAAAACGAGCTGCCCTTCTTTGTACTTTTCCGATGTCATCCGTCAGTCCCACATGATGCGGATCCCACACCGCACAGCAGTACTGCAGAATAGGGCGGACATGCGTAGTGTAACAGTCTCTTTGGTAGACCTGTTGCACCTTCTAAATGTTCTGCCAATCTATATAATTTCTCGAGAAATAATTCAGGCTCCCAAAATAAAGTAAGAGAGTGTCGCCCAGACAATGTGACGTGATGCTGAAAGCGGTTACAAAGCGTGACACATAAAAAAGGATGTATAGTTCAACATCTCAGTCATATAGCTGAAGTCATATAGAGTAGTAGTAACAACTGACTTATTACGGATGGTAATGTATTTCCATTTGATAGAATCAAATCCGTAGAAATATTGGAACACATGATGCAATACTGACCCTACGACTTACCTTAAAAGATAGATTAAGGAAAGGCAAACCTACGTCTCTAGTATTTGTAGACTTGGAGAAAGCTTTTGACAATGTGACTGTAATACTCTCTTTCAAATTCTGAAGGCGGCATGGGTAAAATACAGGGAGCGAAAGGCTATTTACAATTTGTACAGAAACCAGATGGCAGTTATAAGAGTCGAGGGACATGAAAGGGAAGCAGTGGTTGGGAAGGGAGTGAGACACGGTTGTAGCCTCTCCCCCATGTTATTCAATCTATATATTGAGCAAGCAGTGAAGGAAATAAAGGAAAAATTCGGAGTAGGTATTAAAATCCGTGGAGAAGAAATAAAAACTTTGAGGTTCGCCGATGACATTGTAATTCTGTCAGAGACAGCAATGGACTTGAAAGAGCAGTTGAACGGAATGGACAGTGTCTTGAAAGGAGGGTATAAAATGAACATCAACAAAAGCAAAACAAGGCTAATGGAATGTAGTCGAATTAAGTCGGGTGACGTTGAGGGAATTAGATTAGGAAATGAGACACTTAAAGAGTAAATGAGTTTTGCTATTTGGGGAGCAAAATAGCTGATGATGGTCGAAGTAGAGAGGATATAAAATGTAGACTGGCAATGGCAAGGAAAGCGTTTCTGAAGAAGAGAAATTTGTTAACATCGAGTATTGATTTAAGTGTTAGGAAGTCGTTTCTGAAAGTATTTGTATGGAGTGTAGCCATGTATGGAAGTGAAACGTGGACGATAAATAGTTTAGACAAGAAGAGAATAGAAGCTTTCGAAATGTGATGCTACAGAAGAATGCTGAAAATTAGATGGGTAGATCACATAACTAATGAGGAGGTATTGAATAGAATTGGGGAGAAGAGGATTTTGTGGCACAACTTGACTGGAAGAAGGGACCGGTTGGTAGGGCATGTTCTGAGGCATCAACGGATCACAAATGTAGCACTGGAGGGCAGCGTGGAGGTTAAAAATCGTAGAGGGAGACCAAGAGATGAATACACTAAACAGATTCAGAAGGATGTAGGTTGCAGTAGGTACTGGGAGATGAAGAAGCTTGCACAGGATAGAGTAGCATGGAGAGCTGCATCAAACCAGTCTCAGGACTGAAGACCACAACAACAACAACAATGTATTTCCATTTGATAGAATCAACAAAATTATTCATCGTTTCTCTACATCTACAGCGCACAGCCCACCTTATAGTGTACCCCGGAGGGTGCTTGGGTTACAACTATTTTCTCCATCTTCGCTGTTGCATTGGCGAATGGTGCGTGGAAAGAATAAATGTTGAAAATTCTTCCTAGTCATTTCGAAGGATTAACGTCGGAGGAGGTAATATGCACCAGTCTTCTTGAAACACGGTCTCTTGGAATTTCAACGGTAAACAAACCTCTTCCTAAAGCTCAATACCTGTGTTGCAGCGCCTCTCACTGGAGTTTATTGAGTATTTCTGTAATGAAACGTGCCGATCTTCATTGGATCTTCTCTACCTCTTCTAAAAACCAACCTGGTAATGGTCCAATAATTAATTAAAAACCCGTCGAACAGGTGTTTTGTAAGTGGTCTTCCGTTCTGAGATGGGAAGTGGTCACAAATGTGACTGCGGATGGTGTCACGTTGTCCCGGGAAGGGGAAGGGTGTGATGTAGCTGCGTACGTGAGAGCCTGCACGTTCAGCGACGTCGAGTGGCTAAACAGGATAGGGGGAGCGGAGGGCCGCGTGAGTTCACCGCACACCGCGCCGCCGTTGTAACACCACTTGCGTCCCACTCTTACACCCAAACACACAGACTAACCATCCTGCAGCAAATCTTCCGTATCCGACCTGCTTCCATTAGCTTAGTCTACCACGTTTCCTATGAAACAGCTGTTTCGCCTTGTCAGTAGCTACCTAGAGCTTACTTAGGTTTTACAGTTTTTAACGTGCTATTCTGATTCACCGTCCTCGAAAGTCCACAGCCAACTGATAAGTGCAGGAAAATAAGTACTGTCGCTAATGAGACGTAACATATTTTAATTTACGAACAACTTACAAAAATGCACCAATTGTTGTCCTTCGAGGACAATAACACCACGAAATTTAGCTTTGTTCGACGAAAGTGATCCGGTTGCAACGTCATGTCTACATGTTACTTCCGTTTCTGCTAATATGTATCGATTTTTTCTGTTATTGCAAATATTTTATGCTCATTTACGACATCTTGTTCCTTATTCCATGGTCTAGTTTACATTCTTTAGCTGATCTGCGGAATTTCATTTCTGACGTCACTTGTCGATTTAGTCCTGCTTGTTTGCTATTCATGCCACAGATCCGTAAAGTAGCGCTGGAACAGCTAGCGTTTTATAGAATTTTAGCTCTGTTTCTTTAGTTGTTAAAAATTTTTGCTGCTTTATTCTTCATATATCTTAGTTGTAATCGAAACAAATGTCACAGCCCAGGTAGCTAAAATGACCTACTTGCTCTATGATTTTGTTTTTTTACCACCATTTTTGAGCGAAATTGTTGTTTTCCTCCAGGTGCCATTACCTCTGCTTTTTAAAGATTTTTTGAAATTACAATATGACCCTTTGTTTAATTTAAAAGTGTTTATGCAATGGCCCTTCTCCAGTTTTATTCCTTCGGTGTTTTTCGTTTCCTCATTCCATTTTTAAACATATCTGTTATACATAAACTGAACAAAATTGGAGGAAGACTGCAACCTTGCTTAACTCCTTGATTAGGTATAATGCCATTCTTACTTACTCTGTTCACTGTTTTTATTACAAATTTAATTTTATTGTATATGCTTCTTGTGTCCCATTTAAAGTGTAGTGGAATTCAGTTCTGTTTTAGTATTCGCTAAATGTTTGTTATTGTATTGTAAAGCACCCTATTCATCCCCCCTCCTTCCTCCCCTAAACTTGACCTTTGACCTGCCTGTATGCTCGTATAGCTTAAAGTGCAGCGCCCTAACTTGCGGGACAAGAATAGACAGACTCGGATCTAAGCCTAAGTGTGGTTTGAAGTTTGTTTCCACGCTCCGTTAGGCAAATGCTTGGCTAGTTCCCCATATCTGTTTGAGAAAACCCAAAAAGGTAATGTTCATAACACAGAGAAGAAAGTTTACGTGAGTCGCAGGAATACCTGACGCGTGACTCACCCACTTTAGGTTGACTCAAGTTAAAATAAAAATAAAATTGGCAACTAATGAAAGGGGTAAACTCTAGGAAAGAGAGAAAGAGTAAGGCACCCGAAATCTAGGCCAGATCACATACCTTCCTATTTCACGCTGAGCGTGAGGTCCTCATCAACGGAAACCGTTACTTTCACCATCCCGGATGAACTGGAGCGCGTAAATGCAGTTGATTGGTGAGGCAGGCGCAGATCAAGTCGACGAATTTACTGATTATCGTTTCCGCAGCAGTGTAAGTTGCTCCGAGTAGTCAAGTGACATTTGTATTTCGCATTTAAGTGTCTGGCAGAGGGTTCTTCGAACCACTTTCAGACTGTTTCTCTGCGTTCCACTTTCCAACGGTGCGTGGGAGAAATGAACACTTAAATCATTCTGTACAAGTACTGATTTATTTTATTGCTGTGATAATTTCTGCCTTTGTAGGTTGGCGATGGCAAAATTTTTTCTCATTCAGAGGAGAAAGTTGGTGATTGAAATTTCGCGAAAATATCTCGCCGCAACGAAAAACGCCTTTATTTTAATAATTGCCACCCCAAGTCGGTTATCAGACTCGTGACACTCACCCCCCTATTTAACGATAATACAAAACGAGCTGCCCTTCTTTGCACTTTTTCGATGTTCTCCATCAATCCTATCCGATAAGGATCTCACACAGTACAGTAGTACTCTACCACAGGACGAAGAAGCGTAGTGTAGAAAGTCTCTTTAATGGATCTGTGGCGGCCCCTTTAAGTGACCTGTTGCATTTTCTGTTTTACCAACAAAATGCTGTCTGTAGTTTATGGTCCTGATAACGTTATCTATGTGATCCTTCCAATTTTAGTTGTTCCTTATACTAATTCCTAGGTATTTAGTTGAATTCACAGCCTTTAAATTTGTGTGATTGTCGTGTAATCGAAATTTAACGGATTTCTCTTGGTGCTCGTGTGGATCACCTCACCTCTTTCCTTATTCAGAAACAGTTGCCACTTTTCGCACATAGAGATATCGCATCTGAATTGTTTTGCAACTGATTTTGATCTTCTGATTACTTTACTAGGCGGTAAAGACAGCATCATCTGCAAACAATCTCATAGGCCTGTTCACATTGTCTCCTAAAATGCTTATATAGATTCAGAACAACAGAGGGTCTGTAACACTTCCTTCGGAAACGCAAGATACCGCTTCTATTTTACTCGATGATTTTCCGTCGATTACTACGTATTGGGAGTTTTCTGACAGGAATTCACGAATCCAGTCACCCAACTGTAGCGGTACTACATAGGCACGCAGTTTCATTAGTAGGCTCTTGTGGAGAACGGGGTCAAACGCCTTCTGGAAACCATGCTGATCAGCTGTGTACAAGCTAATCGAGTCTCACAGCAATCTCTCGTCCTGGTGGCGCGTCACCTAATGATAGAGGGTGTCACATTTTTCTGCAGGAGATAGTACAGTATGTCCACATAATTATACATGCAGTTACCAAAATTTGTTGAGATATGGGGCAATCTGGTTTCTCATTACCATGGGGCAATCTGGCTTCTCATTCCCATCTGTCTGCCTCGTAGAAGCAGACACAGTAGACAGTGCCGCATGTGGTTACCGCCATCTTTTTGCCCGTCTTCGCAGTGAATCACGCATTCTTTCAAGCACGCTTGGCTTCAATCGGACTGCGCAACGTGCGTTGTTCCACGCATCTCTAACGTCTACACGTTCTAGACGGGTTGAGCATCCACAAATGCCTTTCAACGTCGTCATGACCAGAAATTCAACGGATTCAGGATCGCTGAACCCAGGCCACGCTGCCGGGCCTCCTCGAGCAACCATCGCCCAGGAAACGTTGCAGTGAGGTACCGTCGTACGATCAATTGAAAATGGTGTGGTGCATAAATCACAGTCGTTCTCCTTCTTCAAGGATAACATTCTCAAATGGCAACTCATCACACAGAAATCGGTGACACACAGCAGCTGTTAATCTGTTTGGTAAATTGTACGGCCCTATGAGTCTGTCACCGAAAACTCCTGCCCATGCATTGATACTGAAGCAATTCTGCAGTCTTACCTCCGCGATTGCTCGAGAGTTGGAATCTGCCCACTCGTGTGCATTTTAGTATATTTTCTATCCCATCGCTTGTGAATCCTGCTACATCTCTAAATACTACACATCCTCGTCACAACTAAAACGACCCATACCTCGACAGGTATTGTTTCTCACACATATGATTATTCCTGTAGGAATATGTGACACATTTAAAAAATAAAACCTGTATGAAAAACGAAGCAAAATTAAAATTTAAAGTCCCGTCGACGACTTTGTCATTACAGACGAAATACAAGCTGGGATTAGGACTGGATGTGGAAGGAAATCGGCTGTGCATTTGATGAAGAAACCATCCCGGCATTTGCTATTTCGATTTAGGGGAATCCTTGAATACGTAAATCTGGGTGTCCGGACGGGGATTTGAGCCGTCGTCCTCCCAAATGCGAGTCCAGTGTGCTAACCGCTGCACCACCTTGTATAGCTCCCCTAGTTTACGCTATTACCGGCGCAACATTAAGTCGAAATGCTTACAAGGGAACCTCCCTATCGCACCCCCCTCAGATTTAGTTATAAGTTGGCACAGTGGATAGGCCTTGAAAAACTGAACACAGATCACTCGAGAAAACAGGAAGAAGTTGTGTGGAACTATGAAAAAAATAAGCAAAATATACTGAGTAGTCCATGTGCAAGATAGGCAACATCAAGGAAACTGTGAGCTCGCGGGTGCCGTGGTCCCGTGGTTAGCGTGAGCAGCTGCGGAACGAGAGGTCCTTGGTTCAAGTCTTCCCTCTAGTGAAAAGTTTAATTTTTTATTTTCAGACAATTATCAAAGTTCAGGCACTCACACATAATCAACTTCGCTCTCCAAAATTCCAGGACATGTTCAGATATGCTTGGACATATGTACGATTTGACGGTCTACACACGGAAAAATTTGAAAACCTTAAAAACATATGTTTTGACACAGCACAGGGAAAACTGTGCAACTGTGAAACTGTTGCATTCATTTGTTGCAGTTTATGTGACAAACTCTTATGTTTTCATCACTTTTTTTGGAGTGATTATCACAGCCACAAGAAAACCTAAATCGGGCAAGGTAGAAGAATCTTTTTACCCATTCGTGTACAAGTTAGGTGGGTCGACAACATATTCCTGTCATGAGGCGCACATGCCGTCACCAGTGTCGTATAGAATATATAAGACGTGTTTTGCTGTGGAGGAATCGGTTGACCTATGACCTTGCGATCAAACGTTTTCGGTTCCCTTTGAAGAGGCACGTCCTTTCGTCTACTAATCGCACGGTTTTGCGGTGCGGTCGCAAAACACAGACACTAAACTTATTACAGTGAACAGACGTCAATGAACGAACGGACAGATCACAACTTAACGAAAATAAGGAAAATAAATTTTTCACTGGAGGGATGACTTGAACCAAGGACCTCTCGTTCCGCAGCTGCTCACGCTAACCACTGTACCACGGCACTCCCGATCTCACACTTTCCTGGATGTTTCCTATCATGGAAATGGACTACACAGTTTGCATATTTTGCTTATTTTTTTCATAGTTCCACACAACTTCTTCCTGTTTCTCGATTGATCTGTGTTCAGTTTTTCAAGGCCTATCCACTGTGCCAACTTATAACTAAATCTGAGGGGGGTGCGATGGGGAGGTTCCCTTGTTAGTACTAAGTGAGGGAATCAACTGAAGTTCAATGTGATGCATTATTTTTCGCCAATAGCCTAGTGTAGCAGAGACACTATATAGTATGAACGTAGAACAAAAAAACGACTGGGGTTTAATTTGTCTCTAGCTATAAACCGGTCCATATTATCTGAAAAACAAACAAAATCCCTGTTTCAGATTTACATTCAGTAACTGTGCCGACAACTTTTGTTCTTCGGCTTATTTACTGTGTATACGGTACGCATGAAGAGTACAATGTGAATCTACTTTAATTTGAGGATGTATACCATTTGATTACTAAGTTGAGCAAATCTCATTAAGTAGTATGTGTAAAATATTTTCGTTTTCAGTGTAATGGCAGATGTGAATAATCCTCTGCAAAGAAATTATGGCGGACATCTCAAAGTTTTTCTAAGGTCACAATATCGAAAATGCACTGTAAGGAAATAAGGTACTGCTTCTAATCTGACAGATAAAGAGCTATCTCGTGTTTACGTCACATCTTACGTATTGATGCAAGTGTTCAGTTGACGTCATAAGTCTGACCTGGATTACAATCCTACCGAAATTGAAAGCTGCCAAGTCGTTGTTACATCTAATGACATTAACTCATAGACCATTGAGACATTATTTGCATTTCCCGCTCTCCTGAAATTGAAGAGATACGGTTAGGTCAAGAACCTACCTACTGAGCTCCTGGAAGTTTGATTGCCGTGTACAAACACGGTGAAAGTAAACACGGTTACTCACGCAAGCGGCCATCGACCCAAACGGCGCACTTCTTAAGTTCATATGTGGGATCGATCAGCACTGTAGGGCTTCCCTTAACTTTTCCAGTATACTAGTGTCATTGCATTTGCGCAGCCTTAGCATCCGAATTCCTCAAGATCGTGTCGTTTTCACTTACAGAACTGCTGGTGACAAGTTTCATACCATCGTAAGTTATGCCTCAACTTCCATGCGGTACTGTAACAATCAGCTCTTTTATGGTATACTGTTCCCTTCGTTGTTTCAATCAGATTTGTCTTCTGCAATAATGCTCGTAGTTCGAAATACATGTGCAAGTCTGGCTAACATTGAGAATACAGTTAAAGAGTTTGTCTTCAGTCAATCTCGTCGCTATATTCGTGGTCCAAGTAACACTGCGTCGTAGGTGACTTCCATTGTTACACTTTTAAATGTTTTAATGTAGCCCGACATTTCTTTCTGACATTATCCAAACTGCTCGTCTGTGTGTGCTCATTTTTGTGGGCTATCGATGTTATAAAGTGGTTACCAAGTAGGACAAGTTGCAGATATAGTAACAACAACACGTTGTTCTGGTTGATGAACACGTATCTTGACATATTTGAGCTACAAGGGGATCAATGTAATCTGTGTTCATCAAACTTGTGGTCATTTCGATTAATTTAACTTGAGTATCGACAAAATCAGTTCGGATAGCCCGATTGCGGATCTTCCCTTATCAATTTGGACATATACGTTTACTTTGAACGATACTTGTAATCCTGCGAAATGTGGCAATGCGCACACTTTTATTAGTTTAAAAGTAGAAACGTTCCTGCGTATTATTTGACGTAGTGAATCTCTGCTCGATCATCAGTGTGAATCGTACATCTCCTTCCATTTTACATGCCCAGCCGTCACCACCATTCCCTGTAGAGTCTATTTCCATAATTAAGAATTCTGAATGATAAGCTAAACTGAATACAAGTTCTTCGTTGGCACACTTTGAGTGGAAAGGTAATACGAGTAGTAGTACCTTAAAATTTAGCAGTTCAGGTACGATTAAGAGAATACGAGTTTTTTGCTCCCATCGTGAATTTCGCCGTCTCGTACAATGATTAGCTCCAAAACTGTACGATTCCAAGGCAGGATAAAAATTTTCTATAATCTCATTTCTGACGCCATCTGTGTCAGCATCTTTGTTGATTGTGGCCTGTGACACTGCCAAACGATCTCAGAAAAACACACTCTAATGGCTACAACTCGTGTTTTCTATCATTTCGAGCATATTTCAGAGTATTAGGAGACGACAGCTCCCGTTGTTTTGTAATTTTCAATTATATACCGAATTTCACTTACATTCCAGCGAATATTTTTAGTGCTCCGTAAGCTCTTCACACTCGACTCAAAAAATGGCTCTGAGCACTATGGGACTCAACTTCTGAGGTCATTAGTCCCCTAGAACTTAGAACTAGTTAAACCTAACTAACCTAAGGACATCACACACATCCATGCCCGAGGCAGGATTCGAACCTGCGACCGTAGCAGTCGTGCGGTTCCGGACTGAGCGCCTAGAACCGCTCGGCCACCGCGGCCGGCTACTCGACTCAATGTCCTAGCTAAACGCGTTTCAACGCTACAACAATTTATAATTTTACGCGAACAGTCATGCGAATGCGGCTACACTTGCACGATTACGTCACATGCAGAACAAAATACTGCGATTAAAACATTTACAGATCTGATCTATCCTTTGTGGGCTCAGCCGTTGTTTAAGCATTATTAATTTCGTAGTTATTAGCGATTCAAATCTAACTGTATTTTCTCACACGACAAAGTTCGACTGATGATCGAAAACACGTTTTCACGTAAAAAAAAAAGAAAAGAAACAATAACTCAATGATCCTAATGTTGGCACCCTGTACCGTTTTCTCGTGTCCCTTCAGTGTAAACGCTTGCTAATTGTTACAAGTGAATGGTAGTGAACACTCTGTGATGTTTGCTATAGTCTTGCGTAACAATTTGCAGCGCGGAAGAGGCTGGAAATAGTATTGTTCAGGTCTCACACAGAAGTGGCTGGCCAGGTTGCTTTCGCGCGCCAGTACACTCATCACGTATATTAGTTGTGTTAAAAATCAAATGGCAGAAACCACGATGTTAACGGTGTATATTTGTCAAATATTAGAATATGGAAGTTTGCCTAACTAAGTGTTACATGTTAATAAATCAGCAGGTTTGTGACTTAACACGTGTATATCAGTAAGAACCGTAACCGATTGAAACTGGTACCCTCACTCTAACCTGACAACAAGGATTCTTTCCGACCTGGAATATGTATTGTATCTACCTATATCTATACTAACAATAAAACTGTAAAACCCTCGTCTCCGTCTGAACACGCTAATCACCAAAACTAGTAGACGAATTTTCATGGGGCAATAACTAGAGTGTAGCATGGGGCAATGTACAGGCTTTATTTCATAAGAATCGGGTAACGGAAAGAAAAGGTACCAGTACCACAATTTAAAATTTTATCTAAAATTGTCTGGTTCAAAAATGTTTCAAATGGCTCTGAGCACTTCGGGACTTAACTTCTAAGGTCATCAGTCCCCTAGAACTTAGAACTACTTAAACCTAACTAACCTAAGGACATCACACACATCCATGCCCGAGGCAGGATTCGAACCTGCGACAGTAGCGGCCGCGCGGTTCCAGACTGTACCGCCTTTAACCGCTTGGCCACCACGGCCGGCTAAAATTGTCTGGTCAGCCTAGTAGTTCGGATAGTTCATGATCATGGCGTTGTACACCAAAAATCCAACAGGGAGCACTGTTATTCGTAGTACACCAAAGAACCAGATTTTATTTTTACCTGAGAAGTATTTTCGGACGTTTACTTCAATATCAGAATTAAATGACGCAATCTTATCTGTACGGATACAACGTAACATTGAATTTACTTGGCTAGGATATACAGATTTACTTATATCGATTTGTGTGAAAAATTAAACAACATTCCTTTGCTCCTTTCTATACATTTTATGCATATTCTTTGCTAGAATAAACCAATTTATTAAGTTTTCTTTGTGGTTTGGGTGTCTACTCATCATATTTTCGTTTCGTTTTGTTTGCGAATAAAAATGCCTAGAAAACGGGCGAATCTTAGTGAATACATCAAAACGGGTACAAGACAGAATCCAATGAAGATCGCGATACGGTACTTGCTGCGGCTCGAGAACATCAGGCTTCAACTCGCTCTGTGGAAACATCTTGCGAAAGCGAGACACGAAGTGACCCATCGAAAGTGTCATGCATTATTTTAATCCTCAGGAGCCGTGCCCTCTGGCATTTGTGTGTGTGTTGTCCTGAGCGTAAGTTAGTTTAAGTTAGATTAAGATGTGTGTAAGCCTAGGGACCGATGACTTCAGCAGTTTGGTCCCATAGGAACTTACCACAAATTGTCAATTTTCGCCTCGAACCTGTATAGACCCCTGTGAGCTTATGTTATGCCATGACCGTCAACAAAGCACAAGGTCAGGCGCTGCGTGTTGTGGTCGTGGACCTTAGTTTCAGCTGCTTTTCGTAGGGCCAGCTCTTCTTGGCTGTCTCCCGTGTCAATGAAGGAAACAAGCTCTTCGTTCTGTCCCACATCATACTTTTGTGTCGTCTTTGACACTGTAGTCTTGCACCAGGGGAAGCCAGGGAGAGGATGTTGTTTGGTGGCCAGTATCTCCTTTCCAAAACACGAACTGCGCACATGTATTAACTAGGGTTCTTTACTTTTAGCTAATCCATGTGCTGTGGTACAAGCTTTTCCGTAGTAGTCCACTTAGCCTCGCTGTTGGTGAAGTAAAAGTCCCGCTAGAAACACTACACTCTCATAGCCAGTAACGTAAACTGACAGACGCCTACTAGAATAGTAACTGAGCTAGTAACTAAGCTGTCTGCAACTGATTCTCTCTGACTGACTGGGCTGACTGTCTGTGACTTACTGGGACTATGACAGACCGGACCCTCCTATTTGCGGCGGCGATCTAAATATTGGCGATCGACAGGGCGTTGGTGGCTCGTTGTTTGCGAGTCTGTCCTTGGCCTCTCTCGTGATAGGCGCGCTTGATTCAGCGCGTATTATCGATCTTCTTGCAACCTCTTTGCCGACCAGTGCGCGACAGCTTACGGCAGCACACGTACTACTTCAAACGTTGTATACAAAGATGCTTTACAAGACAAAAATAAATTCCACGCGTTCGAAGCGTCGAGCACAGCTATAAATAAATACATGGGAAACTGCCGGGTTTCTCAACTAGTATTAACTAGATTAAATGTTTTTATGTACCGCGGCCGTGAGAATTGATGAACGAGAAGAGTGATCTGGGAGCTTACAACTGGCCAGACGTGTTTTCATTTGTGTACGGTTCCATTCGTTCCCCGCGGGGGAAGCTGTGGGCCGGGACGCCGCGACGGGAAGACGTTGTGGGGGGGGGGGGGGGGGGGGGTCGTTTGGCGCACGTGGCGGCGGTCTGCGCTGTGCAGCGCGAAGCACGCTCTCCAGCGGCCGGTCTTTGGTCCTGGAGGCTGGGGCGTCGCTCGGCGCTGCTATTTCTGCCGGCCGCGGCGCCGAAATAGCGGCGTGGCCGATCACACGCGGCGCCCATAACTCTGCCGGCACTCCATCTCGCCAGCGCAAGGTCGACCCACACCCGTGGGAGTCCGGGCGCGCCACTGCGGGAGATCGGCCCCACCACACGCCGTGCCGGAGGCTCCTTCTGCGACGCACCAGCGCGACTGGCCACCGAAATTGACCATGATAGCTATCTCTCAGGAAACAAACATTTGCTGCGGAACTATCGTTTCCAGGTGACCCGATTTTCGTGGGACCTTCCGATTTTGGGGTCTGGCATGACCCATCCAGCGTAAATATCTTGCGAGACGCCAAATGTCCCGACTTTAGGGCACCCTAACAAATGAGGCACAGCAACAAACTTCTGAGAAAAATAGATGTTTGTGAAATCAAATTTGTAGACAAATCACGAGTCACAAAAGTCTGAATTGTTTTTAACCAGGTCTCAACTTCCTACAAAAACATAGTGTACCCGTTTACTGCTGTTGTTGTTGTTGTGGCCTTCAGTCCAGAGACTGGTTTGATGCAGCTCTCCATGCTACTCTATTCTGCGCAAGCTTATTCATCTCCCAGTACCTACTGCAACCTACATCCTTCTGAATCTATTTAGTGTATTCATCTCTTGGTCTCTCTCTACGATTTTTACCCTCCACACTGCCCTCCAATACTAAATTGGTGATCTCTTGCTGCCTCAGAACACGTCCTACCATCCGATCCCTTTTTCTCCTCAAGTTGTGCCAAAAATTTCTCTTATCTCCAATTCTATCCAATACCCCTCATTAGTTATGTGATCTACCCATCTAATCTTCAGCATATTTCTGTAGCACCACATTTCGACAGCTTCTATTCTCTTCTTATCTAAACTATTTATTGTCCACATTTCACTTCCATACATGGCTACACTCCATACAAACACTTTCAGAAACGACTTCCTGACACTTAAATCTATACTCCATGTTAACAAATTTCTCTTCTTCAGAAACGCTTTCCTTGCCATTGCCTGTCTACATTTTATATCCTCTCTACTTCGACCATCATCAGTTATTTTGCTCCCCAAATAGCAAAACTCATTTACTACTTTAAGCGTCTCATTTCCTAATCTAATTCCCTCAGCATCACCCGAGTTAATTCGACTACATCCCATTATCTTCGTTTTGCTTTTGTTGATGTTCATCTTATACCGTCCTTTCAAGACACTGTCCATCCCGTTCAACTGCTCTTCCAAGTCCTTTGCTGTCTCTGACAGAATTACAATGTCATCGGCGAACCTCAAAGTTTTTATTTCTTCTCCATGGATTTTAATACCTACTTCGAACTTTTCTTTTGTTTCTTTTACTGCTTGCTCAATATACAGACTGAATAGCATCTGGGACAGGCTACAACCCTGTCATACTCCCTTCCCAACCACTGCTTCCCTTTCATGTCCCTCGACGCTTATAACTGCCATCTGGTTTCTGTACAAATTGTAAATAGCCTTTTGCTCCCTGTATTTTACCCCTGCCACCTTTAGAATTTGAAAGAGAGTATTCCAATCAACATTGTCAAAAGCTTTCTCTAAGTCTACAAATGTTAGAAACGTAGGTTTGCCTTTCCTTAATCTATTTTCTAAGATAAGACGTAGGGTCGGTACTGCCTCACGTGTTCCAACATTTCTACGGAGTCCAAACTGATCTTCCCTGAGGTCGGCTTCTACCAGTTTTTCCATTCGTCTGTAAAGAATTTTGCGTTAGTATTTTGCAGCTGTGACTTATTTAAGTGATAGTTCGGAAATTTTCACATCTGTCAACACCTGTTTTCTTTGTGATTGGAATTATTATAGTCGTCGTGAAGTGTGAAGGTATTTCGCGTGTCTCATACATCTTGCTCACTAGATCATAGAGTTTTGTTAGGCCTGACTCTCCCAAGGCTGTCAGTAGTTCCAATGGAATGTTGTCTACTCCTGGGGCCTTGTTTCGACTTAGACCTTTCAGTGCTCTGCCTAACTCTTCACGCAGTATCATATCTCCTATTTCATCTCCATCTACATTCTCTTCCATTTCCACAATATTGTCCTCTTGAACATCGCCCTTGTATAGACCCTCTATATACTCCTTCCACCTTTCTGCTTTCCCTTCTTTGCTTAGAACTTTTATGCTATGAAATATAAGTTAATACGAGCGCTATTCGGAAAGCGAGGTCCGATGGGGTGCGAAATGGAAACCCAATGAAAAATTCCAGGAAGCTTTGCACAGATGTGTTGGGCAGTATCGTTAGTAAGCCCGTCCATCGCGTCACGTCGTTCTTTTCAGTCTGAGCGCGCAGTGAGCACATAAAAATGCTTAGAACAACAGTGTCTCCCGCCAAGTATGAGGGCCTGGTGCGAGATTTCGTCTGATGTCATGCAGCCCACACAACTTAACTGTTCTACGTTTCCTTCCGCATGACAATTCTATGCGGCACTCCGAAGGGGCAATGAAGATGCTCCTGCAGCGTTTTCGATCGGAAGTGTTTGATCACCCACAATAGAGCCCGTAATTGACTCTCCATGAGTTTCACCTCTGCTCACATGAACCGCTAGCTATGAAGACAACGTTCTGGCACACACAACGAGCTGTAGACCAGCGCAGAGAATT
Organism: Schistocerca cancellata; assembly: GCF_023864275.1. Classification (NCBI taxonomy): domain Eukaryota; kingdom Metazoa; phylum Arthropoda; class Insecta; order Orthoptera; family Acrididae; genus Schistocerca; species Schistocerca cancellata. The sequence continues at coordinate 78,427,742 of NC_064630.1, read as the reverse complement.
GACAGGAAGCACAAGTGGTTTCCTTCTATGCGAGGGTATTGCAAAATTGGTACAACGCTACGACGAATGTCGAAATAGGAGTGGCGACTATGTAGAGAAGTAGCTGGAAGGTGTAGCTAACTGTTGCAAATGAAACATTTTTGATTTTCACAGTGGTTTCCATTTTGCAACCGGAGGACCTTACTTTCCGAATAGGCCTCGTATTTAAGATTACATTTATCATTAAGGTTAATTCACAAAATTTCCGTTTGTAGGCTAGTGATAATAGTGTCTTTTGACAGTTTTAAGATTTGTAATTAATGTGAAAGCACAATCACAACATAAAGAAGAGATACTAAATTCACTCCATACGCAATTTGACCTATTCCAACACCTCAAAATTGGGCTTTGTGCTCTGGACCCTTATGGAACTGAATATCGGAGAAATGGGTGAGACAGCTTTTCGTGAATGTTCATGTATACAGTGTGGGGCTACAGACATAGATAAAACTGCTTCACCATAAGATCAACAGATGTCGGGAGCATGCAATCATGCTACAATCTCAAAATCGATGACAGTGTGCTTTAGGCGTTTCGTGTCGTTAGCGCCTCAGTTATACTGTCAATGGTGTTCCAAAAAGGTACGTTACAATTTCAATGTCATATAACTCAAACTTGTGATTAACTTAGAGAAAAAAGCAAAGTTTGTCTGATGCATCAGCTCAAAAAGGTTTTTATATCTAAGATAATGAATAAATATTTTGCCTGAAAAACACAGTGTGTGGCTTGGTTTAATGAAACGAGGTGAGACACCCAAGTTCAGAGAAGCAGATGAAGATGGTTTCGGGGTACGCGATGCACTGCCGTTCGAGGGATTCGCAATCCTTTTAGTGCCTTACAAACAGTCTTTTGTGGTGAACAGTGGAAACTTGTATTCTCCCCCTGTCTTCGCCACTTCTCCTTGGCCTGCGTACATGGTGCTTCAAATTCACACTCCCTGTTCCCACTAAGTTCGTGTACCACTTTCTTATAGGTGACTGAGTGTATGGTGGTTTCCAGTATCGCGTCCTGAAATTTCTCTGAACTTGGATGTCTGACTTCGTTTCAGTAAACCAAGCCACACACTGTGCTTTTTCCTGCGCAAGCTCCGTTCTTAGATTCATTTATGGTGCCCTTGATATCCTGGGACAAAAAGAAAAAAACTTTTTTTTCAGTTATATCGCTCTTGTCAACTGGGAAGACAATATATTATATTCATTATCTTACATAAAGAGCTTTTTGAGTTGGTGCATCGGAGGAACATTTTTTTTTGTCTAAACTAAGTAAAAGTCGAGTTATACGACACTGAAGCTGTAACGTACCTTTTGAAACACCCCTTGGCATGAACTCCAGGTCTCTGTTCGAACAGGGCAGCCACAATGCAGTAGATAGCGATGTCCATATTCATTGCGTTTTTCTTGACTTCCGGAAGGTGTTCGATACATTACCACACTGCCGCCTAAGAAAGAAAATGCGAACATATGGAATATGAGACTTGTCGGGTTGAAGAGCTCCTAGGAAGTACAACACAGCACGTAATTCTTAACGGAGAGATATCTACAGCTAAAAAGATACTTCGGTTGTTCACCGAAGGGAGTGTTGTGGAACCATTGGTATAAATCACCTAGTGGATAACGACGGAGACTCTACGAGACTGTTCGCTGATGTTACACAATGAAAGAAGACTGTAACGAAATACAGGAAGATCTGCAGACCGTTGTTTGTAGAGGGACTGTCAGTTGACCGTGACGTTTAAACAAATGTAGCATATTTGGCATACATTGGGGGAAATATACATACTGTATGATTACGCGATCGCTGAACAAGCACTGCAATACATTCATTAAATATCTGCGAGTATCCGTACGCAACTATTTAAAGTGGCTCGATCACATAAAATAAAAAGCAGGAACGGCAAACGCCAGAATGTCATTCATCGGAAGACTCTTCAGGAAGAACTGATAGAGGAAATAGGGAAGATCTAAAGAAGGGCAGCAAGTTTCGTCAAAGGTTCGTCCAACAAGCGTGAAAATGTAACGGACATGGCCAGCCAACTAAGTATACAGGCCTACCAAGAGAGGCGTTGTAAATCACAGTTTGGTCTGCTATTAAAATTCTGTGTGCGAACTTGCTTACAAAATTCAGTGTTCATATTGCTTTTTCCTTCTTGTATTTCGCGGAAAGACAGCGATTCTAGCATGAGAGACTCAAGCTCGCTTGGAGGCTTACCAACAATTTTTTTTCCCGCACGCTGTTCGCCAGTGGAATAGGAAAGGGGGAAGAACCCTTTGCCACACTCCATGACGTTAGTTCCTGGTAGATATTTAGATACAGAGAAGTTTAACAGTTTGTGTACGAGAATTGGATGCACACGGACATATCCCGACACTTGATATGGGGTGAGTCCACCTTTGAGCTCTACGAGGGGCATTCAAGTTCTAAGGCCTCCGATTTTTTTTCTCCGGACTGGAAAGAGATAGAAACATGCGCATTGTTTTAAAATGAGGCCGCGTTCATTGTCAATACGTCCCAGAGATGGCAGCACTGTAAGGCAGATGGAATTTTACCGCCAGCGGCGAGAATGAGAACTGTTTTAAATACTTAAAATGGCGACGTTTTCCTTACTTGAACAGCGTGCAATCATTCGTTTTCTGAATTTGCGTGGTGTGAAACCAACTGAAATTCATCGACAGTTCAAGGAGACATGTGGTGATGGAGTTATGGATGTGTCGAAAGTGCGTTCGTGGGTGCGACAGTTTAATGAAGGCAGAACATCATGTGACAACAAACCGAAACAACCTCGGGCTCGCACAAGCCGGTCTGACGACACGATCGAGAAAGTGGAGAGAATTGTTTTGGGGGATCGCCGAATGACTGTTGAACAGATCGCCTCCAGAGTTGGCATTTCAAAAAAAAAAATGGTTCAAATGGCTCTGAGCACTATGGGACTTAACATCTGTGGTCATCAGTCCCCTAGAACTTAGAACTACTTAAACCTAACGAACCTAAGGACATCACACACATCCATGCCCGAGGCAGGATTCGAACCTGCGACCTGACTGAGCGCCTAGAGTTGGCATTTCTGTGGGTTCTGTGCACACAATCCTGCATGACGACCTGAAAATGCGAAAAGTGTCATCCAGGTGGGTGCCACGAATGCTGACGGACGACCACACGGCTGCCCCTGTGGCATGTTGCCAAGCAATGTTGACGCGCAACGACAGCACGAATGGGACTTTCTTTTCGTCGGTTGTGACAATGGATGAGACGTGGATACCATTTTTCAATCCAGAAACAAAGCGCCAGTCAGCTCAATGGAAGCACACAGATTCACCGCCACCAAAAAAAATTTCGGGTAACCGCCAGTGCTGAAAAAATGATGGTGTCCATGTTCTGGGACAGCGAGGGCGTAATCCTTACCCATTGCGTTCCAAAGGGCACTACGGTAACAGGTGCATCCAACGAAAATGTTTTGAAGGACAAATTCCTTCCTGCACTGCAACAAAAACGTCCGGGAAGGGCTGAACGTGTGCTATTTCACCAAGACAACGCACCCGCACATCGAGCTAACGTTACGCAACAGTTTCTTCGTGACAACAACTTTGAAGTGATTCCTCATGCGCCCTACTCACCTGACCTGGCTCCTAGTGACTTTTGGCTTTTTCCATCAATGAAAGACACTCTCCGTGGCCGCACATTCACCAGCAGTGCTGCTATTGCCTCAGCGATTTTCCAGTGGTCAAAACAGACTCCTAAAGAAGCCTTCGCCGCTGCCATGGAATCATGGCGTCAGCGTTGTGAAAAATGTGTACTTCTGCAGGGCGATTACTTCGAGAAGTAACGCCAGTTTCATCGATTTCGGGTGAGTAGTTAATTAGAAAAAAAATCGGAGGCCTTAGAACTTGTATGCACCTCGTACTGGGGACACTTTTAATGAGGTGAGGAGTGATGGTACTACCATCAGCCGTGTGTTTTTAAAATTCGTTTATGCAATGCGACCGGTTTCGGTGCACACTCATCGAGCCCTCAGTTGACAATAACTGAATCAAAACTAAGTGCAGCACCGAAAACAGCCACATTTAGTAAAGGAAGTTGAAAAACTCACGGCTGAAGGCGGTAGCGTCATTCCTGAGATATTGACCAGCCGTCGTGCCGTTTCTCATAGAAGATGAATCTACGACAGCTTTCAGTGAGATGTGTGAATGTCTGTGGAGCGTGGTAGCCCACTGGACTTTCGAAGCCGTAATCATACAAGGCAGTGAAGTTGGACGATAGAATCTGGAGCGAAGTCGAGGTTCTTCACCCCAAATGGGTTCCATTCGGTTCACGTAGGGAATTTCTGCAGGCCAGTCCATTTGAAGAATGTTGTTGTCCACAAAGCATTCCTCACAGATTCTACTTTATGACAGGGTGCATTATCGTGCTGATAGAAACAATCATCGTCTCCGAACTGTTCTTCTACAGTATGAAGAACACAAAGTTGTAAAACGTATTCATATGCTTCGGCACTTTCTTAACTGCAATAGGGTGACCACAATCTAACCGTGAAAAACACACCCGTACGGCAACTTTCCCTCCGCCGTTTTTCACTGTTGCCACTACCGTCCATCACATTGCCACAGAGCATAGCGTGATTCATCACTCGAAATCATCACTTTCGAGTCATCCACTGTTCATTGGCCTCGCTCTTTACACCACGTCGAGCGTAACGTAACACTGACTATGGAAATGAGGAGTTGCTCGGTCATTGTACGCCATCTTTCTAACTCCCTAAAGCCATTGTAGCACTCTGCAACTCACGAGTGATTCTTTCTGCCGCTCTGACGCGATTTTTTTGCAACCATGTTGGACGGCCCCTCTCCGTCAGTACTTTGCTTTGGTTGTGGTTGCTCCTTCGCATTTCCACTTCACAATCACATCACCAACAGTCAACTTAGGAAACTTTAGAACGGTTGAAATATCAAATGGTTCAAATGGCTCTAACCACTATGAGAGTTAACATCTGAGATTATCAGTCCCCTAGACTTAGAACTAACCTAAAGCCATCACACATATCCATGCCCGAGGCAAGATTCGAACCTGCGACCGTAGCAGCCACGTGGTTCCGGAATGAAGCGCCTAGAACCGCTCGGCCACACGGGCCGGCGGTTGAAATATCCTTGATGGATTTGTTACCTGTCAAGGACATTTGGACCGTTCTAAATCTGCCCAAGTCGACTGCTAGTTATGTGATTGTGAAGTGGAAACGCGAAGGAGCCACCACAGCTAATAATAATAATGTCGTGTGACGAGGGCCTCCCGTCGGGTAGACCGCTCGCCTGGTGCAAGTCTTTCGATTTGACGCCACTTCCGCGACTTGCGCGTCGATGGGGTTGAAAAGATGATGATTAGTACAACACAACACCCAGTCCCTCAGTGGAGAAAATCTCCGACCGAGGCGGGAATCGAACCCGGGCCCTTATGATTGACAGTCTGTCGCGCTGACCACTTTTTTTTTTTTTTTCAAAGCCAAACTCAAATTTCTTTTTCCTTTAAGAACAAATTGTGAGGAATAAATAAGGAAAAGTTTTTTTTTTTCAAAAGAAAACAAAGACTCCAATTCTACTGGTATCTCCGTCCAGTAAACAAAAATGAGTCTCCTTCGTCTTGTTGGCGAAGAAGCAATCTTTTTGGAACAAAAAAAAGTTTCTCAAAGCCAAAATCAAATTTCTTTTTCCTTTAAGAACAAATTATGAGGAATAAATAAGGAAAAGCTTTTTAAGTCGTCGTGCGACTTGTAGTTAAAGTCCAGTTCTTACAGGAGCTCCTGAAGTGTATCCGCCTACAGCATGCCAGCTCGTCCAAACGTGTCTTCTCATGGCGTAGGCGTGAGTTCTGGGTAGCAGATCTATTCAGTTCGGTTCGGTTTATACAGTTTTCAGCTTCTCAGGGCTTGGACGTTCCAGCTACTAGGTGGGTCATCGAAAGTGCTCCGTAAGAAATTGGAAAAATATTATTTATAGCGTGGGTTGCGTATCAGGACGCAGTGTCGTTCGTTGAGATAAGTCCAATATCCTAGCGTAGACTTGTCGCCAGAAGTAAAAAGATAGCGGATCGTGTGGCCACAGATCCAATTCACAGAGTTAGTTTTGGCGGAGGGGTAGAAAGTCTTATCGGGGTACAAAAGCATGTGGACGTCGATCTGAGCCGGTGTCTGGCGAGTAAGAAACGCCAAAATTCGCCGCGCAAGTGTCCAGACGTCTAGCGCTGTGC